>NC_136066.1:0-661252 GCF_964261635.1 Lissotriton helveticus
CCAGGTAAATGACCAACCACCCCATTGGAGCACTTGACTCTCAGGGCAGCGTGATCAAGCAGTTAAGGTTTACCTCTCTACAAGAGAAGTATTTCCAGGGAAGTCATTATTTACACTTTCAAACACAGGTAAACTTTTAAAATCCAGAGATGGTTAGCGCCTTCTGGGCATGAGAAACAGCCCTAAAAGTCTTTGAGCTCCTTAGTGCTTGGCTGCGGTTTAGTTTAACTTTGATCCTTATGGCTGAGGTGATCCTATGGGGGTTTCTTCCACTATGTTTGTGTCTGATGGGTAATTCAGGCTGGACTGTTCCTATTGCAGTCCATAACTAGGTCTAAACTGAGGTGGCTTGATGTGCAAAATAAACAGATCAGAAGGTGCCCAGAGGAATTACCAGTGGCTGAGAGTAATTCAAGCCTTCCACCCATCACTTTTTGTGTCTACTGCAGTGTGATTCCCTGAGTGCATGTCCAGACATGGATCCGTGCTCCCCGTGCCAGTGCAACCAAGCTGTGCCCTGCTGATGAGTGCCAATCAGGGTGAATCTGGTCTTGGGATGCTTGTGTTCAGGGCAGACCTGGCCTGGCTGTTTGGGCTCAATCATTCCTCTTGGAGTAGGGTTAAGACTGATATTCACACGGTTGGGTCCACACTGAGGTGGCGTGGTGTGCAAAATAACAGTGGACTTGGGTCGGGCCTGCGGACTTATTAGTGGCTGAGAATGATTCATGCATTGCACCCATCTCTTGTTTTGTGTACTTTGGATCTGATTAGAAACACTCGGGTTCGGACTACTTACAAGGTTTTTGGAGACTTACCTCAAAGGCTAAAACTAACCATCCAGTAATTTGCGTTGAATTCATTTGATTTCAGTTTCAGAGATTGCAATGTGCTCAGCGGGGCACTAGGATGCAGAAAACTGGCTCGACGGAGAGTCTCTGGAGAGGATATGATGCCTCGTCCAGTCCAACAAGTGTTTGTTGAGGTCACACCGAAGAATAGTCAACTTCAGAAAGATGCTTGATGAGGAGGCAGCGGATGGCCCCTGTCTCCACCATGATTATCCAGTAGACCTGGCTCGTCATGGCAGAGTATGGTAATACCATCATTGAGAACGGGCTCGGTGCCCTGAAGAGACGTACCAAGCAGGCCCTTTTTTGTCGGCATGGGCATCCTGTCTATGCCCTCAACTGTCGTGCCACTGTGGTAGCACTCTGATTTTTGCAAGTTAGTAGTCCTGATCAAATCCTCCTGGTGTTAGACCCGTTCGATTGCACTGACATTCCGTGTGCATGTCAAGTGCATGTCGGCATTGTGCATGTGTGGCACATACACGACAGTGAGACTGTGAAACGTGAATATGGGATCCATTTTGGATGGCACCAGGTTCTGAGCTAGAAATCTGGGGTTACTATTTGATTCTGGACACTCGTTCTTCCCACAAAACAAGATAATAGCAGCAGCTCGATGCTTTGCCCTACTTCACTCTGTTTGAGAAATCCGTCCCTCTCTGCCTGTTCCTGCATGTAAACCCACGGTGCAGACTCTCAGATGATCTCTTCGTGATCACCCCAATCCCCTCTATTCTGGCCGTGCTGTTTATCTGTTGAATAGACTCCACTTTGTTCAGAATGAGGCGGCCCGAGTTGTTTGCAATCTCTCTCGCAGGACTCCTGTCAGGCTTCTTCTTCCCTCTCTCTGTTGGCTACCCATTCAGCAGAAATGTATTTTTAAAACCCTGGTCTGACTTATAAAGCCATCCAGTGCACCGGACCTGGCTATCTGTCCAGGAAAGTGCATCTGTATAAGCCTGCGCGGCCGCTCTGCTCCTGTGGGCTATGCAAATGTGGGACACTTGTAAAGCGCACTGTTACTCTAACCGAGTGTCCTGGCGCTGTAGACCTCTGGGGAACCCGTCCTGGTTTTCCCTGTGAGATGGTCCGTAATGGGTATCTCCAGGGTGAAACCAGGCATCCCCGGCGTCTGTGGGGGCCGTTGTAGAGATGAGGCAAGCTAATGCCCAGAGTTGCCGAGTGTGATCCCTGGTTAGAGTAGGCACCGAGACGAGAATTATCGAGTCCGCTGACCCTGGTCCACTACCCTGCCGCGTCGGGAATTGAACCCTGGTCCCGGGCCGTTCTCTGCTTACAGGTCTGCCGCCTCTAACCAGTGAGCCACAGCACTCCACTGCTCTAACAGGTTCCAAAGGTATAGAGAGGTCTGATTGGTGGCCGCTCTGCTCCTCTGGGCTCTTACAGGTTTCAAAAGTACAGAGAAGTCTGATTGGCGGCTGCTCTGCTCCTCTGGGCTCTTACAGGTTTCAAAAGTACAGAGAAGTCTGATTGGTGGCCTCTCTACTTCTCTAGGCTTAGCTCTTACTGGTTTCAGAAGTACAGAGAAGTCTGATTGGTGGGCGCTCTGGTCCTCTGGGCTAGGCTCTTGAAGGTTCCAAAAGTACCAAGAAGTCTGATTGGTGGCCTCTCTACTCCTCTGGGCTTAGCTCTTACCGGTTTCAGTAGTACAGAGAAGTCTGATTGGTGGCTTCTCTACTCCTCTGGGATTAGCTCTTACCAGTTTCAGAAGTACAGAAAAGTCTGATGGGTGGCCGCTCTGGTCCTCTAGGCTCTTACAGGTTTCAAAAGTACAGAGAAGTCTGATTGGTGGCTGCTCTGGTCCTCTGGGCTAGGCTCCTACAGGTTTCAAAAGTACAGAGAAGTCTGATTGGTGGCCGCTCTGGTCCTCTGGGCTCTTACAGGTTTCAAAAGTACAGAGAAGTCTGATTGGTGGCTGCTCTGGTCCTCTGGGCTAGGCTCTTACAGGTTTCAAAAGTACAGAGAAGTCTGATTGGTGGCTGCTCTGGTCCTCTGGGCTAGGCTCTTACAGGTTTCAAAAGTACAGGGAAGTCTGATTGGTGGCTGCTCTGGTCCTCTGGGCTAGGCTCTTACAGGTTTCAAAAGTACAGAGAAGGCTGATTGGTGGCCGCTCTGCTCCTCTGGGCTAGGCTCTTACAGGTTTCAAAAGTACAGAGAAGGCTGATTGGTGGCCGCTCTGCTCCCCTGGGCTAGGCTCTTGAAGGTTCCATAAGTACAGGGAAGTCTGACTGGGGGCCGCTCTGCTCCCTGGGTCCATGTTTGTAGTACCGCGTGTGGAGCAGAGTTTTGTGTGAGCGTGGAGGCTGTGGCTGTCGTAGATATTTGCAGTCCCCCAGCATCTCGACTGACCTAACGAGGTACCCTGTTCTTTGTGTCGTTGCCCAGGTGATTCTCATCGAGCCGTTCTTCGACTGCTATGAACCCATGGTGCGGATGGCTGGAGGGACGTCTGTCTACATTCCTCTGCGGCCTGTGAGTATTGCAGGACCTGCATATTGAGACACGCTTCTTAGCTGAGACCGTTCTTGTTTATCAAAGTTTCATGCGCCTCCCTGGTGGTCCCACCTGTTTCTGTGATGGGTTTTCTTGTCCCTCTGTGTACGTGCACTGTTGCCCAAATAAGTTTGGATTTGGCACGCAAACCTGACTGTTCCTTAACCGCCTTCTCTTACATTTGTAGAGTCCTGCAGAAGGCCACAATCCGGCCAGCAGCACAGATTGGCGGTTGGACCCGGCGGAGCTGTCGGCCAAGTTCACCAAACGCACCAAAGCCATTGTTGTGAACACACCAAACAACCCCCTGGGGAAGGTAAGAGTTACCCAAGCACTAGGGAAGAGGAACTAGACCTCCATGGGGAAGGTAAGGGGTAACCGAGCATCATGAGACGAGGGGTCTAGACTCCTCAGGGAAGGCAGGAGATATCTGAACATCATGAGGAGAGGGGCCTAGACCACACAGGAAAGGTAAAAGGTTCCTGAATATCATGAGGAGAGGGGCTACGATGAAATGAAATGAAATGAAAAATTGCACGTATATAGCGCGTAACTACCCGGAGATCTCACAGGGAAGGTAAGGGGTTCCCGAGCATCATGAGAAGATGGGCCTAGACTCCTCAGGGAAGGAAAGAGATACCTGAACATCATGAAGAGAGGAGCTAAGATCACACAGGGAAGGTAAGAGAATCCAGAAACACCTGGGGAAGAAGGAAAGAGGAGCCAAAGCCTCTTTTATGTCACCTGGCAGCCCAGCCCACTCTAAACTTCGCCCCCTTGTGACTCCACTGGCCCTTTTGGCCTTTCCAGCCGTGCCAGCACCGCTGTTCCCTGCTGTCCCACTCACGCCCGCCTCCCCTGCATGTAGCAGCCCCTTGATAGCTGCTTCCCTTACTTCCTCTCCTTCCCAGAGTGGCCACCTCCTCTCAACCTCTTCCATCTGTACCACCCCCCTTTACATGCTGAACAGGGTGACAGCGAGGCTGCCTGGCCAAAGAAGAGCAGTGAACACAGAGGCACGTCATAGCAGTATCTAATCTAGCAGTGACCTGAAGCTGGTTTATTTATTAACATGTAGGTGATGCGAGGCCGGGAGAAGTCATCAGGTTCTATAGTCTTGGAACTTCTCCGCGTGAACCAAGTGGCAGGGTATGTGATGTCAGGTTGAGAGAGCCCACCAGGCATCGGGCGTAGGCACTCATGGCCAAGGCAGCATGTCAGTGTCTGGCACTGCTGGTGGAGTTTGCATTTTCTGTGGCGAAACCTCATGTCTCGCTGATGGACGCTTAACTTGTGATCATCATCAGAGGCATTCTCCATGCTGGCCCAACTGTTGAGTGGTGAAGCCACGCCTGAAAACCTCTTGTAGTGTGGGATGTGTGGGGTTAGTGTCTTGTCACTTTGTCAGACGGTGATCATCCTACTTCTCTGACCTTTACCCATTCAGAGCTAGCTTTATGAGGGGTTTGAATCTGGTTCGGCCCCAACGATCTGCGGAAGAGGTTCCTGTTCTATGCCCCTGCTGGATATCTTCGTTCATCGTCTCAATTCTTGGCCCATATCTCTCGCTTTAGGCTTACTAGAATGGGGAGCAGCCCACCTGATGTTAGAGCTACCACAGCTTCGAATTCACTTCCCCTGGACCTCCACAGTATTCAAGACTTCTGTCTACTAAAAAAAATTGAAGACTTACTTTTTTGATTAACTGAGCTTCTCTCTTCCCATGCCCACCTGCCCTCCCCTCAGGCTCGCGCTGGGACACTCCCAGGAGTATCTGTGCGTGTTACAAATCCAAATAACATAACATAACTCCACTCTACACCACTTACTCCACTCTTTGAGACTCTAAACCACTCCACTCTGACACTTAGCTCTAAAACACTCTATTCCACACCACTCTACTCGACACAACTGTTCTCCACTCTAAGATACTCTACCCCACTCTACACAACTCCACTGTACACCACTCGACTCTACGATAATCCACTTTACAACAGTCTGTGCCACTCCACTCTATGATTCTCCATGATGCTCCACTCTATGACATCCCACTGTACAACAACCCACTGTACGCCACTCCACAGCACTCTACTACACTCTACGCCGCTCCGCGACACTCCACTCTCCCCTCTTACATTCTAAGACACTCTAGTCACTTACACTCCACTCTGCTCCACTTCACACCATTTTTCCCACTGTCCGTCACTGTATGACACTCTACTCGGCTGTACAACACTCTACTCTCCTACACTACGCTCTATACCACTCCACTGTACACTGCTCACGTCACTCTACTCCACTCCACTCTACGCCACTCCACAACTATACTCCACATACCTTTATGCTACTCATTCTATGCCACTCACTCTATGCCTTTCCACTCTATACCATTCCACTCTGCAACACTCTACTCCGCTCTGTGCCGCTGCACTCTGACACTACTCCACTCATCGATATTCTACGTCACTGCACACTACAACACTGTACACCACTATAAGCCGCTTCACTCTACACCACTCCGCTCTGAGACACTCTGTGATACTCTACTCTACAGCAACTTACTCTGTGCTACTCCACAACACTCTACAACAATGCTTGCTATGCCACTCCACTGTGCCACTACTCCACTCCATGCCACTCCACTTTTTGATATTCTATGCCACTTCCCTCTACGCCACTCCACTCTTGTAAGCTCTTCTGCACTCTATGCCACTCCACTCTACACCATGCCTCTACACCCTACTACACTCCACAACATTCTACTCAACTCCACAACACCACTCCACTTGCAACTCTTCACTCTATGAAACTCTACACCACGCCACTCTACTCTGCGACACTCTACTCCACTCCACTCCACTCTATGCTACTCCACTCTATGCCACTCCATGCCTCTTTAGGGCACTCTGCTCATGAAATTGTACTCCACTTTGACACTCTACTCCACTGTATGCCACACCACTCTAAGATACTCTATGCCGCTCCACTGTATGCCATGCCACTCTACGCCACTCCACTCTAAGCTACTCTACGCCACTCCACTCTAAGGTACTCTATGCCGCTCCACTGTATGCCACGCCACTCTACGCCACTCCACTCTAAGCTACTCTACGCCACTCCACTCTAAGGTACTCTATGCCGCTCCACTGTATGCCACGCCACTCTACGCCACTCCACTCTAAGCTACTCTACACCACTCCACTCTAAGATACTCTATGCCACTCCACCGTACGCCACTCCACTCTAAGGTACTCTATGCCACTCCACTGTACGCCACGCCACCGTACGCCACACCACTCTAAGATACTCTACGCCACTCCACTCTAAGGTACTCTATGCCACTCCACTGTATGCCTTTCCACTCTACGCCACTCCACTCTAAGATACTCTATGCCACTCCACTGTATGCCACTCCACGCCACTCCACTCTAAGATACTCTATGCCACTCCACTGTATGCCACTCCACTCTACGCCACTCCACTCTAAGATACTCTATGCCACTCCACTGTATGCCACTCCACGCCACTCCACTCTAAGATACTCTATGCCACTCCACTGTATGCCACTCCACTGTATGCCTTTCCACTCTAAGATACTCTGTGCCACTCCACTCTAAGATACTCTATGCCACTCCACTCTACGCCACTCCACTCTAAGATACTCTATGCCACTCCACTGTATGCCACTCCACTCTACGCCACTCCACTCTAAGATACTCTATGCCACTCCACTGTATGCCACTCCACCGTACGCCACTCCACTCTAAGATACTCTATGCCACTCCACTGTATGCCGCTCCACTGTACGCCACTCCACCGTACGCCACTCCTCTCTAAGATACTCTATGCCGCTCCACTGTATGCCACTCCACTCTACGCCACTCCACTCTAAGATACTCTATGCCACTCCACTGTATGCCACTCCACCGTACGCCACTCCACTCTAAGATACTCTATGCCACTCCACTGTATGCCACTCCACCGTACGCCACTCCACTCTAAGCTACTCTACGCCACTCCACTCTAAGGTACTCTATGCCACTCCACTGTATGCCTTTCCACTCTAAGATACTCTATGCCACTCCACCGTACGCCACTCCACTCTAAGGTACTCTATGCCACTCCACTGTATGCCTTTCCACTCTAAGATACTCTATGCCACTCCACTCTACGCCACTCCACTCTAAGATACTCTATGCCACTCCACTGTACGCCACGCCACCGTACGCCACACCACTCTAAGATACTCTACCCCACTCCACTCTAAGGTACTCTATGCCACTCCACTGTATGCCTTTCCACTCTAAGATACTCTATGCCACTCCACTGTATGCCACTCCACTCTACGCCACTCCACTCTAAGATACTCTATGCCACTCCACTGTATGCCACTCCACTCTACGCCACTCCACTCTAAGATACTCTATGCCACTCCACTGTATGCCGCTCCACTGTACGCCACTCCACTCTAAGATACTCTATGCCGCTCCACTGTATGCCACTCCACTCTACGCCACTCCACTCTAAGATACTCTATGCCACTCCACTGTATGCCACTCCACTCTACGCCACTCTAAGATACTCTATGCCACTCCACTGTACGCCATTCCACCGTACGCCACTCCACTCTAAGATACTCTATGCCACTCCACTGTACGCCACGCCACCGTACACCACTCCACTCTAAGATACTCTATGCCACTCCACTGTACGCCACGCCACCGTACGCCACTCCACTCTAAGATACTCTATGCCACTCCACCGTACGCCACTCCACTCTAAGATACTCTATGCCACTCCACTGTACGCCACTCCACTCTACGCCACTCCACTCTAAGATACTCTATGCCTCTCCACTCTAAGCCACTCCACTCTAAGATACTCTATGCCTCTCCACTGTATGCCACTCCACTCTACGCCACTCCACTCTAAGATACTCTATGCCACTCCACTGTATGCCACTCCACTCTACGCCACTCCACTCTAAGATACTCTATGCCACTCCACTGTATGCCACTCCACTCTACGCCACTCCACTCTAAGATACTCTATGCCACTCCACTGTATGCCACTCCACTCTACGCCACTCCACTCTAAGATACTCTATGCCACTCCACTGTATGCCACTCCACTCTACGCCACTCCACTCTAAGATACTCTATGCCTCTCCACTGTATGCCACTCCACTCTACGCCACTCCACTCTAAGATACTCTATGCCACTCCACTGTATGCCACTCCACCGTACGCCACTCCACTCTAAGATACTCTATGCCACTCCACTGTATGCCACTCCACTCTACGCCACTCCACTCTAAGATACTCTATGCCACTCCACTGTATGCCACTCCACCGTACGCCACTCCACCGTACGCCACTCCACTCTAAGATACTCTATGCCGCTCCACTGTATGCCACTCCACCGTACGCCACTCCACTCTAAGATACTCTATGCCTCTCCACTCTACGCCACTCCACTCTAAGATACTCTATGCCACTCCACTGTATGCCACTCCACCGTACGCCACTCCACTCTAAGATACTCTATGCCACTCCACTGTACGCCACGCCACCGTACGCCACGCCACCGTACGCCACTCCACTGTATGCCTCTCCACTCTACGCCACTCCACTCTAAGATACTCTATGCCACTCCACTGTACGCCACTCCACTCTACGCCACTCCACTCTAAGATACTCTATGCCACTCCACTGTATGCCACTCCACCGTACGCCACTCCACTCTAAGATACTCTATGCCACTCCACTGTATGCCACTCCACCGTACGCCACTCCACTCTAAGATACTCTATGCCTCTCCACTCTACGCCACTCCACTCTAAGATACTCTATGCCACTCCACTGTATGCCACTCCACCGTACGCCACTCCACTCTAAGATACTCTATGCCACTCCACTGTACGCCACGCCACCGTACGCCACTCCACTCTAAGATACTCTATGCCACTCCACTGTATGCCTCTCCACTCTAAGATACTCTATGCCACTCCACTGTATGCCTCTCCACTCTACGCCACTCCACTCTAAGATACTCTATGCCTCTCCACTCTATGCCACTCCACTGTACGCCACTCCACTCTACGCCACTCCACTCTAAGATACTCTATGCCACTCCACTGTATGCCTCTCCACTCTACGCCACTCCACTGTACGCCACTCCACTCTAAGATACTCTATGCCACTCCACTGTATGCCTCTCCACTCTACGCCACTCCACTGTATGCCACTCCACTCTAAGATACTCTACGCCACTCCACTGTATGCCTCTCCACTCTACGCCACTCCACTGTATGCCACTCCACTCTAAGATACTCTATGCCACTCAACTGTACGCCACTCCACTCTAAGATACTCTATGCCACTCCACTGTACGCCACTCCACTCTAAGATACTCTATGCCACTCCACTGTATGCCACTCCACTGTATGCCACTCCACCGTACGCCACTCCACTCTAAGATACTCTATGCCACTCCACTGTATGCCACTCCACCGTACGCCACTCCACTCTAAGATACTCTATGCCACTCAACTGTATGCCTCTCCACTCTACGCCACTCCACTCTAAGATACTCTATGCCACTCCACTGTACGCCACTCCACTCTAAGATACTCTATGCCACTCCACTGTATGCCACTCCACCGTACACCACTCCACTCTAAGATACTCTATGCCGCTCCACTGTATGCCACTCCACTCTACGCCACTCCACTCTAAGATACTCTATGCCACTCCACTGTACGCCACGCCACCGTACGCCACTCCACTCTAAGATACTCTATGCCACTCCACTGTATGCCTCTCCACTCTAAGATACTCTATGCCACTCCACTGTATGCCTCTCCACTCTACGCCACTCCACTCTAAGATACTCTATGCCTCTCCACTCTATGCCACTCCACTGTACGCCACTCCACTCTACGCCACTCCACTCTAAGATACTCTATGCCACTCCACTGTATGCCTCTCCACTCTACGCCACTCCACTCTAAGATACTCTATGCCTCTCCACTCTATGCCACTCCACTGTACGCCACTCCACTCTACGCCACTCCACTCTAAGATACTCTATGCCACTCCACTGTATGCCTCTCCACTCTACGCCACTCCACTGTACGCCACTCCACTCTAAGATACTCTATGCCACTCCACTGTATGCATCTCCACTCTACGCCACTCCACTGTATGCCACTCCACTCTAAGATACTCTACGCCACTCCACTGTATGCCTCTCCACTCTACGCCACTCCACTGTATGCCACTCCACTCTAAGATACTCTATGCCACTCAACTGTACGCCACTCCACTCTAAGATACTCTATGCCACTCCACTGTACGCCACTCCACTCTAAGATACTCTATGCCACTCCACTGTATGCCACTCCACTGTATGCCACTCCACCGTACGCCACTCCACTCTAAGATACTCTATGCCACTCCACTGTATGCCACTCCACCGTACGCCACTCCACTCTAAGATACTCTATGCCACTCAACTGTATGCCTCTCCACTCTAAGATACTCTATGCCACTCCACTGTACGCCACTCCACTCTAAGATACTCTATGCCACTCCACTGTATGCCACTCCACCGTACGCCACTCCACTCTAAGATACTCTATGCCACTCCACTCTACGCCACTCCACCGTACGCCACTCCACTCTAAGATACTCTATGCCGCTCCACTGTATGCCACTCCACTCTACGCCACTCCACTCTAAGATACTCTATGCCACTCCACTGTACGCCACGCCACCGTACGCCACTCCACTCTAAGATACTCTATGCCACTCCACTGTATGCCTCTCCACTCTAAGATACTCTATGCTACTCCACTGTATGCCTCTCCACTCTACGCCACTCCACTCTAAGATACTCTATGCCTCTCCACTCTATGCCTCTCCACTCTACGCCACTCCACCGTACGCCACTCCACTCTAAGATACTCTATGCCTCTCCACTCTATGCCACTCCACTCTACGCCACTCCACCGTACGCCACTCCACTCTAAGATACTCTATGCCGCTCCACTGTATGCCACTCCACTCTACGCCACTCCACTCTAAGGTACTCTATGCCACTCCACTGTACGCCACTCCACTCTACGCCACTCCACTCTAAGATACTCTATGCCACTCAAATGTATGCCTCTCCACTCTACGCCACTCCACTCTAAGATACTCTATGCCACTCCACTGTACGCCACTCCACTCTAAGATACTCTATGCCACTCCACTGTATGCCACTCCACCGTACGCCACTCCACTCTAAGATACTCTATGCCACTCCACTCTACGCCACTCCACCGTACGCCACTCCACTCTAAGATACTCTATGCCGCTCCACTGTATGCCACTCCACTCTACGCCACTCCACTCTAAGATACTCTATGCCACTCCACTGTATGCCACTCCACCGTACGCCACTCCACTCTAAGATACTCTATGCCACTCCACTGTATGCCACTCCACCGTACGCCACTCCACTCTAAGCTACTCTACGCCACTCCACTCTAAGGTACTCTATGCCACTCCACCGTACGCCACTCCACTCTAAGATACTCTATGCCACTCCACTGTACGCCACTCCACTCTAAGATACTCTATGCCACTCCACTGTACGCCACTCCACTCTAAGATACTCTATGCCACTCCACTGTACGCCACTCCACTGTACGCCATGCCACTTTACAGCACTCTAAGCCACTCCACTCTGACGCTCTATGCTGCTCCACTCGACAGCATTCCACTTTACAAGAATTCACTCTACGACAACCCTCTACTATTCTCTACGACACTGTACCCCCCTCTGACATTCGATTACACTCTATGCCAGGCCACTTTTCTCCACTCTATGCCACAGTATGACACTCTACTTTGCTTTACGACACTCCACTTTACAACACTCCACTTTATGCCGCTCAGCTCTACACATTTCCACCCCTCTCTGCTCCACTCTACTCCGCTCTGGAACTCTGTGCACCTCATTATATTGTATTGTATTGTAAATGTGTTGTAATTGCATTTATATAGCGCTTACTACCCCTGACGAGGCATCGAAGTGCTTTTTGGCAAGTAGCACGCTACTCCGGAACCCATAAAATGAATAGTGGTGAAATAGTATCGTGAAAATATGAAAGTAATTTGTGTTGCTGGATATGTTAGTCAGTTATTTGGATTGAGAAGGATAGTGGAGGGATAGAAGAGGGAAAAAGGTTTGCATTTATATAGTGCTTGCTACCCTTGATGGGGTGTTGTGGCGCTTTTTTGGCGAGTGACACGCTACTCCGGAACCCCGAAAGGATTAGGGATGGATTAGTATAGTGAAAATAGGGACGTAATTTGAGTAGTGGATAAGTTAGTCAGTTATTTGGATTGAGAATAGTAGTGGAGAGATAGAGAGGGGAAAGAGTTTAGATTTATATAGCGCTTACTACCCCTGATGGGGGGGTGAAGTGCTTTTTTTCCAGCAAGTAGCACGCTACTCTGGAACCCGTATAGTGTTAGTGGTAAATTAGTAAAGTGTATTATGAAAGTAATTTGAGTGGTGGATATGTTAGTCAATTATTTGGATTGAGAAGGATAGTGAAAGGGTAAAAAAGGTAAAATGTTTTGCATTTGTATATCGCTTGCTACCCCTGATGAGGTGTTGAAGTGCTTTTTTGGTGAGTAGCACACTACTCCAGAACCCATAAAGGATTAGTGCTGAATTAGTATAGTGAAAATATGAAAGTAATTTGAGTGGTGGATATGTTAGTCAGGTATTTCGATTGAAAAGGATAGTAGAGGGATAGAAGGGAAGGATAAAGATTTTTTTTGGGAGCTCATAGCAGTAGGAAGAGGCTTGAGATGAGTGCAAGGGAGGTGGAGGGGGGTGAGTAAAAGGGAGCTGAAAGGGAGAGGGTTTAGAAAGGCTTGTTTTTGAGGATTGGAATTGTAAAAAGAGGTAAGAGATGATGCAAGGAGCGGTGGAATAGGAAGGCGTCTCGAAAGGGTTATTTTGGGTATCATAGTAGTGGCATGGGGTTTGGGATAAAGGAGAGAGTGGAGGTAATGGATACATTGAGAGCGGTATAGGGTGGGAAATAGGCTAGTGCATTGAAAAGAGTAGTAGAAAGAGGTTTGAGATGAGTCAGAAAGTTGAGCTGGAGGATATATTGAGAGCGGTATTGGGTGAAAATAGGGTAGTGCATTCGATGTGCTGAATGGGAAGAAAAGTAATAACTAAGTAAAAGTAATAAATATATAGATCCAATAGTAATAAAGATATAGATCCATGAGTAGATGGAATGTATATAGATGCATAAAGGAAAGTAGTATATGTAGATCAAAGATGCATTAAATAAACTCCGGCTTTCAAGTGTTGTTGTACTTTAAATAAATTAGTTTTTTTTAGTTTCATATACATGTATATTTGCTTTGTAGATAAATAGTGAAGAAATTGTTGAAAATAGTTATGATAAAAAGATTTTGTTATTTATGCAGTCACTTATATACTTGTTAAAACATAGAATAATGTAACTATCAGTAATATGTACATTTATCAAGCAGAACTAATGAATATCTATATAATATATATTTTTTAAACATATGTATTCTACATGTTTATACAAAGCAATACACATATGTAGGTACATATCTCTAGTACAAATAAATTATTATATACAGAGGGATATGCTGTACATGTATATGTGAGTATGGTGGTTATGTGGGAAGAGCAAACTCTTGAGTAGTTTTCTGAAGATAAGGAGGATCTTATGTCGGGGGGTAAGGAGTTCCGTAGTTTTGCTACTTGAACAGAGAAGGATGTGCCACCCTTGTTTTTTCTTCTTGTTCATTTGGATTTTGAGGCGAGGTGCCACTCTAGAGCGGAGGTTCTTTTGTTGAATGGGTTTGTTGATTTTATTCCTGATGAAGAGCGTTCCCGATCCCTGTATCACTTTGTGGGTGATATAAAGCAGCTTTAACGTGGATCTTCTGGCAAACGGCAACCAATGCAGGGCTTTCAAGGTGGGGGAGATGTGGTCTCGTGGTTTGATATGCAAGAGTAGTCTGGCAGCCGAGTTCTGAATCCGTTGTAGTCATTTCATGGCTGTTAAAGGTGATCCGTGGTAGAGGCTATTGGTGTAATCGAGTTTGGACAGAACAAGGGAGATGGTAGATTGGACCTTGTGTGGAAACCTCAAATGGAGCAAGATTTGTTGCAGAGTTTTTATAGTAACAAAGCTTGATCTTGCTAGTTTGTCCACTTGGGCATTCATCGACAGCTTGGAGTCCAGGGTCATTCTGAGGTTTCTTACTTCCTTCGTTATTTTAGGCGGTGATCCCAGATCATCAGGCCACATGGCGAGTGGATCATAATTTTTCCAATCGCCACATGTGAGTATTTCCGTTTTGGAAGCATTCAATTTGAGATGGCTCCACTTCATCCATTGATCGATTGCTCTTAGACAGCTGAAGAGGATTGTAGCACGTGTGGAGAGGATTGTAGCATGTGTGGGAGAGGACTGTAGCATGTGTGGGAGAGGACTGTAGCATGTGTGGGGAGAGGACTGTAGCATGTGTGGGGAGAGGACTGTAGCATGTGTGGGGAGACGACTGTAGCACCTGTAGGGAGAGGATTGTAGCATGTGTGGGGAGAGGACTGTAGCATGTGTGGGGAGACGACTGTAGCATGTGTGGGGAGACGACTGTAGCACCTGTGGGGAGAGGATTGTAGCATGTGTGGGAGAGGACTGTAGCATGTGTGGGGAGAGGACTGTAGCATGTGTGGGGAGAGTCTTTTCAGCTCAGCAGCCCTCTCACCCCTCTTCCTTCCCTCAGCAGCCCTCTCACCTCTACCCTTTCCATCAGTAGCCCCTTCACCTCTACCCCTTCCCTCAGCAGCCCGCTAACTTCTACCCCTTTCCTCAGCAGCCCGCTAACCTCTACCCCTTCCATCACAGCCCTCTCACCTGTACCTGTTCCCTCAGCAGCCCTCTCACCTCAGTATTTTCCCTCAGCAGCCCTCTCACCCCTCTTCCTTCCCTCAACAGCCCTCTCACCCCTCTTCCTTCCCTCAGCAGACCCTTCACCTGTACCCCTTCCCGAGGAGCTCTGTCACCTCTATCCCTCTCACATCACACTTCCCTCAGCTGCCTCTCACCGCTATCCCTTCCATCAGCAGCCCTCTCACCTCTACCCTTTCCCTCAAAAGCCCTCTCACCTCTACCCCTTCCATCAGCAGCCCCCTCACCTCTACCGCTTCTCTCTGCAGCTGTCACCTCTATCCCTTCCCTAAGCAGCCCTCTCACCTCTACCCTTTCCCTCAGCAGCCATCTCACCTCTGCAACACTCAACTCCTCTCTTTGCCACTCAACTCTACGGCACTCTACTCCACTCTACGCCACTCCACTCTACGACACTTTACTCTACGACACTCTACACTACGACACTACTTCCTTCCCTCAGCAGCGCTCTCGCCCGTATCCCTTCCCTCAGCAGCCCCTCACCTCTAGCCCTTTCCTTCCTTGTAGGTGTTTACCAGGAAGGAGCTGCAGCTGATCGCAGATCTGTGTACGAAGCACAATGTTCTCTGCTTCAGTGACGAGGTGTACGAATGGCTGGTCTATGATGGGAGAACGCACATTCGGATCGGTGAGTGGGCATACGGGCGGGCACTCTGTTGGCACGAGGGACACCAAGGAGCATGTGTGCTACGACCACCCAAGGAAGGGACCCCAAAGAGATATTCTGAGAGGCTGAAGCAGTGAGATAAAGGTATCAGATGGGAGGTGTTGAAAGGGTGTAAGTAGAGATGCATTGGGGGACTGTAGCATGTGTGGGGAGAGGACTGTAGCATGTGTGGGGAGAGGACTGGAGCATGTGTGGGGAAAGGATTGTAGCATGTGTGGGGAGAGGACTGTAGCACGTGTGGGGAGAGGATTGTAGCATGTGTGGGGAGAGGATTGTAGCATGTGTGGGAGAGGACTGTAGCATGTGTGGGGAGAGGACTGTAGCATGTGTGGAGGAGGGGACTGTAGCATGTGTGGTAAGAGGATTGTAGCATGTGTGGGGAGAGGACTGTAGCATGTGTGGGGAGAGGACTGTAGCATGTGTGGGAGAGGACTGTAGCATGTGTGGTAAGAGGATTGTAGCATGTGTGGGGAGAGGACTGTAGCATGTGTGGGGAGAGGACTGTAGCATGTGTGGGGAGAGGATTGTAGCATGTGTGGTAAGAGGATTGTAGCATGTGTGGGAGAGGACTGTAGCATGTGTGGGGAGAGGATTGTAGCATGTGTGGGGAGAGGATTGTAGCATGTGTGGTAAGAGGATTGTAGCATGTGTGGGGAGAGGATTGTAGCATGTGTGGGGAGAGGATTGTAGCATGTGTGGTAAGAGGATTGTAGCATGTGTGGGGAGAGGACTGTAGCATGTGTGGGGAGAGGACTGTAGCATGTGTCGGGAGAGGACTGTAGCATGTGTGAGGGAGGACTAGCATGTGTGGGGAGAGGACTGTAGCATGTGTGGGGAGAGGATTGTAGCAGGTGTGGAGAGGATTGTAGCATGTGTGGGGAGAGGACTGTAGCATGTGTGGGGAGAGGATTGTAGCATGTGCGGGGAAAGTATTGTAGCATGTGTGGGAGAGGACTGTAGCATGTGTATGGAGAGGACTGTAGCGTGTGAGGGGAGAGGATTGTAGCATGTGCGGAGAGGACTGTAGCATGTGTGGGGAGAGGATTGTAGCATGTATGAAGAGGACTGTAGCGTGTGGAGAGAGGACTGTAGCATGTGTGGGGAGAGGACTGTAGCATGTGTGGGGAGAGGACTGTAGCATGTGTGCGGAGAGGACTGTAGCATGTGTGAGGAGAGGATTGTAGCATGTGTGGGGAGAGGACTGTAGCATGTGTGGAGAGAGGACTGTAGCACGTGTGGGGAGAGGATTGTAGCATGTGTGGGAGAGGACTGTAGCATGTGTGTGGAGAGGATTGTAGCATGTGTGGGGAGAGAACTGTAGCATGTGTGGGGAGAGGATTGTAGCACATGTGGAGAGGATTGTAGCATGTGTGGGAGAGGACTGTAGCATGTGTGGGGAGAGGATTGTAGCACGTGTGGAGAGGATTGTAGCATGTGTGGGAGAGGACTGTAGCATGTGTGGGGAGAGGACTGTAGCATGTGTGGGGAGAGGACTGTAGCACCGTACGCCACTCCACTCTAAGATACTCTATGCCACTCCACTGTATGCCTCTCCACTCTAAGATACTCTATGCTACTCCACTGTATGCCTCTCCACTCTACGCCACTCCACTCTAAGATACTCTATGCCTCTCCACTCTATGCCTCTCCACTCTACGCCACTCCACCGTACGCCACTCCACTCTAAGATACTCTATGCCTCTCCACTCTATGCCACTCCACTCTACGCCACTCCACCGTACGCCACTCCACTCTAAGATACTCTATGCCGCTCCACTGTATGCCACTCCACTCTACGCCACTCCACTCTAAGGTACTCTATGCCACTCCACTGTACGCCACTCCACTCTACGCCACTCCACTCTAAGATACTCTATGCCACTCAACTGTATGCCTCTCCACTCTACGCCACTCCACTCTAAGATACTCTATGCCACTCCACTGTACGCCACTCCACTCTAAGATACTCTATGCCACTCCACTGTATGCCACTCCACCGTACGCCACTCCACTCTAAGATACTCTATGCCACTCCACTCTACGCCACTCCACCGTACGCCACTCCACTCTAAGATACTCTATGCCGCTCCACTGTATGCCACTCCACTCTACGCCACTCCACTCTAAGATACTCTATGCCACTCCACTGTATGCCACTCCACCGTACGCCACTCCACTCTAAGATACTCTATGCCACTCCACTGTATGCCACTCCACCGTACGCCACTCCACTCTAAGCTACTCTACGCCACTCCACTCTAAGGTACTCTATGCCACTCCACCGTACGCCACTCCACTCTAAGATACTCTATGCCACTCCACTGTACGCCACTCCACTCTAAGATACTCTATGCCACTCCACTGTACGCCACTCCACTCTAAGATACTCTATGCCACTCCACTGTACGCCACTCCACTGTACGCCATGCCACTTTACAGCACTCTAAGCCACTCCACTCTGACGCTCTATGCTGCTCCACTCGACAGCATTCCACTTTACAAGAATTCACTCTACGACAACCCTCTACTATTCTCTACGACACTGTACCCCCCTCTGACATTCGATTACACTCTATGCCAGGCCACTTTTCTCCACTCTATGCCACAGTATGACACTCTACTTTGCTTTACGACACTCCACTTTACAACACTCCACTTTATGCCGCTCAGCTCTACACATTTCCACCCCTCTCTGCTCCACTCTACTCCGCTCTGGAACTCTGTGCACCTCATTATATTGTATTGTATTGTAAATGTGTTGTAATTGCATTTATATAGCGCTTACTACCCCTGACGAGGCATCGAAGTGCTTTTTGGCAAGTAGCACGCTACTCCGGAACCCATAAAATGAATAGTGGTGAAATAGTATCGTGAAAATATGAAAGTAATTTGTGTTGCTGGATATGTTAGTCAGTTATTTGGATTGAGAAGGATAGTGGAGGGATAGAAGAGGGAAAAAGGTTTGCATTTATATAGTGCTTGCTACCCTTGATGGGGTGTTGTGGCGCTTTTTTGGCGAGTGACACGCTACTCCGGAACCCCGAAAGGATTAGGGATGGATTAGTATAGTGAAAATAGGGACGTAATTTGAGTAGTGGATAAGTTAGTCAGTTATTTGGATTGAGAATAGTAGTGGAGAGATAGAGAGGGGAAAGAGTTTAGATTTATATAGCGCTTACTACCCCTGATGGGGGGGTGAAGTGCTTTTTTTCCAGCAAGTAGCACGCTACTCTGGAACCCGTATAGTGTTAGTGGTAAATTAGTAAAGTGTATTATGAAAGTAATTTGAGTGGTGGATATGTTAGTCAATTATTTGGATTGAGAAGGATAGTGAAAGGGTAAAAAAGGTAAAATGTTTTGCATTTGTATATCGCTTGCTACCCCTGATGAGGTGTTGAAGTGCTTTTTTGGTGAGTAGCACACTACTCCAGAACCCATAAAGGATTAGTGCTGAATTAGTATAGTGAAAATATGAAAGTAATTTGAGTGGTGGATATGTTAGTCAGGTATTTCGATTGAAAAGGATAGTAGAGGGATAGAAGGGAAGGATAAAGATTTTTTTTGGGAGCTCATAGCAGTAGGAAGAGGCTTGAGATGAGTGCAAGGGAGGTGGAGGGGGGTGAGTAAAAGGGAGCTGAAAGGGAGAGGGTTTAGAAAGGCTTGTTTTTGAGGATTGGAATTGTAAAAAGAGGTAAGAGATGATGCAAGGAGCGGTGGAATAGGAAGGCGTCTCGAAAGGGTTATTTTGGGTATCATAGTAGTGGCATGGGGTTTGGGATAAAGGAGAGAGTGGAGGTAATGGATACATTGAGAGCGGTATAGGGTGGGAAATAGGCTAGTGCATTGAAAAGAGTAGTAGAAAGAGGTTTGAGATGAGTCAGAAAGTTGAGCTGGAGGATATATTGAGAGCGGTATTGGGTGAAAATAGGGTAGTGCATTCGATGTGCTGAATGGGAAGAAAAGTAATAACTAAGTAAAAGTAATAAATATATAGATCCAATAGTAATAAAGATATAGATCCATGAGTAGATGGAATGTATATAGATGCATAAAGGAAAGTAGTATATGTAGATCAAAGATGCATTAAATAAACTCCGGCTTTCAAGTGTTGTTGTACTTTAAATAAATTAGTTTTTTTTAGTTTCATATACATGTATATTTGCTTTGTAGATAAATAGTGAAGAAATTGTTGAAAATAGTTATGATAAAAAGATTTTGTTATTTATGCAGTCACTTATATACTTGTTAAAACATAGAATAATGTAACTATCAGTAATATGTACATTTATCAAGCAGAACTAATGAATATCTATATAATATATATTTTTTAAACATATGTATTCTACATGTTTATACAAAGCAATACACATATGTAGGTACATATCTCTAGTACAAATAAATTATTATATACAGAGGGATATGCTGTACATGTATATGTGAGTATGGTGGTTATGTGGGAAGAGCAAACTCTTGAGTAGTTTTCTGAAGATAAGGAGGATCTTATGTCGGGGGGTAAGGAGTTCCGTAGTTTTGCTACTTGAACAGAGAAGGATGTGCCACCCTTGTTTTTTCTTCTTGTTCATTTGGATTTTGAGGCGAGGTGCCACTCTAGAGCGGAGGTTCTTTTGTTGAATGGGTTTGTTGATTTTATTCCTGATGAAGAGCGTTCCCGATCCCTGTATCACTTTGTGGGTGATATAAAGCAGCTTTAACGTGGATCTTCTGGCAAACGGCAACCAATGCAGGGCTTTCAAGGTGGGGGAGATGTGGTCTCGTGGTTTGATATGCAAGAGTAGTCTGGCAGCCGAGTTCTGAATCCGTTGTAGTCATTTCATGGCTGTTAAAGGTGATCCGTGGTAGAGGCTATTGGTGTAATCGAGTTTGGACAGAACAAGGGAGATGGTAGATTGGACCTTGTGTGGAAACCTCAAATGGAGCAAGATTTGTTGCAGAGTTTTTATAGTAACAAAGCTTGATCTTGCTAGTTTGTCCACTTGGGCATTCATCGACAGCTTGGAGTCCAGGGTCATTCTGAGGTTTCTTACTTCCTTCGTTATTTTAGGCGGTGATCCCAGATCATCAGGCCACATGGCGAGTGGATCATAATTTTTCCAATCGCCACATGTGAGTATTTCCGTTTTGGAAGCATTCAATTTGAGATGGCTCCACTTCATCCATTGATCGATTGCTCTTAGACAGCTGAAGAGGATTGTAGCACGTGTGGAGAGGATTGTAGCATGTGTGGGAGAGGACTGTAGCATGTGTGGGAGAGGACTGTAGCATGTGTGGGGAGAGGACTGTAGCATGTGTGGGGAGAGGACTGTAGCATGTGTGGGGAGACGACTGTAGCACCTGTAGGGAGAGGATTGTAGCATGTGTGGGGAGAGGACTGTAGCATGTGTGGGGAGACGACTGTAGCATGTGTGGGGAGACGACTGTAGCACCTGTGGGGAGAGGATTGTAGCATGTGTGGGAGAGGACTGTAGCATGTGTGGGGAGAGGACTGTAGCATGTGTGGGGAGAGTCTTTTCAGCTCAGCAGCCCTCTCACCCCTCTTCCTTCCCTCAGCAGCCCTCTCACCTCTACCCTTTCCATCAGTAGCCCCTTCACCTCTACCCCTTCCCTCAGCAGCCCGCTAACTTCTACCCCTTTCCTCAGCAGCCCGCTAACCTCTACCCCTTCCATCACAGCCCTCTCACCTGTACCTGTTCCCTCAGCAGCCCTCTCACCTCAGTATTTTCCCTCAGCAGCCCTCTCACCCCTCTTCCTTCCCTCAACAGCCCTCTCACCCCTCTTCCTTCCCTCAGCAGACCCTTCACCTGTACCCCTTCCCGAGGAGCTCTGTCACCTCTATCCCTCTCACATCACACTTCCCTCAGCTGCCTCTCACCGCTATCCCTTCCATCAGCAGCCCTCTCACCTCTACCCTTTCCCTCAAAAGCCCTCTCACCTCTACCCCTTCCATCAGCAGCCCCCTCACCTCTACCGCTTCTCTCTGCAGCTGTCACCTCTATCCCTTCCCTAAGCAGCCCTCTCACCTCTACCCTTTCCCTCAGCAGCCATCTCACCTCTGCAACACTCAACTCCTCTCTTTGCCACTCAACTCTACGGCACTCTACTCCACTCTACGCCACTCCACTCTACGACACTTTACTCTACGACACTCTACACTACGACACTACTTCCTTCCCTCAGCAGCGCTCTCGCCCGTATCCCTTCCCTCAGCAGCCCCTCACCTCTAGCCCTTTCCTTCCTTGTAGGTGTTTACCAGGAAGGAGCTGCAGCTGATCGCAGATCTGTGTACGAAGCACAATGTTCTCTGCTTCAGTGACGAGGTGTACGAATGGCTGGTCTATGATGGGAGAACGCACATTCGGATCGGTGAGTGGGCATACGGGCGGGCACTCTGTTGGCACGAGGGACACCAAGGAGCATGTGTGCTACGACCACCCAAGGAAGGGACCCCAAAGAGATATTCTGAGAGGCTGAAGCAGTGAGATAAAGGTATCAGATGGGAGGTGTTGAAAGGGTGTAAGTAGAGATGCATTGGGGGACTGTAGCATGTGTGGGGAGAGGACTGTAGCATGTGTGGGGAGAGGACTGGAGCATGTGTGGGGAAAGGATTGTAGCATGTGTGGGGAGAGGACTGTAGCACGTGTGGGGAGAGGATTGTAGCATGTGTGGGGAGAGGATTGTAGCATGTGTGGGAGAGGACTGTAGCATGTGTGGGGAGAGGACTGTAGCATGTGTGGAGGAGGGGACTGTAGCATGTGTGGTAAGAGGATTGTAGCATGTGTGGGGAGAGGACTGTAGCATGTGTGGGGAGAGGACTGTAGCATGTGTGGGAGAGGACTGTAGCATGTGTGGTAAGAGGATTGTAGCATGTGTGGGGAGAGGACTGTAGCATGTGTGGGGAGAGGACTGTAGCATGTGTGGGGAGAGGATTGTAGCATGTGTGGTAAGAGGATTGTAGCATGTGTGGGAGAGGACTGTAGCATGTGTGGGGAGAGGATTGTAGCATGTGTGGGGAGAGGATTGTAGCATGTGTGGTAAGAGGATTGTAGCATGTGTGGGGAGAGGATTGTAGCATGTGTGGGGAGAGGATTGTAGCATGTGTGGTAAGAGGATTGTAGCATGTGTGGGGAGAGGACTGTAGCATGTGTGGGGAGAGGACTGTAGCATGTGTCGGGAGAGGACTGTAGCATGTGTGAGGGAGGACTAGCATGTGTGGGGAGAGGACTGTAGCATGTGTGGGGAGAGGATTGTAGCAGGTGTGGAGAGGATTGTAGCATGTGTGGGGAGAGGACTGTAGCATGTGTGGGGAGAGGATTGTAGCATGTGCGGGGAAAGTATTGTAGCATGTGTGGGAGAGGACTGTAGCATGTGTATGGAGAGGACTGTAGCGTGTGAGGGGAGAGGATTGTAGCATGTGCGGAGAGGACTGTAGCATGTGTGGGGAGAGGATTGTAGCATGTATGAAGAGGACTGTAGCGTGTGGAGAGAGGACTGTAGCATGTGTGGGGAGAGGACTGTAGCATGTGTGGGGAGAGGACTGTAGCATGTGTGCGGAGAGGACTGTAGCATGTGTGAGGAGAGGATTGTAGCATGTGTGGGGAGAGGACTGTAGCATGTGTGGAGAGAGGACTGTAGCACGTGTGGGGAGAGGATTGTAGCATGTGTGGGAGAGGACTGTAGCATGTGTGTGGAGAGGATTGTAGCATGTGTGGGGAGAGAACTGTAGCATGTGTGGGGAGAGGATTGTAGCACATGTGGAGAGGATTGTAGCATGTGTGGGAGAGGACTGTAGCATGTGTGGGGAGAGGATTGTAGCACGTGTGGAGAGGATTGTAGCATGTGTGGGAGAGGACTGTAGCATGTGTGGGGAGAGGACTGTAGCATGTGTGGGGAGAGGACTGTAGCACCGTACGCCACTCCACTCTAAGATACTCTATGCCACTCCACTGTATGCCTCTCCACTCTAAGATACTCTATGCTACTCCACTGTATGCCTCTCCACTCTACGCCACTCCACTCTAAGATACTCTATGCCTCTCCACTCTATGCCTCTCCACTCTACGCCACTCCACCGTACGCCACTCCACTCTAAGATACTCTATGCCTCTCCACTCTATGCCACTCCACTCTACGCCACTCCACCGTACGCCACTCCACTCTAAGATACTCTATGCCGCTCCACTGTATGCCACTCCACTCTACGCCACTCCACTCTAAGGTACTCTATGCCACTCCACTGTACGCCACTCCACTCTACGCCACTCCACTCTAAGATACTCTATGCCACTCAACTGTATGCCTCTCCACTCTACGCCACTCCACTCTAAGATACTCTATGCCACTCCACTGTACGCCACTCCACTCTAAGATACTCTATGCCACTCCACTGTATGCCACTCCACCGTACGCCACTCCACTCTAAGATACTCTATGCCACTCCACTCTACGCCACTCCACCGTACGCCACTCCACTCTAAGATACTCTATGCCGCTCCACTGTATGCCACTCCACTCTACGCCACTCCACTCTAAGATACTCTATGCCACTCCACTGTATGCCACTCCACCGTACGCCACTCCACTCTAAGATACTCTATGCCACTCCACTGTATGCCACTCCACCGTACGCCACTCCACTCTAAGCTACTCTACGCCACTCCACTCTAAGGTACTCTATGCCACTCCACCGTACGCCACTCCACTCTAAGATACTCTATGCCACTCCACTGTACGCCACTCCACTCTAAGATACTCTATGCCACTCCACTGTACGCCACTCCACTCTAAGATACTCTATGCCACTCCACTGTACGCCACTCCACTGTACGCCATGCCACTTTACAGCACTCTAAGCCACTCCACTCTGACGCTCTATGCTGCTCCACTCGACAGCATTCCACTTTACAAGAATTCACTCTACGACAACCCTCTACTATTCTCTACGACACTGTACCCCCCTCTGACATTCGATTACACTCTATGCCAGGCCACTTTTCTCCACTCTATGCCACAGTATGACACTCTACTTTGCTTTACGACACTCCACTTTACAACACTCCACTTTATGCCGCTCAGCTCTACACATTTCCACCCCTCTCTGCTCCACTCTACTCCGCTCTGGAACTCTGTGCACCTCATTATATTGTATTGTATTGTAAATGTGTTGTAATTGCATTTATATAGCGCTTACTACCCCTGACGAGGCATCGAAGTGCTTTTTGGCAAGTAGCACGCTACTCCGGAACCCATAAAATGAATAGTGGTGAAATAGTATCGTGAAAATATGAAAGTAATTTGTGTTGCTGGATATGTTAGTCAGTTATTTGGATTGAGAAGGATAGTGGAGGGATAGAAGAGGGAAAAAGGTTTGCATTTATATAGTGCTTGCTACCCTTGATGGGGTGTTGTGGCGCTTTTTTGGCGAGTGACACGCTACTCCGGAACCCCGAAAGGATTAGGGATGGATTAGTATAGTGAAAATAGGGACGTAATTTGAGTAGTGGATAAGTTAGTCAGTTATTTGGATTGAGAATAGTAGTGGAGAGATAGAGAGGGGAAAGAGTTTAGATTTATATAGCGCTTACTACCCCTGATGGGGGGGTGAAGTGCTTTTTTTCCAGCAAGTAGCACGCTACTCTGGAACCCGTATAGTGTTAGTGGTAAATTAGTAAAGTGTATTATGAAAGTAATTTGAGTGGTGGATATGTTAGTCAATTATTTGGATTGAGAAGGATAGTGAAAGGGTAAAAAAGGTAAAATGTTTTGCATTTGTATATCGCTTGCTACCCCTGATGAGGTGTTGAAGTGCTTTTTTGGTGAGTAGCACACTACTCCAGAACCCATAAAGGATTAGTGCTGAATTAGTATAGTGAAAATATGAAAGTAATTTGAGTGGTGGATATGTTAGTCAGGTATTTCGATTGAAAAGGATAGTAGAGGGATAGAAGGGAAGGATAAAGATTTTTTTTGGGAGCTCATAGCAGTAGGAAGAGGCTTGAGATGAGTGCAAGGGAGGTGGAGGGGGGTGAGTAAAAGGGAGCTGAAAGGGAGAGGGTTTAGAAAGGCTTGTTTTTGAGGATTGGAATTGTAAAAAGAGGTAAGAGATGATGCAAGGAGCGGTGGAATAGGAAGGCGTCTCGAAAGGGTTATTTTGGGTATCATAGTAGTGGCATGGGGTTTGGGATAAAGGAGAGAGTGGAGGTAATGGATACATTGAGAGCGGTATAGGGTGGGAAATAGGCTAGTGCATTGAAAAGAGTAGTAGAAAGAGGTTTGAGATGAGTCAGAAAGTTGAGCTGGAGGATATATTGAGAGCGGTATTGGGTGAAAATAGGGTAGTGCATTCGATGTGCTGAATGGGAAGAAAAGTAATAACTAAGTAAAAGTAATAAATATATAGATCCAATAGTAATAAAGATATAGATCCATGAGTAGATGGAATGTATATAGATGCATAAAGGAAAGTAGTATATGTAGATCAAAGATGCATTAAATAAACTCCGGCTTTCAAGTGTTGTTGTACTTTAAATAAATTAGTTTTTTTTAGTTTCATATACATGTATATTTGCTTTGTAGATAAATAGTGAAGAAATTGTTGAAAATAGTTATGATAAAAAGATTTTGTTATTTATGCAGTCACTTATATACTTGTTAAAACATAGAATAATGTAACTATCAGTAATATGTACATTTATCAAGCAGAACTAATGAATATCTATATAATATATATTTTTTAAACATATGTATTCTACATGTTTATACAAAGCAATACACATATGTAGGTACATATCTCTAGTACAAATAAATTATTATATACAGAGGGATATGCTGTACATGTATATGTGAGTATGGTGGTTATGTGGGAAGAGCAAACTCTTGAGTAGTTTTCTGAAGATAAGGAGGATCTTATGTCGGGGGGTAAGGAGTTCCGTAGTTTTGCTACTTGAACAGAGAAGGATGTGCCACCCTTGTTTTTTCTTCTTGTTCATTTGGATTTTGAGGCGAGGTGCCACTCTAGAGCGGAGGTTCTTTTGTTGAATGGGTTTGTTGATTTTATTCCTGATGAAGAGCGTTCCCGATCCCTGTATCACTTTGTGGGTGATATAAAGCAGCTTTAACGTGGATCTTCTGGCAAACGGCAACCAATGCAGGGCTTTCAAGGTGGGGGAGATGTGGTCTCGTGGTTTGATATGCAAGAGTAGTCTGGCAGCCGAGTTCTGAATCCGTTGTAGTCATTTCATGGCTGTTAAAGGTGATCCGTGGTAGAGGCTATTGGTGTAATCGAGTTTGGACAGAACAAGGGAGATGGTAGATTGGACCTTGTGTGGAAACCTCAAATGGAGCAAGATTTGTTGCAGAGTTTTTATAGTAACAAAGCTTGATCTTGCTAGTTTGTCCACTTGGGCATTCATCGACAGCTTGGAGTCCAGGGTCATTCTGAGGTTTCTTACTTCCTTCGTTATTTTAGGCGGTGATCCCAGATCATCAGGCCACATGGCGAGTGGATCATAATTTTTCCAATCGCCACATGTGAGTATTTCCGTTTTGGAAGCATTCAATTTGAGATGGCTCCACTTCATCCATTGATCGATTGCTCTTAGACAGCTGAAAATAAATTGGTGACTTTCCAATATCTTTGGGGCATTGCATTTGAAGGAGTATTTGGGTGTCATTTGCATAGTTATAGCATGTGAGGTGAAATTGATTGATCAGCGCCGGTAATGACTTCATGTGGATGTTCAAAAGCATGGGTGAGATAATAGAGCATTGAGGGACCCCTGCTTTTGTGAAGTACGGTTTGGATGAGAAAAATGGGGTATGGGTGACATTAGTTCTGTTTTGAAGGTAGGAGGTGATCCAGTCTAGAGCAGTCCCCTCTATACCGACTTCATGAAGCCTTGTATCAGAGTTTCATGGTCAACCGTGTCAAAGGCAGCTGAGAGGTCCAAGAGAAGTAGCACAGCAACCTCGTTGCATTCAAATGTGTTCTTCAGGTCATACCAGATGGCAAGGAGGGCAGAATCTGTGCCTCTTCCTGGACGGAATCCTGTTTGGAAGTCTGAAAGTACGGCATTCTCTTCAATGAATTGTGACATCTAAACGAAAGCTGCTCTTTTGATCAGTTTGCCCAGGAAAGGTCCATTAGTAATGGGTCTGTAGTTGTCAGGGTTCAGCAGGTCCAAGTTTGTTTTCCTCAGTAAAGGGTGTATGTATGACTTTTTGAGTTCTTCTGGAATATTCCAGTAGTTAAGGAGTTGTTGATGATTTTCCTCACTGGAGTGGCAGCAGAGGTTGTTAGAAGAATTGTCTTGAAAGTTTGTGGTGGACATGGGTCAGAAGGGCTGCCGGCAGGCCTGCTTGCTTTGACCAGATCCATAAATTCATTGTGTGAGATGTGTTGGGATAGAGAATTATTGGATTGTTGTTTTGTACAAGGGTTAGTGCTGATGCTTTGTCTGTTTTGTGTATGAGTCCAACGTGCCTGCTTTGTCCTCGTAATGATTTGCTAGTTTGTCCCTAACGGGTTGAGCTGCTTCTAGGTAATTTGGTTTACTAAATTAAATGAGAATTTTATAGAATTCATTTGCACATTTAGCATTTTGAATTCTGTCTGAATAATAATAATAATAATAAATAAGATAGCCGATTTGTAAAATCTGTAAATTTTCTGTAGGCCAAGTTTGCCTTATTTGCCTTGTTTGGCATTTGTTTTGAGCCAGGCACATTGCACTTTTCTAATTCGTTGTTTTATCCCTTTTGTCTCCGTATTTCTCCAAGGTGCTTCTTTTCTTTTGTTCTGTTGTGTGGTTTTTAGTGGCATCAGGATATCAAAGCTTCCTGTAGCCACTCATATAGTTTTTGAACAGAATCTATTGTTTGTAGATCTGTACGGGATGTTAGTTGTGATTCTAAGTTTTCCAAATTGAGTTTGTTCCAAGGTCGATAGATGGATGCACATTAGGTGGTTTTAGGTGTGTCGCTTAGTGTTGTTTTATGTTGAAAGGCAAGCAAATGGTGGTCTTATCATGTGACTGGAGTCATTGTTTGAAAGGTAACTAGTTCTGTATTAGCAAAAATGACATCTAGGATGTGTCCAGCGATGTGTGTGGGTTTGTGGACGACCTGATACAGATTCAGTTTTTCTAGGCCAGCGATGATTTTTTTCCCAGATGGGGCATATTTGGTTTGTCAAACCAAAGTTGAGGTCACCCAGAACGCATTGGTTGGGGTGTAGTCTTATCAGGTTTGAAACCATGTCTAGAAGTGCGTCTGGGAAGGTTGCCTTGCTAGGTGGAGGTCTGTAAATGAGCAGGGAGTTACAGGAAGAAGACGATGTAGGATTGCATCTGGTGAATAGTGCCTCACAATCTTTTATGGCGATGTTGTCAACTTTAGTGATATGTAATGTTTGTCTGAACACAAAAGCTAGGCCACCTCCTTTTTTTCCTATACGATTTTGGGTGATTGTTTGATAGCATAGAGGAACGGCTTCATTGGAAATGCTACTCATTCTATGCCACTCCACTCTACGCCATTCAACTCTGTGAAACTCTACTCCACTCTGCAACACTACTCCACTCTATGCTACTTCACTCTGACACTACTCTACTCCACTCTATGCCACTTCACTCATTGACAGTCTACGCAACTCCACTCTAGAACACTGCGCCACTCCACACCCCTCGATGCCTCTCCACTCTGCGAAACTCTACGCCACTCCACTCTACAACAATCCATTCTAGGCCACTCCCCAACACACTACTACACTCTGAGCAACTCTACTCTGACACTAATCCACCCTATGCCACTCTGCTCTTCGACATTCTATGCCACTCCACTCTGACTCTCTATGCCACTTCACTTTATGCTACTCCACTCTGGTACGCTCTTCTTCACTCTATGGCACTCCTCTCTACACCATGCCACTCCACTCTATGGCACTCCTCTCTACACCATGCCACTCCACTCTATGGCACTCCTCTCTACACCATGCCACTCCACTCTATGGCACTCCACTCCACTCCACAACACTGTACTCAACTCCATGACAATACTCCACATCACTCCACTTACAGCACTCCACTCTGAGACATTCTATGCCACTCCACTCTGACACTCTATGCCACTTCACTTTATGCTACTCCACTCTGGTACGCTCTTCTTCACTCTATGGCACTCCCCTCTACACCATGCCACTCCACTCTATGGCACTCCACTCTACTCCACAACACTCTAATCAACTCCACGACATGGTACTCCACTCCACAACACTTCTCCCTTCTATATCACTCCACTTACAGCACTCCACTCTATGAAACTCTATGCCACTCCACTCTGAGGCATTCCATGCCACTCCAATGCCTCTCCACTCTCTGCCACTTTATGGCACTCCACTCTAAAACAATCTACTGCTCTCCACTTTCTACCACTCTACTCTCTGCCACTCCACTCTATGCTATTCCTTTCTACGGCAATTCTTCCTTCCCTCAGCAGCTCTCTCATTTCTATCTCTTTGCACAGCAGCCCCATCACCTCCACCCCTTCCTTCAACAGCCCTCTCACCTCCACATCACTCTACTCCTCTCTTTGCCACTCCACTCTATGGCACTCTACTATACTCCACTCTATGCCACTTCTCCACTCTGACACTCCACTCTATGATACTCAAATCTACACTTTACTCCACTCTAGGACACTCCACACTACATCACTCTGCTCCAGTCTACAACACTCCAAAACAATCTTAAGATACTGTACTCCACTCGGACACTCTACACCGCTCCACTCTACAACAATCTACTACTCTCCACTTTCTGCCACTCTACTCTGTCATTCCACTAACCTCTACCCCTGCCCTCAACAGCCCTCTCTCCCCTATCCCTTCCCTCAGCAGCCCTCTCATCTCTACCCCTCTTCCCTCAACCGCCCTTTCACCTCTACTCCTTCCCTCTACGACACTACTATCTTCCCACACAAGCCCCTTCGCCTCTTCCCCTTCCCTCAACTGCCCCCTCACCTCTAACCCTTCTCTCAGCAGCCCTCTCACCTCAGTCCTTTCCCTCAGCAGCCCTCTCACCTCTACCCCTTACCTCAGCATCTCTCTCACTTCTATCCCTTCCTTCTCACCATTACCCCTTCTATCAGAAGCCCTCTAACCTCTACCCCTTCCCTCAGCAGGTCTCTCACCTCTACCCCTTCCCTCAGCAGCCCTCTCGCCTCTACCCCTTCCCTTTCCCTCAGCAGCCCCTTCACCTGTACCCCTTCCCTCAGCAGCCCTCTCACCTCAGTCCTTTCCCTCAGCAGCCCACTCATCTCAGTCTTTTCCCTCAGCAGCCCTCTCACCTCTACCCCTTCCCTCAGCAGCCCTCTCGCCTCTACCCCTTCCCTTTCCCTCAGCAGCCCTCTCACCTCTAACCCTTCTCTCAGCAGCCCTCTCACCTCAGTCCTTTCCCTCAGCAGCCCCCTCTCACCTCTACCCCTTACCTCAGCATCTCTCTCACTTCTATCACTTCCTTCTCACCATTACCCCTTCTATCAGAAGCCCTCTAACCTCTACCCCTTCCCTCAGCAGGTCTCTCACCTCTACCCCTTCCCTCAGCAGCCCTCTCACCTCAGTCCTTTCCCTCAGCAGGTCTCTCACCTCTACCCCTTCCCTCAGCAGCCCTCTCACCTCAGTCCTTTCCCTCAGCAGTCCACTCACCTCAGTCTTTTCCCTCAGCAGCCCTCTCACCCCTCTTCCTTCCCTCAGCAGCCCTCTCACCTCTACCCTTTCCATCAGTAGCCCCTTCACCTCTACCCCTTCCCTCAGCAGCCCGCTAACTTCTACCCCTTTCCTCAGCAGCCCGCTAACCTCTACCCCTTCCATCACAGCCCTCTCACCTGTACCTGTTCCCTCAGCAGCCCTCTCACCTCAGTATTTTCCCTCAGCAGCCCTCTCACCCCTCTTCCTTCCCTCAACAGCCCTCTCACCCCTCTTCCTTCCCTCAGCAGACCCTTCACCTGTACCCCTTCCCGAGGAGCTCTGTCACCTCTATCCCTCTCACATCACACTTCCCTCAGCTGCCTCTCACCGCTATCCCTTCCATCAGCAGCCCTCTCACCTCTACCCTTTCCCTCAAAAGCCCTCTCACCTCTACCCCTTCCATCAGCAGCCCCCTCACCTCTACCGCTTCTCTCTGCAGCTGTCACCTCTATCCCTTCCCTAAGCAGCCCTCTCACCTCTACCCTTTCCCTCAGCAGCCATCTCACCTCTGCAACACTCAACTCCTCTCTTTGCCACTCAACTCTACGGCACTCTACTCCACTCTACGCCACTCCACTCTACGACACTTTACTCTACGACACTCTACACTACGACACTACTTCCTTCCCTCAGCAGCGCTCTCGCCCGTATCCCTTCCCTCAGCAGCCCCTCACCTCTAGCCCTTTCCTTCCTTGTAGGTGTTTACCAGGAAGGAGCTGCAGCTGATCGCAGATCTGTGTACGAAGCACAATGTTCTCTGCTTCAGTGACGAGGTGTACGAATGGCTGGTCTATGATGGGAGAACGCACATTCGGATCGGTGAGTGGGCATACGGGCGGGCACTCTGTTGGCACGAGGGACACCAAGGAGCATGTGTGCTACGACCACCCAAGGAAGGGACCCCAAAGAGATATTCTGAGAGGCTGAAGCAGTGAGATAAAGGTATCAGATGGGAGGTGTTGAAAGGGTGTAAGTAGAGATGCATTGGGGGACTGTAGCATGTGTGGGGAGAGGACTGTAGCATGTGTGGGGAGAGGACTGGAGCATGTGTGGGGAAAGGATTGTAGCATGTGTGGGGAGAGGACTGTAGCACGTGTGGGGAGAGGATTGTAGCATGTGTGGGGAGAGGATTGTAGCATGTGTGGGAGAGGACTGTAGCATGTGTGGGGAGAGGACTGTAGCATGTGTGGAGGAGGGGACTGTAGCATGTGTGGTAAGAGGATTGTAGCATGTGTGGGGAGAGGACTGTAGCATGTGTGGGGAGAGGACTGTAGCATGTGTGGGAGAGGACTGTAGCATGTGTGGTAAGAGGATTGTAGCATGTGTGGGGAGAGGACTGTAGCATGTGTGGGGAGAGGACTGTAGCATGTGTGGGGAGAGGATTGTAGCATGTGTGGTAAGAGGATTGTAGCATGTGTGGGAGAGGACTGTAGCATGTGTGGGGAGAGGATTGTAGCATGTGTGGGGAGAGGATTGTAGCATGTGTGGTAAGAGGATTGTAGCATGTGTGGGGAGAGGATTGTAGCATGTGTGGGGAGAGGATTGTAGCATGTGTGGTAAGAGGATTGTAGCATGTGTGGGGAGAGGACTGTAGCATGTGTGGGGAGAGGACTGTAGCATGTGTCGGGAGAGGACTGTAGCATGTGTGAGGGAGGACTAGCATGTGTGGGGAGAGGACTGTAGCATGTGTGGGGAGAGGATTGTAGCAGGTGTGGAGAGGATTGTAGCATGTGTGGGGAGAGGACTGTAGCATGTGTGGGGAGAGGATTGTAGCATGTGCGGGGAAAGTATTGTAGCATGTGTGGGAGAGGACTGTAGCATGTGTATGGAGAGGACTGTAGCGTGTGAGGGGAGAGGATTGTAGCATGTGCGGAGAGGACTGTAGCATGTGTGGGGAGAGGATTGTAGCATGTATGAAGAGGACTGTAGCGTGTGGAGAGAGGACTGTAGCATGTGTGGGGAGAGGACTGTAGCATGTGTGGGGAGAGGACTGTAGCATGTGTGCGGAGAGGACTGTAGCATGTGTGAGGAGAGGATTGTAGCATGTGTGGGGAGAGGACTGTAGCATGTGTGGAGAGAGGACTGTAGCACGTGTGGGGAGAGGATTGTAGCATGTGTGGGAGAGGACTGTAGCATGTGTGTGGAGAGGATTGTAGCATGTGTGGGGAGAGAACTGTAGCATGTGTGGGGAGAGGATTGTAGCACATGTGGAGAGGATTGTAGCATGTGTGGGAGAGGACTGTAGCATGTGTGGGGAGAGGATTGTAGCACGTGTGGAGAGGATTGTAGCATGTGTGGGAGAGGACTGTAGCATGTGTGGGGAGACGACTGTAGCACCTGTAGGGAGAGGATTGTAGCATGTGTGGGGAGAGGACTGTAGCATGTGTGGGGAGACGACTGTAGCATGTGTGGGGAGACGACTGTAGCACCTGTGGGGAGAGGATTGTAGCATGTGTGGGAGAGGACTGTAGCATGTGTGGGGAGAGGACTGTAGCATGTGTGGGGAGAGGACTGTAGCATGTGTGGAGAGGACTGTAGCACGTGTGGGGAGAGGATTGTAGCACGTGTGGGGAGGATTGTAGCACGTGTGGAGAGGATTGTAGCATGTGTGGAGAGAGGACTGTAGCATGTGTGTGGAGAGGACTGTAGCATGTGTGGGGAGAGGACTGTAGCATGTGTGGGGAGAGGAATGTAGCATGTGTGGGAGAGGACTGTAGCATGTGTGTGGAGAGGATTGTAGCATGTGTGGGGAGAGGACTGTAGCATGTGTGTGGAGAGGACTGTAGCATGTGTGGGGAGAGGACTGTAGCATGTGTGGGGAGAGGAATGTAGCATGTGTGGGAGAGGACTGTAGCATGTGTGTGGAGAGGATTGTAGCATGTGTGGGGAGAGGACTGTAGCACGTGTGGGGAGAGGACTGTAGCACATGTGGGGAGAGGACTGTAGCATGTGTGCGAGAGGACTGTAGCACGTGTGGGGAGAGGATTGTAGCACGTGTGGAGAGGATTGTAGCATGTGTGGGAGAGAGGACTGTAGCATGTGTGGAGAGTGGACTGTAGCATGTTTGTGGAGAGGACTGTAGCATGTGTGGGGAGAGGACTGTAGCACATGTGGGGAGAGGACTATAGCATGTGTGGGAGAGGACTGTAGCATGTGTGGGGAGAGGACTGTAGTACATGTGGGGAGAGGACTGTAGCATATGTGGGGAGAGGGCTGTAGCATGTGTGGGGAGAGTACTGTAGCATGTGTGGGGAGAGGATTGTAGCATGTATGGGGAGAGGACTGTAGCATATGTGGGGAGAGGGCTGTAGCATGTGTGGGGAGAGTACTGTAGCATGTGTGGGGAGAGGATTGTAGCATGTGTGGGGAGAGTACTGTAGCATGTGTGGGGAGAGGACTGTAGCATGTATGGGGAGAGGACTGTAGCATATGTGGGGAGAGGGCTGTAGCATGTGTGGGGAGAGTACTGTAGCATGTGTGGGGAGAGGATTGTAGCATGTGTGGGGAGAGGACTGTAGCATGTGTGGGAGAGGATTGTAGCATGTGTGGGGAGAGGATTGTAGCATGTGTGGGGAGAGGACTGTAGCATGTGTGGGGAGAGGACTGTAGCATGTGTGGGGAGAGGATTGTAGCATGTGTGGGGAGAGGATTGTAGCATGTGTGGGGAGAGGATTGTAGCATGTGTGGGGAGAGGACTGTAGCATGTGTGGGAGAGGACTGTAGCATGTGTGGGGAGAGTACTGTAGCATGTGTGGGGAGAGGATTGTAGCATGTGTGGGGAGAGGACTGTAGCATGTGTGGGAGAGGACTGTAGCATGTGTGGGGAGAGGACTGTAGCATGTGTGGGGAGAGGACTGTAGCATGTGTGGGGAGAGGACTGTAGCATGTGTGGGAGAGGACTGTAGCATGTGTGGGGAGAGGATTGTAGCATGTGTGGGGAGAGGACTGTAGCATGTTTGTGGAGAGGACTGTAGCATGTGTGGGGAGAGGACTGTAGCATGTGTGGGGAGAGGACTGTAGCATGTGTGGGAGAGGACTGTAGCATGTGTGGGGAGAGGATTGTAGCATGTGTGGGGAGAGGATTGTAGCATGTGTGGGGAGAGGACTGTAGCATGTGTGGGGAGAGGACTGTAGCATGTGTGGGGAGAGGACTGTGGCATGTGTGGGGAGAGGACTGTAGCATGTGTGGAGAGAGGACTGTAGCATGTGTGGGGAGAGGACTGTAGCATGTGTGGGGAGAGGACTGTAGCATATGTGGGGAGAGGACTGTAGCATGTGTGGGGAGTAGACTGTAGCATGTGTGGGGAGAGGACTGTAGCATGTGTGGGGAGAGGACTGTAGCGTGTGTGGAGAGGACTGTAGCATGTGTGGGGAGTAGACTGTAGCATGTGTGGGGAGAGGACTGTAGCATGTGTGGGGAGAGGACTGTAGCGTGTGTGGAGAGGACTGTAGCATGTGTGGGAGAGGACTCTAGCATGTGTGGGGAGAGGACTGTAGCATGTGTGGGGAGAGGACTGTAGCATGTGTGGGGAGAGGACTGTAGCATGTGTGGAGAGAGGACCGTAGCATGTGTGGGAGAGGACTGTAGCATGTGTGGGGAGAGGACTGTAGCATGTGTGGGGAGAGGACTGTAGCATGTGTGGAGAGAGGACCGTAGCATGTGTGGGAGAGGACTGTAGCATGTGTGGGGAGAGGATTGTAGTATGTGTGGGGAGAGGACTGTAGCATATGTGGGGAGAGGACTGTAGCATGTGTGGGGAGAGGATTGTAGCATGTGTGGGGAGAGGACTGTAGCATGTGTGGAGGAGGGGACTGTAGCATGTGTGGGGAGAGGACTGTAGCATATGTGGGGAGAGGACTGTAGCATGTGTGGGGAGAGGACTGTAGCATGTGTGGGGAGAGGACTGTAGCATGTGTGGGGAGAGGACTGTAGCATATGTGGGGAGAGGACTGTAGCATGTGTGGGGAGTAGACTGTAGCATGTGTGGGGAGAGGACTGTAGCATGTGTGGGGAGAGGACTGTAGCGTGTGTGGAGAGGACTGTAGCATGTGTGGGAGAGGACTCTAGCATGTGTGGGGAGAGGACTGTAGCATGTGTGGGGAGAGGACTGTAGCATGTGTGGGGAGAGGACTGTAGCATGTGTGGAGAGAGGACCGTAGCATGTGTGGGAGAGGACTGTAGCATGTGTGGGGAGAGGATTGTAGCATGTGTGGGGAGAGGACTGTAGCATGTGTGGGGAGAGGACTGTAGCGTGTGTGGAGAGGACTGTAGCATGTGTGGGAGAGGACTCTAGCATGTGTGGGGAGAGGACTGTAGCATGTGTGGGGAGAGGACTGTAGCATGTGTGGGGAGAGGATTGTAGCATGTGTGGGGAGAGGATTGTAGCACGTGTGGGGAGAGGACTGTAGCATGTGTGGGGAGAGGACTGTAGCATGTGTGGGGAGAGGATTGTAGCATGTGTGGGGAGAGGATTGTAGCACGTGTGGGGAGAGGATTGTAGCACGTGTGGGGAGAGGACTGTAGCATGTGTGGGGAGAGGACTGTAGCATGTGTGGGGAGAAGACTGTAGCATGTGTGGGGAGAGGACTGTAGCATGTGTGGGAGAGGACTAGCACGTGTGGGGAGAGGATTGTAGCATGTGTGGGGAGAGGACTGTAGCATGTGTGGGGAGAGGACTGTAGCATGTGTGGGAGAGGACTGTAGCATGTGTGGGGAGAGGACTGTAGCATGTGTGGGAGAGGATTGTAGCATGTGTGGGTAGAGGACTGTAGCACATGTAGGGAGAGGACTATAGCATGTGTGGGAGAGGACTGGAGCATGTTTGGGGAGAGGACTGTAGCACATGAGGGGAGAGGACTGTAGCATGTGTGCGAGAGGACTGTAGCACGTGTGGGGAGAGGATTGTAGCACGTGTGCAGAGGATTGTAGCATGTGTGGGGAGAGGACTGTAGCATGTGTGGGGAGAGGACTGTAGCATGTGTGGGAGAGGACTGTAGCATGTGTGGGGAGAGGACTGTAGCACGTGTGGGGAGAGGACTGTAGCACGTGTGGGAGAGGACTGTAGCATGTGTGGGGAGAGGACTGTAGCATGTGTGGGGAGAGGACTGTAGCATGTGTGGGAGAGGACTGTAGCATGTGTGGGGAGAGGACTGTAGCATGTGTGGGAGAGGATTGTAGCATGTGTGGGTAGAGGACTGTAGCACATGTAGGGAGAGGACTATAGCATGTGTGGGAGAGGACTGGAGCATGTTTGGGGAGAGGACTGTAGCACATGTGGGGAGAGGACTGTAGCATGTGTGGGAGAGGACTGTAGCACGTGTGGGGAGAGGATTGTAGCACGTGTGCAGAGGATTGTAGCACGTGTGAAGAGGATTGTAGCATGTGTGGGAGAGGACTGTAGCACATGTGGAGAGGATGTTAGCACGTGTCGAGAGGATTGTAGCACGTGTGGAGAGGATTGTTGCATGTGTGGGAGAGGACTGTAGCATGTGTGGGGAGAGGACTGTAGCATGTGTGGGGAGAGGACTGTAGCATGTGTGGGGAGAGGATTGTAGCATGTGTGGGGAGAGGACTGTAGCATGTGTGGGGAGAGGACTGGAGCATGTTTGGGGAGAGGACTGTAGCACATGTGGGGAGAGGACTGTAGCATGTGTGGGAGAGGACTGTAGCACGTGTGGGGAGAGGATTGTAGCACGTGTGCAGAGGATTGTAGCACGTGTGAAGAGGATTGTAGCATGTGTGGGAGAGGACTGTAGCACATGTGGAGAGGATTGTAGCACGTGTCGAGAGGATTGTAGCACGTGTGGAGAGGATTGTTGCATGTGTGGGAGAGGACTGTAGCATGTGTGGGAGAGGACTGTAGCATGTGTGGGGAGAGGACTGTAGCATGTGTGGGGAAAGGACTGTAGCATGTGTGGGAGAGGACTAGCATGCATGGGGAGAGGACTGTAGCATGTGTGGGGAGAGGATTGTAGCATGTGTGGTGAGGACTGTAGCATGTGTGGGGAGAGGACTGTAGCATGTGTGGGGAGAGGATTGTAGCGTGTGTGGGGAGAGGACTGTAGCATGTGTGGGAGAGGATTGTAGCATGTGTGGGAGAGGACTGTAGCATGTGTGGGGAGAGAACTGTAGCATGTGTGGAAGAGGATTGTAGCACGTGTGGAGAGGATTGTAGCACAAGTGGAGAGCATTGTAGCATGTGTGTGGAGAGAACGATAGCATGTGTGTGGAGAGGATTGTAGCATGTGTGGGAGTAGACTGTAGCATGTGTGGGAGAGGACTGTAGCATGTGTGGGAGAGGACTGTAGCATGTGTGGGAGAGGACTGTAGCATGTGTGGGAGAGGACTGTAGCATGTGTGGGAGAGGACTGTAGCATGTGTGGGGAGAGGACTGTAGCACGTGTGGGGAGAGGACTGTAGCATGTGTGGGGAGAGGACTGTAGCATGTGTGGTAAGAGGACTGTAGCATGTGTGGGGAGAGGACTGTAGCATGTGTGGGGAGAGGACTGTAGCAGTATATAGAAAGTGCTGCATTGTGGGAAATTGGAGCAGCAGGTGCGCAGAGAGGCATTATGGGGGGTTGGAGCAGTATGAAAAGGACGTACTGTGGGCAGGGTCGGACCGGGATCAAAATAAAAGTGGCCCCATTTGGCAAACTTTATAGATGAAAAGTGGCTCACATTTGCAGTCGGGCCAGTTTTGAGCTGCTAAAGGCACGCTGTATGAGTATTTTGCAAGGTATGGGAGAACGCATGGGTTTTTACTTACTGCAGGCAATGTTTGTGGTGATATCACGGAAATCAATAGTAAACACCAGCCCAACAGACCTTGAAACAGGCCGACAAACTGCTAAACAACGAGTCCACACACTGAGCTGTCAGACCAGTCCATCGGGCACTGCCTGACTGCCCTTTGGGCCAGTCCGACCCTGATTGTTGGAGATTGGCGCAGTAGGTACCTACCGGCATCACATATTGGCAGATAGTCAGTGTGCAGGCAGAGAGGCATTATGGGAGACAGGATCAGTATGTTGTTATGTTATGTTAATAGAATTAACTATAGCGCACGTCTCACCTGGGGGCATCTCAGCGCTGTGAACAGATCCTGGTTTGATATGTGCCAACGTCAAATTAATATAGAAAAGCTATGAGCTGCATGAATTGCAGTTTCTGGGCAAGATGGCCGCTGACGGGTGGTAGTGTGTAGTCGCATCCCACTCCACCTCCTGTCTGATGCTGAAATAGACGGAAAGTGACCCCAGCCAAATGGTTCTAAGTGCGAAGCCCTGGGCTATATATCGAGGATCCGCAAGCAGTGGTCAACCCAGCCATCTTTGGAGTCGATATACTGGCTGGTATATTGCTAGGATTCTAGCGCGGGTGCAAAAGAAAGTCTCAGGTATCCTCACGTTGGCCCATAGGCTCACTGCAAAGATGCTGCCTCGCACGATCAAGGCTTCGGACCAGAAGGATTTACCCGCTCTAAAGAATGTCAGCGGAAAGGACAAGGGGAAGGCTGACCGAAAAAGCGGGACCGGTGCTTTGAAGACTAACTTAACCAACTCATCTAAAAGAACTCTGGGGAAAAAAGTAACGGAAGATCGCGCTGGAAGTGCTTTAGCCCCGACCCCGGGAGAACCACGAGATAGCGCTCCTTCCCGCCACACGCTGATTAAACTGAAATCAAAGGAAGGTACTTTGAGGCAGCCGACAGTGGAAGAAAGCTTCGGGATCAGGACTGGGGTGCTTACCGCGGAGAATGCAGCGGAGACGGGCGCAGAGACGGGCACCGATGATCAGAGCAGCGGGAAGCTCCCGGCAGAGGAGAACGTCCACGAGGACGCCAGCATGCTGGTTGCTAGGCAACAAGATCGAGAGCTAACGAAGGAGCTCACTCCAGCAGTCGGAGCGGAGGTAGCAGCAAGGGCCTTAGCAGGGACTTCGGCAGTGGAACCCACCTCGAAGGAGCAGAGGTATACCCAGGGAACCGTGAGTACAGCCGCCCCTGACCAGGCTGCAGTGGAAAATGGCAACATTTGTGAATGGGAAATATCAGAGTTGTGGCATAAGGGAAGGCGACCCACGAGGGGAGATGCCTATAGAAGAGGGGGAAAAAAACCTGGGCACCTGGGGGAGTAACCAGACATTGGACGTCTTACTACAGGAGGTGCCAGGTTAGCACGGGAGGGCAGCCGGAGGAGGCATCTCGCCGGATCGATTTCTTTCTGTAGAGGAGGGCTCAGAATCCTGGGAGTCGGATGATGCAGGTACAGGGAAGTCCACTGGCACTGATACAGAGAGCAGCTCCACTGCCCCAAAAAGCACCCAGAAAAAAAGGAGAACCAGGAGGAGGTCAAACCCACAGGGCAGCCCCATAGACCCCTCAAACAATTTACTTTGGGACTATTCAGCTACCTCGCAGACATACCAGGGTCCAAGGGAGGCCTTTCTCCCGCCAGGGGCCCAGGCGATAGCTCAGGGATCACCGCAACTGGTCTCCTTAGAGTTACTATTTAACACCCTTAAATCTATGCAGAATGAAGCTAGGGTGGAAAGCCGGAGGGCTAGACAAGGCGCGAGGAAAATTCAGAACACACTGAGGAAGATGAACAAAATGTATGAGGAGGTCACTGAGAGGGTTACGCAGGTGGAAGAAAGAACTGGCAAACTGGAGGATGACTTCAATAGTTTCCACACGTTTAAACAAGAACAGCAGAAAGTTACAGAGGACGTGCAGTGGAAACTGGAGGATTACGAAAATCGCCAGAGGCGCAACAATGTTAGACTTTTGGGGGTTGCGGAAGGGCTTGAAGTGGAGGATGCTAGACTCTTTGTGGTGAACTTGTTGAGGGGCGCTTTTCCAGAGTTATCCTCATGGCAATGGGACATAGAAGTTCAGAGGGCGCATCGATTCCCTTTCATAGTCAAGAGAGGGCGAGCTGGTTCTAAGAATGAAAAACCTAGAGCAATCCTCGTATACATTGGCAATTTCTTGTTAAGACAACTGGTTTTAGAGAAGGCAAAGCCAGAGGCGAAGCGCTCTTTCAACAATGTTTTATTTTTTGCAAGGCCTGACTTTTGTCATGTTACTGTGGAGCGTAGATGGAGGTTGAGGCAGCTCATATACCCGATACAGGCGTTCGGGTCAGAAGCATACTTGCTGTACCCAGCTAAACTAAAAGTGATTACCAAGGGACAGATAAAAATGTTTTACTCAGAGATAAAAGCAAAGGAGTACATGATTGAAGTACTGGGGTACAGGGAAGGGCCCCGCTGAGGGGGCGCTCTAGCAGTATGGGTATCCTCAGAGACACAGGGGGTGGTAGGGGGTGGTAGGAAGGGGTTCACTTTCTTAGGATGATAGTTACAGGACAAGGTGGTAGTGGGACGCGGCAGCTGCACTCCAAGCGGCCATACATAGGTCATGCCTGACCTAGTTGCCTGTAGGGGGGGGAGGGAGGGCCAAGGGAAGGGGGGAGGTGGGGAAGCAAGGAGGGTGGGGTGGGCGAGCAGGGCACGCTCAGCACATGCACATGTACATACAGCACAGTTCACAGAGTTTCTTTTCTTATGATTATCCGGTGGAATTAGGAGAACAACCATTTGATGTTTTTTAATGACATGTCGCATTGCCACAATTAATGTTTGCGGGCTAAATGATGCGCAGAAAAGACTTAGGATTGCTGCACTACTCAGAACAATAAAGCTGGATTTTGTATGTTTGCAAGAGACGCATGTTGAGGGAGGGAAGGGGTTTCTTCTTGAACAGTTGGGATTCACATTGCTAGCTCACACTAAGCAAGGATCCAAAACAAGGGGGGTAGCCATTTTGGCCAAAGATAAAGATTGCATAGTTACTAAAAAGGCCGAGGATATTTGGGGGAGGTGGGTCATTGTAGAATCGATATTCAGGGGAGAAAAATTTACTCTGGTGTCAGTGTATGGTTCCACAGAAGATGACCCGGATATATTTGTTTATTTGGACATGGAACTAGCAAATTGGGCAGAGCCTATTATTTGCTGCGGTGATTTAAATATCAACAACCCCTCAGACTCTGAGATTCAAAAGGGGGGAGTATATACGGGCAGAAAGAAAAGAGTGCATCGAGCAGTATCAGACATGGTACAACACAATGCGTTAGTAGATTTATGGCCCAAATTGAATCCACAAAAAGATAGGAGTACTTTTTTCTCAGCGCCACATAAGATTCTGGTCAGACTAGACTATTTTCTAGTTTCTAATTCCGTGGTGGTTAAGTCCCAAATTGAAAAACTGCCTCGCCTTATGTCTGATCATAATCCTCTGATTTTAGCAGTTAACTTAGTGGGGGGAGTCGCTAAGCAATCCACTTGGACGTTTGAAAGAACACTGCTTGCAGATGAAGGGTACACTAATTGTATGAATAAGTGGATTAGAAATTTTTGGATTATTAATAGGGGGAGCACATCAGTAGGAAACGCTTGGGACGCATTCAAGGCAGGGGTTAGAGGAGAAACACTTAGTTACTCAATACACAAGCAGAAATCTGAGAGGAGTAGAGTGGAGGAGCTGGTAAGGATGTTAGTAAGGGAGGAGGAGACTCTGGGGGGATTAATCCAGCGAGGGATGGCTATAGATCAACACTTACTAAAAATTGCAGCGCTTAAATCTGATGCAGTAGAGGGTATTGCAGGTAAGGCTGCGGCACAATATTTGGCTAAAAAGGAACAATCCTTTGAATTCAGAGAGAAGGTCGTGCACATATTGGCAGTTCGGACTAGGCAGCAAGCTGCAGCAGGTGAGATTAAGGGTATTCTTGATGGTCGAGGCATAGTGGTAGAGGGGGCAGAGGGGGTGAGGGAGGTGTTCAGAGAGTTTTATGCCGAACTTTATGGCAAAATTGAGGGAGGCGGCGAGAGGGAGATCAAGGAGTATCTATAGCATAATTTAGCACCAGATCTCCTGGAGGCTGATCAACTGACGCTGGAGGCCCCGATTACGCTGGAAGAAGTGATATCAGCATTGGGGGACCTTCCGGTAGCTAAAGCGGCAGGCCCAGACCAGATACCCGTGGAATTTTACAAAACATTTCAGAAGGAGCTGGCGGCAGATTTATTAAATACGTTCAAGCAGGCACAGAATGGGCAATCAATACCCCAATCATGGGGGGGAGCGGAGGTTGTTGTTATTCTAAAAAAAAGGCAAATCTTCAAAAATGCCGGGGTCCTACAGACCTATTACCCTGATGAATTTGGATGCAAAGCTTTATTCTACGGTGTTAGCAAAGAGGTTGGCCAGAATAATTGAGGGCTTGGCCAGCACAGTCCAACACGGGTTTATACCAGGGAAAGGTACCACCCAACACATTAGACAAGTCATCGCCCTTTTTGATGCCACCGAGGTTCCAGGGGACCCTATGGCCGCCCTTTTTTTAGATGCAGAGAAGGCTTTTGATAGGGTCTCCTGGGATTATCTGTGGGAAGTGATGAGGTGGTATGGGCTAGGAGAGGGCTATATACAAGCTGTTCAAGCTCTATATAGGGATCCGACTGCTTGAATTAGAGTTAACAGAGGTCTTTCGGCACCTGTACATATAACGAGAGGGACTAGACAGGGATGCCCATCCTCACCTCTGCTTTTTGCACTATATATGGACCCCTTGCTGCGCAAGCTGGAAGGGAATCCCAGTATACCACCGGTAGAGTTAAATAATAGGCAGTTCAAAGTTCTGGCATATGCCGACGATGTGGCAATAGTTACTCCCAACCCTGTACTAGCAATCCAACATATAGAGGAAGAGGCGCGATCATTTGGCAAAGTCTCAGGGTATAAATTAAACAGCAGTAAGACTCAAATTGTTAGGAACACTTTTGTGGGGTGCTGCGATAATAGGGTTGTTAGTTCTGCAGTTTATTTAGGAGTCGAGATCTCTGCGGATCTCAATACAGTTGTGGAGAAAAATATAGTACCTCTTATGGCTAAGGTGAGCTCGGATCTGGGGAGGATGAACAATCTGCATCCTACTCTGGTAGGGTGCCCAAATGTTAATAAAATGCTGATTCTGCCAAGGTTTTTATATTTCTTCAGGGCAATCCCACTTGTTTTTGAGGGTATATGGTTTAGTAAATTAGAGGCACTTTTGAATAGGTTTATATGGGCGCACGGGAAAACCAGGCGGGCGTATAGGTTCATGACTTTACAGTTTTTAACGTCTTTATTTCGAAGGTTCTTTCATAAAAGACAGCAGATAAAAATACATACAAATATACAACATGGTTTATACAAATCTTAAACCGGTTCTCCATAACCATCAAAGACACTTAAAAAATGTATTAAATAACATCACAAGACGTTTTTAGAGGTCATTAAAAAAAAGATTTACAGTTCACAATTCATACAATCAATCAATGGGAAGCTACACTGAGTGTATTCTTACTTGTAAGGTTATCATACTGATCACAGTTATCTTCCTGAAAGGTGCCTAACTCTGATGATCCACGCCCATCCAAGGTATTTCGTCATACCTATGGAAATCCACTCAGCTGTATTATATCTCAAGATAAGCAACGCTTCTTCCCATACCCGTGTATTGACCCTTCTGCAGATGGGTTTTAGCCATTTCCGACGTGGTGCACAGTATGATGGACAAGCAAAAAGAAAATGGCCCATAGTTTCCTTATGTTCACTACACCAGGGACAGTGCAAAGACGGTTGGTTATGCCATTTGTTGGTAAACTCCCTTATTGGCAACGTACCAACTCTAAATTGATGATAGAGTTTCCTATCTGCACTTTTAGTTATATTGTCCCAATATGTCTCAGTGTGAGGAACCACTTTATGGTGCAAAAAAATACCTGTCAGATTGTAATTCTGTGAAAGCAAAACCAAATCTTCTTTGACCGTGGCCCAAAACAATAGTTTAAGTTCTTTTTTCGACGGAAAATTCTGGTTTCCCGGATCTGACCACTGCTTATGAAGACCCATTCTGTAGAGGGTTGCCTTCACATTTTTAAACCAGGCTAGATTCCCCGACCCTGATATCGATCTCACATCCAGAATTTCATTTGCAAACATGGAAAGTTCTGGAGTGGACCAAATACGTCTCCAAAGGGCTACCATCCTATATTGTGCCTGATTTTTAATTGTTTGGCAGCCCATGTCTAACGTAAGGGGGAGTGATGGTGATGATAAGGGGAGACCTACCAAACTACGGAAAAACTTGTTCTGAATTTTGTCTAATGAGGCAAGATCTACATAACCCCACAAGTCCAAACCGTAGAGGATGGCGGAGCTAATTTTGGCATTGAACATTTTTAGTGCTGGCAAAACTCTTTTGGGTTGGGAGCAACGCTGTTCTTTAACAAGGCATCCCGATAAACGGGCAAATTTTAGGTAGAGTGCCTCGATCTGCTCCTTCCAGCGCAGCCTGTAGTCTATAACCACCCCTAGGTAGGTCATCACCCCTACTTGTTCCAAGTTGGTATCATTCATAGTTACATGACCCCTTAATGGTTTATTCTTGGTCAGAACCATGAATTTGGTTTTTGAAACATTAATTTCGAGGTCATTTGTTTTACAAAACTCCACAAACTTGTTTATAGCAGTCTGGAGACCCACCTGTGTTTTTGCCAAAATCAGAGTATCATCTGCAAAAATTAAAAGGGGGAATCTTGTCCCACCCAACACTGGCGCATCTGTCGGAGTAGATGAAAGAAACTGAACTACTTGGTTAATAAAGAGTAAGAACAAGGTTGGAGCTAGGACACAGCCTTGTCTTACTCCACGGGTCACTGGGAAGGGCTCTGTCACCTGGCCCTGGCGTCCCCATCTAACTCTGGCAAAGTTAGATTCATGTAGCCTGATAGTAAGCTCAAGTAATTCGGACGGCACACCCATTCTCCTTAGAGCCTCCCACAACTTCTCTCTGGGGACCAAGTCAAACGCAGATTTTAGGTCCACGAACGCTGCGTATATAGTGCCTTCTCCTAAATGCACTGTCTTCCAGTAGATCATAAGAAATCTGAGGACTTGGTCGACAGTGCTTATACTAGCCCTGAAGTCAGCTTGCAGCGGGGATAGAATATTTTCTTCACTCATCCAAAACTGGATTCTACCCAGCAGCATTCTGGCAATTACTTTCTGCAGGGCGTCGATAAGGCTTATAGGGCGGTAATTCCCCGCAAGGGTCTTATCACCTTTTTTAAATACAGGGAGGATTTCAGCCCCTTTCCAGGAGGCTGGTATTCTGGCTCCTCTGGCGATAGCATTAGCTAGGGTGGTTATATAAGGAACCCAATTTACTATATCAAGCTTAAAAAGATCCGCAGGAACACAGTCCATACCAGGTGCTTTGCCATTTTGGATCTGTTTTAAAGCAATCTCTGTCTCATTTTCTTTAAAGACTATGTTCTCACAAATAGCTACAGGAGTGGGAGGCAGGTTACTCTCCCCTACATTAGGACTTCCTGTCACCATGCCACAGAATTGGGCCGAAAAATATTCAACCCAATCCTCGGCTGAAACATGGTTACCCGGGGTTTGCAAGTCCCCTGACCCTCCCCATTTCACTACCTGCCAAAACTTAAGCTGGTTAGTGGACAGACTCGCCTCATAAAGTTCCAGCCAACGTTGGTCGTCCCATGCTGTCTTTGCTTGCTTTAACACTTTCTTATATTTCGCCCTCTCTATTTGAATGTCCAATGTTACCCTGGTTTTAATAACAGCTATCAAGGAACTGTGTGCTATGCGGCAAGTCTTATCGTACCATTTAGCACCCAGGAATTTCCTATCAGTTTTCGACGAGCCACCCTGTTTTGTAAAGAAGGATTTAAGTTTAGCAAAAAGGGACTCATGGATTGAGCTAATTTGCTCCAGAGACCCCATTTTTTCTTATAATGGTGACACTTTTTTAGTCGCAGCTTCAACTTCCAGTGATATTCTTTAAATAGTGTCAGGAACTTCCAGAACCCGACCCCAGCGTACCCTACGACAATAGTTGGCAAGGAATGTCTCAGCTGTAATATAATTTGTTACGTTTCTTCTGGGCAACCCACCGTCCACTTTCAGATTTATTGAAAGGGGGTTGTGATCACTTTCTGGTCTATCGATTATTTCCATATCCCCTAATAGGCTCCAAAACTCTATTTTAATAAGGAAATAATCTATACGGCTGGTACTATAGCCATTATCAAATGTGGCTTTTCCCGCCTTGTCAGACATAGACCTCCCATTTGCTGCCCTCAAGTCCCACTCCAAACATATCCCAAGCCATTGCAAAACAGCCTCAGTGACCTTTTTAATTGGCGATAAGGCCAGGCTGGGGATGTTCCATAACTGGTCTGCCTCACCATAGCTAATGTCTTTCATAGTTGGTAGGGGTTCAAACGTGCAGTTTAAATACCCTGCCACTGCTACACACTTGTCTCGACCAATATTGTTCAATAGGATTTCTAAATCCTCAATTATTCCGGGACTCTTACCTCCTGATCGACCCCTTGCGTATATATTAATTAAAAACAAGTCCCGTTGGTTTATTCTGCTAAGTTTAAGTCCCTGTAAGTCAGCACTTGGGACAGATAACTCATGGGTCCTATAACATAATGATTGTTTGATCCAAATAACAAGCCCCCCAGACGGGCGACCCTTTTGCCCTTTATGTGCTGGTTTATAAAAATTCAGATAGCCAAGGCGAAAAACAGCATCAATTGACCAACTTTCTGGAAACACAACAATATCAAATTGCTCTATAAAGGCCCCCCATTCTATCAGGTCCATTTTCCCCTTCAGCCCTGCAATATTCCAAGATAATATCTTGAGCGTATTAACAAGAACTACCGATGGCTCTTCAAGTGAAGCTATCATCCCCCTCACTTTTCTCATATAATAAGGGGCTGCCCATACTTTCCTCTACCAAATTTGTTACATTGGGGCCATTTCTTGTCTGATCACCCAAAAGAACTTCTGCAATATTGCTTGGGCTATCGGTGCTACTGTCCATCACCTGGGTGTTTAAAATATGAGGGGATATTTTTCCAGTAAACAAACTGGGCACCCTATTATCCTGTTCCACTGATCCCCCATTATGTCAGTCAACACCTTCCAGCCCGCATAATGGTGTAAAAAGATTCGAGAGATGGGGCAAAAACATTGGGTAAGCAGCCACTTCTGGGGGGTAGCTTCCTCTAAATCTAATGCTTTGGTTGGGATAGTTTTGTCGGGGATAATCACTCCCTAGACTAAGTTTGGGATACAAATAGTGCAGGGACAAAGTTTGGACGTCACCCACTCTTCCAAATCTTGGTTCTCTGCAGATAAAATCTGCTACCCATGGCTCCCTAAAGCTAATGACAACACAATCACCTTCAAGGTCTTTTTTTACTGAATCCCACCCAGTCTACTCTCCTAACAGTAAGGATATCAGTTTTGGACATTGGTGGGAGAGGTTGGTTCTTGTTTAACCAAAATTTTACTTTATTGTGTAGATCACTATGGGTTTCCACCCTACCCTCTCCCAATGGGGCTACTCCGGTCAGGATTACAGTATATGGCAGTGATTCAGGAGGGAGATTCACGCATTGTTTCCTAGGCGGAACAGTTTTCCTTGTCTGCGTGTTTTGGACCATTGGGCGGGTTGGTTTGGGTAAACCTTTAGAGGTGGACTGTGGATTGTTACCCATATCAACATTAAGGGATATAGTCGTCTCAGAAGTCTGCTTATTTTTATCAGTAGCAGGCTTCTGCTGAGGGCCTCTCGTGGAAGATGATACAGGTTTAACCATTTTCCCCTTATCCCCATTACTCAACGCCTTTTTCTGGGCACTCATTTGTTCTAACCCCTTAAAGGTGGTAGATTGTGATAACTTTTTCAAAGTGTCCACATTTTCCCTCACTAGGATTTCCATAGAGTCCATTTTGGCGTTTAAAAGCCTAGTTCCTTCAAATAAGGGCAGAAGGAGAGATTTAATCAGCACCTCGATTTTATCTAGAAGTGTACCTTCTGCATCATTGTCTGAATTATTATTGCTCACTGAGGGGTTTGAAGGCAGGATTATAGTACTATTTGGGGGCGAAGTTGTATTATTAGTTTTCTGAACCTTTTTATTACCACCCTTCTGTGACGAATCGTTCCGTTTCCTTTTACTAGTTATATGCGTGTTCCTGTTCTCCTGAATTGATGACCGTGTTTCAGGCTCTGGGCTTAGAACAATACTAGAGGAAGCCAAAACATCGATCTCAATATTAACTAAGTTGTGGTATAGAGAACTACCTTCTGATATAAAATCTAAAATATTTTTCTCAGCACCCAACTCCAACTCAAGGTCAACAGGCACAGCATCCGTGGCTGTAACATTACTAGCCACGGAATCCAATTGTGTTAGGGGGACTGGGAAAACAGTTTCACGAATTTTCCCTAATGAAGAGCGCTTACCCGTGACTAAATCAAGCGATAAGCGTTTTTCTGCGAGTGCGATTTCTTTTTCTAAGATACATGTTGAACATTTAAAAAATTGGTCAATGGTGCCTGTGAAGACTCCATTTGTCGTAGATACTTGGACCTGTCTTTCCTTACCAGAGCTTAGGGGCATTTTATATATGTGTACTTGGCCACACTTCCGGTAGACAACAAAATGAAACAATGTACAATAAAACAACCACTATATGTCCAAAGTTTTCACAATACCAGGTAACTTAGATGGGAAGTGAAAAGGGGGTGCCCGACCCGACCCCGACCGGCCTCGGACGGCCGCAGACGGCCCCGCCCTTGTCCCGGGCTTCTCCCGGGCACGCTCCAGCGCGCTCTTGCGCTGCAGGAATGGCTTCTTAGTGATATAGGGATTGGATGAAGGTAGAGGGCGGAGCAAGCAGGGAGAGCGGCCCAGGTGCTGGTGATGCGGGCTGGCGGGTGGTCCTGGGATGTGAAGTCCAGGACCTGCTACTCGCTCGCAGCCCTGCCTGCTGTAACAGCACACCCTCAGTCGATGTCCAATGGGCGCCTCCAGCAATTGTATCGGGTCCATCAAAGCACTAAGGATTCCCCACGATGCGGGACCCACGAAGCGGGTACCGCGAGCAGTGGTAAGAATTAACCAAGAGCGCCGAGTCCCAGCAGATGTCCAATTATTCAGCACAGTAATAATTGTTGCTTGTAACAGCTAGTAATGACTCTTTGTTCCCGGTTTGTGTGGGTATCGGTGTTTTAATCCAATTATCTGGCTGGCTGTTATTCAGTATTGACTGTTTTTTTTGAGTGGGTGTGGCTGGTGTGGCTAAATTCATTGACTGGAATTTCCTTCCTGGGATAGTGTCTGGCTTGTTCAAACCCTTCCAGACCTCCCTCCAGCCCTCCTTGTTGTGCCTTGTAGTGCCTTGAGTCACTTTGTATCACCTTGTACCCCTAGGACAGGACCGCTCACAACGTGGGGTGATACAAAGATTAGTGCAGACGATGATCCCGCCTGGACTGATGCTGGACCTAATCAGCTCTGCCGCTCTCCGTTCCTTCTTTGTTTTTGTGGGAGTTAGGTGAAGCGGGGGAGGAGTGAGTGGCGTGGGGATGGTCCAGGCCCTGACCCTATTGGTGGCACTGGGCTTCACCCCTTACACGCGGCCTCTAGTGATTCACGGTTCACCCTCTGATCCCCCGATCTCCCAAGAGTGGTAAGTGCGGAAAGAACGGTCTTTTCACAGCGCGTCGCGCCTCTCGCCTTCAGCCTTCTGCCTCACGCTTTTTGCTCGGTGTTTCTGCCCCCCGCCTTGGCGGAGTTAGGTGGGGATAGCTGTTGGGTTGCGGTGATGTTGGAGGAGCAGAGGGGGTGGAAGAACAGAAAACAGCTACTTTCCCACTCCGCTCAACTCCGCGTCCGTCTCGTCTCCGCTGCTGTCCCCAAACCACAACGGGAGGAACAGACCTCCGGCCACAAAACAGAGGAAAGGGAAGAGGAGATGCTTTCCTGCTCGGCTCCGCTCGGCACCGGTGCTGCCGCCCGCTCGCCTTCCCGCTCGGCTGTGCTGCTGGCTGACTGCCGGGTGGCCGCAAAAACCTGGACTGGACTCCGAGGTGCTTCACCCCCTATCTCAGCAACACCTGCTGTGTCTCCGCTCATGACTTTACCAAGACAGAGGGGTGGCTGGGGGACACCTGATTTCAGACTCTACTACTGGGCAGCGGCTTTACAGTTTATGCAGGGCTTGGTGGGAGGGGGGGGGCGGACCCTAGAATAACAGCAGCATCCACTGAAGTCTATGCAACAACTCTGGGCTCAGAGGCGGGAAATTGCTTCTTAAGGTGTACGGACTATGCTTATTTTAAAAGGACAAGGTTTAAGACTATTCGAGCGGCATATAGAATTTGGTCCGCATTCACGAGGAAATTTGGCTTAGGTAGATTTAACAGATATACCCGGCTCTATAAAAATAGATCTATGCCCCCAGCGATTTTCGCCGATACTATCATGGCTGAATGGGATAGTGCAGGGATACAGAAAATAGGGGATTTGCTGGGATCAGAGGGGGGTGCAGCAATTCGCAGTGTTGGAGGCTAGGTATCACCTAGATAGGAGGAGTTTTTTTAAGTATCTCCAGGTGCGTAGTTATCTGGGTACTAAGAAAGGGGGGAGATGCGAGTTTGCTAGTAACAATATAATGGAGGCACTTGAAAGGGGAGGTGAATGTTCGATTCGTGGGCTGTGTGCTGCCCTGGCTGCTTATAAAGTAGATGATATGGGGAAACATGGAGACAAATGGGCTAATAAGCTGGAGACCGATCCAGGGCTCTTCCAAGATTCACTGGACCTGGGGCGTACGATACTCTGTTCGGCCGCACTCCAATCACAGCACTATAAGACTTGGTTCTCTTTATACTCTACCCCGGCAAAAATAGCACGGTGGGGGGGAACCTCTGGGATAACATGCCCAAGATGTGATGCTCTGGAGGCGGACAGCCTTCATATTTTCTCCACCTGTCCTCAGCTCCAAATGCTTATCAAGGCGGTTGAAGGATTTCTAACGAACTCGCTAGGGGTGGTAACTACTCTTCCCCCCCCCCCCGATTATGTTAGGACTCAGCACAATTCCAAATGATATCTATGGCGAATTTCTATTTGTGGCCATTGGCAATAGCAAGGATGTGGCTTGATAAAACTCCTCCAACAATGCAGCAATGGTTGGCCATGCTCCTTGCTGTCTATAACTTGGAAAAAGGAATATATGCAAGAAGAGGCAGGAGAAAGAGGGAACTTGGGAGGAGGATCTGGGAGCCAATCAGGGCGTGGAAAGAAGGGCTGATTGGGGGGGACCGTTAGTATGGCTTCCCTTTTTTTTTTTCCTTTTTGGCTATTTCTTTGTTTGCTCCTTCCGTTTTCTCTTTTCTAATAATTAATTAGCCATATACCTAAAGTAGGGAGTAGGCATAAAGGGAAACCTACTCACAGGAAGGATAAGATAGAATGTAATTGTTATGATATGATTGTTTTTTTTCTCGTGCTATTTTTGGTTGTTATGAATTTTTATGACATGATTGTTTTTTTCCTTTGTTATTTTTCCGGTTTTTATGAACTGTAATTCTTAGTTACGAGCCTATGTAATGTGCTGTGCGTTGTTCTGTCTACTTTGATAAAATGAAATTAAAAAAATAAAAAGAAATAAAAAGAAATGATATGGAGGCGGATACTTTGTCAACCTGAAAAAAAAAAAAGAAAAGAAAAGTTTTGAGTAGTTTTCTAAATTTGCTGTATTTGGGAGTTTCTCGAAGAGTTTGGGGTAGTTTATTCCAATATGTTGGGACGAGATAGGAGAAGACCTTTCAACCAGAGCGTGCTTGACGCATCCGGGCACACGCAAAAGGGCTTGGGTGCTTGATCTCAAGTAGAGGCCGGGAATGTAGGTTATGAGTTTTCTTTGCTGGTAACGAGGGCCTTTGCCTCTCAAGGCATCATATGTGAGGGAGTAGATTTTGAAAAAGGAACGCTTCTTTGTCGGATGCCAACGTAGTTCCTTCCGTAAGGGCGCAGAGGCAGTGCCTGCAGGACGATTCAGGACTAATCTAGCTGCAGTATTCTGAACTACCTGTGTCTTGGATAGTATGGATTCTCCAACACGAGCTAGCTGAGCATTTCCATAGTCCTGCCTGCTTAGTCACCATAGCCTGAACCAGGGTTCGCGTGAAAAACTTTGCACAACAGGCGTATATTATAATAACTAGAGCTTGTGATGGCTGCAACCTGATCTTTCATTGGTTGCGCTTGGTGAAGTTTAATCCCTAGATTTTTAACCGTTTGTTTAGGCACAGGAGTAGGCCCTAATTGGTGTGGCCACCATTCCTCAGACCAGATGGCGGGGGCTTTCCCCAGTAGCATAATCTCCGTTTTCTCAGGATTTAACTGAAGGCAGTTCTCGGTCATCCAGTTTGAGACTGCTAGCAGACCGGCCGAGAGACGTTGTCTATCCGCTTCTATATCTTGGCCCGTCGTAAACAGCAGCTGGGTGTCGTCAGCATAAGAGATAATCTCAAAGCCGAACACCCTTCCCTCGAGAGTTTGGTGGTCCAAGCCTCGTCTTCTAATGGCGCTTTCCCTACTGCCCCCCAAATAGGGAATCCAAGAAGCTGGACCACCTTGGGAAGAAAATGTTTTCTTCTGCCAGCTTAACGCTGTGGTCAATGAACAGCGCATGCCTCTTGGGCCGTTATACCCATACCGTGTGGGATACGGTTGCGCAAGTGTTGCCACAGTGCCCCGAGGAGGCCTGGGCTGTTCTCACCCACGCAGTGGCTGAGGGTCAAGACGCAGCTAAGTTCACCATTTGGTATGGGCTGGATACTGCCGACTCTCTGGACAAAACGGTTTCTACGTCAGGAGCCTTGAGGCACTATGCCTGGTTGAGGACGGCTTGTTTCTCTGGGGATGTCCAATCCACCCTTCTGGACATGCCCTTTGATGAGTGCTGCCTGTTTGGTGACAAGACGGACTCTGCCCTCGAGCGCATCAAGGATTCTAGGGCTACGGCCATATCCTTGGGCCTCGCGGCAACCTCTCGCCCCAGACAGTCCGCCTTTCGCTCCTTCGCTCCTTTCGTAGCTACAGAAGGGGTGCCCCACCACGTCCCACCCCATCTGGCTACAGTGCACGCAAGCTACCCAGCCTCTTTGTGGTCTGATATGGGACCCAGCGACGAGGGTCTTGGGGCTAGCGGGCAGGCCCCCTCTGCAGTAGCCTCCAAACCCTCCTAGTCCAACCTTTAAGGGCCACCAGAGGCCAGTGGGCAGCAGGAATTGGCATCACCTCCCCCTCTGGCAGCACATGATGTCGGACAGGGGGGTTTTGCAGATAGTCCAAAGGGGTTACTCCCTCCCCTTTGAGACTGCGCCTCCCCCCATGTCATCAGCATTCCATCGCATGTCGGAGGATCACTTGGCCCTTCTCCGCCAGGAAGTTGTAGCTCTCTTGGCCAAGGGAGCTATCGAAAGGGTCCCTGTGCCAGAAGTAGGTCGTGGTTGTTACTCCCACTACTTTCTGGTACCCAAGAAGGACAAAGACCTGCGTCCTATCTTAGACTTCAGGGCCCTCAACCTCTTCCTCCAGAAGGAGAAGTTCAAAATGCTCACATTGGCTCAGGCCCTTTCTGCCCTCGATCCCGGAGACTGGATGGTGGCGTTGAACTTGCAGGACGCCTATTTCCACATCCCTGTCCTGCCAGCCCACAGGCGTTACCAGCGGTTCACGGTAGGCCACAAGCATTTTCAGTTTATGTGCTCCCTTTTGGCCTTACCATTGCCCCTCGGGTGTTCACGAAAGTGTTGGCGGTGGTTGCAGCTCATATGCGCCTATCGGGGTTCCAGTCTTCCCCTATCTCAATGACTTGCTGTTGAAGGCGGGCGCGCCCCAGGCTGTCGTCTCCCACCCCCAGACTATGGAGGACCACCTGCACTCGCTGGGGTCCAAAGTCTCACCTCATTTCCTCTCAGAAGCTCCTTTTCATCGGAGCAGTTCTGGATACAGCGGAGTTTCGGGCTGCAAGTCCTGGCTATTCGGGCTGTGATACCAATGTTTCGGCCTCGATCCCGGATTTCGGTGAGAATGACTCGGAGGCTGCTGGGCCTCATGGCCTCCTGCATCCTGCTGGTGGATCATACCAGGTGGCATATGCAGGCTCTGCAGTGGGACCTGAAGTTCCAGTGGGCGCAGCATCATGGAAATTGTTCCTATGACGTCCAGATCTCAGAGGGGACTGCACGTCATTTGCAGTGTTGGCTTACGCACCAGGATTGGGTCAACGGCAGATCCCTCTCCCTTCCCTAACCAGAGTTCACAGTGGTGGCAGATACGTCCCTCCTGGGATGGGGAGGCCACATGGGAGAAGAAGAGATCAGGGGTCTCTGGTCTCTGGCGGAGACCAGTCTTCACATCAACCTTTTGGAGCTCCGGGGGATCTGTCTTGCACCGAAGGCATTACTTCCTTCTGTCAAAGGATGAGCAGTGCAGGTGTTCACAGACAACACCACCGCCTTGTGGTACTGCAACACACAGGGCGGGGTGGGGTTGTGGAGTCTATGTCAAGAGGCTCTTTGCCCTTGGACATGGCTGGAACATCAGGGCATATCCCTGGTGGTTCAACACCTGGCAGGTTCCCTGAACGCCAGGGCGGACAAACTCTGCCGCAGGTGCATGATGGATTACAAATGGCCTCTTCACTCGAGGTGGTGCAAGGTTTCTTTCAGGAGTGGGAAGAGTCTTGGTTAGATCTGTTTGCCACCAAGAGAACGCACAACGTCAGCAGTTCTGCACGTTGGAGTTTCCAAGGCGGCGCTCGCTCGGCGACGCTTTTCATCATAAGTGGTATTGTGGCCTCCTATATGCATTTCCGCCTGTATCACTTGTGCCCAGAGTGCTGAAGACGATCAAGGGAGCCTGGACCCAAGCCATTCTTGTGGCTCCAGACTGGGAGCGAAGAGTCTGGTACCTTGAGCTCTTGAGCATGGCCATCGATCCTCTGATCAAACTGCCTCTTGGGGAGGATCTTCTGTCGCAGCAGCAGAGGACGGTCCTCCACCTGAACCTGTCTAGCCTCCACCTCCTTGCGTGGAGATTAAGCGGCAACAGTTGACAGCTTTCGACCTTCCTCCCGAAGTCAGTAATGTCATCTTTGCAGCCAGGCATTCCTCCACTAAAAGGGCGTACGCCTGTAGCTGGAACAAATTTGTGGCATGCTGCACAACAAAGGCTGTGGATCCCCTTTCTGCCCCTCTTTCAGAGGTTTTCCTCTTCATTCTGTCTTTAGCCCAGCAGGGCTCTGCTCTGGGCACTCTTAAAGGCCCCTTTTTGGCTATTTCTGCCTTTCTGCGCCTGCCTGATCAGCCTTCTCTTTTCAAGTCTCCGATTGTCAATAGATATCTAAAAGGCATTTCTCATCTCTTTCCTCCTTCTCCTTTCATAATGCCCCATTGGTACTTGATTCTTGTTCTTACTTTCCTTTCGTGCGCTCCCTTCGAGCCACTACATAATTGTCCTCTTCGTTTTCTTACCTTGAAGACCGTTTTCCTGCTTGCCATCACCTCTGCTCGCAGGGTGAGTGTGCTTCGGGCTCTTTCCTCCAAGCCTCCTCTTCTTGCAGTTCATCGGACAAAGTGATCTTTCACACCAGGCCCTCTTTTCTGCTCAAGGTGATTACCTCTTTCCACATAGGTCAGACCATCACCTTGCCCACCTTCTTCCTGCCTCTGCACCCTTTCAAAGAGGATGAGAGACTCCACTGTCTGGACCCAAAAAGTGCGCTGTCCTCCTTGACCGCACTAAAGATATCCAGGTGGACGATCCTTTCTTCGTGGGTTATGTGAGCACCAAAAAAGGTCGGGCTGTGCACAAACGTACCACCTCTCGATGGGTCATCCTATGCATTAAAATGTGCTGTTCTCTGGCGAAAAATGAACCTCCAGTAGGACTGCGCGCACATTCTACAAGGGCGACAGCAGCCTCTACTGCTTTGGGACGATGAGTTCCGGTGATTGACACCTGCCAGGCAGCTACGTGGGCATCCCTTCACACGTTTACAACACATTACTGCCTGGATAGCCAAGTCCGGAGCAATGACTTTTTTTAGCCGTTCTGTTCTCCGGGACTTTCTGATACCCACCTCCGGGGTTGGTATTGCTGGGGTATCTATTCTAAGGTAAGGAATCTATAACTAATGGTCTCTTTCAGATGAACAAGTTACTTACATTCGGTAACGATGTATCTGTAAGAGACATAGATTTGTTATGGATTGCTCACTGCCCCGCCCATCCTCCCCGTTCTGCAAACTGACTTCTAGGGATAGGGACTCCAGGACCCTAGTTTTGTGCACCAGTGGTCAGTGTCTTGCAAGGCTCTGTACTTCTGGCATAGAAAGTCATGTCAGAACTGACGTCAACGCATAGGGATGGCATCTAAGTAGACACCCCAACGTCATCCAGGCGACCACAACGCCTATGACGGACGCGGAGTCAACCGACGCCACCTACAGACGCGCAGGGGTAATGCTACAGAAAAAAGTCTCCGATCCAGTCTGACGCCAGGGTGTAATTCTAAGATAAGGAATCTATAACTAATGTATGTCTCTTACAGAGACATCATTACCGAAGGTAAGTAACTCGTTCTTTTGGGATATTGGCGCTGCATGCAGGCAAAGATGCATAATGGGGAGTTGGCGTTCTGTGCATTCAGAGATGCATTGTGGGGAGCTGGTGTTCTGTGCATGCAGAGGTGCTTTGTAGATGGTGATGCTCTGTGCATGCACATTCACTTCGGGGAGGTGGAACCCACATGCCGTCGTCCCTCTGCGCAAAGGTGGTGTGTGTATGCCTGTGGCTGGGAAGTCTCGGGTGTAAGTGGGGTCTGATGTGTGGGGCCCCTCACATGTGTTCATCTGCTCTCCTTGTCTTGACCCCTCATTCTCTCGGTTCTGTGTTGTTTGCAGCAACTCTGCCTGGAATGTGGGAGCGGACACTGACCATCGGAAGTGCAGGGAAGACCTTCAGTGCCACCGGATGGAAGGTAAGGGAGCTGACCGGAGCGTTCCAGGCCTTACACTGACTCGGCCATGTAGGGCTAGTAAGGACTCATGTCCTGACACAGCCTTACAACCCAACAAGAAAACTGACAGTGCCCTCCAGTCCTTACCGTGTTTCAGGGCCCCATCAGGATATCAAGACGGGCCCACCTCCTGACTCTGTTATTCTTTCTGCATCTATTGCAGAAAGGAGCAATAGAAACAGTTCCACAACAATTTCACGGGACAGGAATATATTGACTATACTTCCTTATACCCAAAAAGATTGGTCCGTATGGCCCATTGTGGATTTCAGACCATTAACTCATTACATCATATCAAATCACTTCCATACAATGTCTCTCCCTATAGTGGACTCAATCACTTGGTCACCTTTATGATTTAGTGTTGGTGGACAGCCGCACTCATCTCTGTCAGCAATGGTGGAATCCACAGAATCTAGCCAAAGGGCGGCAATTTCAGGACCCAGTTACCGAGATAATCTCACAACAGATGCTCTTCAACCATATTTTCACAAGTGGGGTTTCCTAAACATGGACTTGTTTGCAACACAAGAAAACGCAAAATGCCCACACTTCGCAAGCAGGTATCCACACCATCAATCCAGACAAGGCTATATGGATGAACTGGTCAGGGGTATTTGCATACACTTTTCCACCTCTCCCACTACTTTCGTTAGTGGTCAGGGAACTCAATCATCTCTCACCATGATACTAATCGATCCAACATGGGCTAGACAAGGTTTTCAATACTCCTGGAACTGTCTTTAGTCCCTCACGATAAGCTACAACTCAACCCGGACCTTCTTATACAGAACCACGGAACACTAAGACATCCCAATCCCAAAGAAATGGATCTTGCAATTTGGCTCCTGAAGTCTTAAAATTTGGATACTTAAATTTACCTCAAAAACATTCTTAAAGAGGCTCGAAAACCAACCGCAAGGCGATGTGATGCAGCAAAATGGAAACTATGGGAAAGTAGGATCTTCTTTCATGGTCACCCCCACTTTTTGCTGGTGTTGTATGTTTTTTTGATTAGTCTGGCTGGGATGCTGCTAGTCAGGACCCCAGTCACTGTGCTCCCTCCCTACATTTGACATGGTAAGTACTTTGGTACCTCCTCAATCGGCTACTGGTGTACCCTTGTAAGTCCCTAGTGGATGATACTAAGGTACCCAGGGCATAGGCACACTAGGGGTCTCCCATGGGCTGGCGCATGTACTGTGCCACCCATCAGAGTCCACTCAAACTGTGACTGCAGGCCTGCCATTGCAGCCTGTGTACGCTGGGGCTAGCACCATTTATGACAGATATAAGTTTCCTTATATCTGAGGTCACTACACTAAAAACCTATAAGTAATCTCTAAGGCAGGTCTTAAACCAGAAGGCAGGGTGCTGGGTTATAAGTCTAGGGTTGCCCCTGCATGATCAGGACACCCTCTACAAACCCCAGACTCGATTCTCAGGGTTTGTAAGTGCGGACAGCCATTTTGATACATGAGTGGCCAAGTGTCATTACGCAATGGCTAACTATATCGTGGCTGTGCCGAACCTGGGCATGTTTGGTCCAAATATGTTGGAATCATACCCCAACACCGTTACCAGTGTTGGAGGTATGATTCCATCCTCCGGGAAACCCTCAGTACTCCTGGTAAGCTAGTGCTGCTGCCGACTCCAGACACGAATCTGCCCTCCTGCAGCTGAGCTGAGCTCGAGCAGGGGAAGGAAGAACAATATGTTTCCTGTCACAAGGAGGCGTGATCACCTCCCAGACAGGACTTGGTGTACTGGGCTCGGGTGGGGGGCGCTTGCCAGCGCCACCAGACTCTTTTGAAGGGCACATTTGGCGCCCTCTTTGCATACTCCAGTTGGAACCAGTTCTAGGAGCCCTGGGCTCACGCTCTGGCATAAAACTGGGCAAAGGACATCCTCACTCTGACTGCCCCTCCTCTGGGAGGGACCCCCGAGTCGTCCTAACCCCTTTCTTAGGGTATAAAAGGGCTTACCTGTGGGTGGGTCCTCAGATTTGTCATGTTACAAGACTCAAGCACGAAGCCACTTCCCTCTTCGACACTTGGACTTTGCTGAACTTCTCCTGAAACTGAGGCTTCACCAAGGAAGACCCCTGCTGCTCCTGGTCTCGCTGTTCTGCAAGTCTTCTTTGTCGTCTGTGTCTGTGCTTCTTCCAGGATCTGCAGCAGACCTGTGGGCATCAAGTACACCCAAAGTAATCGCCCTTGGAGTGCAGGAGTCACTCCCCTGCATCTGCAGGTGACGCAACAAATCTGACCGGTCTGCTGCTCCTGACGTCCCACAGACTTCTCAAGGCTCAGCAATACCAGTGGTGGTTCTGCAACTCCCTCAAGGCCTGACCGGCCTTCTCTGCAATTTTGAGGCCATTATCCCTCATCGAAACACTGGGCCAAACCCCTCTGCACCATGTCGACTTGCCATTGCCGATGCTTGTTGGCTCTGCACTCCAGAAATGTTCAGGCTACAAGAATCTCCAGCCTCCAGCATCTCTTCCTGCCTCTCATCCTCTGCAGCGTGGGCCTTCCTTGAGCTGCTCGAGGTCCTCTTGCGACTCCTATGCCTTCGGCCTGTGTGTCCTCCTGAGGGTCTTCTTTTGCTCCAGTGGCCTTCTCTGCTCGCTCGGGCCTGCTCCAACTCTCCTACACTTGGTGAGTCCCTTGGACCTTGCTGGTCCCAACGTTGCTCCTTCATTGTTTTCCACGTCTGTTGCTGCAGCCAAGGCTTGTCGCTGCTCCCGCCGGACACGGACACCGACCCTCTGGTTCTTGACTTCCGACGTGGGACAGCTTGTGAATGGATCCTGATCTTCCTCAGCGTCACCTGGTCCTCACAGCTGCATCAACCAGGTCACCATCACCACTCCTGCATCTTGGTGGATATTACTCTTCCGTGCCTCCTGATCACTTCCGAGTGGCATAGACTCTGTCCCCTCTGCTTGCAGGTTCTTCTCTTCAAGAATCCACCCTTGGAATACACCGGACTCTTGCACAGGCTTCTCCAGCGGCATCTTTACTGAAGTCCTCCATTGTGGTCGACGGCGGTTTCCGACATCACTTCGCTCCTATGCATCCGGGGTCCCTGGTGTAGGTTTCCTGGTTCCTGGGGTAACCATATGTGGGGTGACTCTCCCACCTTCTGTCTTCCACTGGGTTTCTTCAGGGTCCACTGGAAAGGGTCATTCTTCTACTAAACTGCAACCATGACTTTTCTGTTGACTTGGAGTGAGTACGCAGCTGTGTTTCCACTCTGCACACAGCCTCCATGGGGGTTCCTGGGCGCTTACTGCAGGAATCTGGCTCTGCATATAATATACAAAAGTAAAGTCTAGTGTGCACAGAGTCCAGTGTATTCCCAGAGGTATAGCAGATGCTAAATTAGGTAAATACTAACAGCTCTCTTTGTGGTAGTGTGGGCGAGCAGTGAGGCTTGTCAAGACTGATGGCACACGCTCAGAGACTGAATCCAGACCAATTAGGTAATTACAAAAAAGGCATACTTATGTTTTATTTTCTAGAGCCATGCAGATCTTGGTACAGGTAGGAAAATATACCTTCAATCAGAACATTTCAAGAAGTGTAATTGGGAATTGATATGCAGTCCTTACAGGTTTGTATTGGTTCAAAAAGCAGTTTAAATTACACAGTAGTTACTTTCGGAATACTTTTGGATTCCTTTTAGATTACATCAACTACTCAGTGTGGTATGCCTAGATACCATGCCAGGGTTCTCACAGTACAAGGTAAGTAAGACGTTTCAAGCTTTACAGTTTAGTTACTTTTTCTTTCATACAAAGTCCAGCTTAACAGATTTTTAGGAACAAAAACTCATAACGTGTTCCTATGGGGAAAAGGGTGTTACGGGTTTCTCAGGTAAGTGAGTGACTTACGAGTGGGAGTTTTAGGGTTAGGTCTAAGGTTCCCAAGGTCTAGATAGACACTCAAGTTGCCCAACCAGCGGCACTGGGGCGGCTGGGTGCGGAGTGCCGGGCCCATTGTTAGCCAGTGTGGCTAAGGAGGCCTTCAGTCAGGGACTGCTTACAAGCAGGCCCCTCAGGTGTGGGGGCAAAGCTGTTGGGCTTAAGGTCAGCACTGCAGAGGCCAACAATCAGCATAGGAGCTGCCTTATAGCCACAGGGGTGGCCACGTGCAGGCTGGCAAGAAGACATTGGGGTCTCTGTGGATGCCAATGGAGACCTTTGATTCGGTAAAGATGCTGGAGGCTTGGGCAGGGAGACTTCCTGAAGGCGACCAGCGGCTGGAAAGGTAAGTTTGGTTCTTGAGGGATGCCTGGACACCTCGTTGGGCCACACAAGTCCGTGGGGTATCGGGTGCCGGGTTGTCTTTTGGCATTGGGTTCTTCTTACCAGCTCCGGTCGCAGTGGGGGGACCCCTCAGGTTGAGGCTTCAGGCGTCTTCTTGATAGCTTGAGAGAGGACGAGTATCACAAGATCCCACGTCAGGATCGCTTGGGAGACTTCCTTGTGGTGTTGGGCTACTCGAACTTGGGCCTTGGGTGTTGGGTGCACAGTGGTGCAGAATCGCAGAGCTGCCTGGATCTGGATTCTGTGGGTGAGTTTTGGCTTCAGCAAATCTGGTGCTCACTGGAGACAGAGTTAGATGAGTGCAGGGCAGGTCCATCGGGCTCTGGGTGGTGCTGGCTGCTGGCCCTATGGGGTTCTCGCTGTAGGCAGATCAAAGTTGGGACAGGCCGGTAGGGCAGGGGCTATCGCAGTAGATGTTTTTCCCACAACCAGACACAGTTGCAGAAAGAGCATTACACATTTTAGATGTCAGAAAGGGCACACATGTATTATATTGATAGGCCTAAATTATTTAGAAAAACAAAACAATTGTTTGTTGCCTTTGCACCTCCTTGTAGGGGAAAGGCGATGTCAAAGTCAGGTATTTCAAGTTGGATAGTGAAATGAATCCAAACCTGCTACGCTAAAGCTAAAAGACTTTTACCTGTTCCCCCAAAAGCTTGGAGCTTCCAAGACTTTGTAAGGGAACGTTCCATTTGCTGATATTTGTAGAGCTTTACATGTGGACAAGATAACATACAAAATACAATAATCATACACCTGATAAGTAGTATGTCTTTTGTCCAGCCGGACAAGAACATTTATTTTAAATGTTCTGGTTGATAAAGTGAATTTTAAGAACCAAAAAAGATAACATCGGACTGCCGTATTCGCCATAGCGCTCCTGCCATCACAAATTGAGCCATCACGCTCCTTTCCTGGCAAATCCATACAAACCTGATGGAAGCCCTGGACTTGATGTGAAAGAAAGCACATCTATCAGCGTTTACTCATCAGTATTCCTGAACCTACGAGGAAACCAGCATTAATGCGATAATAGGCATTGTGTTAATAACTGTTGTACAAAACAATAATGTTGATAATTCTTGTCCTAATGATGATGTCACAAATGTAAAAAGGCATCGAAACGTCGTCGACTAAAAAACCCCATATGCAATATGATAATGCTATATTATTTGATGCAATGGTGTGGTTATGTTTAAGAGATTGAGTCTGTAGCACTGACCACAAGTATACAGACAGATTTTCGCTTTGCCCTTTTGGCCATTTCTTTGTGGTTTTGTCTTGATTGTTGTGGGTCACGGCTGTGCCCACTTGTTATCTTTTTTGGTTCTTAAAATTCACTTTATCAACCAGAACATTTAAAATAAATTTTCTTGTCCGGCTGGACAAAAGACATACTACTTATCAGGTGTATGATTAATGATTTTTGTATGTTATCTTGTCCACATGTAGGGACCACTGTTTTTAGTAAATTGATACTGCCCAAGGTCCCTATGGCATACCTTTCGGATTCTCTTGTCTTTGTGAAAACACAGATATTTGTAGAGCAGCAACATGGTCTGCTCGACAAACCTTCACAAAACATTATTGTGTGGATGTATTTGTACGCCAACAAGCCAATGTTGGTCAGGCCGTAATAAGAACTCTTTTCCAAACAACTGCAACCCCCACAAATTAACCACTGCCTTGGGAGAGGGACTGCTTTACAGTCAATACAAAGCATGTGTATCTACAGCACACATGTCTCGAACAGATTATGTTACCCTGTAAGCATCTGTCCTTGGCATGTTGTGCTGTAGATTCACATGTGCCAACCCTCCTCCCCATGAATCTTGTGTAGGGTGCAGTTCATGCACTTTAATTCTTATTAACGCATGGACATCTCATTGCTAGCATATGTAGCATTCTTACAGTCTACCCACGGCAAAACAATCTGAAGATGGCGTCGATGACCATGCGCACTATTACCAAGAGAAGGAGTCACACAGCCTTGTGACTCGAAGAAAACATCTTGTAACAAAAACAACTTGTAATCTTCAACATGCCAGAATGTATGACTACAGGGGAGCTCTGCCTCGTTGTCGCCAGTTTTGGCTTATTTGTTTGTGAAACTTGTACATCGAGAGCAAGTTACGTAGGGGCACCCTCGCTTTGGAAACGACTGGTTCCTAGAAATACCATATCTCGAGAAGCGACCCCCAGTGTCTCACGAGATGGAAGAAACAAGAGACTGAGCTGCAGTGGGCGAAGAATGCAACAAAAACACATCTTTGCGCTTTGAGATGCGAGGAAGATCTGAGCTGAGCCCTGTCTACAGAACGAAAGTAGGGTCCTCGCACTTCATGCCACTGAAGTGGCCTTCCTCCATGGGGATGTTGGAGTTCTAGATTTACAATGGTACTTTCTGAACGTCTTCTATAGTGAAGCACCTATCATGAGCCACCACAAACATGACGTCATTGCTTAGCCCGCTTGCCTCTATTCCAACATCCTAAGAAATATGGCCCCAAGAAGAATGGACGATACCTGAAGGTAAGAGCATTTGCCCTTAAATTCAGCCAGAAGAAACAAACGTGTGCCTTCTAAATGGACTCAAGTCTGTATCCTTGCGAGATGACCCTCCAGCAGTGTCTTCTGGGATTGTAAGCAGCCGCGGCCCACTGAGCTCTTCGGGGATCATAGAAACCCTTGCCTGTGGCTTCTAATAGCAACGAGAGGAGACAAATCTTCACTGCTGGACGCGGTCTTGTCGGAGATCACAAACCACGGGAGATGGGTATACGCGGCCTACAAGGTGTCTCATGAAGGGTGCGATCTATTGAGTTATGACGGGCATCACTCTCTGTAAGACAGGTACCTTTGTTAAACATATAAAAGTGTAGTCACACACTACAGTAGTGTTCCACCTTCTGGTACTGTAGTTCAGGCCACCTGTGTTACTCTCTTCCATCCTTGTACTTGAAACACCCCCCTGACCTCACCCTCAATCTTCTCCCATTAAGGACTCCCTTTTGTCTTGGAGTGACATTTTTAGAGTGGATTATGCAGAGATGCTTAAATATTATACATTTGTTTTGCAAGACTGTGGTTTGGCGTTACAGACCACTTTCAATGCTGTTATTTCTTGCTGATGGGTGAATACCTGAATTTTCTAAATAAAAGATCTAAAAGTAAAAACAATAAATTCACCAACAAAAGAGCAAATTAAAATAATGCACAACCATAACTTCATAAGGAAATCGAAAACATTCAACCTTTGGAAAAATCACGTTGTTGCACTTGGTGGACTACATCTATGGATGTTATTTGCAAACCATACCATGGCGGCTTAGGTCAGGCCATTGGGATTAGACTCAAGGAGGTAGTCAGGAGGTTTGCCTCCTTGATATCATCAATATACGGGACATTTATGAAAAACGTGAAATTATTGCATCTTTAGTGTTCACAAAATGATTGCTGATGGAAGGCACAAACTTACTTGTGTGACACATAGGATTAACTAACCAGATGTGGTAACCTGGGCTCAATCACATCCATTCCAAGATGGATGCGGCACACCATTCCAAGATGGATGCCGCACAAGTAGTTGAAAAGTAAAGGAAAGTGCCTGTTGTACATTACATGGATACAACCTGGAAGTAGAAATGACTAAGATGTATGGGAAATGACACCACATTAGCACAAGTGCCGGTATAAATTGCATTTAGAATTGAAAATCTACAATATATGGAAGAGAACGCAGCTTGAGGACAGCAAGATTGGACCAGAGAAACTGATGTGTTTCATGTATTTCAAACTAATTGTTCAAAACAGAGAATGTTTCGTTTCTCATAAATGGACAAGATCAGGAGACCATATATTTCCAAGTTTCCATCCTGTAAGTTTCAACACTGTGGCATTCTATAAAGGTAAGTTAAAACATTTTATTTAATATTTTTGACAATAAACAATTATACCACTACAGCATTATCTTCCACACCCCTGGTGAAAGAGCCCCGTTTCATGTTAAGTGTCATATATTTTAAGTTACTACAGATATAGTGGAGATAAATTCTGAATTATCATTAAAGTCTATTTAAATTATCTAAACTGAAACTTGTTTTGCTTTGGAATGTTCACATTAAAATTTTGGAGAAATATAAGAAAGTTAGAGGGAATGTCATTACCAGTAATTATTTATATTCAACTTTGCTAAAATGTGTAGGCTTCATACATAGAAAGTTTCAAAAACCCTTCAAAAGTATGATTTGTTTGGCATCTTGCTTAAATAATATCACTGCCACGCAGGACCTCTGCAACAATATCTCTCAATTCTTCAGCAACCAAATCACCACCGCCATTTACAGCAACTTAAAAGCGAACCTGATAGACCTCGCTAAGCGCATCATGATCTTATCCAAAGTACCAATGCTAGCCACATGTCCCATCATTCCCCAGAAGAAACCGCGTCCATCCACTCAGGGGCCCTATCGGACCCTGGCCCCCACCCCAACTACTCTAGAGGCCTGCATCCCATCAGCGCCATGCTCACAAACACTCTGCAAGCTTCCCCAGAAGCATGGAAACACAAAACTGCCCAGCCATTATGAACCCTTCAAATAATCACCAACTAAAGACCAATCTGCCTGCTATCATTCACAGCCAAGCTCTTACAGACAACCATCAACAGACACCTCCTCGAATACCTCAACAACCACCAACTATTTGACACCACTCAGTCTATTTTCAGTCCCGACCACAGCACAAAAACTGCCCTAATTGGGGGCGTGGCCAGCAACATGGGCGAATAGGTTGTGCCTCTGCGGAGCTCCACCGAGCCTTTATTAATCCAACGTTACTAACCGTCCACAGACCCTGATTTGGACATCTGGGACATGTCCTGAGTCCCGAGCAGCAGGGAGCTCCGATTGAAGCCAGATTCCAGCGGGGCAGAGGCGCGGAGCGCTGTGATTCGGCGCGCGGCCCCGGGCTGTGGTGACTGCGACCGGCTACACAAGATGGCGGCGCCCTGAGACTCGGCGCGGAGAAATAGGTCCGGCAGGGTCGGGACATCGGAGGAGTTGCCGAAAGGAGCGCTTGGGAAAATCGAGGCTCCAGGACCGGCTTCCCCCCCCCCCCTAAACACAATCATCTCTCACCCCGCGATCCGCCGGGAGGAGCTACTGAGGCCGGCACGGTGACCGACGGAGCCCGCCGTCTTCGGGAGCGGAGGAACGGACTGGAGGGGGGGCCACAGCCTGCGGCGGTGCTCGACCAGGGGGGCCCGGCCGCCCCGACTCACCCCACTGGCGCCTGGCGGCCGGAGATACTGAGGCAGCCGGAGCGCATTGCAGGAGGTAGGACTCGGCCAGGAGGCTCGCGGGGCCCCATTCCACCGTGCCTCTCGCCCCAGTAGCAAGAGGGGCTCCACCCGCCTGGCGGACCTTGGGGCTTGCTGTTGGAGGGCCCTGTGGCAGCGGGACTGAGAAAAGACTGGCACTACAGGGGCCGGGGGGCTGCGGTCACACCATCAGACCTGCGGGGAGCCAATCGACCCCCCCCTCCCTAACTCGGGACTTTGGACTTGTTGAGGGGGACCGCATTTAGCAGCGGGGCCCCGTGGAAACACCCGCGGCCCCCCTCCCGTCCCCGCCGTCGGTCACCGGCCAATGCTGGGGGATAATTGAATCACCAGGGTGATCTACCGCACCCCCCGGCCCCCACCCTGCACGAGTCACTCAGGCACTGGAAGCGGTTGACCGGGGAGGCGCACATTGCTTCGCTGCTGCGGCCTGGCTCACTAAGGACAGGGGCCTGGAGGTGGGAAACCCTCGTTACGACCCAAGAGACACCAGGATCCAACAGCACACAGGTGGGCGCACCATGGGAAAGAAGGAGGCAACCACTCGGACCCCGAGACAAGGTACCCTAGACCGTTATGCAACGGCCCCTCCTGCCGCAGAGTCGGAGGCCCAAGGACCGCGCTCGGACACGGTGCTTCTGATGAGTGCCACCCAGGTGTCACGAGACGACATTCAGGCGTCCAGGGCCACTCTTGGAGTAAAGATTGGCGAAGTGGAATCGGAAGTTACTCTGCTACGGCAGGTCTTTCGCAACCTGACGGAGAGGGTGACCACGGCAGAGCCAAGGCTGGGAGAAGCAGAGGATACGCTCACCACACTTAAGAGAGACATGGCGGACCTTCAGGCTTCTCACAAGCAACTCCAATGGAAGGTGGATGATGCAGAAAATAGGGCACGCCGCAACAACCTGCGCTTTGTGGGATTTAGGGAAGGAATCGAAGGGAACAACATGGCGGCCATGGCTGCAGAAGACTCTCCCGACAGTACGCTTCTCCAACTGCTTTATCGTAGAGAGGGCGCACAGGGCTCTGCTGGCAAGGCCCCGGGAGGGGGCGAGACCCCGACCTATTATTGCCCGATTCCTGAACTTTGCGGACCGAGATCTCATCTTAAGACAAGCCCGAAATATGGGTGAAATACGATTTAAAAATGCAACGATTATGATCTTCCCAGACTACAGTCAAGAAGTCCAGAAACAGAGGCGCTCCTTTGACTTGGTGAAGGCAAAACTGAGGGACCTAAAAATACAATATATGCTGCTCTTCCCAGCAAAGCTAAAAGTCATCTACAAGGAAAAGTCGTACTTCTTTACACACCCTGACGACGCGTAGCAGTGGCTGGAGGAGTGGCCCCCGCAGCAAGGAACGATGGAAGAGAGGCGGGAGATGCCAGATAGGCTGCGGTCCACGGAGGCCCCATGGGGACTGCCGAAGGCACAGAGGTCGAGAGGCGCGAGGGGGCGCAGGAGGCTGACGACGACCCCTTATCCAAAGTTAACTCAGACCACCCACATGCGGAGACGCTCGGCCTCTCTGGAGGTCGGAGGAATGCAGGGTCCAGATTTCGCTGCCTGGAAAGGTCCGCCCGCTCGGAAGGAGAAGAGGACGCAGTCGGAAACACGTCTGGGGAAGAGGACGATGAAATGCAGTCTATGCATCCGCTGGTGGCAGTGATCCGTGAGATGGAACAAGATACAGCCAGGGGGAACGGGACCTCACAGGATGCTACCCAGGACTCTCATTCGTGATTGTGGGGCACTATGGACATGAAGTTTCTGGCTCGGCTGGAATGCACGCAAGTTGATACACCCCTTACAAACTTTCTCAGTTCACTTTGTTTACTGTGTTTTGCCTTCCTACAGTTAATTCAGGTGGAAGGGAGTTTTGTTTGCTCTTGGACTACTGTCCGGGAGATGGGGTGCTAGGGGACCTTCAGGGGTGGGCGATAGATCTTCTCTACCCGAGAGTCCCTGACGATGCTGGCAGCAGAGAAGGGGCTGGCGGCGGTGGGGGGGGGTGGGGGGAGCGAGGGTTTTTTGTAGTTTCATGGTTGTGGGTTCTTGGGAGACTATGGTGGGTGGGATGGGGAGGGGGGGTGTTGGTGGAAGGGGGATTAAGCATGACATGTTGAGCGTACGCACACACGACCTAGCAACCCTACGTGCAGGACAATGGCCTCGATTGACCCTTAATGCACGACATGAGGAGGGATAGCCCGGCGGGGGAGAGTGGGGCACCAGATGAGCTTCGGGTACTCACTTGGAATGTTAATGGCCTAAGCTGTAAGGTCAAGCGAGGGTTAGTAAATACCTATGTGAAGAGATCTGGGGCTGAGGTTATACTACTGCAAGAGACACATCTACGGCACACGAACTGCGCCTTCTTGGCAAGAGGACGCTATAGAGTATTGGCTCATGCAGGCTTCACATCCGGCTCGAGAGGAGTCGCGATCCTAATTAAACAATATCCACCCAAGCGTTTAGCACAGACCTGGATAGACTCACAAGGGACATACGTGGGGGTGCAGGGCTACTGGAATAGAAAGGAATACACGTTCATATCAGCTTATGCTCCACCCAAACTCCAGGCAGCTACACTTAGGGGGGTCGTTGATATACTTCTCAACACGTCTGACACGATCCAAGTCCTGGGAGGGGACTTCAACGACGTGATGGATTTGGGGGCGGACAGGGCAGGAGACAGGGACAGGCCTGCTAGTCCGACTCTGTTGGCTACCACAACGGAAACGGTAGGCCCGGTGGAAGCATGGCGGTGGCTGCATCCAGAGAGTAGGGAATACTCCTTTTTTTCAGGGGCACATAAAGTGTACTCCCGCCTTGACTATATATTCATGGCTAGACAGGTGCTGTGCATCACTGATGTGGCAGAATATCGGGCGCGAGGCATCTCGGACCACTCACCTTTGCTACTCAAGGTGGGAGGACGGAGAGAACGGCACAAGGTTCTGCAATTGACGGCATGGGACCTCCAAAATGCCGACATACTGAGAGGCCTACGGGCTGATTTGAAGGTTTATGTCACAGAAAATGAGGGGACGGTGACCTTCAGGGTGACGCTATGGGAGGCGCTCAAAGTAGTAATGCGCGACAGGGCACATACTCGGTTGGCGGAAGATAAGAGAAAAGTGCAGGCAGGGGTACTTGCCTTGAAAGCCCAGATCCATGCTTTAGAACAGGAGCCCATGACCACTAGAGACCACGATTATCGGACGTACGGGTCCAATACAAACATCTGGTAACGGGTGAGGCGAAAGCACAGGCCCTGGCGACCCTACACCACCTCTACGATGTGGGTGACAAGTCCGGGCGGCTCATGGTGTGGCTGAGCTAGAAAGAGAGGGATGCGCGATGGGTTGAGAAGGTGAGAGATGGCCAGGGAAGTTAGGCCCGAACGGATGACCAGATAGCCAATGCGTTTGCAGGCTATTATGGGGCCTTTTATGAGGCAAGGGCACTGGGGACAAGGGAAGACGCCATGCAATACATGGAGCATATCGAACTTTCGGCCCTGGAGGACGCTGATCAACAGGAGCTTGAGGCAGACATAACATTGGAGGAAGTTAGAGAGGCTATGACTAAACTCTGGGCGGGGAAGGCGTCAGGCCCTAATGGTTTCCCAGCAGAATTTTTAAAAAGAATGGCGGATCTTCTGACCCGTCATTTACTAGGCTTGGTCGTAGACGCTGAATCGGAAGTGGCATTCCCGCTGGACCTCCGTCAGGCTACGATTATCCCAATCTTTAAAGAAGGTAAGCCGCCCGATGAGTGCTCCTCCTATCGCCCCATTTCCCTCCTAAATGTGGAGGCAAAACTCTTTGCAACGATATTGGCCCTTCGCCTTCGGCGGGTGATTTCGAGACTGGTCCATCTGGACCAAACGGGGTTCCTCCCTGAAAGGGCGACTCGATACAACCTGAGGAGAACCCATACCTGGCTCATGGAGGTGAGCAACAGAGAGGATCCACACTGATTCCTCTCCCTCGATGCCGAGAAGGTTTTTGACGCGGTCCACTGGCCCTTTCTAGAGGGGGTGCTAGAACGCTTCGGTTTTAGACCCAAATTCAGGAAGAAGATTAGCCTGCTATACACTGACCCCAGGGTGAGAGTCCGGGTCAATGGTATAATGTCAGGGGACTTTCCTATACGGCGGGGTACCAGTCAGGGATGCCCCCTGTCCCCACTGCTGTTCGCCCTCTCTATAGAGGTAATGGCGTGCGCAATCCGGCAAAACGAGAGCATCAGGGGGTTCAACTTACGGGCGTCGGACACGTCTGTAGAAAAACTTTCCCTGTATGCGGACGACGTCCTGCTATATATCACTGCACCGGAGACGACCATACCGGCGCTATTCTTAGACCTTGAACGATATGGGTCCCATGCGGGCTACCAGATCAATTGGCATAAATCTATATTGTATGATCCCCAAAGACGGGACGAGGGGCCCACACTCCCAGAGCGGCTAAAAACGACCACAGAGGGGTTTACTTACCTCGGGGTGTTCATAACGACAGATAAGGCGCTCTCCTTTGAGAGGAATATTCGCCGAGTACTACGCAACTTTATTGAGGATGCGGCACGATGGAAACTACTTCCCCTAACGCTCTTGGGCCGGGCGGCAATGTTTAAAATGATTACGCTCCCACGGTTCCTGTATGCCTTCCAGAATGAATACTTTTCCATGCAGGTTAGGGTGTTCAGCCTACTACTGGGCAGAGCACCTGGTCGCCATAAATGAATGGATGCACGCCCCTGCCACCCATCCCACTTTTGCATTAGAGAGACATACCATGGATGCCCACGCCTGCCTACATTATCTATACGGAGGTAGGGGAAGGGCTAGACTGCTGCCTGCTACGAGACTCACATTAGGGATATGGATGAGGGCGACGAAAGCGATAGGGTGGGAACGCAGACTAACAAAACAAACCCCACTGTGGAAATGCGCCTTGCTAAAGGAACACATTGAAGGGATTCCGGAGTTGGGATGCCATTGGCATGTCGACTTTGGGCGATGTGATGAAACAAGGGGTGCTACAATCGTTTCCCTCACTGCGCAAGGAATATGGACTCCACCACACACAATACTTTAAATACATGCAAATACGACACGCATGGAGGGTGGAGGGGGCCTTGACAGAGGCGCTTCCAGAATATGCTCCTCTAGAGGGTCGCCTGCTACAGGAAAGGATCGCCGGTAAGGCAGTGTCTCTTACATACAAAACAATAATGAATAATAGGCCAGACAGACTTGGGAACCTACGGACCACATGGGAGCGAGAGGTGGGCGACATGAATGAAGTAGACTAGGGTATGGTCCTATTGCATCCAAGGGAGGTGGCAGTCAAATCCTGCCTACGGTTGATACAATTTAATGTCCTTCATAGGACCTATTATGACAGAGTGCGCCTACACAAGATTGGGAGAATAACTGACCCGGGCTGTCTGAGATGTGGCACTGGCGTAGGAGACTTTTACCATACTATCTGGTCCTGCCCGAATATCCAACTCTTCTGGGGGACGGTCCTGACAGAGCTGGGGGAAGTGCTGGAGACCACCATACCTTTGGAACCCAAACTTGCCCTACTGGGAATGACGAACGATGTGGATCTGGCCCGCCCCTTGCGGATCTTCCTGGTGCTGGCCCTGGTGGTGGCTAAGAGAGATGTTGCCCGGAATTGGGGGGCACCAGACACACCACAACTAGAAGAATGGAGAAGGGGATGGACCCCTATATGGCCGCTAAGAGAGTAACATATAAGGCAAGGGGGTGCCCCAAGAAATTTGGCAGGGTATGGGGTAAGTGGAGGCGCTATCATGGGCTGGATGAAGGGTGGTGAGATGCATGGGGGTATGGGCACTTATTCGTCAAGGAGCGGATTTGGATGAGAGGTCTAAGGCTGGTATGCGGATGGAGCTGGGTGAGAGGCCAAACTGCACTATTGGACAATGCGAATTATGTTTTTGATCAAGGGGTGGGAAATGTGGATAGGGAGGCGGGAAGATGGGTGTGCTGCTCGACATTGACATGCTCGATGTTTGCTTTCATGATGATAAAAGCTAATAAAAATGTTTCAAACATTTTTTTTAAAACTGCCCTAATTGCTACCATGGATGATATCTTCATGACTCTGGACAGAGGAGACATGGCAACCCTCATCTTCTTGGCCCTCTCCACAGCATTTGGCATAGTCTCTCACCCCATCCCCATTCAACACCTACATGAAATCAGAATTCAAGGACACGCATTCCGATGGATCTGCTCCTTCCTGACTAAACGGACCCAGTCAGTCAGCCGCGCACCGTGCACCTCGGATTCCTACGACCTCAGCTGCGGAATTCCGCAAAGATCCTACCTGAGCCCGATCCTGTCCAATATATACATGATCCTTCTAGGAAGCCTGCATGACTGAAATGGCCAACTGGATGAGACCAACTGTCTAAAGCTAAACACCGGCAAGACCGAAATCGTGATCTTCAGGAAGAGCACATAACTGTATGGACCGACATACACCCCCACCACTTACTCCTGGAACCTCGGATCTTCATCGACAACAAACTCTACATGAGTGACCAAGTCAACACCAACGCTGCCTCGTTCTTGCCTATCCTGAAGGCACTGAATAAGATTTTCAAATGGCTCCCAATCAGCACCCGGAAAACTCACGCATGCCGTGTTCACAAGCAAGCTGGACTACGAGAACACTCTCTATGCCGGGAACAACAAGAAACTCACCAGAATGCTGCAGACCATTCAGAACTCGGCAGCCAGAATCACTCTCAACCTCACCCAACACACTCACATCACACCACACCTGAAGGCTCCCCACTGGCTCCCCGTTCACAAACGAGCACAATTCAAACCCTCGCATTTAAGACACTACATAACACCGGCCGAGTATACCTGAACAATCTTATCTGCTTTCACAAACCTTCCAGACACCTCCACTCGTCCGGACTCCAATTTACACAGATCCCACGCATATGTAATACCAGATACAACAGTAGAGCCTTCTCCTGCCTCGCTCCTAAAGCCTGGAATGGCCTGCTGCTACACATAAGAGCATCCTCGCTTCTTGGATACCGCAAGAAGTTGACGACCTGGCTTTTCAAATAGTCGCACTATGTCCTATGTGTGGCTAGACTCACACCTGCTCAGCACCCGGTTACCCTCTCGGGCGATAGTGCGCTCTACACATCTGTATAACATAACCATATAGTCTCTCCTATATCAATATGTCCTTTCCATTGGAGAAAATGGATTGTCCAGGAAATTTATAAATATTGCATTTCTTTTAGAAAAAGAAAATTGCCCAAAAATGTCAGTGCATCAAACAGGTCGTCCAATTAATTTATAGTTTTTTTTAGCCATCCAGTGTTGTTCCAACTGGTTCTAAGGATACCTTCGCAGGCTGGAGTGTGATTCCTCTTATAATATTGTGTTCTGTTCCTGTTCTCAGTTGGGTATCTATGTTTTATTCGTCGGCCTGTCTGTCTATGATTTTAGTGCACAAGGGACCAGAGGGCTTTGTTATTTGTTTGCACATAGGAAGGGGCTCTCAGAACTTTGTTATTGTTTGCATATCTTCTGAGTGAGCAGACAAGCTCCCAGCCTCAATCCTTGGGGAGCAGATCTAATTCCTTTATTATATGTTTGCACATTTTGTAAGTGAACAAACAAACTCAAGCCTTAGGGAGGGGATCTACTTCCTTTATTATTTGTTCACACGTTTTGTAGGTGAACAGACAAATTCAAGCTTGGGAGGAGGCGATCTACAAACTTTATTATTTGTTTTCATACTTTCTAAGTGAGCAGACAAGCTTATGGCCTGGGGAAGGGATCACTTTGTTATGAGTTGACTAGAATGCTCCCTCTCACCCCCACTGAAGATTAAGACCACTCCCCCAGGGTCAGTGCTACACTGTGGCCCCCATGCATGCAGCTTCAGATGTGGACATCAGATCTGTCAGCCCTCCTCCTTTGCTTGGATACGAATGCAGACTTCATTCTGGAATAAGGGCTCTGCATGAAGAAAGATTGACTAGAAGAACCTGGCTAATCTCACATTGCCACCCTCTCTCTCACTGAGGAATGACCTTCCTGTGTCAATATCTGATTGAGGGCTGACCTCACAGTGCCGCTGTCTGTGGTTGAGGGCTGACCTCACAGTGCCGCTGTCTGTGGTTGAGGGCTGACCTTACAGCTTTGCTGTCTGTGACGGAGGGCTGACCTGACAGTATCCCTGTTGGTGATTGGGGGCTGACCTTAAAGTGTCGCTGTTTGTGATTGAGGGCTGACCTCACAGGGTTGCTGTTTGTGATTGAGGGCTGACATCACAGTGTCGCTGTCTGTGATTGACGGGCTGACCTCACAGTGCCGTTGTCTGTGATTGACGGGCTGACCTCACAGTGCCGCTGTCTGTGATTGACGGGCTGACCTCACAGTGCCGTTGTCTGTGATTGACGGGCTGACCTCACAGTGCCGCTGTCTGTGATTGACGGGCTGACCTCACAGTGCCGTTGTCTGTGATTGACGGGCTGACCTCACAGTGCCGCTGTCTGTGATTGACGGGCTGACCTCACAGTGCCGTTGTCTGTGATTGACGGGCTGACCTCACAGTGCCGCTGTCTGTGATTGAAGGCTTACCTCACAGTGCCGCTGTCTGTGATTGACGGGCTGACCTCGCAGTGCCGCTGTCTGTGATTGAAGGCTGACCTCACAGTGCCGCTGTCTGTGATTGAGGACTGACCTCACAGTGCCGCTGTCTGTGATTGACGGGCTGACCTCACAGTGCCGTTGTCTGTGATTGACGGGCTGACCTCACAGTGTCGCTGTCTGTGATTGACGGCTGACCTCACAGTGCCGCTGTCTGTGATTGAGGGGTTTAGCTTCTGACTTTCTTGTTCTGCCGCCTATGTTTGTATTTGGTTAATCATCCATTTGACTGATCACTGGGAGAATGTTTTGTTACTCATCTCTCCCTGTTTTTCCTCAGGTTGGCTGGGTGATGGGTCCTGATCACCTCCTCACGCACCTAAGAACTGTCCATCAGAATTCGATATATCACTGCCCTACGGCAGCACAGGTAAGCTTCAGCGACTCTTCTATGATGTGTGGGGTATAAGTCCTATAAGAGAGACGCTTGGAGTGCATGGCTGAAAGATGTACCATAGGGGAAACCTCTGGGCATCAGCAGCAGTGAGGGAGAAGTTCTCAAGGAGACCCTTCCTGGGCACCTGTGGGTGATGGAAGAGATCAAGGAGAGCACTCCGGAGCACCTATAGGTGATGGGGACACAGTGAGGACCCCTCCAGAGCAGCCTGCGGGTGATGGAGGATATTAGGAGGAGGTTGTGGAGGATTTTTGGAAGACACTTCATTCTACTGGGGGGTGATGGAAGATATTAGGAAGATCCTCCATCATACCCAGGGCTGATAGAGGATATTAGGAAGATCCTCCATCATACCCAGGGCTGATAGAGGATATTAGGAAGATCCTCCATCATACCCTGGGCTGGTGGAGGATATTAGGAAGATCCTCCATCATACCCAGGGCTGATGGAGGATATTAGGAAGATCCTCCATCATACCCAGGGCTGATGGAGGATATTAGGAAGATCCTCCATCATACCCAGGGCTGGTGGAGGATGATAGGGAGACCCTCCATCATACCGAGGGCTGATGAAGGATATTAGGAAGATCCTCCATCATACCCAGGGCTGGTGGAGGATATTAGGGAGACCCTCCATCATACCGAGGGCTGATGGAGGATATTAGGAAGATCCTCCATCATACCCTGGGCTGGTGGAGGATATTAGGAAGATCCTCCATCATACCCAGGGCTGATGGAGGATATTAGGAAGATCCTCCATCATACCCAGGGCTGATGGAGGATATTAGGAAGATCCTCCATCATACCCAGGGCTGATGGAGGATAATAAGAAGATCCTCCTTCATACCCAGGGCTGATGGAGGATATTAGGAAGATCCTCCATCATACCCAGGGCTGATGGAGGATATTAGGAAGATCCTCCATCATACCCAGGGCTGATGGAGGATATTAGGAAGATCCTCCATCATACCCAGGGCTGATGGAGGATAATAAGAAGATCCTCCTTCATACCCAGGGCTGATGGAGGATATTAGGAAGATCCTCCATCATACCCAGGGCTGGTGGAGGATGATAGGGAGACCCTCCATCATACCGAGGGCTGATGAAGGATATTAGGAAGATCCTCCATCATACCGAGGGCTGGTGGAGGATATTAGGGAGACCCTTCCAGCGTACCAGTGGCTATAGAGGATATCAGGAAGACCTATCTGAAGCACCTGTAGATCATGATGGGCACGGTGAGGACCCTCCAGATCAACACGGACTGATGGATATTCATGAGATCATGTCACCATACCTGGTAGGGACAACCTTCTTGAACACCTGGAGGGGAAGGGCCATGGAGATGCTTCCAAAGCCTAGTTGAGTGTGGAGGCCCCTATGAGGTGGACTTTCCTAAGACCTCCTAGAAGCCAATGAAGGGGAGGCTGTGAGGCTTCTAAGCAACAGGAGACAGACGCAAGGCTTGGATCATAGAGGGGGGGCTGCAGCTGTGCTGTCGCCTCCCTACATATGATCTACTTGAGGAGTGGCCTTTGTACAAGTTATTTCTTCGCCTAATGTAGGCCGTATTTCGCAAGCGCTTCATCGAGCTCATCACATTTCCTTTTAACCGCATGCATGCTAGCGGTTTTCCCGCTGCGCGCTGCGATTTAAAAAAAAACGCGTTACGTGACGAGCTGAGCTCGTCATCAGCCCCGAAGGGGTCAATAAGCAGCATTCAAAGGTAATTCCACCCACTACTTCTATTTTTGAGCTTCCTTCCCACTTCCAATTAATGGATATAGCAACATCAGGCCGCACTGGGACACTGTTTTCAGCATGGGCTCTTCATTTTACAAATCATTTTAGAGGTAGATTCATGCTCAAGGGAGCTGTAGACAAGGCCCCTGAATATTTAGTAACACGGCATGCCACTGGGTGTATTATAACTGAAAGGGACAATTAATGATGGATTCCTCACCTTAGAACTGCCCCCCGGCGTCAGACTGGATCCGGAGAATCTTTCTTCAACAGTACCCCTCCGCGTTCGTCGTTGGCATCGTGGTCACTGGAAAATCGTCTCGGTAAGTACTATTTATCCGGACAAAGTTGTCCTTCGCACTGGCCTTCTTTCCTTCCCAAAGTGGTTACCTCTTTCCATATAGGACAGACCATCACTTTGCCCACCTTCTTCCCGCCCCCGCATCCTTCTAAAGAGGAAGAGAGGCTCCACCGTCGGGATCTGAAACGTGTGCTTACCGTCTATCTGGATCGCACAAAGCAATTCCGGGTAGATAACCAGCTCTTTGTTGGCTATGTGGGCGCCAAGAAAGGTCGGGCTGTGCAAAAACGGACCATCTCTCGATGGGTCGTTTTTTGCATCAAAATCTGCTATTCCTTAGCGAAAAAGGAACCTCCAGTGGGGTTGCGCGCCCATTCCACCAGGGCGACAGCAGCCACTAATGCTTCGGGACGTGGAGTCCCCCTTCATGACATCTCCCAGGCAGCTACATGGGCTTCATTGCACACGTTTACCAAACATTACTGCCTGGATAGCCAAGTCCGGAGCAACAGCTTTTTTTAGCCATTCTGTTCTCCAGGACTTTCTGGTATCCACCTCCGGGGTTGGTATTGCTGGGGTATCTATTCTAAGGTTAGGAATCCATAACTAATTGTCTCTCTCAGATGAACAATTTACTTTCCTTCAGTAACGATATATCTGTAAGAAACATAGATTTGTTATGGATTGCTCACCGCCCCGCCATCCTCCCCGTTCTGCGAACTGACTTCTAGGGTAAGGGGCTCTCTTTCAGGGCCCTAGTTTTGTGCACCAGTGGTCAGTGTCTTGCATGGCTCTGCACTTCTGGCGTGGAATGTCGTGTAAAGTACTGTTGTCAGTGCGCAGGGGCTGCATCTAAGTAGATACCGCAGCGTCATTCTGGAGACCACGACGCCAACTACGAACACGGAGGCGACCGAAGACACCTACTGACGTGCAGGGAAAAAATTCTCCCGATCCAGTCTGACGCCTGGGGCTAACTCTAAGGTGAGGAATCCATAACAAATCTATGTCTCTTACAGATCTATCGTTATCGAAGGTAAGTAACTTGTTCATCTAGCAGAGCAGCCAAAACTCCGACGTTAAGCAGGGTCTCTGACTTCAGTACTCCAGTGCTGTTGGGGGCGACAGTGGCTGGATCTATTTGCTTTAGACACAACATTAAGTTGCATCCTGGATTGGCAGGAATCTCCTCTGCCAAGGGGGTGTGATCCTGTTGGATTGGATGCCAATCCTGCACCTCTTTCTCTTGTCCCAAGAGTCTTCCCCAAGTTTAGATACAGCTTGAGTTACTGTGTGATACTGGTCTCTGCTCTTTGGTTCATATGTTTTTGGTTCACAGACATGGTGAAATCCCTTCTCCTGCCTCAGTATAGGGGCTTTGTCCTTCACCCTTCATCTAAATCTCACAGATTACTCTCTTGGAACCAGTTGAGGTCCATGTTTATCTGGACAATCGCACGATAATCTGGATATTACTGAGGCTGGCAGGAAGAACGCTACTGGGACTCGTTCCAAGAGCAAGTAGCGGGAAGGAGCACATGCCCACTCCTGTGCACTTTGGACTATTATCTTTCTTTTGTTTCCCAAAGGACCATTTTGGCTTTTCAGGATGAGGCTACAGGTTGGTTTGTAATGTCCACTCCCCAAGACACACCAGCAGGGCATCACCAGCAGGCTTGGTGAATATATTTCTTCATTTAGGCACCCATTCTGTAGGGTCCTTTGATCCGGTCCTCATTATCCTGGCTCATCAGCCCTGTTCTGTAGGGTCCTTCCGTCCGGACCGCACTATCCCGGCTCATCAGCCCTGTTCTATAGAGTCCTTCCGTCCGGTCCTCACTAACTCGGCTCATAAGCCCCGTTCTGTAGGGTCCTTCCGTCCGGTCCTCATTATTCCGGCTCATAAGCCCCGTTCTGTAGGGTCCTTCGGTCCTGCCCTCCTTATCCTGGCTCATAAGCCCCGTTCTGTAGGGTCCTTTGGTTCGGTCCTCGCTATCCCGGCTCATAAGCCCCGTTCTGTAGGGTCCTTCGGTTCGGTCCTCACTATCCCGGCTCATAAGCCCCGTTCTGTAGGGTCCTTCGGTTTGGTCCTCACTATCCCGGCTCATAAGCCCTGTTCTGTAGGGTCCTTCGGTCCGGTCCTCATTATCCCGGCTCATAAGCCCCGTTCTGTAGGGTCCTTCGGTTTGGTCCTCACTATCCCGGCTCATAAGCCCCGTTCTGTAGGGTCCTTCGGTTCGGTCCTCACTATCCCGGCTCATAAGCCCTGTTCTGTAGGGTCCTTCGGTCCGGTCCTCATTATCCCGGCTCATAAGCCCCGTTCTGTAGGGTCCTTCGGTTTGGTCCTCACTATCCCGGCTCATAAGCCCCGTTCTGTAGGGTCCTTCGGTTTGGTCCTCACTATCCCGGCTCATAAGCCCTGTTCTGTAGGGTCCTTCGGTCCGGTCCTCATTATCCCGGCTCATAAGCCCCGTTCTGTAGGGTCCTTCGGTTTGGTCCTCACTATCCCGGCTCATAAGCCCCGTTCTGTAGGGTCCTTCGGTTCGGTCCTCACTATCCCGGCTCATAAGCCCTGTTCTGTAGGGTCCTTCGTTCCGGTCCTCATTATCCCGGCTCATAAGCCCCGTTCTGTAGGGTCCTTCGGTTTGGTCCTCACTATCCCGGCTCATAAGCCCCGTTCTGTAGGGTCCTTCGGTTTGGTCCTCACTATCCCGGCTCATAAGCCCCGTTCTGTAGGGTCCTTCGGTTCGGTCCTCACTATCCCGGCTCATAAGCCCTGTTCTGTAGGGTCCTTTGGTCCGGTCCCTATTATCCCGGCTCATAAGTTCTGTAGGGTCCTTCGGTCCCGTCCTCCCAATCCCGGCTCATAAGCTCCGTTCTGTAGGGTCCTTCGGTCCGGTTCTCACTATCCTGGCTCATAAGCCCCGTTCCGTAGGGTCCCTCGGTCCAGTCCTCACTATCCTGGCTCATAAGCCCCGTTCTGAAGGGTCCTCCGGTCCTGCCCTCCCAATCCCGGCTCATAAGCCCCGTTCCGTAGGGTCCTTCGGTCCGGTCCTCACTATCCCGGCTCATAAGCCCCGTTCTGTAGGGTCCTCCGGTCCTGCCCTCACTATACCGGCTCATAAGCTCCGTTCTGTAGGGTCCTTCGGTCCAGTCCTCATTATCCCAGCTCATATGCCCCGTTCCGAAGAGTCCTTCGGTCCAGACCTCATTATCCTGGCTCATCAGCCCGTTCAGTAGGGTCCTTCCATCCGGTAATCACTATCCCAGCTCATAAGCCCCATTCCGTAGGGTCCTTCGGTGCGGTCTGCACTATCCCGGCTCATAAGCCCTGTTCCGTAGGGTCCTTCGGTCCGGTACTCACTATCCCAGCTCATAAGCCCCGTTCTGTAGGGTCCTCCGGTCCTGCCCGGCTCATAAGCTCCGTTCTGTAGGGTCCTTCGGTCCGGTCCTCATTATCCTGGCTCATCAGCCCTGTTCTGTAGGGTCCTTCGGTCCGGACCGCACTATCCCGGCTCATCAGCCCTGTTCTATAGAGTCCTTCCGTCTGGTCCTCACTAACTCGGCTCATAAGCCCCGTTCTGTAGGGTCCTTCTGTCCGGTCCTCATTTTTCCGGCTCATAAGCCCCGTTCTGTAGGGTCCTTCGGTCCGGTCCTCACTATCCCGGCTCATAAGCCCCGTTCTGTAGGGTCCTCCGGTCCTGCACTCCTTATCCTGGCTCATAAGCCCCGTTCTGTAGGGTCCTTTGGTTCGGTCCTCACTATCCCGGCTCATAAGCCCCGTTCTGTAGGGTCCTTCGGTTCGGTCCTCACTATCCTGGCTCATAAGCCCCGTTCTGTAGGGTCCTTCGGTCCGGTCCTCATTACCCCGGCTCATAAGTCCCGTTCTGTAGGGTCCTTTGGTCCGGTCCTCATTATCCCGGCTCATAAGTTCTGTAGGGTCCTTCGGTCCTGTCCTCCCTATCCCGGCTCATAAGCTTCGTTCTGTAGGGTCCTTCGGTCCGGTCCTCATTACCCTGGCTCATAAGCCCCGTTCTGTAGGGTCCTTTGGTTTGGTCCTCACTATCCTGGCTCATAAGCCCCGTTCTGTAGGGTCCTTCGGTCCGGTCCTCATTACCCTGGCTCATAAGCCCCGTTCTGTAGGGTCCTTTGGTTTGGTCCTCACTATCCTGGCTCATAAGCCCCGTTCTGTAGGGTCCTTCGGTCCGGTCCTCATTACCCCGGCTCATAAGTCCCGTTCTGTAGGGTCCTTTGGTCCGGTCCTCATTATCCCGGCTCATAAGTTCTGTAGGGTCCTTCGGTCCTGTCCTCCCTATCCCGGCTCATAAGCTTCGTTCTGTAGGGTCCTCCGGTCCTGCACTCCTTATCCTGGCTCATAAGCCCCGTTCTGTAGGGTCCTTTGGTTCGGTCCTCACTATCCCGGCTCATAAGCCCCGTTCTGTAGGGTCCTTCGGTACGGTCCACATTACCCCGGCTCATAAGCCCCGTTCTGTAGGGTCCTTCGGTCTGGTCCTCATTACCCCGGCTCATAAGCCCCGTTCTGTAGGGTCCTTTGGTCCGGTCCTCATTATCCCGGCTCATAAGTTCTGTAGGGTTCTTCGGTCCTGTCCTCCCTATCCCGGCTCATAAGCTTCGTTCTGTAGGGTCCTTCGGTCCAGTTCTCACTATCCTGGCTCATAAGCCCCGTTCTGTAGGGTCCCTCGGTCCAGTCCTCACTATCCCGGCTCATAAGCCCTGTTCTGAAGGGTCCTCCGGTCCTGCCCTCCCAATCCCGGCTCATAAGCCCCGTTCCGTAGGGTCCTTCGGTCTGGTCCTCACTATCCCGGCTCATAAGCCCCGTTCTGTAGGGTCCTCCGGTCCTGCCCTCACTATACCGGCTCATAAGCTCCGTTCTGTAGGGTCCTTTGGTCCGGTCCTCATTATCCCAGCTCATATGCCCCGTTCCGAAGAGTCCTTCGGTCCAGACCTCATTATCCTGGCTCATCAGCCCGTTCCGTAGGGTCCTTCCATCCGGTCATCACTATGCCAGCTCATAATCCCCATTCAGTAGGGTCCTTCGGTCCGGTCCGCACCATCCCGGCTCATAAGCCCCATTCTGTAGGGTCTTTCGGCCCGGTCCTCACTATCCCGGCTCATAAGCCCCTTTCTGTAGGGTCCTTCCATCCGGTCCTCACTATCCCGGCTCATAAGCCCCGTTCTGTAGGGCCCTTCGGTCTGGTCCTCACTATCCCGGCTCATCAGCCCCGTTCCGTAGGGTCCTTCGGTCTGGTCCTCACTATCCCGGCTCATAAGCCCCGTTCTGTAGGGTCCTTCGGTCCGGTCCTCACTATCCCGACTCATAAGCCCCGTTCTGTAGGGTCCTTTGGTCTGGTCCGCACTATCCCGGCTCATAAACCCCGTTCTGTAGGGTCCTTCGGTCTGGTCCTTACTATCCCGGCTCATAAGCTCCGTTCTGTAGGGTCCTTCGGTCCGGTCCTCACTGTCCCGGCTCATAAACCCCGTTCTGTAGGGTCCTTCGGTCCGGTCTTCATTATCCCGGCTCATAAACCTTTTAACTCTTTCCTACCTGTAGCATCAACGGAGTGACTCGTGAGAGTTTTTTTTAGTTGCAGTTGCTTCGGCTCACAGCAGACTTTTTCATGCTCTTACCCTGACACATTGATCCCGAAGGAAAAGATTGTCCTTCGTGCCCATCCTCTGCTCCTAACTTCTCCTATGATGGCTCTGCTGAGAGCACCTATCATACTTCACAGGCCAGTTGGCATCCTGAGTAGTTTCTTGACAGGACTAATGCACTTGGACCTCAGACAGAAGCTGTGGCCCCTTCAGTGGCACCTTTCCCATAGAGCAAGCCTTTAACACATTGGTAACTCATTGGGTGGTCTCTTGTACAACCGATGGTTGGAGTTGCTGGCCTCCCTTCTCCTGAAGTAATCGTTCGACTCTAGGAAGAGCCACAGCTGTTCCTATCACCTTCTAGAGTCATGCTTCCTTGAACCTGAGCATCAGGACGGCCACATGGGTGCACCGCACACCTTCCGCAAACACTACGCTATAGAAGTTGGCTCATGAGCGAATGCTTCATATGTAGGGCTCCGCTCAGGACCATTGTGGGTAAGTTGCTTGCGTGAAAGGGTTTCTATATTTATCAGCTGTGTGTGTTTCATTCCTCCCACGGCACAGGAGAGAGAGGGGACGAATATGCAGTAACCAGTACTTACCAGTAGAAGGACAGTCCTTGACCCAGTGACTAAAGAGACCCCCACCCACTGCCAATCACTGCTGCTTGGAGATTGACAAATGAGGGGGATGCGGAAAGCCCATAGGAGCGGAGGAATTAGAATAAAGGGTGCCCGTGAGGTGGTTCTTGAAAGTAACTCATTCAGTGCCTGTTCGTGACCCGCGGCTCCCAGCAGAGAGTGGAGCTCGGCTGTCTGAGAGTCACTATGGGGAGTGACTTCTGTTTAAGTGAATCCTTAAGTCCATATGGTTTACTAGTAACTAAGACTACAGCCCCCAGAACACATTATTTAGTAAATAGTGGCTCTTGGGGGGTGTCATGGGCGTTATTGAGGGTGTAGCAGAAGGGGAAACCACTGTAAATTGGCAGTACACCTTCCTCACCTGACGGTCAGTTGCTCGCCTCCTTGAGAGGTGGTGGAACCCCTGGGTCTCAGACTCTGGCCTCCTCAGCTGGTTCCCAGGGTCCTTATCCACAGGGTTGGTGGGCTCAGTGCGTCAGAAGTCCTGCCCTATTTAGGGTGGATCTTTTGATGCATATTTTTTCATCCAGGACTCCAGTGTTAAGACAACCCTTGGCAGGAGCAATCATCCCTGACTCTGCACTTAACCCCTTCCACGCGGGGCTAATTTACCCGCGGTGCTCGTGGAGCTGTGCTCATGACGAGCTGAGCTTGTCACGACTCCGCCCACTCCAATGAAACGCCCGCCCAGAAGGGGAGTCAGACCGCGGGGGCGTTCCGCTGCAGGTATAAGCACAGCTCCACTGTACCTCATGACGAGCTGAGTTCGTCATAAGCGCCGAAGGGGTTAAGGGCCATTGTTTGATTTTGTATTTCAGAAATAAACCATGGTTTTGTGCTGGTGTTTCTAAAATGTTAAAACAATGCTAGCCCGCCTCCTTGCAGTGGTGGCCTGTCAGCATCACATTTCTTCCAAAATGTCTCATATAAAGGGGCAGTCCTGCATCAGACGGGCGGGAGCAGCGGCTCTGCCGCTCCAGTTGTTTTTCAGACTGCCCTTCTGGCTCCCAGTGGGTTCCATATTGTCCCAGGCACAAGGGTTCAAGATGGTCAAGGCGACCTGTCATCTCCTTTAAAGCCAATAATGAAGCGCCAAATAATGAGACCACGGTTCGGATTAATCCTACTGCTGGCATACAAGTCTGGCCGAAGGTATGAAGACGATCTAGCCACACTGTGCCGAAAGGAGGAAACATAAATTCTTCAACTGTGCATTTGTGAGAAACTGCGTACCTTGAGAATTTACTGGCTTCGTCCTCTCTGGCATATTCTGAATGTACGGACGTGTCAAGAGGCTCTGGTAGAGTATATGAAAAGCGACTCTGTGCAACTGGCCGCCAATTTTATGAAATTCATGACAGCGGCAAAATCCATGATGGACTCTGATAATTGTACAAAATTATAAGTACCCTCTGCACGAGTCCTGCCACCTGATTTTAATGTTGATAATACAGTGAACTATTTTTTTCATTTCAAGAGTAACAGGATTATAAATTGATATGTTTTATACCATTTCGGAAAAAGTATGTGTTCTCTATCTGCTTTTATGTAATCATTTGCAAAGTAATTGTGCAAACAATCTATCTATCTATCTATCTATCTTTCTATCGGTCAAGCTTTACCCTGCTCTCTGTTTCACATTGTCTTGTTCCCCACCTTTCTTGCCTCTCAACCTTCTGTCTACCTCACGATGCCATGATCCACTCTCTCAATCACCCTGTCTTGTCCTCCACTTTCTTTCTACACTGTCACCCCTTCGATTTTTCCTCCACTCTTTCCCTCCTCATCGGCTGTCCACTTCTCACCAGTCACCCATCACTCCTTCACCCCATGCAGGAAGCGGTGGCCCATGGGTTCCAGTTGGAGATGGAGCACTTCGGGCAGCCAGAAAGCTACTTTGTGCAGTTACGACAGGAGCTGCAGGAGAAGCGCGACCGGCTGTTGCAGTGTTTGACAGCTGTTGGCATGCGCCCCATCGCACCAGAGGGTTCCTACTTCATGCTGGCTGACATCTCTGGCTTCAGTAAGTGCGCATGCGCCCCATCGCACCAGAGGGTTCCTACTTCATGCTGGCTGACATCTCCGACTTAAGTAAGTGTGCATGCGCCCCATCGCACCAGAGGGCTCCTACTTCATGCTGGCTGACGTCTCCGGCTTCAGTAAGTGCGCATGCGCCCCATCGCACCAGAGGGTTCCTACTTCATGCTGGCTGACATCTCTGCCTTCAGTAAGTGCGCATGCGCCCCATCGCACCAGAGGGGTCCTACTTCATTCTGGCTGACGTCTCTGACTTCAGTAAGTGCGCGTGCACTCCATCGACCCAGAGGGTTCCTACTTCATGCTGGCTGACATCTCCGACTTAAGTAAGTGCGCGTGCGCCCATCGCGCCAGAGGGTTCCTACTTCATGCTGGCTGACATCTCTGACTTCAGTAAGTGCGCATGCGCCCCATTGCACCAGAGTGTTCCTACTTCAAGCTGGCCGACATCTCTGACTTCAGTAAGTGCGCATGCGCCCCATCGCACCAGAGGGGTCCTACTTCATTCTGGCTGACGTCTCTGACTTCAGTAAGTGCGCGTGCACTCCATCGACCCAGAGGGTTCCTACTTCATGCTGGCTGACATCTCCGACTTAAGTAAGTGCGCGTGCGCCCATCGCGCCAGAGGGTTCCTACTTCATGCTGGCTGACATCTCTGACTTCAGTAAGTGCGCATGCGCCCCATCGCACCAGAGGGGTCCTACTTCATTCTGGCTGACGTCTCTGACTTCAGTAAGTGCGCGTGCACTCCATCGACCCAGAGGGTTCCTACTTCATGCTGGCTGACATCTCCGACTTAAGTAAGTGCGCGTGCGCCCATTGCACCAGAGGGTTCCTACTTCAAGCTGGCCGACATCTCTGACTTCAGTAAGTGCGCATGCGCCCCATCGCCCCAGAGGGTTCCTACTTCATGCTGGCTGACATCTCCGACTTCAGTAAGTGCGCATGCGCCCCATCGCACCAGAGGGTTCCTACTTCATTCTGGCTGACGTCTCCGACTTCAGTAAGTGCGCATGCGCCCCATCGCACCAGAGGGTTCCTACTTCATTCTGGCTGACGTCTCTGGCTTCAGTAAGTGCGCGTGCACCCCATCGCACTAGAGGGTTCCTACTTCATTCTGGCTGACGTCTCTGACTTCAGTAAGTGCGCGTGCACCCCATTGCACCAGAGGGCTCCTACTTCATTCTGGCTGACGTCTCTGACTTCAGTAAGGGCGCATGCGCCCCATCGCACCAGAGGGTTCCTACTTCATTCTGGCTGACGTCTCTGACTTCAGTAAGTGCGCATGCGCCCCATCGCACCAGAGGGTTCCTACTTCATTCTGGCTGACGTCTCCGACTTCAGTAAGTGCGCATGCGCCCCATCGCACCAGAGGGTTCCTACTTCATGCTGGCTGATGTCTCCGGCTTCAGTAAGTGCGCGTGCACCCCATCGCACCAGAGGATTCCTACTTCATGCTGGCTGACATCTCCGACTTCAGTAAGTGCGCGTGCACCCCATCGCACCAGAGGGCTCCTACTTCATGCTGGCTGACATCTCCGGCTTCAGTAAGTGCGCGTGCGCCCCATCGCACCAGAGGGCTCCTACTTCATGCTGGCTGAAGTCTCCGGCTTCAGTAAGTGTGCATGTGCCCCATCGCACCAGAGGGTTCCTACTTCATGCTGGCTGACATCTCCAACTTCAGTAAGTGCGCATGCGCCCCATCGCACCAGAGGGTTCCTACTTCATGCTGGCTGACATCTCCGACTTAAGTAAGTGCGCGTGCGCCCCATCGACCCAGAGGGTTCCTACTTCATGCTGGCTGACATCTCACCTTCAGTAAGTGCTAATGCGCCCCATCGCGCCAGAAGGTTCCTACTTCATACTGGCTGAAGTCTCTGCCTTCAGTAAGTGCGCACGGCCCCATCGCACCAGAGGGGTCCTACTTCATTCTGGCTGACGTCTCTGACTTCAGTAAGTGCGCGTGCACCCCATCGCACCAGAGGATTCCTACTTCATGCTGGCTGACATCTCCGACTTCAGTAAGTGCGCGTGCACTCCATCGACCCAGAGGGTTCCTACTTCATGCTGGCTGACATCTCCGACTTAAGTAAGTGCGCGTGCACCCATTGCACCAGAGGGTTCCTACTTCAAGCTGGCCGACATCTCTGACTTCAGTAAGTGCGCATGCGCCCCATCGACCCAGAGGGTTCCTACTTCATGCTGGCTGACATCTTCGGCTTCAGTAAGTGCGCATGCGCCCCATCGCACCAGAGGGGTCCTACTTCATTCTGGCCGACGTCTCTGACTTCAGTAAGTGCGCGTGCACTCCATCGACCCAGAGGGTTCCTACTTCATGCTGGCTGACATCTCCGACTTAAGTAAGTGCGCGTGCGCCCATCGCGCCAGAGGGTTCCTACTTCATGCTGGCTGACATCTCTGACTTCAGTAAGTGCGCATGCGCCCCATTGCACCAGAGGGTTCCTACTTCAAGCTGGCCGACATCTCTGACTTCAGTAAGTGCGCATGCGCCCCATCGACCCAGAGGGTTCCTACTTCATGCTGGCTGACATCTTCGGCTTCAGTAAGTGCGCATGCGCCCCATCACCCCAGAGGGTTCCTACTTCATGCTGGCTGACATCTCCGACTTCAGTAAGTGCGCATGCGCCCCATCACCCCAGAGGGTTCCTACTTCAAGCTGGCCGACATCTCTGACTTCAGTAAGTGCGCATGCGCCCCATCGACCCAGAGGGTTCCTACTTCATGCTGGCTGACATCTTCGGCTTCAGTAAGTGCGCATGCGCCCCATTGCACCAGAGGGTTCCTACTTCATGCTGGCTGACGTCTCCGACTTCAGTAAGTGCGCATGCGCCCCATCACCCCAGAGGGTTCCTACTTCATGCTGGCTGACGTCTCCGACTTCAGTAAGTGCGCATGCGCCCCATCACCCCAGAGGGTTCCTACTTCATGCTGGCTGACATCTCCGACTTCAGTAAGTGCGCATGCGCCCCATCACCCCAGAGGGTTCCTACTTCATGCTGGCTGACATCTCCGACTTCAGTAAGTGCACATGAGCGCCATCGCACCAGAGGGTTCCTACTTCATGCTGGCTGACGTCTCTGACTTCAGTAAGTGCGCATGAGCGCCATCGCACCAGAGGGTGCCTACTTCATGCTGGCTGACATCTCCGACTTCAGTAAGTGCGCATGCACCCATCGCACCAGAGGGTTCCTACTTCATGCTGGCTGACATCTCCGACTTCAGTAAGTGCGTGTGCACCCCATCGCACCAGAGGGTTCCTACTTCATGCTGGCTGACATCTCCGACTTCAGTAAGTGCGCGTGCACCCCATCGCACCAGAGGGTTCCTACTACATGCTGGCTGACATCTCCGACTTCAGTAAGTGCGCGTGCACCCCATCGCACTAGAGGGTTCCTACTTCATGCTGGCTGACGTCTCTGACTTCAGTAAGTGCGCATGTACCACGGGCAGCGTATGTTCTCAGCCCGGGGCCAAGGCTGGTGTTAAAGGCACTGATTTCGACTTGAGACTGTTCTGAGGCTAAATCATAAACTCCCTTCTCGCCTTCCTGAGGCTCTGCGTGAAACTGGCCCCGAGACTCCCGTTAGGATGGTAGACTGGTCTGTGTGGGGCTGGGACCTCGACTCACATTTCGACTTTAGGCTCCGCTGTGTTGGGCTGCGAAAGACACTATTAGTAGTATGTATTGCTGTAGATTCACATGCTCTGCATACTCCTGCCACCTATTGTTTGGCTCAGACGTTTGCAAATTGATTTTCTTTGACGGCATCTTTTGCGTCACAAGGTATATCGTTCCTCCTCCCTCAGCTGGCAATGCACATGGGTACTGACTCCATGTTAGATTGTTTTGTTTTCCGTTATGGCTCGGAGTTGGACACATTTTTCTACACATTTACCCAGCTGGTCTATTCCTCGACTCCGGTATCTGGAAACGACTCTAATTGCCTTTCCTCCAACCGCCATCGCCTGGAGACCCATCCACATCGACTCCTGCCCCACAGGGCTTTGTCCCCTCTCAGGGGCCTCGAACCCCTGGTCTTAGACGACAATTGACGACCTTCTGGTGGAGAATGTACACAGGGCAATGGAACGGAGGCCATTTCAGAACTGTCGTCAGTGTCATGTAAAGTTCCCTGGACTGACCACCACCAGGTGTGTAACCTTTGCTTGTTTCCTAATCATGACGACACCATATGAGAGGCCTGCCTGACCCTCCATTCCAAGAAAACTCTTTGACATTGGCAGGAGGGACGCTGGGTGCACCACAGGATGCAGAGACAGGCTTCCGTCAATACCATCGGCCCCCAGAGCACTTTTAGATCAAAAAAACCCCCTGGTGCACAGCCATCCGTTATGAAGACACCGTCTGATCCGAGGGCCACATTGGCACCCAAACCATTTGCGCTGAAGACGCATTCTGTGGAAGTCTCCAATGCATCGAGCTGCCGAACCTTCAATGCCTTCAGATTTCCACAAGACTGCCTCCTAAGCTGGCAGAGACTTTGCCTCAGAAGCCAAAGCCCACGTTTGAGGAGGAAGTTGCCTTGGAGGGAAAGTGTGCCAGGGCAGCTAAGCATTATAAGTAAGTGGCTCAATATATACTGCACCAAAGTGAGGTACAGTGTGTATAGAGTCCAAGGGTCTCCAGAGGTTTGGCAGAGGCTAAAGTTAGATAGAACCTTACTCTCTGAAGTGGCAGCTTGGTCGAGCAGTAAGGCAGTATCAGAGGACAGTGTAAAGCATTTGATGTACACACTCAGTCAGCAAATGGTCTCACACACTCAAGAACTGAACTCCAGGCCAATTGTTTTATATAAAAAAATATATTGTTGTTTTATTTTAGAACCACAAGTAGGTATAATAATACTCTCTCAGAATGAGATGTTGCAATTGAATACTTTCAATGAGCAATAGACTTTTGTATGCAGTAGATACAGTTGTTGCAATATGCAACATAAACTTAACACAAAAATAACATTGAGCTCAATGGGAATTTTAAGTAAAAGGCAATATCAATTACTTTGCATAGGTTTTTCTTACTCAGGGCAGGATCCTGGATTCAGCCCTGGCGCATCTCCTGTAGACAGTTGAAAGAAATCGTTTTTGTTATACAGGCGATTTTAAGGAATATTTGTATGTTTCAAAAATCAACACTTAGAAGAAATGTTGGTCAAAACCAGGCAATGTTATCCTATGGGAGGAAATTAGGTTATCGGAAAATCACAGTGGTAATTACTTTTGAGGGTCAGTGCTGGGCACAAAGATACAGCACTGGGATCTCTCCTGGTAACAGGTGAGTAATTTCGTTTTTGTTGATCGGATGATTTTTAGTGAATATTTCAAAGTTACAAAACTCAACACTTTCCAAGTGAAAACCAGCCAATGTTACCCTATGGAGAAAATGTAAGTTACCGGCTTTCAGGTAAGTACTCGACTGGCAGAGTTAAGGTTCTGGGGTAGACTCAGGGGTCTCCCAGGGTCAGGTAAGTACAGTCGTTACACCCTTAGCGGCACAGGGGCAGCCCGGTGCAGAGTGAGTAGGCCCAATGTTAGCCCATGGCGGGTAGGGGGCCTTCGATTGGTGGCTGCTAGCATGCAGACTACGCGGCTGTGGGAGCTGAGCTCCTGGTCACTTACACAGAGCAAGTGGGGAAGTAGAATAGAACAGGTGCTGCACTTCCAGTGGCACTCGGGCGGATGGGTGCAGGGTGCTTTTGGACCGTCGGGCGCCCAATGTATTTCAATGGGAAAGCTGCAAGACGAACAAAGGCTGCAAGCTCGGGGACGGAGATTCTTCAGGTGTGACCACCACTTCGAGAGGTAAGTTGGGATCTTGGAGGATAGGTAGACACTTAGGAGTTGGGCACAGAGGGCCGTGGGGCGCCGGTGCAGGGGTGTCTTTTGGTGACGTGAAATCATACCCTCATCTGGTCGTGGTTGCAGGGGTCCCTGGTTGTGAGGCTGCAGGCGTCGTCAGGATCGTCGAGGAGGGTCCTTGGGTGCCGGATTCTTGGTCACAGTCGCTGGGGGGACGTCCTCGTGGTCTTTGTTCACTCAGGCATGGGCCGGGCTCAGTGGGTGCAGAGTGTGCTGGATTCGCGGTTCTTGGCTGGCACCAGGGGTTATTGCTGTATGAGCAGAACCACTGCTCGTGGGAGTCCCCGTCTTTGGATGAGCAAGGCAGTCAGGTCCTCCAGGGTTTTTGAGGTTGCTGACCACAAGAGACGCCGGGATTTAGCAGAAGCATTTTCGAGGGTCGACAGGCCTGTAGGGCTGGGGCCAAGTCAGTTGGTGTCGTCGTCTTGTTAGCAGCCGCACAGCAGGTCTTCTTTCTTCTTGTTCTTCTTGTAGTTTCGGAATCGGGATCTGAGGAAGGAAGGTTCAGGGTGCCCCTAAATACTAAATTTAGGGGTGTTACAGGTAGGGGAAGGTCAGGGACCAATGTGTCCCTTCCCTGAGGTGAGTACACCCCCTATCCTGCCCTTAGTATTTACTTACTATTTGCTTCAACCATTATCACATTATCAATGGATGTGGATTGTACCTAGGTGGGTCACTGTTTGATTGCACCATTATCACTGAGATGGGAAGTGCCCCAGCGTGGCTAGGCACTCACTGTTTGCTTGCACCATTATCGCCATGGGGTAGGGGGGTGTACCTGGGTGGTATGCGATCACTGTTTGCTTATACCATTATCTCCGTTGGGTGGGCAGTGCACCAGTGTGGCTTAGCGTTCACTGTTAGCTTGCACCATTATCGAGTGGGGGGTTGTACCTGGGTGGATAATCGCTCACTGTTTCCTTGCACTATTATCGCTGTGGGATAGGGTGTGTACCTGGGAGGATAAGCGCTCACTGTTTGCTTGCACCATTATCGCCGCGGGGTGGGGGTGTACCTAGGTAGATAAGCGCTCACTCAGTGGATAAGCGCTCACTGTTTCCCTGCTGTGTCTTCTCTCTCTCAGAAGCTGAGGTCCCGGCGCCTGAAGATTGCGACGAGCCCTATGACCATTTCTTCGTGAAGTGGATGATGGAGAAGAAGGTATTTAGGCAAGGCCATGGTCAGAAGCATCTTTAAACTAACAGGAGGTAGACCCTGGAGAAGGGACGAACCACCCAGGAGGGAGGGGAGACCTTGCAAAAGCTGAGGAAGACGGGGATACAATTCCCCGGAACGTGAACCTCAAGCCAAAGAAAGTATCCGTCTGCCTACACAAAAACACGTCCAGTGCACATGTAAGATGAGTACCGTCTGGGATGACTCAAGCTACGAGGGAGTCTTTCTCTTTTTTGTATAACCCTCACTCACTCTAGACCTGCTTCATCATCGGGGTCATCCTGGCTCCTAAAGGCCCGGGTGGGCTCGACCGTATTCCAGGGAGCTCCCTGGATATATATTCTGGTGATTCGGGGGGGGGGGGTAAATCTGAAAATGACTCATCCACTTCCAGGTATCCCTTTAGTAGCAGGGTGGATGGACAGAATAAAAATACTAATAGTATCAGCATCATAAAATCTTTATGCAGTTGTAAAATCAACCATAAAAAAGCATAAAAACACAGCTCATACAATCACACAAACATAGAACGTGTGCAGAAAACACAAATATTTAGAATTAATTACCAAACAGCAATAAAACTGATAAATATCCTCAGAAGTCAATGGGGTCTAGAGCGCTTTGATCTCTGCACAGCTTGAAAAAACAAGAAACAGCCTATAAAAATGTGTGATAGATGCCGCTGCAGGTACCTAAGCACAGGACGTACTTGTGTAAAGTTCAGGGGCTTCAACAAGGGTATAATAAACTGCTTTCTGGGCAAACTAAAATATTTACAGGACATAACAATATGTAAAGTATCTAGTGGAGACCTATTGTCGCAGCCGCAAGGTAACATGGTGCCAGAGTGAAACCAGTCTCTGGTTGATGGCAAACCTTAACCTAGCTGAAACAAATCTGCCCCTCACATTAGACACCTGGGCGAGGTAGGCTACAGGCCCTGAACTGTTTTTAAAAGCATGTATCCCCACACTTTGGATTTCATCACCTCTGCTTGTCCTCTGGTTAATAATACACACTCTAAAACAAGTCCGTCACCTGACTCAATTCTGAAAGAGACAGTGAGTGGGAATTAAAAAATATATCCGCTCGTCCTAGGTTAGCAAAGGCTACCTTCACATACCAATCCAGGGAATTTTAGTTGCTTGGTCAAGGGACAGACAGTCTAACAGAACCTGTTTGCTCATCTTAAGTCCCTCCCTGTTCCAGATCTTTATCCAGCACATCAAAGGTCTGAGGGCCACAATATCAGCTAAATATCTTGTGCCCAGCTCCTCATGGACAGAGGAGGCCGGAGTGTTTTAACCCCTTGGCCGCGGAGGTAATTCCGCCGTAGTGCTGGGTGGGGAGGGGGTTCCGCGCGGCGGCGCCATGCTCGTGACGAAACCACTCCATCACGAGCCACCGGCGCGCTGTGCTTGTGATGGAGTGGTTCCGTCATGGCCCCGCCTGGTCAATAGAATGCCCAGCGCAGGCGCGGAATTCCTGCAGCGTGGGCGGGGCGACCGCGCCGTGACGGAACCACTCCGTCACCAGCACAGCGCGTCCGTGGCTCGTGACGGAGTGGTTCCGTCACGAGCACGGAAGAGGTTAAGGGGCTTGTAGCAGCCGTCTAAAAAATTGGTTTTCAGCGGTCTGAATTTTGTCAGTCTTCGAAAACCCCCACACCTCTCTGCCATACAGGACCCGTGAGACACATTTGGCCTGATAGATCTTGAGTAAAATATGTGACGATCAGGAGCCCAACCTGCATGAAGCTGACCACTGCTCCCATGGCCTTAACAAGCTCAAACCTCCTCCCGTCAATCAGGGGCTTCCAGTTTTTGTTTGCATCAAATAACACCCCTAAATAGGGGTAGGTCTAGACTTTTGCCAGGGTGTGATTGGCTACCTTGGAGACCTTGAAGCTAGTGGACTAAGGGTCTACTACCATAACATATGATCCTGTGAACTTTACTGCCAGATCCAAACTTTCCATAAAGGGAACCATCTCGTCCAATAATAGCTGCAGCCCCACAGCAGTGCAAGCCATGAGAACCGCGTTGTCGGCACATGATAATACTGGGAGCGATTTCGTTCTTTCGGACTGTCAGCCTGGGCGCAGGGAAGGGCTTGCTTGAGATTGTTAATGTAGAGGGTGAACAGAAAAGGTGCAAGGATGCACCCCTTGTGAACAACCCCCCCCCCCCTTGTGAACACCCCTTACTTGTGGACAAAGGCCGGGCGCAGTCCCCCCTGGACACTGATGCTGAGGTGCCAGAATGCAGATCTGCTAAAAAGACCACAATATTCGGGTCCTCCCCCCATCTCAACAAGCAGAGCCCACGGCTTTACACGAGTAACCCTATTGAAGGTGGACGTTAGGTCCATGAATGCGAAAGGGAGAGATTCCGACCGGGCGACCCTACACTTGTTGATAATTAAATAAAATGTAAACATTGGTCGGGTGTTGAACTGCCGGGCCTAAAGCCATATTGAACGTCTGAGAATATATCATTAGCATCGGCCCACGCCATCAACCATTTTAGGAGCATCCCCCCCAGAACCTTGACTACTGCATCAATCAGTGAGATAGGGCGGTAACACTGGGAGCCGTTCTTGTCCCTCTTCTGTATCGTTTCTTGATGTTCCCATCAAGGGTAACAATGGGAAGCTCACCACTACTTTATACACCAATCCAAGAGTTCCTAATAGCCTCTTCCCTTCAACAGCGCCCACCTCCCGTCGCTGAGAGAAAATCTCCCGGAGGGACAGTTCCTCCGAACCCGGAGAAACTCCACGCAGGTTGAGGACTTCAACAACAGAAGCAGAAACTATCATGACCAAACTCGTGGAAAACAGCACCTTTGCAAGATCATTGCAAAAGCAAAAAGACGTGCTTGCAATATCCCAAGAGAAGCCCTTCGAGAGACAAATCCCAGAGAGGACACAGAAGCTGTGATTTGTATCAGCACCTACAACACCTCCTCGAATGAAGTCAAGAGGATCATCAATAAACATTGGCGGATTCTTACATCAAATCAGTTGACTTTCACCAAACCCCTTTTCTGTTTTAAGAAAAATAGGAGTATAAAGGACAGGTTCGTCCACAGTAAAACCTGGAATACTAACGTCGAGAGACAACATACCCTATGGAACCTGCCACCAGGGACAGGACATGACCCCAGTGGAAGATGCTCTGTATCTTCTCTCACAAAGCACTCAAAACGCCTAGACCTGGGGCTTAAGACATCATGAGAGCAATAAGCTACATCAAAACAGTGAACTGCTGCAGAGTTAAGTTTTTTCCCAGTCTGAGTGTGAGGGTGAAAATGGAGAGCCGGATAGGGACCCGTCTCGGCGCCTGCACCACAGGACACGGCCCACTTAAAGCCCTGCTATTTTAGCATCAATGAGGGATCCAGTGAGGAAATAAATGAAGTGCTGATCCTGCAACAAACTTCCAGTCTTATTGAGTAGGGTTGCCAGATTGTTATTTTGATGTCCCAGACGGTACAAAAATAAGCAGATACCTAAAACCGTATTTTTAGCACTTATCTGTGCATACTTCGAACAGCAAATATAAATAGAAAGCACTTTTAATTGTGTTCTAGGGCTACCTGAATGACCCATGACTGATAATTAAAGGGAATAAAGACAGAGAAGTCACATTACAAATGAATACATACTTTTTAATTTATAACTCTATTTAGTGTCAAGAGGAGGTCTTTGCAGGCTCTTTAAACAACACATGGCTAGTATTTTTATTTTCCAACCCTACTTTATATTTCTTTTCAAGAAATGCATTCTCACACTACGGCTGTAAATGGAAAATACAATGTAGGGAATAGGCTGATTGGGGGACCAGGGGGCACTGGAAGCAGAAAAAACAAAGCCTCAGTAACCAGTTTACAAAGGTATGTAAATATGCAAATGGTCTTTAAAGACCTGTGATTAACTTGGGTGTGCTGGAGATAAGACTCCGCCCAGCCGAGCCCACAGCAGCTCGAGCTGCAGCAGCCCAGGCTGAGACACACGATGGGGGGGCTGAAGCCCATTCAGCCCAATGGGCGTTGCGCACCTGACGCACATATCTTATTGACGGACACACCTCATTGACGCACACAAATCTTTGTCAGTAGACCAGTGGGAGGGAAGGAGGGTGTCCGACAAGGTCTCTCCTCACTGGGGCCATGTGCGCCCTCCTCCTCTTGGCAAGGACCACCAGGGGCAGATGTGGAGAGACGAGGGGCAGGGAAGGGTGAGTGTACAACGACCCCAGTGTTAGCTGGCAAAAGAGGTGACGGTGGGGTGCTCCGAGACTTGGGGAGGAGAGCGACAGTGACGGAAAGAGAAAAACATTCTCTAATGTGAGGAGTCGGGGTGCAGATGTGAAGAGGGAGACTAAGGGTTAACTGAAGCCTAAGAGATATGGGGCCCGATTCACAAAAGTAATCTGAGACAAAATCCTAACTTTACGACTTTCAGTATTCAGAAAAGGCATTTAGGAGTAGTAAAGTTAGGATTTTGTCTTGAGTTTGTCTTGGTCTTAAGACAAAATACTAACTTAAGTTAAACTTAAGTTAGGATTTTGTCCTAAGACCAAAACTTAAGACAAACTTAAGACAAAATCCTAACTTTACTACTCCTAAATGCCTTTCCTGAATACCTAAAGTCGTAAAGTTAGGATTTAGTCTCAGATTACTTTTGTGAATCAGGCCCATTGAAAACAAGGAGCAGAGTGGAGGCTGTTGAGGCCCAGTGGTACTGAGGAGGGGCGGGGAGATAACGGATATAGCTCCGCAGAGTTAGATCAGACCTTTGAGCGCCTCGCGAAAGAAGGCGCTTCAGAAACCGCTGTAACTTTGTCTCTTCTCCCACAGGGTCTGGCTGCAATCCCCGTGTCTGCCTTCTATGCAGAGGATCACAAGAAGCAGTTTGGCAACTTCATCAGGTTCTGTTTTGCAAAGGTGAGCGCGGTGACCTGGGGCCCTCTGCGTGCACATGGGTGGAGAGGGGTGGCTGATTGGCTAGGGGCTGTAAGCCACCCACCTAAACTGGGGCCTTCTGCATACGTGTGGGTGGAGTGGGGGGGTGAGTGGGTATGTGACAGAAGGTGAGTTGTGTACATTGTTGGCATCTACATATGTGTGGGTGGAGTGAGGTAGGTGAGTGGTTTGTGGCAGAAAGTGCACTGTGTACATGGTTATGTTATTATTTTTGTAGAGCCCTCGATTACCCAAAAAACGTCTTTGCGCTAGCTGAGATTCAAAATGATAGATACTGCAAAGAAATAAGTTATTTTACAGAGAAGAACCAGGTTTTCACTGCCAAGAGATTTGGCATGACTTTAACATAAAGTGGAAGCGCGTGCCAGGCTTTCACAGCTCCCAGCACAAAGCCTTTGCCGCCACAGGGCATGCGATGAAACCTGGGCAGTGCCACCAGTTTGGCAGCAATAATTTCAAAAAGGGGGTGGTGATGGACAGAGTATCTGAGTTAATCAGAACACTCCTACCCAGTCAACAGATCAGGGCTTGATCCATCACCGTTTTTTAGCTCACTGCACCATCCCAGTTCAGAACCTGGCTATATGCAAATTAGTCTGTCCCTGGCCCAGTGCATCATGGGAACAGGGCAGACCAAACTACCAAGCCAATTCTTCACTGGAAAGGAAACAAGCTTCCGGGGACCGGTTTCTGGCATTACAGACGTCTTCGGCCCGGCTTGCTTGAATCCTGATGGTGCAGTGAGCAAGGGACTCATGTCTGAACATACCCTTCCACACTTATGGTGGCCAAAATAATTTCAAAAAGGGGGTGGTGATGGACAGAGTATCTGAGTTAATCAGAACACTCCTACCCAGTCAACAGATCAGGGCTTGATCCAGCACCGTTTTTTAGCTCACTGCACCATCCCAGTTCAGAACCTGGCTATATGCAAATTAGTCTGTCCCTGGCCCAGTGCATCATGGGAACAGGGCAGACCAAACTACCAATCCAGTTCTTCACTGGAAAGGAAACAAGCTTCCGGGGACCGGTTTCTGGCATTACAGCCGTCTTCGGCCCGGCTTGCTTGAATCCTGATGGTGCAGTGAGCAAGGGACTCATGTCTGAGCATACCCTTCCACACTTATGGTGGCCAAAATAATTTCAAAAAGGGGGTGGTGATGGACAGAGTATCTGAGTTAATCAGAACACTCCTACCCAGTCAACAGATCAGGGCTTGATCCATCACCGTTTTTTAGCTCACTGCACCATCCCAGTTCAGAACCTGGCTATATGCAAATTAGTCTGTCCCTGGCCCAGTGCATCATGGGAACAGGGCAGACCAAACTACCAAGCCAATTCTTCACTGGAAAGGAAACAAGCTTCCGGGGACCGGTTTCTGGCATTACAGCCGTCTTCGGCCCGGCTTGCTTGAATCCTGATGGTGCAGTGAGCAAGGGACTCATGTCTGAGCATACCCTTCCACACTTATGGTGGCCAAAATAATTTCAAAAAGGGGGTGGTGATGGACAGAGTATCTGAGTTAATCAGAACACTCCTACCCAGTCAACAGATCAGGGCTTGATCCATCACCGTTTTTTAGCTCACTGCACCATCCCAGTTCAGAACCTGGCTATATGCAAATTAGTCTGTCCCTGGCCCAGTGCATCATGGGAACAGGGCAGACCAAACTACCAAGCCAATTCTTCACTGGAAAGGAAACAAGCTTCCGGGGACCGGTTTCTGGCATTACAGCCGTCTTCGGCCCGGCTAGCTTGAATCCTGATGGTGCAGTGAGCAAGGGACTCATGTCTGAGCATACCCTTCCACACTTATGGTGACCATTCTGTCCATCAACTGTGTTTTTTGCAATTTTCACCCCGAGTGGGCTGGGTATGCTCAGATGTGAGTCCCAGGCTCTCCACACCACTGGAGTCAAGCTATCCAGGCTGAATGAAGGCTGATAGCCAGAAACCGGTCCTTGGATGCTTGATTCCGGTCTGGGAAAGACATGGCTTGGTAGTTCGGACTGGACTGTTCCCATGAGGCACAGGGTCAGAGCTGATTTGCATATAGCCAGTGTCTAACCCCGGGTGGTGTGGAGTGCAAAAAAACAATAGATTTAGGCCCAGATCCTTGTACTGGGGTGAATGTATGACATTGTTCTACATTCTGTCCATCAACTGTGTTTTTTGCAACTCTTACCAGTTTGGCAGCGGCAGAGCGAAGGGACCTCCCTGGAGTATACGAGTTAAAGCTCTCTGCAAGAAAATCAGGGCCTTGGAATTGCAGTGCTTTGAAGGTAATGCAAAGCGCTTTGAAAGCAATCCTATGTCTCAAACTTCCCTAACAAACTTTGAAATAGAGTGATATGTTCGGCTGGGCTGCGGCGCTTTGCAAGATTTCTAACTTGTTAATGACGTGCGGATGGGCATTGAGATTTAGCCTGTTACGATTGCCGATCTTTGACTTAACCAGTGAGGTGGCAGCCAATTTCTGCAAGTGAGCTGGGATGAAAGGACGAATCTTCTTGATCAGCCGAAGCCTGTTAAAAGTAGCACATTGGCCTGGTCCGAGAAGGTCAACGTGTCCTTAATCTTGACTCCCAGACTCTTTACTGTCCTAACTGAAGTAGGAGGTGAGTCAAGATCAGATGACCACCAGGACGGAGACCAGAAAGAGGATTTAGTGCCAACGAACAAGACCTCAGTCTTAGCAGAGTTAAGTTTAAGGCAATTCAAGGACTTCCGCTGACTGACAGCCTGCATATACTCGCAGAATCTCTAATCGCTTCCTGAAATTCCTGGGACGAACAACTCGACGATTTGTGTATATGATGTCAGGAAGAAGTCATATGATCTTATGAGTTCAGCTAAAGGTGTAACATATACATTACAAAGTGTCGGGCTGAGCAAAGATCCCTGTCTGTTCCTGGTCACTGAGGAAGGAGTCCAACTGCTTCCAGGTAGTTCCTGACACCCCTATCCCGCTCAAGCGATCCGTCAGCAGCCCATGATTAAGTGTATCATACGTTGTTGATAGATCGAGCAGGACAAGGGTGGCTGTCCCTCCCTGGTACAGGCTGGCCCTGGCCTCCTCAGTAGCTTGTACATTGTGGCCCTCTGCATACGTGTGGGTGAAGAGGGGTAGGTGAGTGGGTATGTGACAGAAAGTGAGCTATGTACATTGTGGCCCTCTGCATACGTGTGGTGGAGTGGGGTAGGTGAGTGGGTATGTGACAGAAAGTGAGCTATGTACATTGTGGCCCTCTGCATACGTGTGGGTGGAGTGGGGTAGGTGAGCGAGTGTGTGGCGGAAAGTGAGCTATGTACATTGTGGTCCACTGCATACGTGTGGGTGGAGAGGGGTAGGTGAGCGAGTGTGTGGCGGAAAGTGAGCTATGGCGGAAAGTGAGCTATGTACATTGTGGCCCTCTGCATACGTGTGGGTGGAGTGGGGTAGGTGAGCGAGTGTGTGGCGGAAAGTGAGCTGTGTACATTGTGGCCCTCTGCATACGTGTGGGTGGAGTGGGGTAGGTGAGCGAGTGTGTGGCGGAAAGTGAGCTATGTACATTGCGGCCCTCTGCATACGTGTGGGTGGAGTGGGGTAGGTGAGTGGGTATGTGACAGAAAGTGAGCTATGTACATTGTGGCCCTCTGCATACGTGTGGGTGGAGTGGAGTAGGTGAGTGGGTATGTGACAGAAAGTGAGCTATGTACATTGTGGCCCTCTGCATACGTGTGGGTGGAGTGGGGTAGGTGAGCGAGTGTGTGACAGAAAGTGAGCTATGTACATTGCGGCCCTCTTCATACGTGTGGGTGGAGAGGGGTAGGTGAGCGGGTATGTGACGGAAAGTGAGCTATGTACATTGTGGCCCTCTGCATACGTGTGGGTGGAGTGGGGTAGGTGAGCGAGTGTGTGGCGGAAAGTGAGCTATGTACATTGCGGCCCTCTGCATACGTGTGGGTGGAGTGGGGTAGGTGAGCGAGTGTGTGGCGGAAAGTGAGCTATGTACATTGCGGCCCTCTGCATACGTGTGGGTGGAGTGGGGTAGGTGAGTGGGTATGTGACAGAAAATGAGCTATGTACATTGTGGCCCTCTGCATACGTGTGGGTGGAGTGGGGTAGGTGAGTGGGTATGTGACAGAAAGTGAGCTATGTACATTGTGGCCCTCTGCATACGTGTGGGTGGAGTGGGGTAGGTGAGTGGGTATGTGACAGAAAGTGAGCTATGTACATTGTGGCCCTCTGCATACGGGTGGGTGGAGAGGGGTAGGTGAGTGGGTATGTGACAGAAAGTGAGCTATGTACATTGTGGCCCTCTGCATACGTGTGGGTGGAGAGGGGTAGGTGAGTGGGTATGTGACAGAAAGTGAGCTATGTACATTGTGGCCCTCTGCATACGTGTGGGTGGAGTGGGGTAGGTGAGTGGGTATGTGACAGAAAGTGAGCTATGTACATTGTGGCCCTCTGCATACGTGTGGGTGGAGTGGGGTAGGTGAGTGGGTATGTGACAGAAAGTGAGCTATGTACATTGTGGCCCTCTGCATACGTGTGGGTGGAGTGGAGTAGGTGAGCGAGTGTGTGACAGAAAGTGAGCTATGTACATTGCGGCCCTCTGCATACATGTGGGTGGAGAGGGGTAGGTGAGCGGGTATGTGACAGAAAGTGAGCTATGTACATTGTGGCCCTCTGCATACGTGTGGGTGGAGTGGGGTAGGTGAGCGAGTGTGTGGCGGAAAGTGAGCTATGTACATTGTGGCCCTCTGCATACGTGTGGGTGGAGTGGGGTAGGTGAGCGAGTGTGTGGCGGAAAGTGAGCTATGTACATTGTGGCCCTCTGCATACGTGTGGGTGGAGTGGAGTAGGTGAGCGAGTGTGTGACAGAAAGTGAGCTATGTACATTGCGGCCCTCTGCATACGTGTGGGTGGAGAGGGGTAGGTGAGCGGGTATGTGACAGAAAATGAGCTATGTACATTGTGGCCCTCTGCATACGTGTGGGTGGAGTGGGGTAGGTGAGCGAGTGTGTGGCGGAAAGTGAGCTATGTACATTGTGGCCCTCTGCATACGTGTGGGTGGAGTGGGGTAGGTGAGTGGGTATGTGACAGAAAGTGAGCTATGTACATTGTGGCCCTCTGCATACGTGTGGGTGGAGTGGGGTAGGTGAGTGGGTATGTGACAGAAAGTGAGATATGTACATTGTGGCCCTCTGCATACGTGTGGGTGGAGTGGGGTAGGTGAGCGAGTGTGTGGCGGAAAGTGAGCTATGTACATTGTGGCCCTCTGCATACGTGTGGGTGGAGTGGGGTAGGTGAGCGAGTGTGTGGCGGAAAGTGAGCTATGTATATTGTGGCCCTCTGCATACATGTGGGTGGAGAGGGGTAGGTGAGCGGGTATGTGACAGAAAGTGAGCTATGTACATTGTGGCCCTCTGCATACGTGTGGGTGGAGTGGAGTAGGTGAGCGAGTGTGTGACAGAAAGTGAGCTATGTACATTGCGGCCCTCTGCATACGTGTGGGTGGAGAGGGGTAGGTGAGCGGGTATGTGACAGAAAGTAAGCTATGTACGTTGCGGCCCTCTGCATACGTGTGGGTGGAGAGGGGTAGGTGAGCGGGTATGTGACAGAAAGTGAGCTATGTACATTGTGGCCCTCTGCATACGTGTGGGTGGAGAGGGGTAGGTGAGTGGGTATGTGACAGAAAATGAGCTATGTACATTGTGGCCCTCTGCATACGTGTGGGTGGAGAGGGGTAGGTGAGTGGGTATGTGACAGAAAGTGAGCTATGTACATTGTGGCCCTCTGCATACGTGTGGGTGGAGTGGGGTAGGTGAGTGGGTATGTGACAGAAAGTGAGCTATGTACATTGTGGCCCTCTGCATACGTGTGGGTGGAGTGGGGTAGGTGAGTGGGTATGTGACAGAAAGTGAGCTATGTACATTGTGGCCCTCTGCATACGTGTGGGTGGAGTGGGGTAGGTGAGTGGGTATGTGACAGAAAGTGAGCTATGTACATTGTGGCCCTCTGCATACGTGTGGGTGGAGAGGGGTAGGTGAGTGGGTATGTGACAGAAAGTGAGCTATGTACATTGCGGCCCTCTGCATACGTGTGGGTGGAGTGGGGTAGGTGAGTGGGTATGTGACAGAAAGTGAGCTATGTACATTGTGGCCCTCTGCATACGTGTGGGTGGAGTGGGGTAGGTGGGCGAGTGTGTGGCGGAAAGTGAGCTATGTACATTGTGGCCCTCTGCATATGTGTGGGTGGAGTGGGGTAGGTGAGTGGGTATGTGACAGAAAGTGAGCTATGTACATTGTGGCCCTCTGCATACGTGTGGGTGGAGTGGGGTAGGTGAGTGGGTATGTGACAGAAAGTGAGCTATGTACATTGTGGCCCTCTGCATACGTGTGGGTGGAGTGGGGTAGGTGGGCGAGTGTGTGGCGGAAAGTGAGCTATGTACATTGTGGCCCTCTGCATACGTGTGGGTGGAGTTGAGTAGGTGAGCGAGTGTGTGACAGAAAGTGAGCTATGTACATTGCGGCCCTCTGCATACGTGTGGGTGGAGAGGGGTAGGTGAGTGGGTATGTGACAGAAAGTGAGCTATGTACATTGTGGCCCTCTGCATACGTGTGGGTGGAGTGGGGTAGGTGAGTGGGTATGTGACAGAAAGTGAGCTATGTACATTGTAGCCCTCTGCATACGTGTGGGTGGAGTGGGGTAGGTGAGCGAGTGTGTGACAGAAAGTGAGCTATGTACATTGCGGCCCTCTGCATACGTGTGGGTGGAGAGGGGTAGGTGAGTGGGTATGTGACAGAAAGTGAGCTATGTACATTGTGGCCCTCTGCATACGTGTGGGTGGAGAGGGGTAGGTGAGTGGGTATGTGACAGAAAGTGAGCTATGTACATTGTGGCCCTCTGCATACGTGTGGGTGGAGTGGGGTAGGTGAGTGGGTATGTGACAGAAAGTGAGCTATGTACATTGTGGCCCTCTGCATACGTGTGGGTGGAGTGGGGTAGGTGAGTGGGTATGTGACAGAAAGTGAGCTATGTACATTGTGGCCCTCTGCATACGTGTGGGTGGAGTGGAGTAGGTGAGTGGGTATGTGACAGAAAATTAGCTATGTACATTGTGGCCCTCTGCATACGTGTGGGTGGAGTGGGGTAGGTGAGCGAGTGTGTGACAGAAAGTGAGCTATGTACATTGTGGCCCTCTGCATAAGTGTGGGTGGAGTGGGGTAGGTGAGTGGGTATGTGACAGAAAGTGAGCTATGTACATTGTGGCCCTCTGCATACGTGTGGGTGGAGTGGGGTAGGTGAGTGGGTATGTGACAGAAAGTGAGCTATGTACATTGTGGCCCTCTGCATACGTGTGGGTGGAGTGGGGTAGGTGAGCGAGTGTGTGACAGAAAGTGAGCTATGTACATTGTGGCCCTCTGCATACGTGTGGGTGGAGTGGGGTAGGTGAGTGGGTATGTGACAGAAAGTGAGCTATGTACATTGTGGCCCTCTGCATACGTGTGGGTGGAGTGGGGTAGGTGAGTGGGTATGTGACAGAAAGTGAGCTATGTACATTGTGGCCCTCTGCATACGTGTGGGTGGAGTGGGGTAGGTGAGCGAGTGTGTGACAGAAAGTGAGCTATGTACATTGCGGCCCTCTGCATACGTGTGGGTGGAGAGGGGTAGGTGAGTGGGTATGTGACAGAAAGTGAGCTATGTACATTGTGGCCCTCTGCATACGTGTGGGTGGAGAGGGGTAGGTGAGTGGGTATGTGACAGAAAGTGAGCTATGTACATTGTGGCCCTCTGCATACGTGTGGGTGGAGTGGGGTAGGTGAGTGGGTATGTGACAGAAAGTGAGCTATGTACATTGTGGCCCTCTGCATACGTGTGGGTGGAGTGGGGTAGGTGAGTGGGTATGTGACAGAAAGTGAGCTATGTACATTGTGGCCCTCTGCATACGTGTGGGTGGAGTGGAGTAGGTGAGTGGGTATGTGACAGAAAATTAGCTATGTACATTGTGGCCCTCTGCATACGTGTGGGTGGAGTGGGGTAGGTGAGCGAGTGTGTGACAGAAAGTGAGCTATGTACATTGTGGCCCTCTGCATACGTGTGGGTGGAGTGGGGTAGGTGAGTGGGTATGTGACAGAAAGTGAGCTATGTACATTGTGGCCCTCTGCATACGTGTGGGTGGAGTGGGGTAGGTGAGTGGGTATGTGACAGAAAGTGAGCTATGTACATTGTGGCCCTCTGCATACGTGTGGGTGGAGTGGGGTAGGTGAGTGGGTATGTGACAGAAAGTGAGCTATGTACATTGTGGCCCTCTGCATACGTGTGGGTGGAGTGGGGTAGGTGAGCGAGTGTGTGACAGAAAGTGAGCTATGTACATTGCGGCCCTCTGCATACGTGTGGGTGGAGAGGGGTAGGTGAGTGGGTATGTGACAGAAAGTGAGCTATGTACATTGTGGCCCTCTGCATACGTGTGGGTGGAGTGGGGTAGGTGAGCGAGTGTGTGACAGAAAGTGAGCTATGTACATTGTGGCCCTCTGCATACGTGTGGGTGGAGAGGGGTAGGTGAGTGGGTATGTGACAGAAAGTGAGCTATGTACATTGTGGCCCTCTGCATACGTGTGGGTGGAGTGGGATAGGTGAGTGGGTATGTGACAGAAAGTGAGCTATGTACATTGTGGCCCTCTGCATACGTGTGGGTGGAGAGGGGTAGGTGAGTGGGTATGTGACAGAAAGTGAGCTATGTACATTGTGGCCCTCTGCATACGTGTGGGTGGAGTGGGGTAGGTGAGCGAGTGTGTGACAGAAAGTGAGCTATGTACATTGTGGCCCTCTGCATACGTGTGGGTGGAGTGGGGTAGGTGAGTGGGTATGTGACAGAAAGTGAGCTATGTACATTGTGGCCCTCTGCATACGTGTGGGTGGAGTGGGGTAGGTGAGTGGGTATGTGACAGAAAGTGAGCTATGTACATTGTGGCCCTCTGCATACGTGTGGGTGGAGTGGGGTAGGTGAGCGAGTGTGTGACAGAAAGTGAGCTATGTACATTGTGGCCCTCTGCATACGTGTGGGTGGAGTGGGGTAGGTGAGTGGGTATGTGACAGAAAGTGAGCTATGTACATTGTGGCCCTCTGCATACGTGTGGGTGGAGTGGGGTAGGTGAGTGGGTATGTGACAGAAAATGAGCTATGTACATTGTGGCCCTCTGCATACGTGTGGGTGGAGTGGGGTAGGTGAGTGGGTATGTGACAGAAAGTGAGCTATGTACATTGTGGCCCTCTGCATACGTGTGGGTGGAGTGGGGTAGGTGAGTGGGTATGTGACAGAAAGTGAGCTATGTACATTGTGGCCCTCTGCATACGTGTGGGTGGAGTGGGGTAGGTGAGCGAGTGTGTGACAGAAAGTGAGCTATGTACATTGTGGCCCTCTGCATACGTGTGGGTGGAGAGGGGTAGGTGAGTGGGTATGTGACAGAAAGTGAGCTATGTACATTGTGGCCCTCTGCATATGTGTGGGTGGAGTGGGGTAGGTGAGCGAGTGTGTGACAGAAAGTGAGCTATGTACATTGTGGCCCTCTGCATACGTGTGGGTGGAGAGGGGTAGGTGAGTGGGTATGTGACAGAAAGTGAGCTATGTACATTGTGGCCCTCTGCATACGTGTGGGTGGAGTGGGGTAGGTGAGCGAGTGTGTGACAGAAAGTGAGCTATGTACATTGTGGCCCTCTGCATACGTGTGGGTGGAGAGGGGTAGGTGAGTGGGTATGTGACAGAAAGTGAGCTATGTACATTGTGGCCCTCTGCATACGTGTGGGTGGAGTGGGGTAGGTGAGCGAGTGTGTGACAGAAAGTGAGCTATGTACATTGTGGCCCTCTGCATACGTGTGGGTGGAGTGGGGTAGGTGAGCGAGTGTGTGACAGAAAGTGAGCTATGTACATTGTGGCCCTCTGCATACGTGTGGGTGGAGTGGGGTAGGTGAGTGGGTATGTGACAGAAAGTGAGCTATGTACATTGTGGCCCTCTGCATACGTGTGGGTGGAGTGGAGTAGGTGAGTGGGTATGTGACAGAAAGTGAGCTATGTACATTGTGGCCCTCTGCATACGTGTGGGTGGAGTGGGGTAGGTGAGCGAGTGTGTGACAGAAAGTGAGCTATGTACATTGTGGCCCTCTGCATACGTGTGGGTGGAGTGGGGTAGGTGAGCGAGTGTGTGACAGAAAGTGAGCTATGTACATTGTGGCCCTCTGCATACGTGTGGGTGGAGTGGGGTAGGTGAGTGGGTATGTGACAGAAAGTGAGCTATGTACATTGTGGCCCTCTGCATACGTGTGGGTGGAGTGGGGTAGGTGAGCGAGTGTGTGACAGAAAGTGAGCTATGTACATTGTGGCCCTCTGCATACGTGTGGGTGGAGAGGGGTAGGTGAGTGGGTATGTGACAGAAAGTGAGCAATGTACATTGTGGCCCTCTGCATACGTGTGGGTGGAGTGGAGTAGGTGAGTGGGTATGTGACAGAAAGTGAGCTATGTACATTGTGGCCCTCTGCATACGTGTGGGTGGAGTGGGGTAGGTGAGCGAGTGTGTGACAGAAAGTGAGCTATGTACATTGTGGCCCTCTGCATACGTGTGGGTGGAGTGGGGTAGGTGAGCGAGTGTGTGACAGAAAGTGAGCTATGTACATTGTGGCCCTCTGCATACGTGTGGGTGGAGTGGGGTAGGTGAGTGGGTATGTGACAGAAAGTGAGCTATGTACATTGTGGCCCTCTGCATACGTGTGGGTGGAGTGGGGTAGGTGAGCGAGTGTGTGACAGAAAGTGAGCTATGTACATTGTGGCCCTCTGCATACGTGTGGGTGGAGAGGGGTAGGTGAGTGGGTATGTGACAGAAAGTGAGCAATGTACATTGTGGCCCTCTGCATACGTGTGGGTGGAGTGGAGTAGGTGAGTGGGTATGTGACAGAAAGTGAGCAATGTACATTGTGGCCCTCTGCATACGTGTGGGTGGAGTGGGGTAGGTGAGCGAGTGTGTGACAGAAAGTGAGCTATGTACATTGCGGCCCTCTGCATACGTGTGGGGGGAGTGGGGTAGGTGAGCGGGTATGTGACAGAAAGTGAGCTATGTACATTGCGGCCCTCTGCATACGTGTGGGTGGAGTGGGGTAGGTGAGTGGGTATGTGACAGAAAGTGAGCAATGTACATTGTGGCCCTCTGCATACGGGTGGGTGGAGAGGGGTAGGTGAGCGAGTGTGTGACAGAAAGTGAGCTATGTACATTGTGGCCCTCTGCATACGTGTGGGTGGAGAGGGGTAGGTGAGTGGGTATGTGACAGAAAGTGAGCAATGTACATTGTGGCCCTCTGCATACGTGTGGGTGGAGTGGAGTAGGTGAGTGGGTATGTGACAGAAAGTGAGCAATGTACATTGTGGCCCTCTGCATACGTGTGGGTGGAGAGGGGTAGGTGAGCGAGTGTGTGACAGAAAGTGAGCAATGTACATTGTGGCCCTCTGCATACGTGTGGGTGGAGAGGGGTAGGTGAGTGGGTATGTGACAGAAAGTGAGCTATGTACATTGTGGCCCTCTGCATACGTGTGGGTGGAGTGGGGTAGGTGAGCGAGTGTGTGACAGAAAGTGAGCTATGTACATTGTGGCCCTCTGCATACGTGTGGGTGGAGTGGGGTAGGTGAGCGAGTGTGTGACAGAAAGTGAGCTATGTACATTGTGGCCCTCTGCATACGTGTGGGTGGAGTGGGGTAGGTGAGTGGGTATGTGACAGAAAGTGAGCTATGTACATTGTGGCCCTCTGCATACGTGTGGGTGGAGTGGGGTAGGTGAGCGAGTGTGTGACAGAAAGTGAGCTATGTACATTGTGGCCCTCTGCATACGTGTGGGTGGAGAGGGGTAGGTGAGTGGGTATGTGACAGAAAGTGAGCAATGTACATTGTGGCCCTCTGCATACGTGTGGGTGGAGTGGAGTAGGTGAGTGGGTATGTGACAGAAAGTGAGCAATGTACATTGTGGCCCTCTGCATACGTGTGGGTGGAGAGGGGTAGGTGAGTGGGTATGTGACAGAAAGTGAGCAATGTACATTGTGGCCCTCTGCATACGTGTGGGTGGAGTGGGGTAGGTGAGCGAGTGTGTGACAGAAAGTGAGCTATGTACATTGCGGCCCTCTGCATACGTGTGGGTGGAGTGGGGTAGGTGAGCGGGTATGTGACAGAAAGTGAGCTATGTACATTGCGGCCCTCTGCATACGTGTGGGTGGAGTGGGGTAGGTGAGTGGGTATGTGACAGAAAGTGAGCAATGTACATTGTGGCCCTCTGCATACGGGTGGGTGGAGAGGGGTAGGTGAGCGAGTGTGTGACAGAAAGTGAGCTATGTACATTGTGGCCCTCTGCATACGTGTGGGTGGAGAGGGGTAGGTGAGTGGGTATGTGACAGAAAGTGAGCAATGTACATTGTGGCCCTCTGCATACGTGTGGGTGGAGTGGAGTAGGTGAGTGGGTATGTGACAGAAAGTGAGCAATGTACATTGTGGCCCTCTGCATACGTGTGGGTGGAGAGGGGTAGGTGAGCGAGTGTGTGACAGAAAGTGAGCTATGTACATTGTGGCCCTCTGCATACGTGTGGGTGGAGAGGGGTAGGTGAGTGGGTATGTGACAGAAAGTGAGCAATGTACATTGTGGCCCTCTGCATACGTGTGGGTGGAGTGGGGTAGGTGAGCGAGTGTGTGACAGAAAGTGAGCTATGTACATTGCGGCCCTCTGCATACGTGTGGGTGGAGTGGGGTAGGTGAGCGGGTATGTGACAGAAAGTGAGCTATGTACATTGTGGCCCTCTGCATACGTGTGGGTGGAGTGGGGTAGGTGAGCGAGTGTGTGACAGAAAGTGAGCTATGTACATTGTGGCCCTCTGCATACGTGTGGGTGGAGAGGGGTAGGTGAGTGGGTATGTGACAGAAAGTGAGCAATGTACATTGTGGCCCTCTGCATACGTGTGGGTGGAGTGGAGTAGGTGAGTGGGTATGTGACAGAAAGTGAGCAATGTACATTGTGGCCCTCTGCATACGTGTGGGTGGAGAGGGGTAGGTGAGTGGGTATGTGACAGAAAGTGAGCAATGTACATTGTGGCCCTCTGCATACGTGTGGGTGGAGTGGGGTAGGTGAGCGAGTGTGTGACAGAAAGTGAGCTATGTACATTGCGGCCCTCTGCATACGTGTGGGTGGAGTGGGGTAGGTGAGCGGGTATGTGACAGAAAGTGAGCTATGTACATTGCGGCCCTCTGCATACGTGTGGGTGGAGTGGGGTAGGTGAGTGGGTATGTGACAGAAAGTGAGCAATGTACATTGTGGCCCTCTGCATACGGGTGGGTGGAGAGGGGTAGGTGAGCGAGTGTGTGACAGAAAGTGAGCTATGTACATTGTGGCCCTCTGCATACGTGTGGGTGGAGAGGGGTCGGTGAGCGAGTGTGTGGCGGAAAGTGAGCTATGTACATTGCGGCCCTCTGCATACGTGTGGGTGGAGTGGGGTAGGTGAGTGGGTATGTGACAGAAAGTGAGCAATGTACATTGCGGCCCTCTGCATACGTGTGGGTGGAGTGGGGTAGGTGAGTGGGTATGTGACAGAAAGTGAGCAATGTACATTGTGGCCCTCTGCATACGTGTGGGTGGAGTGGGGTAGGTGAGTGGGTATGTGACAGAAAGTGAGCTATGTACATTGCGGCCCTCTGCATACGAGTGGGTGGAGAGGGGTCGGTGACTGGTTAGAGGGTGCAAGTCACCTGCTGCCCTTAATCTGTGGGCTGATAGTGGGTGATAGGTGGCTGGTCACTGGGAGAACGTAAGCTATGTTACTTGATGCCTCGACCTCTACATACACAGTGTGAGGGTAGCTGGTGGTAGGGAGGTGAGGTACATTACTGCTGGCCTCTGCACACTAGCGGTGTGTGGGGAGTAGCTGGCTGTAGAGGTGAGCTACATTACCTAGTGACCTCTACGCACAGTGTAAGGGGTAGGGTAGCATTTTCTAGGGAGGTAAGGTACATAACCCAGTACCCTCTGCACACACATGGGTGTGAGGGGTAGCTAGTTGAAGGCAGATGAGGTGCACTACACAATGCCCTGTGCACACACGGTGGGAGGGGTACCTGGCTGCAGGGAAGGGCGGTAGATTGTTTGGTGTCTTCAGCGCACTCACACAGTGTGAGGGTAGCTGGTTATACTGAGGTGAGGTACATCACCTGGTTCCCTTTCGTTTGTGTCCAGAGGTCCAAGATGAAACCTTTACAGGGCCATAATTCAGGCCTGTTGGGGTCCATTTCATGGACCTTTGGCTTGTTTTTCTCCTGGTGGCAAAACTCTAGCCGTCGCTCCCATTTGCAACAGGCCTCCTGGCTTCTAAAGTGGCTCTCTTAGCTGGAAGCTGGACTTACTGGCTCCCTGCTCCGGCCTTCTCTGCCGGCTCCTTGTGCTCCCCTCCTGCTGGCGGGGGCATCTTGCGCAGCCCCTCCGCAAGCAGCCAGCAGAGCGCCCTTCTGCCTGCACGTCCAGCCCCCATAGCTTCATGGCTGTCTTGCAGAGCACCTGAGGTGGCGGTGGATTCCAGGTCTTCCCCAACTTGTCCTTATGGGGTGTAAGGGGGCGAGTGTCCCTAGCCCTGGAGAGACTCATCTAGTCCTGAGGGTCAGCAGGAGACAAAGGAAATGATTGCTTCCTTTATGCACTCTAAAAGCACATTCACATGGCTTAATCTGACCTGCCCAACCACCTCCTCCTCTCTCTCAACCTGGTGAGGCCATTATTTCTCTACTAAGGCCCTGATATGTAGCATCAGTCCCAGTCTTCAACACAAATTGGAGACTTGAATGTCCTCAAGCGCCATAACGTTTCTATGCCGGAGAATGTTATTCCCTTCTTATAGATGATAAAGATAAAGGTTAAAATACTTTTAGAGACGAGTATAAATACCTTATAATTGGAATACAGGCATCTATTCCTTCCTGGCTAGTAATTCTTGCTCATTTTAAGATGTGTTTTACCTTGGAGGCGCTCTTCAGAGCATCGTCGTGTCAGACAGCGGTAGACAACCTCAGCTGGTGTTCCTCTGTAGCCTATCCGCAGTGCGACTGAAAGTAGCAGGGGGCAACTCTCTATGTTTTGTAGAACGTATAATTCCCTATTTATTGGTCAAAGGTTTTGCCGGATTTAGAGTATAAAGTGGATTGGAACACCCAACCTTCAGCCCTGGCCTTGGGATCATTCCCTCTTCTGCCCTCTGTCCCTATACTGACCGCAGCTTTCTGTGGTGGGCTTTTTTATAAGCCCACACCATAGCGCCCAGAGGCGGTGGAGTTTATGGGCTGAAGTCATTAGAGCTCATAAGATGACAGTTGTCACTTTCTTGAATAAACAGAGACGCCTGGCCATGAGTACAATCTGTTCACCCCAAGATATCGACATTCTCACCTTGATACTTACATCTTGATTTCAACTTGACTTCAATCTCCAGGCTTCTCGTTCCAGCAGTGATTAAGAGGCCGCTGATTAGCTGATCTGTCCTCAAAGGAGAGTGGATGCTGAAAGAAGGGGTGGAGGTGGAAGGTGGTCTCAGCCAGTCAGCGAGTCTTGCACAAATGTTGCTTGCAACGAGAAGTAGGGTAGGGGATGAGAACAGCTGCATAAACCAATTATAATAATTATTGATTATCCATGCACACCTTTATTATATAAGTGACATACAACTATGGCCACAACGATAGTAGATACTTCAAAAGCACCAGGACTCTGGGTGTAAATCAGACTTTCCCCTTGAGTGATTGCTGGTAGAAGCAGGGGATACTTTAGAGGTTGCGTAAATCTAGGGCCATCTTAAAGGAGTCAGGGGTCTGGATGATGCCCAGTGGACAGCCGTAAGGTGGGCAAGAGAGAATGGCCGGCTTGATTAAGTGTTCGAGGAGAGGTTCTTTTCTACCTGCCACACAGTCTAAAATCATTAAATTTGTCCTGCTCTGTAATTTGAAGGGTACTAATCTTAAGCTCATCCGTGTCTACCTAAAGTACATGGTTTTCGTTCCAGCACATACTAAAATGGTCATGAAAAAGTCCCCTTGGAAGTTGTGGTCGCTGGTCGTAGTGCAAATATTTTCACTCATTTGCCCAGGGTACCTGTTAATGAGGTTGGAAGCCTCCCAACGGGCCTGCAAGAAGGCGGGTGGCTGTGCTGCTGTTCGTGGGCGCCTGATTTCTGCACCCACTGTACTGTGGTATATAAATAAATAATACCGGATCTATTTTTGTCTAGGCATAGCAATAACAGATAGCTCAATAAATAAGAGTCAAGATTCGAGGTAGTAGGAGTTTGCAGGTTTATTACAGCATAAAGGACAGGAACAGGACAACCTGCATAGGAATAGGATGGCAGAGCCCGGCAGCTGCCGGGGCTGGATCTGGGATGAGCGCGCTCTCTGGGGAAGGACTGGCGTAACATTTAATAACAATACATAAGCATATATAGTAAAACAGTTGCATTACAGTACATACGATAGGCGGAGCAGTGGGTGTGGTCAATAGCAGTCGCGAAAGATAAGGGTGAAAGTAGGTGTAACAGAGGCGTATACATAGACATGTGATGCAAACGTAACAGAATATGTCATGAATGGGGTGGAGACATGGAGGGGGCTACCTAAGGAGCCGGGACCTCTGACCTAATGGTGCGCGTATACTGGCAATGACGTGTTACTAGAAGAAGCTGGGGGCTATGAACTCTGTGCTAGGAGCAGAGACTGAAGTCTGGAGAGTCAGGGCGACATGTACCTAAACAGTATCTAGTATCTGATGTTTAGAGAACATGTTGATAGAATCCAAAAGTTATCGGGGTAAAGGCTAACGGACTCTAAGACTGGAGCATGCATTACTCTACATGTAGTGCGTGATGAAGAATATTAAATGACCATTAAATGCAGTATTTCTCTTACATGGAGACGTAAAGGCTAGACAATGACGGAAACTATTGATGCGATTCAGTAGCTTAGGAATGCAGAGAAGGAGGGCTGAACTGATAACTGGAATCATAACATACTCTTGGCAGACTCAGAGGCAGAGCCAGGCTGAACCGGGCACTGCAAGGCAGGAAGTAAGTGAAGGGTCAGGAACACAGGTGGGGGCTGTATCGCTCCTCAGCGAGGCTCAGGAGACAGGAGCTGAATCTGGTGTCCGGGCCCTTTTGAGGCCTAGAAACGGGGACTTTACAATGGAATAACGTGCACACTGAGAAACGTGGCAACGTAGCTTTACATAGGCCTGATATTCGTAGTATTCACGAGAACTGGAAATTGGCATACTAGAGGTGGACACAAATATAATTGCGTCTTTAATCGAACATGGGGAATACATATGCATATTAATCATGCACACATAACATATGATGGAGGACGCGTAGGGACACAGAACATGGCAAAATTTACTTTTCCACATTCCCTCCTTGTCACTACGTTTCCATCAGGAAACATCAATATTCATGATACCATCTATCATTTCATACAGTATCATTTGCTCGTCTCGAATTTTCTTGGAACGGGTTTTAGAACGGGGCTTGGGACTAGGAATACAAGAGGTAGCACAAATGCCGCAAATCGCAGGGCCACATTGTATACAGAGGCAGCAGCTGAATATGATCGCTACGGCAATACCTAGAAAGGACAAGACTTTCCATCCCCAAGCGGAAATTATATTCCAGAACCAACCGGACCATGTCCAGGTGCCTGGATCTTGGTGTAACAGATGGGCAATTTTATGGAGTCTGGTTATAGCTGAATAAACAGACGGTGCGTTATTTGGAATGAAAATGCAGCAACTAGATCCGATGACTCTACAGGCCCCGCCCCTATCGGCCAATATGACGTCAAGGACGAGACGATTCTGTAAAACGACAAATCTCATAGCAGATTGCTCTTCAGTTAAGTTACCTAGAGCAGAGGCAGTCTCATTTACTACAGCTTCAAGGGTTCTGGTTAACCTTACGAATTAGCTTACTATTCTGGATAGGTCCTATAAAGAAGAAGAAACCTCTATTGAAATCTGTATACTGTTCTAGAGCAGTTTCAGTATAATCGACAATCGGGGACTCGATCTCCCTTTTATGTCTAAGGTGTACTAGATGTGTGTTTCTATGATAATCAGATGGGGCTAGGAAAACTGGTGGCAGTAGGAAGGCAATGTAACAGGTTCCCTCCCAATCGAGGGGCAGACGAACATATGCGGTCTGACCACAAATAAAATAAGAATGACGTGAAGCTTTAAAAATAGATTTCCCACTGTCACTATATTTGACAATAGTAGTACAATCACTATGTCCTACATGTACGGAACCATTATTTCTAACACATAATTCGCCTTTGACTGGTAGTACTGAAATAGCAGGTAAGTCTGGAGTGGAATCAGACTGAACATTCAGGACCATGAAATTCGAAGAATAATTACCTAAATTGTAAACTTCATTCTCTAGATCTAACCCTGTTCTGTGGGGAAGACCTTGCTTGTCTGGGAAACATGTACTGTTAAGAAAAGACATATCTGTTGAGGATGACGTTAACGTGGACCATGCTCCACACGAACCATTATGTGAAAATGGATAAGGAAAGAGTGGCAGAACTTCCTTCGGTGTCTGAAAAGGGGGGAGTCGACCACACACCCAACAATTAGTGGCATTGCTGGTCTGGTGTGAATAATGTAACATGCGGATAAAAGAATTGTTACGCATAGCGAGGCGGTAAGAGAGTTCATGAGGAGGCAGATCACTAAACGTGTGCTCTACTGTAACATTAGAAGACTTATTTACATGAGAAACTGGAAAATACAGATAAAACGCATAACTGGTGCAGGAAATCATAATACTGAGAAATAATATGAAACATAGAAAAACGATACATCGGATTGAGTTTTGACTAACTCTCTCACTATGGGGGTCTATTTTATACATGTCAGAAACCGGTCTAACCGTTTCACCTAGGGGAGGACTTAGACAATCAAACTGGCTGACTTATTTTACTATACCTTAATTTAAGCTTATACTCCTGTTGCGGAGTTTTCTCTAACAGGGTAGGGTTCGTAGCAATGTCTTTTGCGGGACAGTCCTTAAGAATAGTACTTTGGCAGTCCTTTAAATCCTCGGAAATGTTCTTTGAAACTGGTTTCAATCCATAAAATTTCTTGATGTGCGAAAGATGCACCCAGCCTTTGCGTCCCTCCAACTTCACGGCTGTACGGGTGGCCAGGAGGACCTGTCGGGGCTCCTTCCAGCGAGGCTCCAGCGGACTTGAACGATCGAAATTTTGCACTAGGACCATGGATCCGGGAACGATTTCATGCGGTGCCACCTCGGTATTGTCTGGAAATGCGGCGGCAACCTGTGAACGACAAGAGTTGAGGGCAGACATCAAGGAAGCTAGGTAATCTGTCAGCATATTACTTGAAACATCGGTAATACTTCGGGGTCTAGGAGTACCCCACATGTTAGGGGGGCGGCCGAAAACGACCTCATACGGGGACAGACCTGATCTGGAATGTGCGACCATGCGCATATAGAACAGAGCAACTGGCAGAGCTACTAGCCAGTCCACACCTTTCTCTTGACAAACTTTTGCAATTCGGATTTTCAGGGTCTGATTATGTCTCTCTACGAGACCGGCTGCTTCAGGATGGCGTACACAATGGAACTTCCACTGGTACCCTAACAAAAGGGACACGTGTTTCATGAGTTCAGATGAGAATGGCTGGCCGTTGTCAGAATATACGACCCTAGGGAGTCCATAACGGGGGAAGAACTCACGAACCAACTGCTTGGCAGTGGTCGCGGCTGTGTAATCTGGAACTGGATATGCCTCCGTCCACCTGGACAAAGCGCATACAACTACAAGGACATACTTGAAACCTCGACATCGCTCCATCTGAATGTAATCCATCTGGAGGACTTCAAAAGGGTGGTCAGGGGGCTGGAATCCACCTTGTTCCACCGGGACACTTTTACCTGGATTAAACTGACAACATATCATACAGGTACGGACTTTCTGCTTGGCTGCAGCTCGCAAATGCTTGTTGAACCAAATATTCTGGATACTGTCTAACATAGCTTTTTCTCCTAAATGTGCTGGACTATGTGCGGTATTGATAATGACTTGAACCATGGAGTCGGGGAGAAACCATGTGGCTTTACCCTTTGTTACCCATCCCTGATCTGTCTGGACCCCTCCTTGTTCGGACCATTTCTTGATTTCATCGGGAGTAGCATGTAACTGGATATCTATGACATCTTGTGTAGGGTCTTTAACTGTCATACAGGTAGTCAGATCTGGAGTGTGTGTCAGTGTCATGTTAACTGGAATGTCTGGAGTCTGAGCTGTAAGCTTGGCTGTGCGATCTGCTAGATCATTACCCTGGGAAATAATGTCAGTAACTTTCGTATGTGCTTTGCACTTCATGATAGCAATGGATGTCGGTAAGTGTATTGCATCTAACAGAGCTTGAATAAGGAGACCATGCTGAATCTTGGTTCCATGAGAAGTCATGAAACCTCTCTCCTGCCAGAGCACTCCGAAGTCGTGTACAACTCCAAATGCGTAACGTGAATCTGTGTAAACATTAACTTTCAGGTTTTTAGCGTGTATGCAGGCTTGAGTCAGAGCAACTAGCTCTGCTGCTTGAGCAGACAGGGTGTCAATACGGTGTGTTTCAATAACTTCAGTGTCAGTAGTCACTGCATACGCGGCTACTAGTTCTCCTGTACTTGTTCTCATACATGAACCATCCACATAAAGTGTCAGGTCGGGATCTGGTAATGGAATATCCGTCAGATCTTGTCTTGGCTTTGTCATGATGTTAACTACTTCCACACAGTCGTGTGTGGCAGAATTCGAAGTAACTGATGGTAACAATGTAGCAGGATTTAAAACGTTGCAGCGTCTGATTTCTATGTGTGGCTGGAACAGTGTCAGTTCATAACCTGTCAATCGTGCAATAGTCAAGTGCTGAGTCTGTGTTCGGTTTAAAAGAACTTCCACGGAGTGTGGAACTTGTACTGTCAGGGAGTGTCCTAATACTATGGAATCACTTTGTCTGATAGCTAGAGCTGTGGCTGCAACTGACTTAAGGCACGCAGGCAGCGCCTGGGCTACAGGATCTAATGTGCTCGAAAAATAAGCACAGGGCTTGTATTGTCCTGCTTGATCTTGTGTGAGGACAGATAATGCTGTACCTTCGCGTTCTGTGACGAAAAGTGTAAAAGACTTACTGTAGTTCGGTGTTGCTAGAACTGGAGCTTGACATAGGGCTTTCTTTAAATCATTGAAACTAAGTGTATGTTCAGATGTCCAAGGGAGGACAGTCGATACGGCTGCCTCCTGTGTCGTTAACTGTATCAGTGGTTTAGCTAGAAATGCATACTGAGGAATCCATTGTCTGCAATAAGAAGTAAGGCCGATAAAAGCACGTACCTCCTTCTGGGTCCTTGGCTGAGGAAGACTCGCTATTAACTGGATACGGTCTGGTGTCAACTGCCTACCCCTCTTGGACAGTAAGTGTCCTAAGTAGACCACTTGCTGGACACAGAATTGAAGCTTTGAAGGGGACACCTTGTGCCCCATCTCGGCTAGGAAATACAAGACTGTAAGTGAGGCTCGCTCGCAAGCACGTTCAGAACGGGCTGTGATCAGTAGATCATCGACATACTGGAGCAGGGCAGTGTCAGTTGGCATGTGAATATTGTCTAGTTGTCTCTTAAGTGCTTGACTGTAAATACTAGGACTTTCTGTGAAACCTTGAGGAGCGCGTGTGAACATATAGCTCCTTCCATTTAAACAAAATCCGAAAAGAAACTGGCTGTCTGGATGAATGGGGACACTGAAAAACGCATTCTTGAGGTCTATGACTGTGAAAAATGAAGCTTCGGAATCAATGACTGTCAATAGGGAAGAGATATCTGGGACAACTGGGTACTGGGGAATAATACATTTATTAAGTTCTCGAAGGTCAATCACTAAACGATATACTGGAGGTGCATTTGGATCAGTACGTTTCATGACAGGAATGATCGGAGAATTACATACATTGGAGTCAGTTTCTACAACTACTCCTTGAGCGATGAGCTCGTCAATAATTTTGGATAAGGCTGCTACAGCCTCAGGTGGCAATCTGTACTGCCTGATTCGTGGCAGGACTACACCTGGCTTGAGAGTCACACGATGGGGTGTGATTTGCATAAAGCCAACATCAGTTGGACCTTGCGCCCATAGATGCTGCGGAACATTAGACAATCTGGGATCAAAATCTCGTAATACATAGTGACCCTTGAAGTCACGTAGGAACAATCGTATTCCCTCTGGGGAGCAGCATATGACTGCACCTAACTCTTTCAGTGTCTTAATGCCTAATAGATTTTCTGGACATGACTTAGTAAGTAACAGATCAGTAGTGCGGGACAATGGACCTACTTCTAGAGTAACTGGCTTTGATATTTCATTTACAATAGGTTTTCCTGAAAATCCAAGGGAAACATTTCTAGAGCCTGAGAGCGGAGCCCCTGGAACTTCGGCGTGACTTATAGTGGTCCTACTTGCCCCTGTATCAATCAGAAACTTTCTATCTTTCCCTAATACTTGACTATGAACATAGGGACCTTCTTGATCTACAGGTATCTCGATGAGAGGCAAGCCTACCTCCCTCTCTAGGCTGTTTCATGAATATGGCTGATACTCTGGATACTCAGACTGTGCATACTGGTACATCTGCTGTGTAACATGCTGTGTTGCAGCGATAGGCTGCGGTACTGTAACTGTCTGTGGTGCATTCTGTGACTGAGGAGTCTGTGTAACTTGTTCTTGTCTAGGCGGACGTGGTCTTTCTTTAGTCTTACCGGTAGCTATGTTGTGTTTCAGAACTGCACACTCGTTTATAAAATGACCTGGCTGTTTACAATAATTGCAGTTTCCTTTAACGGGAGCTGCAGGATGACTGGCTTGATTTGGTCCCCTTTTCTGACTGTCTTGAGGAACGGATTGTGCAACTAGTACTTTCATTTTCGTGTCTTTCATACGTTTCCTTTCGTGATCTTGTTCTTCTCTGATTCTATTCTGGTGATACTGAAGCATCTGTAACATTTGGGACGGGGTATTAGCTTGCCAGGTACTTTCGACTTTCAAAACTCGGTTTTTAATTTGTGGACTTGAATTCTCGACTAGTTTAGTAACAAAAAGATGAGGGTATGATTCGCTACTTGTCTTGAGGCCACTGTTTATGGTAAAACATTTCTCAAATCTGGAATAATAATCACTAATATCTTCGTCTTGTTTCTGTTTACAGGCTGAGATTGCATCCCAGTCTTCTTTTCTAGTTGTCAATAACCTAGGCAAAACTTGTATTAACAGTTCAGGTAATTCTTTACATTTATCTCCAAGACCGGTACCTGGTACTCGTGCCTTGTCTTCAGCTTCTAGGACTGTCCAATCGATCTTTTTCTCTCCCACCTCCCATTCTTTTTCTTTGAGTTTCTCATATACCCCTGCGGGCAACAGGACCTTTAACATTTTAATAATATCTGGATACGTGTATTCTCCCATACGGAGCATGTCTTTTAATTCTCGGTGGAACCCTGCTGGATCTTTATCATGACAGGGAATTAATGTTTTCATCTCTAAGAGTTCCATCTTTGTGATCGGGGTGTAAACAAACACTCGTTGCATCTCACCACCGTCTGTCTTAATTGGATGTACTTCTCGTAACGGATTCTATCTGTCTATGTAAAAGGGTTTACTTTCTGGGGGTGAGACATGAACAAAATGTGGGTTCAGAAACGTTCTGTATTTGTGGCGCTGTTCTAGAATGACACTAATCAAATCAGTACCTAAACCTTTCCATTTATACTGGAGTAACTCATTCAAGACATCGTGTAACGGACCTGGATCAGAATGTTGATCCTCATACAATGTGATGAGGTGCTGGGTCATATACATACCCGCCAGTCGTTGCTCGGTTGGGGGCATTTTCAGAAACATTTGTGCCACTATTTCGTCTGGAAAAGTGGTAGAATCAGTAATCCATCGGACTGCTGATCGGACTAGTTCTTGTTCATGCATAGTACTTAACTCGCTATAACCGATTCGTGATTTCAGAATGTGATCGGTAGCTTGAAATACTTGTTCTAGAGAACCTTGTTCTAGTGCCGGATGATGGAAAGTTGACTTGTGTTCTAGGCGTAAATGGCGGTCTGGGAATCTAGATTTTCCTACATACGCTATTCTGGCGGGATTCTCGTCCTCTACCTCTTCAGTAGAAGAGTCATTTTCTTTCTCGCTTACTTGTGCTTCTTTGCGTTGTTCGTGTATCCTTATTATTTCTTTACGAATCTTCTTGTACATACTCTCTATACTACTGATAGTCTTGTGTTTACCCTCGGCTATATTATCACTCCACCTTGTCAGGATTTTCATTTCGGCCTGATCTTTAGTCGGGGAATCTTGTTCTCTGATTAGACAATTAATCAGAAACTTTAATAACATGAGCTGGATCTCAGCTTTCCTTTGAGACATGACTTCACTAATACTTTCTGGATCATTCCCTGTACGGATGAAACGATATATTCTGTCTAGATCTTCTTTCATATCTGGTAGGGTGACTAGATACTCGGTCACCTTTCTCACGCGTAATGAATATAAAACCATATTATCCTCGCCTGGGACTGGATCATAGCCACATTCGATAAGGGCTTTTCTTATTTCTGCAACAGACTGATATCTGGGCGTACGCTGTGACGCTTGTGCATGTAATTCGGCTAACGTTAAACGCTTGTGTGGCGGCGGGGTTCCTGGAGGACCTCCCCCTGCGGCCCCTAAACTAGAGTCGTCTACTGATGCTCTTCGTCCTGGCAGAGTGGGAAATGGAAATGCAGGCTGGACTTGTATGGCGGGCTGGACCGGGGGTACCGTAACAGGTACTCCGGTGTCTGGAGGAGCGGGAAGTAAATGTAAATGTAAATGTAAATGTGTTGGACTTGTAAAGCGCACAGCTGCCCGTAAGCGTCCCGGCGCTTGCTTAGGGAACCCGTCCTGGTATTCCCCTGTGAGAAACCCCGGCAGGGTGTCCACAAGGTGAAAGCCAGGCATCCCGCCGCGAGGGGCCGTAGTGGAGATTAAGCAAGCTATTGCCCAGAGTCGCAGAGTGTGACCCCGTGAGTTGAGTAGGCACCAGAGCGAGAATTGTCGAGGCCGTGGAATTTTGGGCCCGAGACCAGCCGAGGCAGGGAATCGAACCCTGGTCCACGGTCGATCTCAGCTTCCGAATCTGCCGCCTCTAACCACTGAGCCACGCTTCTCCTATCAGTGCCTGATTTACAGGGACTGGCGGAGCAGGAACAGGATTTGCATATTCTGGGACTGTGTCGTCCAAATAGGACGAAATGAAAATATCAGCTGCGGTCGGTTTGTGACGTAGCTTGGTCGGAACTAGTGGTGGCGGGAAACTACTGGATGCCTCTGGGGTCGCTTTTGGCAAGCCCTCGGCAAGAAGAGGATACATACCCTTAATAAGAGCATGCCTCTGTCTGTCTGACTGTTCGGTTTTAACTCGTTCACCAATCTCGATTAAATCCCTTTCTTGGGCTCGTTCTAAGGATTCTCTACTTAGTTCTGACTTTCTGATTTCTTTTTCGGTTCTTTTATGAGATTCTTTGCGCCATAACTCAATGGCATCTTTCTGTGACTGTCTGGCTTTCTTTTTCCATAATGCTTCTTCTACTCTCATGATGCACTCGGCATCCCACGTACCTGATACGGGCCATCTATACTTTTCTTCCAAACCTTTGGTATACTCTACCCATAAATCTAGATACAATATGGCGCTTATGCCATGCTTCTGATACATGAAATGACCTGGACTGTCCCTAGGCGGAACAGGAACTGCTGCTTCTAGCAGACCTTTTCTGGTTTTTAACTGACGCAGTTTTGAAAAGAGCGGCATGACTGAACTATAATCTGGACACAACACAATACACAATAAACACGATAATTACTTCACACTCATACCACGACATTAAAGTACATGAAGAACATTTAAAATATCAGTTCGAACAGAATACTACCTGGAATACGGAAAACAGAATACATGAATTTTCTCGAGAACAGAACTGACTAGAACGGAAACTAGATGCACTGCTGAAACAGTACGAAACTTACCGGTCTCATACAGAGACACGTCAGGACCCGCATCCACCGAAGTGGACACTTCGTTTTGTGGGTCTGTGTACCACCAACCCACGGACCAGAGTCAATTAGATTGACCCTGTCTAGATACTACCCCAGCAACGGTACTCACCGGGCAGCAAGAACGGAAGGCCTCGGACTGGACTGGACTGCTTCGACGCCGGACGGACGAACTTCGGACTTCTGTTACGGGTGGGCCTCCGGATACCTCGGACCTTGGACTCTCGGCTTGGGCTCTGGTCGGGACTCGCCGCGTTCCTCCACCGTCTCGTCTGGATGCTGGACCGCCTCCTCCGTCTCCTCCGTGGGCCTGAGGGATACTTAAAGCAGAAATATCTGCCGGTGCGCAGAAGAGTTCCGTCACGACTGCAGAGGATCAGGGGGCCGGCGTGGCTTCACCGACGCGTGGGGAAAGGGCAAGTCCCTATTCGGGCGCCATTATGTGGTATATAAATAAATAATACCGGATCTATTTTTGTCTAGGCATAGCAATAACAGATAGCTCAATAAATAAGAGTCAAGATTCGAGGTAGTAGGAGTTTGCAGGTTTATTACAGCATAAAGGACAGGAACAGGACAACCTGCATAGGAATAGGATGGCAGAGCCCGGCAGCTGCCGGGGCTGGATCTGGGATGAGCGCGCTCTCTGGGGAAGGACTGGCGTAACATTTAATAACAATACATAAGCATATATAGTAAAACAGTTGCATTACAGTACATACGATAGACGGAGCAGTGGGTGTGGTCAATAGCAGTCGCGAAAGATAAGGGTGAAAGTAGGTGTAACAGAGGCGTATACATAGACATGTGATGCAAACGTAACAGAATATGTCATGAATGGGGTGGAGACATGGAGGGGGCTACCTAAGGAGCCGGGACCTCTGACCTAATGGTGCGCGTATACTGGCAATGACGTGTTACTAGAAGAAGCTGGGGGCTATGAACTCTGTGCTAGGAGCAGAGACTGAAGTCTGGAGAGTCAGGGCGACATGTACCTAAACAGTATCTAGTATCTGATGTTTAGAGAACATGTTGATAGAATCCAAAAGTTATCGGGGTAAAGGCTAACGGACTCTAAGACTGGAGCATGCATTACTCTACATGTAGTGCGTGATGAAGAATATTAAATGACCATTAAATGCAGTATTTCTCTTACATGGAGACGTAAAGGCTAGACAATGACGGAAACTATTGATGCGATTCAGTAGCTTAGGAATGCAGAGAAGGAGGGCTGAACTGATAACTGGAATCATAACATACTCTTGGCAGACTCAGAGGCAGAGCCAGGCTGAACCGGGCACTGCAAGGCAGGAAGTAAGTGAAGGGTCAGGAACACAGGTGGGGGCTGTATCGCTCCTCAGCGAGGCTCAGGAGACAGGAGCTGAATCTGGTGTCCGGGCCCTTTTGAGGCCTAGAAACGGGGACTTTACAATGGAATAACGTGCACACTGAGAAACGTGGCAACGTAGCTTTACATAGGCCTGATATTCGTAGTATTCACGAGAACTGGAAATTGGCATACTAGAGGTGGACACAAATATAATTGCGTCTTTAATCGAACATGGGGAATACATATGCATATTAATCATGCACACATAACATGTGATGGAGGACGCGTAGGGACACAGAACATGGCAAAATTTACTTTTCCACAGTACTACACCCATCTTTGCCATTTAAAAACAGCTGCTCGTTACTGGTGTTAGGAACACCTCCGACCCTGGTATTGGGGTGCTGGGATGAGGATGGTGCATGGCAACACCAGACAACTTTGGCGCCATCTTGAAGGCTGTCAGCCGAGCAGGCTCTAGTTACCCATAGCAGCACCAGGGCCCCTGCTGAACACTCAACTACATACTTCAGGGGAAAATTAGGTGTTTAAGTTTTGTATAGAACTGTCCAGGGATTAGTATGTGCAAAGAGTAACTTACTACATAGAAGCAATAAAACAACAATAAATGATATACAGTGAAATAAACTATTTCCGTGGCTATAATTCTGTTCTAATCACTACCCTGATTACCTCCCTTTGTGCTCACAGTGTGCAATAGTACCCCTAAATTTGGAGGAAGCCAAAAGGTCTTTGATGAGGTCAATATGCAAATGATTTATATATATACATATATTTGTATAATTAGTAAAAAAAACTCTTGATGTTGTTTCTTCAGAAGGATGAAACATTAGACGCAGCTGAAGGAATCCTGCGGAGCTGGAGAGGCGCCCCAACTGCACCATGACTCCAACCTATCCCTTCACAACTTCACAAACTGCGGGTGCTCACCGGTCTGCACAGACGCTTCCTGACCCAGGCCGACTGCACCCATGCAGCCTCCAGGGGGCGCTGTCTGGAGACAGACCTCACAGCCCAGCGGTGAGCCCTTCCGCGGTCCTACCCAAGATCAAGAGATGAAATTGAACTGAGACTCAAGATGGAATTGACAACAGCACAAACCCTGCCCTGCTTAGATCACAGCAACATAGTTTATTTAGGAGCTTCACAGGAATATTTCCAAAATCTCTAAAGGATTCAGACGCAAGAAGCGCACTTTACAGGAATCAGAAGCACTTCGCCCCAGCATTAAAACAATCACACTGGCTGCTGGAATGAATCAACTGTAAAAAAAAAAGCTTTGTGTGAATGGTATTGTTGCGCAAACCCTAGCCATCTTCAGGAATTATCCGTTGCTATGTTCAGGGACACCTGCTCTGATCTACTCTCATGAAATGAACACAATAAATTTAATTTTGAAAAAATACAGGGAAAAACACTAATGTCATCATTATGAGTGGCCCACAAAATCTCCCAGATTTTTCCCCACTCTGAGGTTATCTATACCGTGTTTATTGGTTACTTCAAGGTATAGAAAATCCAGGCTATTACCAGTGGATGCTGAGTGTCCCCTCAGGAATTACCAAAGAAATCAATAATTTTGGTCCAGTTTCGACAGTAATTTCTCATTTCCTCTTGGATTTTCTCATGGTGATTTCAGCACCAAAACTCTCCATATGAAAAAAACAAATCCTTGGAGAATGATTCCAGTGGGGCTGTAACTCCTGACACCAGCCCCACCAGAATTAATAGGCCACTCGTAATGGGGACAGGGATCTCCCTATGGATCCTCCTATCGGAAATTTGCTGAACCTACCAGCCTTCAGGAGAGCACAGAAAGTGAACTCTTCAGGGAAGCCTTTGATGAGCACTGAGCAACTGTCCTGGCGTTCACCCTTTCCTCCTCTTTAGACCACCACCTGTCCTCCCCTCACACAAGATTATCCTTCTCGTTGCTCTTCCCTAGACACTGCGCTACACAGCGGCCTTAGCGACAAGTTGGCGCTTTATAAATGTTTTTCTGTGCTGTATCCCTTGGGATTCACTGTGGGTTCCACTCATTCTCATATATGGCCAGTTTCCCCTCTCGTATCCTTCAGGATTTCTGTGCCCTCCCTGACACTCTTACTTTGTCAATTGTGTCTTCCTTCTGATCCACTATCAACCCCTCGTCCTGTTCTTCGCAGGATCTTTGTAATCCCTCTGTCTCCTATCAAGTATTCCCCTTTCCCATCTCTCCTCTCATCATAGGAACAAAAGGGTCCCCTGTCCTGTACTCCACAAATCTACTTTGAAATCTCCCCTTTCCGGTCCTCAGGATCCGCTGTGGTCTCTTCTCCCACAACATGATCCGGGTTCACTTTAGCCGATTCTGTGATGTAATATCTGCTGCATCCTAAGATGTCCTTCTGTCACAAACACCTTGCTTGTGGTATAGAACGTACAAAGTGATACTTCTTTTAAACAAAGGGCAACCTGGCGGGGCGGCCCACTTATGCATGCCGTAGCTACACTCAGGAAATGTCTCATCCTTAACTCTGCATGCTGATCTACTGTCTTCAAAATAAGCCACTAGACTGGATTTTTATTAAAGGAAATGGCAAAGTCTCATTTTTTCTTGTTATTACGTTAAATCATTTACCCGTACACAAATAATTGTAGCCACAACTAGCAAACACCGAGTAGTGCAGATGCATGGTTGAACTCAAATGACAGATTTTTCAAATAACATCTGCTTTGTCTTTGATAATATGAAGTATCTACAGGATCAAGTGGGCTACCTGGTATCTCTGGCCTATGGTGTAAAATACAGTCACGAAGAAAGCTCCATTTAGGGTGGCAAACTATTAGACAACCACTTTCTCTCACTTTTAGATATAGACTCTTGCTTGTTGCAGTTTCTGTTCAATTTATACCCTAATATGTCGTTTCCTTGTGATCCTTTGCTGTTCCGTCTTTTTGTGTAAAAACTCTTTCCTGTCAGGTGGAGTCCTGTATAACTAGATAAATTAGTTTTGCATTTATTTCCTTCCAAAACATGCATTTTACACAACATGCATTTTATACTTACAGTTAAGGAAATTAAAGCATTCATTGATAGTGCAAAAGTAATAGAATCTCTGTGCCCCAGACAAACTGTGAAAGGTATCTATGGTGAGGGCTGTTGCTGAACAAGGAACTAGAGAGCAACTAAACACAGTAGACCTGTTGCCATGGCTCACACCCATGGTCTTAGGGAATAAACTCTAACCAACAATTGAAGATGTGTATAGATCTCTAAGACCCAACATATAAAGAGCATCTTGAAGAATATTCAGAATGTTTCTTATCTGGCTTTCTGCCTATGCATAACATACTACCACAAATTCTTAGCCACAGTAACCTTCTTTTGCTAGAACTGAGGGTCCGATTCACAAAAGTAATCTGAGACAAAATCCTAACTTTATGACTTTCGATATTCACAGAAGGCATTTAGGAGTACTAAAGTTAGGATTGTGTCTCAGTTAAACTTAAGTTTTGGTCCTAAGTTAAACTTAAGTTTGTTTTAAGTTTATTTTAAGACCAAAATGTATAATTGACTGAGACAAAATCCTAACTTTAGTACCCCTAAATACCTTCTGTGAATACCGAAAGTCATAAAGTTAGGATTTTGTCTCAGATTACTTTTGTAAATCGGGCCCTGAGTAATTTTGATCACTCTTTCAGGCTCCAGGTCCTTCTGAACATCCTTCTGGGCTGCCATGGACCGAGATGTCGCACACGCCCACTCAGGCAGACCCAACATTTCCAAATGAGACTTTCTCTCCACCGTAGCCTACGGGGAGTTCTCCAAATCGTTGCCCAACAGACATTCTACAGGCATGACTGGCCTCACAGCTACTTGAAGAGTTCCAGAGTCCCCCCCACTCAAAGGGAACCTGAGCCATCTCATAATGGCTCTCAGAGTTGTCGGCTGACAATACTGGGCAGAATACATGGGTGACAACCTGCTCTTTGGACCCCAACCGGGATCTGACAGCAGTCACACTAGCTCCTGTGTCTCTAAGAGCCTCCACCCTATGGCCATTGATGGTCACCCACTGCCTGTATTTTTTAGTGTTATCAGGCAGTGTGAGCTTAGGGACCACCTTAAAGTCTCCTAGCAAGACAAGGGTCAATTCTACGGGATCCCACCCTTCTTGGGCACCCATCTCCTCCCCACCCAGGGCTACACTGGCAATCTGGCGGGGTGGTACACGGGGTGGTGCATTGGGATCCGTCTGGGGACACTGGGGATCATACCAGTGGCCCACCTGACCACACATTTTCTTTTTTCTTTCTTTTTATTATCATTTTCAAAGACATAACATGCCAAAAGGAACCAAACTTACGGACCATTGTACTATAGCATCCGTCATCCAGGTACAATATGCATACAATATCACAGAATATACAGATTACCACACATTGTAGAAAAAATGATGGAGACATTTGGTAAACACAGTTAAGTAATCGGATTTGCAAATAAATATGCAGTTAAATATTTCCAGTAGTCTCTTGGCCGTGACCCAGCAGGCAATTCTTCTTCATACGTTTTTAATGTGAAGCCATTGGTTAATTTTGGGAGTATATTTACTGTCCTAACACAGCGAAACTCTGCATTTAGCAAGGAGCAAAGCAACCATGCAAAATTTACATTTAGTTGCCTGGACAGTACGCAGAAGCCCCAGTAAGCATGTGCGAACGGGGCAAGTGATTTCAATACCCACCATCTCACCCAATAGTTCTGTGACTGTTAGAAATGGGATTCCTGGCTGGCCAGGGCTTTCGCCAAAGTCAGTCAGAGACCACCACTCCTAAGTCAGGGCAAGGGAGTTACACGCCAAGATAACCCCTGCTCACCCTCTAGGTAACGTGGCGCGAGCAGCAAGGCTAAACTCGGAGGCGATGTGAGTTAAGTATTTGCGCACGCACCCCAGCAACAACACCCAAAGGCCCACCACAAAGGAAACTCCACACAAGGTTATATAAAAATAGCCTTTGTATTACACCAAAACACATTAGATAAAAACACACACTTTACAATGTGCCAACAGGCACGGGCAGAATTTACAGGGGATATGTACAAGACAGGGCCACCTGGACCACTGTCAGGAATCAGCACTTTTAGAAGTAACAGTTTTAGAAATAGCACTTAGAATGTTAAATCACTGTAGCACAAAATAGCACATAAAGTACACAACCAGTAACTACTGGTAACCAGGACCTCACTAGTACCACCTGCACTATGAGAAAAACAACCACCTAAGTATCACAATACCTGTAGGGGTGTAAGCACATAACACATGATGCATAAACATACATTCAGCGGTGTAAGGAGGGAAAACACATGATGCATCAACAATACATCCAGAGGTGTAAGAACAAGGCACATGACGCATAAAAACACATTCAGAGGTGCAGAAAATGAACAATTGCGCCAAACTCACATAAGTCACCACCTGTGACTGTCCCTAGGCCAACTGGCCTTGTTGGGGCTAGGACGCCCTGTGTCCACAGTCAGGGGGCCTAAACGTAGCAGCTGCCCACGAAGTGCTGGGCAGCTGTGAGTCTCTTCTGGGTTCCTAAAACAACAATGTGGGACTCAAGAGCCTCTCTGGGCTCTTCAAAACAACTGATGCCCCCACGAGCCTCTCAGGCTCGAAACGCCATGTGGGCTGTGAGCCTCTTGGGCTCGGGATACAAAATGCCCTCCTTGAGCCTCTCTGGGCTCTCAAAGACAATTGTGGCAGCTGAGCCCCTCGTGGCTCGAAGAACAAATGCCCCGTCGTTGGAGTTGCCTGCTCTCTCGCAGAGCAACTCTGGAAATGGCCAAACTGCACCCCCAAGAGCCTCGCTGGGCTCTCAGCAAACGAAAATGCCCCCGGATCCTCAACAGGCTCTACACACCGACGGGGAGGGGCGGGCACTGGCAATGTGCCCCAACGCCCTCCTCCCTTCACTCGCTCTCTGGCCCTAGAACAATGTTGGAGCGGCCCTCTGATCAGGCGGGACCGCTCGACAGCCCTCGGGAAGCCCACACTCACCGGGCGTCCATGGCGCTGCTCTCGCTGGAGGGACGGCTCTCCTTGCGGGGCTGCTCTCCCTCGGAGCCTCGCTGGCAGCGCTTCCTTCTTCGCTGCTCGGCTGCGGGGGCGGGACTTCCGGCTGCCTCTCCCGGGCCGCGCAGCGATTGGCCGGCTGACCCAGCACCTCTGGGTCGTCGCAGGCAGCGCGGCGGCCCGGCGGGGGCTGCACACACTCCTGGGCTTGCGGCGGTGATTGTTGAGGGGCAATGCCGGGTGGGCACCGGCTTTCAAATTAAAATATAAAGCGCGGTGGGCACTCGCTTGGCCAGAAATCGGCAAAACGGGTCCAATGCCGGGTGGGCATCGGCTTCTGTAAATAAAGCGCTCCTCAGGCTATGGACCAGAGGAAAAGCGCTCCCAGCGCTTGAAGTAGGAATAAAGCGCTCTCAAGCGCAAGAGACAATCCACAGCGCTCCCAAGCGCTTAAGGGGTAAATGAAAAGCGCTCTCAGCGCTGAAGGCAACAGCAAAGCTCCAGCAAGGTCTGGAGACAGGCAGGGGGCAAGGCTGGGCCCAGAGCCAGCTCACTGGGTCTCCAGGCAGGGAGACAATGCAAGTGGCGGTCCTCTGGCCCAGCAACAGCAGCAGCCCCCTCAGGATCCTGGACCAGAACAACTTCTGTGGGGACACAGCCCCATTTTTATACTATGAATTCCTTTGTCTGTAGGTGCAGGGTGGGGGCGGAACCAGTCGCAGCTGGTTTTGGAGCACCCTGGATGGCCCAACCACCCCTTTCATTCACTGGGGAGGCTAGGGTCGTTAGACGCACCACAGGGGGGCGGAGCCAGCATTGTGTGGGGAAAACCCAGCCTCATTCAGGACACAGGTACACTCCTCCCCAGCCATCAGCATGCTAATCTCCCACTCACCACCGGGCAGACCCATCCAGCCTTCCTGGAGCCAGCCAGCTCCAGCCAATCACACGCCAGGCATATTTTACACTAATATGCCAACTCCTAGAAGTGATACAGAAAAGGGGGTGGTGATGAACAGAGTGTCTGAATTAAGCAGACCACTCTTACCCAGTCCAAAGATCAGGGCTTGATCCATCACCGTTATTTATCTCACTGCCCCATCCCAGCTCAGAACCTGGCTATATGCAAATCAGTCTGTCCCTGGCCCAGTGCATCATGGGAACAGGGCAGACCAAACTACCAAGCCAATTCTTCACCAGAAAGGAGACAAGCTACCGGGGACCGGTTTCTGGCATTTCAGCCTCTTCGGCCCGGCTTGCTTGAATCCTGATGGAGCAGTGAGAAAGGGACTCATGTCTGAGTATACCCTGCCACACCTATAGTGGCCAAAAACGATACAGAAAAGGGGGTGGTGATGAACAGAGTGTCTGAATTAAGCAGACCACTCTTACCCAGTCCAAAGATCAGGGCTTGATCCATCACCGTTATTTATCTCACTGCCCCATCCCAGCTCAGAACCTGGCTATATGCAAATCAGTCTGTCCCTGGACTAATTTGCATACAGCCAGGTTCTGAAACTGGGATGGTGCAATGAGCTAAAAAACGGTGTTGGATCTAGCCCTGATCTCTTGACTGGGTGAGAGTACTCTGCTTAATTCAGAGACTCTGTCCATCACCACCCCTTGTTGTAAATAACTCCTAGAAGTGGCATTTGTACACAAGACACAATCATGCCACATACATCATTGCGAAGCATTCACTCTCACGAGTTCGCACATACCAAATTCGAGCATGCACACCTCACGCATCAGGAACTACCAGGGACACAGACATTCCCCATGCATTCCTATGGGAGGGCAGGCCAACCTCACTCCACGCACTCAGAGTGCGCACGCACTTTCCACTGGGACACAGTGAAAGTGCGCAGAAACCAAACATCACCATCACCAATTCACCATTTAAAGCAAAAAGTTTTAGGGGTGAACCTGCCAAAAGGGCCAAGTCCAACAGTGACCTTTTCCCAATAGCCCCTCACATATGGACAGCTCCATGCAAGATGTATAAAGTCGGCTGTGTCAGTTCCACAGCGTTTACACCTCGCATCCTGACATAAACCATATCTATAAAGCCTAGCCGGGGTATAATATTTTTGATGTACGTATTTGGAATGCAGTATTCTCAAATTGCCGTTGGGTGTCAACATTTCGGTAAGGGAACAGGCTATCTACCATTCTTCTGTGAGTAAATCATCCATCACCTCGTTCCATCTCGCAAGCGCTCTACTTGTTGTCAATTTCCTCTTGCGCTGTATTGTACAACCTCAACGCTAAGTGTTTGATATTGGGGGAGGATATTATCAGTTGCAGCGTGTTTAATTGCGGGGGCTCCGACGGGTAAGTGGGATATCATTTCTTAATCGCCCCTTGAAGTCTGTGACAGGTAAAGCTAAACAGTAGTGTTTGGTTGCTGACATAAGCCAGATCATGTGGTGTTTTAAATACCCCGTTTTGGTAAAGATCTCCCATAGTGTCAATGCCCACCAGTTGTAGCAGTCCCATGCCTACCTCTTCTCTAGTTACAGATAGTTCAGGATGGTGCTCTAGCGGCAATTCAGGGGCATATAACAGTAGTTTACGTGCTAAGCTTCCTAACTTGTTCCAGGCCGCATTTGTTGCGTCTATAGTGTTAATGTCTTTGGAGTGTAGTGGTGGTCTGCAGTGAGTGATGATCGCTGTCAGTGGGACTGGCAATGCGTTCCCTTCTTCTATAGCAGTATGTGTTAAATAGGGGATCTGATGGTACCAGCAGTGAGCGTATTGCGCTTGTGCGCACAAGTAATATAGCAGAAAATCAGGCACCTTGAAGCCACCTCTGGAATATGGCAATGCTAAAGCTCGTAGTTCAATGCATGCTTGCTTACCCGCCCAGATTAATCTAATCAGGTTTCAGGTTTTAAAGTCTTTATTTCGATAATAAAATCATAAAAGACGACATTTAATACATATTTAGACATTTAGTCATTTGGACAGCTGAACATTATTCCATTATGACATTTTACAATAGCAGCATTATTGTCCTAATTCATTGGAAGTTAACTTAAAAACACCTTTTAAAGTTAAAAAGTTAAAAATAGTTATTAAACAACCAAGAAATGCAAAGACAAACCTGAATCTAATCACTAAGGATGACAACTGACTAAATACTTCTGTCGGGTGAGGGATTGGAATATTATTAAAAAGGTAGAGGAACTTTGGTAAGATGACCATTTTCACTATAGCTAGTCTATCTGCCAGAGATAAGGGCAGTTGGATCCAGCAACCAATTTTTTCTTCTAGTGCATGTATTACTCTAACATAGTTAGTCCTAATGACGATCTACGGATCACAATGGTACCAAACCCACAGGTATTTTACCGGTTCTGTTTGCTATTCCAAAGGGAACTCTGTGGTGTGAGGGTGTGTGGTATATGTAAGAGGAATAATTAAAGATTTTGCCCAGTTAATTTGGAGACCTGACTGTCTCCCGAATTTAATATACTCGCGCAATAAGGGGGCCAAGTGGTGTTCCGGGTCACGTATATAAAGCATCATATCGTCTGCATATAAGGAGATATGTAGGGGTCGTTGCAGAAATTGCAGAGCCGAGTAGTGATGTCCTTGCCTAATTTCACACTCCAAGGACTCTAGTGCTAGTGCAAATAATAAGAGGGACAGAGGGCATCCCTACCTCGTCCCCCGCGCTATGGGTATTGTGTTAGATACATAACCATTGACCCGAACACGGGCTAGTGGGTTTGTGTACAATAATTGGACCCATTGAATAAATATAGGGGGAAGCCCATCCTCCGCAGCACCGTCAGCAAATATGACCATTCTATAGAATCAAATGCTTTGGCAGCATCTAGCATAACTGCCGCTGCCTTCGTGCTAGGAATCAAGTAGTGTGAGAGTGCGAACAACGTTCTGGTGTTGTGCGCAGTTGACCTAGTCAGTATGAAACCGGACTGATCCGGAAGGACCAAGTTGGTCATGAGGGGCTGCAATCTCGTAGCTAGCAATTTAGCCAATATTTTAGAATCTACGTTAATGAGTGAGAGTGGCCTGTAAGAATCGCAACACTCGGGGTCCTTAGCAGGCTTAAGAAGGGCAATGAGCACAGCTTCTCTTAAGGAGGGAGGAAGTACCATCTTATCAAACGCATCCCTGTACATAGCAACTAGATATGGGGCTATCAGGTCCACAAATGTCTTATAAAATTCGCACGTGAACCCGTCTGGGCCTGGGGCCTTACCGTTCGGTAGTGACTTAATAATCTCTGTGACCTCCTCTACAGTAATTGACAATGACAGATATTCTCGTTGTGTATCCGATAACCATGCTATGGCCACGTCTGCCAGGTACTCCATAATCTCTGCTGATGAAGCTGTAGGCTGGGATGCATACAGCGCGCCATATGTTTTAACAAATCCCTGCAATATACCCCTTGCGTCAGTTCTCACACATCCGTTGCCCTCTCTAATTTGCAGTACAGTCTGGGGGGCACGGCCTTCACAGTTTTTCGATGCTAACACTCTACCCGGTCTTCCTCCTTCACCATAAACCCTAGCAGCTGGACACCTCGCTATGTATTTAAGCTCGTCCTTGGCATATGATTGATACTCCGTCATGTCGGTTCTAATGTTCCCTAATATATGAGGACATTGTGTAAGCTCGTATTCTCGCTCAAACGATTCCAACTGATTTTCACACCTTGAAAGCTGTCCACGTATGTCTTTCAGGATTCCTGCATTTGTACTGATACACACACCCCTCAATGTGGCTTTGAACGCCTCCCACAGTAAACTAGGGTCAGCAGTAGAGGGCGCGTTTAGCAGAAAGTAGTCTGTAATGGGCTGTGGTGATAGCGTCTTTGTATACTGAATCCGACAGTGCTTTCGCATTGAATCGCCAGCTATAAGGACGTGTAATGTCCTGATAATTCTGTAATTCTGCCAATCACCAGGGCATTACTTACCACATCCTTTCTCAGGACTCAGAAAGACACCTAACTTAACAATACTTACCTAAGAAAGGAATAAACACTAACAACAGACTAAAGCTATGAGGCTATTGCCGAGGAGCTCGCAAATAATAACAACGCACACCTCTCCACCGCCGAGAGGATTCGGAAATCACAACGCACACCTCTCCACCTCCGAGAGGATTCGGAAATCACAAAGCACACCTCTCCACCTCCGAGAGGATTTGGAAATCACAACGCACATCTCTCCACCTTTGAGAGGATTTGGAAATCACAACGCACACCTCTCCACCAATCACAACGCACACCTCTCCACCTCCGAGAGGATTCAGAAATCGCAGTGCATGCTCCTCCTAACAATGCCTCAGATAAAATCATTAGAATTTATCCTTTCCTGGATGAGAGCGGAACAACTCTCCTTCTACAATTACCTGCAGGAAGGGGAACTTACCATCTTTCCGGTGCGACAGCACTTGGATCAGAAAGGTCCTGACCTCCCATCCCAAGGAACGCAGAAAAATAATTATATGCTCTTGGGTTTCTTTATTACACAATGATAGAATGACAAAAGAAAGAAATTACTCATATGACACACTAAAACCTAAGCAATTGCTAAACGCAATCAGTAAGACACTGTATATAAATGTATAGAACCTGAAAATAAAAGGGATAGTTAGGCAAAGATAGTCAGAATATAAGAATTAGTGGAATACCTCACCAAGTTTCTACACATCTTGCTTCCAGAGGGGGCCCGTCTCTCCGGTCTAATCAGGATTCTCTGGTCCACAATCACAGCTGCACGTCTGCTACGTGATGTATCACCAAACTGCCAGGATACCAGACTATCCGTGATGGGCCACCCATGATGGACTACCAGAGATCAGAGCTCAGACACCTCCTTTAGTGCAAAATGGAAACATAGGACGAAGCTTCTAGCAAGCCTCGCCCCCTCTCTCTCTCATCAGATTCCCTACCACTCCGTGCCAAGGACACAGCATCGGCTGGCCAGGCGTCTGTTATGACTTCAGCATAGAGTGAGCGCATTCCTCCGACAAGATCCGGTCATCCCTGGTTTAAGAAGGGTGAACAACAAGTGGAAAGTAAAACATGACTTCTCACCTAGTGGAGTGGTGTGGCTCACTGGTTAGAGGCGGCAGACCCGGAAGCAGAGAACGGCCCGGGACCAGGGTTCAATTCCCGGCGCGGCAGGGTCGTGGACCAGGGTCAGCGGACTCGATAATTCTCGCCTCGGTGCCTACTCTAACCAGGGATCACACTCGGCAACTCTGGGCATTAGCTTGCCTCATCTCTACAACGGCCCCCCACATTCGCCGGGGATGCCTGGTTTCACCTTGGAGATACCCAGTAGGGACCATCTCACAGGGATAGCCAGGACGGGTTCCCCAGCGGTCTACAGCGCCATGACGCCTCAGGGCAGCAGTGCGCTTTACAAGACACATACATACATACCTAGAGAGGCTCAGAAGATGGCGACAGCTCAGAAAATGGAGTTGCTCAAGCATAGGCCTCTATTCCCGCAAAAGAGCAAAATTAGTATGCAAGAAGGCATAAGATCATGCCAATAGGCAAGCCCTGCCATTAAGCAAGATAAAGTCAGAAACAGAAAGGTACATAATCAAACCCTACTTTGTAGTGTATTCTTGCTAGACAGGCCTACATATCACTATGTTATGGGACAGTATAAATTGCAAGGTAAGATAACATAAGAGCTTGTCAAAGGCAATAGTCAGCACTGCCGCTAAGCAAGACAAAATCAAAACAGGCCTACATATCACTACATTAGGCTAAAATATGCTAAATAAGCCTGAGATGGTGGTGGGCAGCGGTCATAATCGAACCGATTATTTACAAAAATATATCGGTCACTACATTCCACGCATGACCATCGTCCAACACCATCAAACCTATATAAACATCAAACAGTATGCAAACTATTACTGAAATAATAAGAAACGTAACTAACAGAATGGGCAAAAGCAGTTCAAGGGCGAAGCATACTCAAAAGACTGGGCATACATCGAATGCAACAATGTAATGCAACTAAAAACAGATGACTAAAAGGTATACCAGGCAAGTTAAAACAAAGCATCAGGTAACCACCCAAGGAGCTAATCTCACCATCCTTTATCAAGGGTCTGTTGAACTTCAGATGACGATTATGCAAAGCAATAATATGATACTGAATGGATTTAGAGTGGTCAGAAAAATGAAAGCAACATAATCCATCAGATCAGAATAGCAATGGTCCTGTTTCAACAGCAAGAAATCAATAACAACCCCATCCTGCAAAATAGCTTATTAAGCACCACACATATCAAGCAAGAAATCTGATAAAGTGATCAAGGTGTGGTTAACAGAATTAACCATAAGAAAAGCCAGTCTACTAATAGCCCTAGCGTTATAAATTGTCAATCCAGGAATACCTACAATTGAAGCAGCTAAACTAATAGATTCAGACTTAGAAAACAGAATTACATTAAACCATGTCAAAGCCAATAGGCCAAAGTCATAATTCACCTAACCCAAATAACATTATACACTTAATCCCTCAGTATCCACCATGGAGCACATGTGTGCACCATCACCAATAATACTGCACCTCAACATACCATACTTTCTATTCTTAGCAAGACTATTCTATTGAAAGACAGCAAAAGTATAGAACAGAAGAGAAGTAGGCATATGCAATATCATCCTACATTAAGGCTAAGATAACATAATACACTAAAATCAATACACAATGGTGGCGATTGAGGGTCACCATAGGGCATCAGACCACAAAAGTGGCTCATCCACTACATTGCACCCCATGACCCTTGATCATCACCAGTCACACATATCAAAAACAAGATCTCTGAACTAAAGGCACAACTATGAGTGAAACACAGTATCTGTTAACTGCAAAAGTGATATTATTGCAGAATAACCAGCAACTGAATATTAAAACTGAAAATCAAAACTATCATTGGGGCACTGTATCTATTAACTGAAGGCAAACCATTTAAAACTAAATTTCTAGAGTGAAAGACGCAAAACTGCAGGTCATAATTAAAATCATATCTACAAGGGAAAAACACATTTTAGAATCAAAAACACAACTGCTAAAAAGCACATATTGAATCAGCAACTCTTGTGCTGAAGTGGCTACACAACAAAACATATAATTCAAAGCAAATCATGTGTTTAAAGAATTACATCACATAACTGAAAAACATAGCAAAAGATATAATGATCACTGTAGACTGCATTACTTAAATTCATGTAAAAGCAATAATTCAGGTGCAGCAAAGAAGTCGAGCAAATATCTGGATGCTTGTTGAATAAACTGGAAACACTACTGCTAAAGCAGCCAACCTGATATGGATTGTAAGGTTCAGTCTGTAGCTCAGAAAATATCTACTCTAATTGCAGCAAAGCGTCTCTGTAAAAAAAAGTTCTTCTCTGTGAAAAAAGGAAAACAAAAACAAAGCCTTCTCTTGTCAGGTTGAACTCCACGTTTATAAAACAGTTCCCAGTTCCCTTCATCTTCGCTTTTTACACAAGCAGTTCTCATGTGTGAGAGGCACACAGCCCTCATGCCTTGAAAGTCAATCTCACGTGAAGGAAACAGTTCCACTCTGTTTCTGTCGAGTTCCTTTCCACTTGGAAGGAAGCAGTCCATCTGTGTAGGTTACAGCCCTCCGACATCCATCTTCATCTGTAGCCCCTCGATAAGGAAGAACCCCATCTGGTCTGGTCAGCCATGGATCATCAGCTCCCATCAGCCACAGGATATCAGCTTCCATCAGCCATCAGCCATCAGCCACAGGACATCACCTCCCACCGCCCCGTCTGGCTCCAGGTTTGGAGAGGGGGGGGGGGTTGGGGGGGAGGGGATGGGGAGGGGAGGGAGGGGTCCACGCATGCGGGGGAGGAGGAGACGTCACTCACACCCCGGCACCGCAATATGGGAATCTGAAACAATAAACAAGTATCACTTTTCTTGCAAAAAATCCCAATTCAAAAGCGCACTTTTTTTTTTTAAGTACTATAATTTCATTTCTATTTGCAAAACTCCCCTCTATATCTGGGGAATAGTCTAAGAATACTACCTGCGCTATAGCCTCTAAGTTTTTTCTGGTAAAATCTAACTTTTTCTACACAGCCAGAAGGGTTGGGGAAGCTTGCGTCACTCTTCACTCGCTCCTTCAGTCCCCCTCCTTTACAAAAACTCTGCGGACAAAAGTTGGTCCATTGCCAGTCATTTTTATTTTTTTTTAACTTGTTTTTTATTGTTGCATTAGCAAGCATAAGGTTGGAGGAATCATCTGCTGGCGCGGCGTCAACATTCAGCCGCGGTCAGCCAATCACGCAACTTTTCTGCATATGAAACTAGGCAATGTGGCATTTCTTCCGTTGAATAACACAGGCTTCTCAAACTGGTAGGTGAGCAGGGATGCAGGCAGGGAACCCCACCTGGGGGGACAAAGAGGAACAGTAGTCGTTGGAGTCCCTGCTGTGGAGGTCATTGGGACAGGGCCTGTGCAAGTCGTATAGTGGTGGTGTCGTGCAACTGGGGGGACAAAACTGTGGGGGGGAGCATGGTGGCAATAGCAGGAGCGTCGCTAGAAGGGACGGGATTCGAGCGATGGGCTACGAGAGGGATTCACAATATCCATGCACATTGTGGCAGTGCAGTCAGTAGGCGAGGCCGTCCCATGCGTGGGGCAGTCGGGCGGTCTGTGTGGGGGGGGGGGTCACAATGTCTCTAAGAGGGCTTGTGGCGTTGGGACCTGGCACTGGCAGTACGGGAATCAGCTAGGAGTCGTGAGTGCGCCCGGACGGGCAGGCGGGGGGGGGGGGAATGGGGGGTAGGTGTGGGTGGGGCATCAGCGCGCAGGGAATGCCGGAAACTGTGGAGGAGCATGGCCCGGTCCATCGAAATGGGATGCTTACGTGCGCCCTTAGCTTCTTCTTCTCGTAGGGCATCTTCCTCGGCTGCCGCCCACTTACAAACCGCCCCCGACCAGGCCGCTATGGGGGGCCCTCCGGGGATCGCCAATGCATAGCTATGCAGCGTTTCGCCAGTAGTAGTGCTAAGGACACAAAGCGCCTGTGTGCAGGGGCCCGTTTGGTAATGTGAAAGATGCCCAGCGCACTAGCCTCCCAGGAAGTCAGGGTCGTGAGGCCTGTGAGTTCCGTCAGTGTGTCATGTACCGTCCGCCACAGAGAGTGGAGGGTGGGGCAGCTCCAGAACATGTGTCGAAAGTCCGCAGTGGAGGAATGACATCTAGGGCACAGGAATGTTGTTGTGGGGTAGAACCGTTGCAGTCGCGCTGGCGTAAGGTATGCCCTGTGTAGTATGTAATATTGAATGTTTTTGAAGCGGGCGTTCCTAGAGACTCGTTTTGGGGCCTCGAGTGCCTTGGTCCACTCCGAGTCATGTAAAGCACGTCCGAAATCTTCCTCCCACTTGGCCCGTAGGGTCGCCAGTGAAGCTTGTGAGAGTTCTTGAACCGATTTATAGAGCCAAGTGATTAAGTGTCGCCCCACACCCATGAGTAGGGTAGTGTGTATGACTGGATGCGTGTCTGGCTCGCCGGACTGGAGATTGTGGTAGGGACGAAAGCCCTCAAGCAACTGTCGGTGTTTGAGGAATTGACCCGGGGGGAGTGCGTACTCGGCGGCCAGCCGGTTGAACGACTTTATCTGGCCGTCCTCAAAGAGCGACTCCATGTCCGTGATGCCGCAGCGAGTCCACTCGGCTAACATAGGAGCCGAGAAATAGAGGTCCCGTCTGGGGCAGCCAACCAGCGGCAGCGACGGGGAGTACGGAACTCTGCTGGGGGAGATCCGATGGATCCGCATCATGCATTGACGCGCTATCGCAACCTGTAGGGGATATGTACGCCGTGGTTTGGTGCCCGGAAGGAGAAGACGGAGAAGCTCCGGGTTCGGAATTCTACCAGTCGGAGTACAGGTTTCCTGGGTGTATCGGTCCGCCGTCCAATATGATAACCATTGGAGCTGCGCCGCTAAGAAATATGATTCGAAGGAGGGAGCTCCCAGCCCCCCTTGTGTCGTGGGGAGTTGGATGGTTTTCAAGGCCACCCTGTGCCGGCCCGAGCCCCAGACCAGGCTGCCCAGGAGGGAGTTGAGGTCTCGGAAGAAGGACTTCGGCGGTATCACAGGTAGGTTGGCGAAATGGAGACGGGGAAGCATCACCATTTTGGCCAGTGCTATCCGTCCTATCGGGGCGAGCGGGAGCTTGGTCCAAAAGGTGACTGTCTGGCGGAGGCTAGCCAACAGCTTGCGGTGATTCCCATCAAAGATGTCGGCCGGGGAGTGGTACAGACGGACGCCGAGGTATCGGGGGGCCTCAGCGGACCATGCGAGCCTGTGAGACCCCAGTTGAATGTCTCGGGGCGGTAACTCGGGGTGAAAGGGGTAGATCGTGGATTTGTCCCAATTCACTCGAAGTCCCGAGGCATCTGCAAATTCGGTAAGCAAGATGGGAGCAAGATCAGTCTCAATGTCCCGGACGTAGATGAGAAGGTCATCCGCGTACAACAAAACGCAGTGCGTGATGTCCGCAAGCGGAATGCCCCAGAGTGCTCCCTCCTGCCGCAATCTGATCGCCAGCGGCTCAACGGCCAAGGCAAAGAGAAGAGGCGACAGGGGGCACCCCTGTCTAGTGCCCCGACGGACCTCGAATGCAGGTGAAATGTATTTCCCAATTTTTACACGCGACGTCAAATCGGTGTACAAGAGGCGTGTATACGCTGTAAGTCTCGGGCCTATGTTGAGTCGGTGTATGACCGAGAAAAGGTACGGCCAGGTGAGGGTGTCGAACGCCTTCTCTAGATCTAAGATGAGGCAGGCGGCGCGAGGGAACCTGTCTCGCACCTGGTCTTGGACATGAAAGACCCGGCGGATGTTCTGTGAGGTGTTTCTCCCCGGAACGAAGCCACATTGGTCAGGATGGACCAGTGGACATATGACCTGGGCGTACCTGTCAGCCAGGATCTTCCCCAGGATCTTACAATCCGCAGATAGGAGCGTGATGGGGCGATATGAGCCTAGGAGGTGCGGGTCTCTGTGAGGCTTTGGGAAGGTGACAATCACCGACTCGCGCAATGAACAGGGAAGCACACCCGCATCAAGTGCCGCTGCAAACACCTGGGTCAAGCGAGGGACCACAAGGGGGGAAAATGTCTGGTAGTATTCTAGTGGGAAGCCGTCCAGGCCCGGCGCCTTGTTACGAGACAAGGCTCGTAGCGCCTGTGCGATATCCGAGGGTGCTATTTTAGCGTCTAGCGAACGCTTGTCGGCATCCGAGATCGCGGGTAACGACAGCGGGTCAAGGAAGTGGCTCACAAACGACAGAGAGGAGTGTGTCGGGGCGCCATACACCCGTGCATAATAGCAGTGGAACGCCAAGAGGATATCAGCTTGGGACTGGACCAATGTCCCTTCCGGGTTGATAATGTCTGTGATTGGTTTGTTCTCGGTGTCTTGCCTCGCCATCCAGGCCAGTAACGCACCCGTTTTGTCTCTCTCCTTGTGGACTCTGGCGGCATAGGCTCGAAAATTGTATTTCCTAAGGTCGGCACAGGCCTCTTGGTATGTGGACTTTGCCTCAGCTATGTGTGCGGCGTGTTCTACCGAATCATCAGTGTGTTTAGTGAGTGCAGCTAAGCGCTGTTCCGTGGTTGTGAGTGTCTGTTCCAACGTGCGACGGACCCCTGCGATCTATTTGATGCATTCTCCCCGCGCCAACACCTTGAAAGCATCCCACTCCACCAGTGCCGACGTCGCCGTGTTTGCATTGTGCGAGAAATATTCTTGTATACTGCGTTGGTGTGAGTCCCTGAACACCTGATCCGTCAGACAGTCCTTAGGAAGCCGCCAAGAGGGAACGGGTGGGTGTGGGGGACGCCAGGACCGGCGTAGTATATGGGCGTCATGGTCTGAGACAACCCGGCCCAGGTAGTCCGAAAAGACCAGTTTAGGGGGGATCGGTGCAGAGCATAAGAATCTGTCCAGCCGGACTCGGAGGTTGTGGGGTATGGAGTGGAAGGAGTATATGCGAGCCTGGGGGTATAAGTGTCTCCAAGCATCGGTGAGTGCCCAGTGTGCCGTCCAAGCTCTGAAGAGTTCCGCTTGCCGGGGGATTGGAGAACGTGCAGGGGGGAGGTGTGAGCGGTCTAGCAAAGGGTCTAACGTGCAGTTGTAATCCCCCCCTAAGACCCAGGGGACGTCAGTGAACTGGGCTAACACTCCCGTGAGGTGATCCCAAAACTTATCTTGCTCTGTATTGGGGGCGTAAATGCTTCCTATAAGGATCCCCTGACCGTCCAGTAAACCCTCCAGTAGCGCATATCTGCCTTCTTTGTCTACCACCCGTCTGAGTTCTCGGAAAGGGGTCCCTGGTCGTACCCATATCAAGGCGCGCAAATGCTGAATATGTCGTGGCGCAGAGGGTCCCCCGCCATTTGGACTGTAACCGGCGTAATTCAGTAACATTAATGTGCGTCTCTTGTAAGAGAGCAATATTAGACGACATGCGTTTTATGTAGGAGTAGACAGAATATCGTTTGCTGGGCGTGTGAAGGCCTCTTACATTGAGTGTGAGGATGCTAACATCCGGTCGTGTAGTCGTCATAACTATGGAATCGTGTGCGTGAATCTAACCCCCTTGTGATCCCCGAGGGAGTGTGGTTGTGAGTCTCGTGTGAGCTCCTGCATGCCATGCTTCCATGGGTACGATGGGGGAACTGACGGGAATAAACAGGTAAAAACCAAGGGTGGGAAACAGTCCCAATACAAGGGATATATCACCGGAGGTGTCATATCCAAACCAATAGTCCCACTAGGGAAGAAATTAAGCAAAATTCAGCGGGGGCGGCGGCGTGTGTTGTCGCCGGGCTGTGCGCCGATCGGGCTTCTGTAGGAGAAGTATCGATCGCACGTGTACACACACATTCAATCCATCATGTAACCATTGGCACACAAACAACACATAGAGCGAACATTGTAAGAGGATACAGCAGTACGCATGTCTCTGTTCAGGAAGTGGTTCCAGGTTGTTCAATCAGGATAGCGTCCATCTCGTGCGTAACAAGAAGAGGGGAAGAGATCGGGCCAAACCCCGACATAGTTCCGTCGCTGTCTCGGTCTTTTTCAGGGGTGAATAGGTGCGGTTGGCGTTCAAGGTCCGGAGCCAGGGGGGAGAGGTGCAGATCCGTCACCGCCTTCAGTGCGTCTCGTCGCTCCTTCATGATCTGCGTGAGGTCGGGTGAGCCCGATGGGGAGGAGGCTTGACTTTTGGACGAGCCTGTTTGGGTGCGCTTCGTACCCCGTGTTCTGGGTCGACGCTGATCGCCAGTATGTTCTCTTGGGGGCCTGGCTTTGGGGATCAGCGGGCAGTGGAATTCAGCCCAGTCCTGTGCCTCATCCGCGTTGGTGAAGAAAACGGCCTTTCCTTTATGTAGCACCTTGAGGCGAGCCGGGAACAGCAGAGAGTATTGCACATCGTTCGCATGGAGGCGCCTTTTAACGTCCAGAAAGGTGGATCTCTGTTGTTGGACCTCTCGGGCATAGTCCGGAAACACCATGACTCGCTGGTCCTCCACCTGCAAGGGGCCCGCTGCCCGGGCCGCTCGAAGCACCGCATCTCGATCTCGGAAGTGTAGGAACTTGGCTAGCATGGGGCGTGGAGGGAGGCCTGGTTTAGGTGCCCGGGCGGGGACCCTATGTGCCCTTTCGATGGAGAAGAACGCCGACTGCTCCGACTCTGGGGTGAAAGATCTTGTCCAGGACTCCATATAGGTCAGAGGATCCGAGTTCTCGATTCCTTCCGGTAGCCCCAGGACCCGAATGTTGCATCTCCTCGAGCGTCCCTCTAAATCCACTGTACGTTCCTCGAGGGTCGCCACCCGGCGTAGGATGTCCTGCATGTCCGTCGCTTGAGACTTCACCTTGGGTAGCATCTCGGCCACAACCTTCTCACCCTCTTTCACTCTGTCCGCCAATTTACGATGATCATCGCGGATCAGGCTGATGTCAGTCGTTAGGACTCCCAACCGTTCTTCCATCGAGAGTCTGGACAGTTCAATGGCTGCTAACACCTCATCCAGTTTTGCCGACAGCGTGGGGTCGGTGGGTGGGGTATTGCTCTGTGTCCAGGCCCTTGTTTGTGGCATGTTCTCAGGGGCCGTTTCGGGGACGGCGGCCGCCTGCTGGCCTCTCGGCTTCCCAATGGGATCGGCGGGATGGGCCCTGTACCGCCGCGTAGTTAGAGGGGGAAGGCAGGAGTCAGACAACAGGCCTCCTGGGTGATAGTTGGCCTGTGTTCACGGCTCCCCGGTGTGGCAGGCAGCAGAAGAGTCCGTTAGTAGCGGAGGTTGCGGGTGCCCCCCGGTGTGGTCAGGTGACTGCGCAGGCACAATAAATGGCGCCTGGGGAATGAAGACCAGGAGGGTCCAGAGCGGGTCGATGGCCTGTGGTGACTGATGGCTCCAATGTAGGGGTCCTCCCTGAGTTGCAGAGTCCCGTCCCCTCCGCTGGGCGAGCGGTGAGGCAATGGCGGCCCGGAAGATATGCCGGAGGGTTCGGGGGGGTCCCCAGTGTGTTGGAGGGCCCTTAGTGGTATCCGGGTACCGCCCGGCTCGTCGCGGGGCCCCCGGGAGCCCCGGGGATTGCGGTAGTGATGAGGTGGTGAGGGGGCCCCTCACAGTGGCGCCCGCAGGCATGCAGCAGCTGGCCGGTGACCAGGTAGGAGGCTGGTCGCACTTCACCCCCTTCGAGGCAGAGAACAGCACCCGGCAGGGTCTGCTAGCGATGGGCGACTGCTAGGTTGTCGCGCAGCGTCACCGCCGCCTCTCGGGGGGTCTCGCCACCGCCGGCATCATGAGTGGGCCCGCGTCGGGCCTGGCAACCGGGTCCCACCGGGCGCCTTATTAGGGTCAGGCAGTCCGCGTCAGGAGTACTCAGGCCTCTCCGCTCCCACGGTCAGGGGGGGAAGGTGTTGGACTATCCTCGGTGGCCCCCCAGGAGAGGCCCGGGGCCGTTGGGGCGGTGGTGTCGGGGATCCCCAGGGGGGGGGGGGCGAAATAGAGCGGACACTCACCGCCGCGGAAAGCTCCACAAACGCTGGATAGTCCGGGCGCCGCACTGGCGGTGTGGCTGGAAACGTCCCTCAGTCCTCGGTGGCCCGGCAGGTACCTGGCCGGGCGGGAGCGCCGGTGGGGCGAGGCCCCGGGTCAGTGGCCGCCATCTTGCGCTTCAAGACGCACTTGCAGGGGTGGGCCCAGCGGTCAGTGTATCCCCGGGAGTTAGCTGTGTCGCCTGGTCAGGTGCTTCGCCACTCCGGTCTGCGCGGGCGGTCCTCGGGATTCCGATCCTGAAGCGAGGATGTAACTGCGCCGAGTTCAGGGGATCGGAGACGCAGCCGCCATCTTGCGGTTCCGTCCACCGCTCTGGCAGACTCAGCGCTCTTCTTCGGTGCCGCGCTGTAGCGGCGGTCGTTGCGTCAGGGAAAGATGCCCCCGGTGTGTCTGCAGCCGCCGGTGAGTTTCTGTGGTGGCTGAGGCTCCCGGCGATTCCCAGGAACGGGCAGGATGCAAGCCCGATCGCGGAGCCTCAGCAACACACAGCCGCCATCGTGGCTTGCTAAGCCACGCCCCCCTGGCCCATTGCCAGTCATAACAAGCAGATACGTCTCTGCTCCCTGCTCCCTGCTCCCTGCTCTAGCTAGCCCCTCCTTTACAAAACCGTCTGAGAGAGAAAGGCTGTGGAATGTCATGTTATCTCCAAGGTCAGAACAAACCAGTCCACATGCAGTATTCTTTTCCCAATTTTGCAAATCTTTTCCAATTAAATGCTTACAGCCCAAAACTGTGGACTATTGATAGCAAAAAGACAAAACATTGGCAACATTAAAAGTCACATACAAAGTCCCATGGTACTTCTGTAACAATATCTGGGGCAGCATCAGTCAAAAGGAAAAATATATATATTTATTTTGCAACAGTCAATTGTCATAGGCCAGGAATTCTCACATTTGCGAAAACATTTTATTCTTGTGATTGATATTACCAAATCTGTTTCTGTCAAATTCTGCGCAGACTACCTTCCTGTCTATATGGGCCATTTAATAACCAATGCAATCTCCCATAAGCAGATTAAATTTTCATTAACTCTGTTCTGTCCAGTATCTTTTAAAGTGCAAAAGCACAGAGTCATGGGCATTTGTTCAGCATCTGAATTTAAAAGTGACTTATTTTTTCCCTGGGCACATTGTTTTTGGGTAAAATCACAAAATACATTTTTAAACCTTTGAATTAGCCAGTACACAGTTTTCTGATGTTTCCACTTAAAAAAGCGAAATATATCGTACACTGTTATGTGTACTTATCTTCACAACCGGTGATCGTTAATTCTGAAACTCTGGTCTGTTTATCTTTTTGCACATTCCTTTCTACCTGAAAACCCTCTTCGGAAGAATTAATTGAAACAATCTGTGTAACTTGCAGCCTGACTGGATTTTCTGAAACATTTTTGACATCTTTTGAATCATGCACATTTAATTCTGTTTTGAAAGGTATATTTTCACACTGGGCATCAATTAACATTTCCTTCTGCTCACTGCATTCTTTTTGGATCTGATCAAATTGTGAATGCATATTAAGCAACATACTTACCATAACCCCACTATCTCTGTCTGAAATGTCATCCCACGTTTCAGGGTTATATTCTGAGATGTTACATTCATGTTCCAACTGAACACATTTTAAACGTATCTTTTAATAAATACTTGAAAGGGATCCAGCCCTTTTCTACCTAATGTAACAAGCTATTTACAAGTCCTTTATACAAAACACATTTAAACACACAGCAATTCTCACTCAACAAAGCACAAGTAGCTCAGCAAGCTATTTACAAGCCCTTTATACAAAGCACAAGTAGCTCACTCATGTGCCAGTACTCCATATGGAATCAATTCCCATCCGGGACTTTTCATTGACAACTGAGAGCCAACTATTTGCTTTCCTAGAAAACATAATACACTTTTCTCCTTATAATCCACCTCTTCGATCCTGTGAAGTCACGAGGCCAAGATGTAATTCAATCCCCTTAAACTCCACCCATTCGAATCCTGTGAGTCACGACGCCAAGATGTAATGTCCTGATAATTCTGTAATTCTGCCAATCATCAGGGCATTACTTACCACATCCTTTCTCAGGACCCAGAAAGACACCACACTTAACAATACTTACCTAAGAAAGGAATAAACACTAACAACAGACTAAAGCTATGAGGCCATTGCCGAGGAGCTCGCAAATAATAACGCACACCTCTCCACCTCCGAGAGGATTCGGAAATCATAACACACACCTCTCCACCTCCGAGAGGATTCGGAAATCACAACGCACCCCTCTCCACCTCCGAGAGGATTCGGAAATCACAACGCACACCTCTCCACCTCCAAGAGGATTCGGAAATCACAACGCACACCTCTCCACCTCCAAGAGGATTCGGAAATCGCAGCGCACACCTCTCCACCTCTGAGAGGATGCAGAAATCACAATGCACACCTCTCCACCTCCGAGAGGATTCGGAAATCATAACGCACCCCTCTCCACCTTCGAGAGGATTCGGAAATTATAACGCACCTCTCTCCACCTCCGAGAGGATGCAGAAATCACAATGCACACCTCTCCACCTCTGAGAGGATTCGGAAATGACAACGCACACCTCTCCACCTCAGAGAGGATTCGGAAATCGCAGCGCATGCTCCTTCTAACAATGCCTCAGGTAAAATAATTAGAATGTATACTTCCCTGGATGAGAGAGGAACAACTCTCCTTCTACAATTACCTGCAGGAAGGGAAACTTACCATCCTTCCGGTGCGACAGCACTAGGATCAGAAAGGTCCTGACCTCCCTTCCCAGGGAAGACAGACAAATAATTATTTGCTCTGAGGTTTCTTTATTACACAATGATAGAATGACAAAAGAAAGAAATTACTAATATGTCACGATAGGCCTTCTTCACACTAAAACCTAAGCAATTGCTAAACGCAATCAGTAAGACACATATACAACTTATATGTATATAAATGTATAGAACCTGGAAATAAAAGGATAGTTAGGCAAAGACAGTCAGAATATAAGATTTAGTGGAATACCTCACCAAGTTTCTACACATCTTGCTTCCAGAGGGGGCCCGCCTCTCCGGTCTAATCAGGATTCTCTCCTCCACGATCACAGCTGCATGTCTGCAACGTGATGTATCACCAAACTGCCAGGATAGCAGACTACCCGTGATGGACCACCTGTGATGGATTACCAGACTACCAGAGTATCAGAGCTCAGACACCACCTTTAGTACAAAATGGAAACATAGGACGAAGCTTCTAGCAAGCCTCGCCCCCTCTCTCTCTCATCAGATTCGGTACCACTCCGTGCCAAGGACACAGCATCGGCTGGCCAGGCGTCTGTTATGACTTCAGCATAGAGTGAGCACATTCCTCTGACAAGAACCTGTCCTCTCTGTTTTAAGAAGGGTGAACAACAAGTGGAAAGTAAAACATGACTTCTCACCTAGAGAGGCTCAGAAGATGGCGACAGCTCAGAAAATGGAGTTGCTCAAGCATAGGCCTCTATTCCCGCAAAAGAGCAAAATTAGTATGCAAGAAGGCATAAGATCATGCCAAAAGGCAAGCCCTGCCATTAAGCAAGATAAAGTCAGAAACAGAAAGGTACATAATCAAACCCTACTTTGTAGTGTATTCTTGCTAGACAGGCCTAAACATCACTATGTTATGTGACAGTATAAATTGCAAGGTAAGATAACATAAGAGCTTGTCAAAGGCAATAGTCAGCACTGCCGCTAAGCAAGACAAAATCAAAACAGGCCTATATATCACTACATTAGGCTAAAATATGCTAAATAAGCCTGAGATGGTGGTGGGCAACGGTCATAATCGAACCGATTATTTCCAAAAATATATTGGTCACTACAGGAGGTGGCACATAAAATGGTACATCAATTGACAGTAATATGGAATTATGATCGGATAACGTCTTGGGTAGGTGTGATATATCCCTGGTCCAAAGCAGTACCTCTTTCGACCCAATCCAGTAATCTATACGGGACCAGCTGTTGTGTGCTGCCGATGTGTGTGTCGCTTCCATACGCCCCGGGTTCTGAGTTTTCTATACATCATGTAACTGAATTTCCGACAATTTATCTAGTACCTTGGCCATCGCCCTCCGGTGTGGTTCTGTAGTTGTGCTTGATCTGTCGAGTCTCTCATTCAGTACAAGATTAAAATCCCCTCCCCATAGCACGGTCTTACCCACCACCTCATGCAATGTCTGCCAGATCTCATGATAAAAATCAGGCCCATCCGTGTTTGGGCCATATGTATTACCAAGTGCAATCTGTTGTCCTCGAAGTTTGCCTGTAACAATCATATAACGCTGTTGTATTTTCCATTATAATATTTTGTGCTGTTTCTTTAAGCAGCAGTTCTGTCCGCATGCCCTTGCATGAGCTCCTGCGTGAGCCACAGCAGGAGGCATGTTGTGCTTTAAACATGTTCCACATTCTAGTGAAGTTAGTTAGTTAAGCATAGAACTCAGACCATTCAGTGAAGACTTTTAGCTGTATTGATTGGACCTGAACATCCGTGCTGCAATAAAGACGACTTTGAACCTTCAAGTATATGTATTATTTGCAACATATTTTGGCGACGAGGAGCACCACTCTGCAGCACGTGGAAGGAGTGGTGATTGAACCCAATAATTTATAAGGAAATTTAAAAGAATTTTAATGGTATGTTTTACCTTTGTTATTTGTTCATTTGATTGTGCCAGTGGCTGTTTTTATATCCTACTGTGCCCTGTTTGCACCAGCGGCTGACAAGGATTTGTATCGTCATTACTTTGTTTTCTTTGGATTTCGTCTTTGTGTTAATTCAGACGCCTCGTGTGAAAACCGTTTGTTGTGTGGCATATTGTAATAATCCAAGGAAAGTTGGCTTTTAAGAAGATTTATTGTACAGCACAGCATCAAGTCCTAGCACAGCAATGTACAGGTTATAACTGACAAACAGTACAGAATGCTGTGTGAAGAAAGCTCTGTTCAGAATACATGAAAGGATAAATATACATGACACCATAGCTATGTAGAATATAACACATCTCCCTCATTAAAAAGAATAAACAAAATTATTAATCATACAAAATCCTGTAAAGTAGAAGGTCTTCTTCTGACACACATATCATCTTTGACCCTTGATGCTACTGAGTCAGAAAAAGAATTCGAACTAGTCTTATCAATGGAATTGTCACATTGGTCAGAATAACTTTGATACTGGAATCGTGCATCATTTTGTGTAGGACATTTTGCAGCCTTGCTCAAATTCCAGACCTTGCCATCTTGGGTGATGATAGAATTACTGAAAACTCTTTTAACTTGAATTGGTCTACCATACTTACTCATACCTTTGCTAACCATGAAAGATTTCAAAATCCTGACCCAATCACCCACACACAAACTATGTTCCCTTGTCTTCCACGTCTTGTTGTACCATACAGCTGACTTACTTTGTTTACAACTAATTCTATTCGCAACACTTTGGATATCAACCTCATCCTCTCTCAAATTGTTACATCTTTCCTTAAACCACCAGGGACAAATATTTGACGCAGGATCCCTACCTTTAAGTAATCTGAAAGGACTAACCTCCGTGGTGGTATGGGGAGTTATACGATAGGTCCAAAGCTTCTCCCTAAGCACATTCAACCAATTGCCTTTTTCCTTAATGGCATCAGCAGCAAAGCTCTTCAATACACGGTTAAAGCGTTCAACCTGTCCGTTCTCATGTGGTTCATAAAGAGAAGTCTTAATATGTTTAATATTGCAAGTTTGCAAGGAAGACTTCATTTCAGATGAAACTAACTGTACACCATTGTCCGACACCAACACAGAAGGACAACCTTCCCTTGCAAAAACTTCCTTAAAAAAAGCAATAACAACCTCAGAAGTCACCTTAGCTACAAATTTTACCTCTGGCCATTTGAAATGATAATCAATCATAACTAAAGCAAAACGTGAAGCTTCTGGTAAAATGTGAAAAGGACCTGAAATATCAAAAGCTATTTATTCCAAGGAAACTCAGGCCACTTCACAGTTTTAAGGGGTGGAACATACAACTTTAACATTTTATCCTTGGTACAACATTCGCTACATTCTCTAACTGTGAGGTCAATATACCTGTCCATCCCCGGCCACCAAAAATTCAACCTTATTAAACGTTTCATGGCTGAAATCCCAGGATGAGTACTGTGGGCTAACTTAAGAATCAATTCCTGTACACCAACTGGCGGGATGCATTTTCCAGATTTAAAAATTAAATCACCTTCACAAAACAACTCATCAGCCACATTATAAAAAGGAAGTAAATCATCCCTGACACTGGTTGGGCCAACCCTTAAAAAGATAACCTTTTAACATTACCAATTTCTCATCCTCACTTTGGCATTTCATCCAAAATTGTTCAGTGATATCTTGATACTGAGGAGAAACCACATCAGATAAATTTAACACAAAATCAAATTAATTAATACTGTTGACTTTGTCTTCTTGACTACTACAAGGAAGACGTGATAAGCAGTCAGCAGTAAAAAAAAAATTCCAGGGATGTATTCCACGGTAAAATTATATTCCTGTAACTTTGATGCCAAGTGTGCAATCCTTGCCGTGGAGTTCCAACCTCCACCAACTGATAAAATATGTACAAGCGCCTTGTGATCGGTTCTCAGAACAAACTTGCTTCCCATATATAAATTCTGTAATGTTCAATGGCCCAGACACTTGAAAGTAATTCTCGTTCAATAACAGCATACCTGCGCTCTGTCTCACTCAAGGTTCTAGATGAAAAAGCTACATTCCATTCCATGATACCATCCGTCTGAGATAGCACACAACCCAAACCATGTAAACTTGCATCAGTGGTGATGATACATTTCGTTCCCACTCTAAAAGGTTTCAAGGTTGGGGAATTGATAATATCATGCTTAATCTCAGTAAAAGCCTTATCCTGCTCAGCTTCCCACACAAATTCATTACTTTGCCTCAACAATTTTCTTAATGGTTCAATTTTTGTAGCAAAATTGACTACAAACTTGCTGTAGTATTCACACATGCCCGAAAAAGACAGTAGCTGTTCTTTATTGTTTGGAGCTGGAGCACTGAGAATAGCTTCAACATTCGATCTCTTGGAAATCAAACCCCCAGATAACGTGTGTCCCAGGTACTCAACAGATTTTCTAAAAAGTTTGCATTTGTGTGCTTTGGGAGTGAGACCATACTTTTCCAATCTACTACATACTTCATTCAAGTGTGAAGTATGTTCCCCCTCATTTTTGGAGAAAATCAAGATGTCATCCTGAAAACACTTTACGAACGAATCCAAGTCTCTGAAAATTTGAAACATGACCCGTTGAAAAACGGAGGCTGCCGATGCCAACCCAAAAGGCATCCTTTTGTATTGGAAAAGACCCATGGGAGTGATGAAAGCTGTATACTTTTTGGAATCTTCAGTAAGCTCAATTTGATGATACGCAGACCTAAGATCCAACGTGGAGAAGATCTGCGCGCCATCAAACAGAGAAACAAGCTCATTAATGTTTGGAAGTGGATGACAATCAATAATAATGTTGGAATTGAGAGCCCTCAAATCAGTGCAAACTCTCAACTTCTGATCGGGTTTCCGCACTTAAACTATGGGCGAAACCCATTCTGACGATTCAATGGGTTCTATAATGTTGTCTTTCAGTAAATCATTCAACATTTCCTTTAACTCCTCTCTGACATTTAAAGGAACCCCTCTTAGTTTTTGTTTAACCGGAAGGGCACCTTCCTTCAGCACAATCCTATGTGAAAAGTTTTCCAATTTCCCTAACCGCTCACAGAAAACTTTGTTAAACTTGTTGCTCCAAAATGAAATATCATGTTTACTTTCATCACTAAAGCAAATAGAATTTATCATTTTCTGCTCACTACAAAGAGAGATAGGATCCTTGGCTCGTGGATCTAGTTTGATACCAAGTTCCCATTGGTCATGCCAACCCAGAACATTGACCCCCTTCAAGGCAATGTATAATTTGATAAGAGCTGATCTACCTCTAAAACTTAGCGGTACTTTCAAAAATCCCTCAATGTCAATCTTATTTCCATTGAAACCTTCTGCAAAAATGTCTGAAGGTCGTAAGGTAGAAATATCACACACGGTTTGTAATTTTTCATTAAAATATTCTTTAGTAATTATGGTCCATGGAGACCCAGAATTCACCATAAGTTCAATATCAATAGTAAAGACATGAAAAATACATTTAGGAGATTTCTTACTTGTTAAAACTATACACCCACTTTGGACGATAGAAACCACATAACCACGGTCAAGATCTTGTTTAACTTCATCAACCGTACTAATGGAAGATACTTTTGTAGGGGTAAAAGTACTAGAGGGTGTATGTGATTGTCCTGCTCGTGACTGGACATTAAAACGTTTTTCTCTACACACATTACTAAAGTGTCCAATTCTTCCACAAATATTACATGTTTTGTTCAAAGCGGGCCAACCTTGAAAAGAAGCAATGTGTGATTTGTTTCCACACCTATAACATGACATAGAACTACTAGAAAAATCTGTTCTTCTATTAATGGGGCTATAAGAATTCTTCGCTTTCACTTGAGTAGGAATAACATTTTTGGTCTCTACTTTGGACTTAACTAGACATACTTCTTCTTCAGTATTATTTTTGCTAATGTTGGAACTTTGTTTAACAACAATGTCCATCCATTTTTCAGACATCTCAGTGGATTTGGCAATAGCAATGGTTTCTTCCAAATTAGGGTCACCTATACACCACAATTTATCCTGATCCTTCTTGTTCTTGACATGAACAATGATCTGGTCACGGATCATTTCATCAGACATAGCTCCAAAATTACAATATAAAGTTAGAGCTCTTAAAGCCGTGAGATAATCATCAAAAGATTCTTCTTGTTTTTGTGCCCTAGTGTAAAATTTGAAACGGTTCAAAGCAATATTAGCCGTGGGCTTGAACCTTTTCTCCAATCTACCAAGGGCTTCAGTATAAACATTCATAGTATCACCACTACCAGTGGGCACAGATAATTGGGGTAAAGTTCTGAAAATCTCTTGTCCTTCGGACCCTAAACAATGTAGTAAAATACTTTTTTTTCTCTCAGCTCCCATACGTTACCCATCTATAGCTCTCATATAGTTGAAAAATTCCTCCTTCCACCTTGACCAAGGCATGGGAGGATCACCCTTAACTTGTAAAAATTTAGCAGGAGGATCAAATTGCATTATAATGGAGAGAGAGTTGACTTAAATGAGCATAATATAATACAATGAGAAAAGTCAAAAGTAATTGCAAAGAACATACACACAATAAAAGAAGGGACAAAATTCCAATTGGTGTATGTAAATAAACAGAAATGAAGAATAGTCAATGCTCCTTGAAATGAAGTAAAAAAAAAAACAATATTAAAATCTTTCAAAATAATAAACAGTCAATGTACTTGTAGGAATGAAGTAATGAAATACCAAGGTCTTTCAAAGAATCTGGCTGGAACTCTTCAGGTCTTGAATATCGTGTAACAAAAATTGCATCAAAATAAACACCAATATATGAAATAATTAAAAGCACTATAGACTGCACAGGGTGAAAACGCTGCTCTGGAATGGTCAAAAGAAAGTAAAAGCGCTGCTTCAAATTTAAGGTGTTCGCATTAAAATGCGAAAAATCTCGGTGAGCTGGTTGCTAGGACACAGAGATAAACAAAATGGAGGCACGTCGCGTGACGCGCGTCCCGTGATGGTTGCTGCCTACGCGATGACGTTTCCTATGTTCCACCTCATTTTTGGAGAGCTGTGTGAAGAAAGCTCTGTTCAGAATACAGAACATGAGAGGAAACATAATATGGCACATGCAGTTAAAGGGAAAGGATAAATATACATGACACCATAGCTATGTAGAATATAACACATATTCACCCGAAATTGACATTGGCATCAGAGCGCATGAACTACATTGTTTCGAAAATTTGTATTTTCTCTTTCAACTTCGTGAACCCATTTATTTATGCTTGCCTACATGCTACTGGTTTATTTTTAAAAGGAAACACCATACCTCAATTCTCAGCGTTCGACCTCAGTCCTCAACGTTCGTGGTTGTGTTTGTGTTCAAAGGACATCTTAGCTCCGCATCCCGCCCTTCTCACCACGTTACCTGGGTGGTCGCCATTTCATTCCTGCCTGCTCCTGGCAGTATAGCGCATAGTAGCCCCACAGCACTACACCATTACAGATCTCACTCTGACCGCTTATGGACAACGCAAAGGTCCACTGTTCCACCTCAATGTAGCGCTGTCAACATCAGGTCAAACGCCAGGGTCACTTCATAGGGATTTGAAACATCGGGCGCCGCCATTTTGCTCTGGGCTTTCGCGCTTATTTTCAATAAGGCACAGCAGTCACCCGGTCCCTGCTCATGTGCACATAAAGTTCTGGGAGAGCTAGGGGCATAACACAAATAGCGGTGGTCTACGCTCGTAGGCTGGAGTGCTCAGGGGATGTCAACTTTGCTTGTCTCTGCTCACCGTAGCGTGTGGAGGCCGGGGTACGTCAGCAGTCAGGGCCCCGCCAAGTCGTCGCAGCCCTGCGCACTGTTACCTCGATGTACACTGTTACCGACTGCTACCACGTCGTGTCACTCCAAATAATCCCCGCGATGTAGCACCACACTCTACGAACAGTCTCAGTATCCCAAGGCGGCGTGTAGTAGCACCAGCGCAGCCGTACCGCTCACCGTGTCCCACTGATACACCGCGCACTGGCGACAGCCATCTTGATTGGTATCGTGCTCACCGGGCCACTGGAGCTGAAGGGCGATTTCAACACTTCTTGCCCATCGATAGACCTTTTAATTCTGCACCAGTGAATCACGCCATTCTCCGATGCATATTGCTGCCAAAATGCCGAGATTTAGAGTCCGCTGCAAGGTTATATCATGCAGTCCATGCGCCTGACCGGCGGAGCTGTCTCAACAGGCAGCCAGCCCCCAGTGCGCCCTCTTGCGCCCCCCACCTGACCACACATTTTAAACAAGGAAGGGGCCCCCTCTGAACAGGCCTAACTGTCGGGGGCATGGACTTCTTCTCAGGGGGAGGCTGGGAAACCACTCCTTGGTTCCCTTGGGAATTACTTTGGGGCCCTCTCTGGAACTCCCTTGGTTTACCCCGGTCCCCCCCACTTCTCTGCTGGGGACCCTGCCCACCTTTGGCGAAGTCTCCCACAGGGCCCTTGCGAACCCGGGTGCTCACCCAGCGGTCCGCCTCCTCAGCAAGTTTCCTAGGGTTAGTCACCTTGCTATCAATAAGGTGCTGGCGTAGCTCTGGAAAACAATTACTAGATAAATGCTCCCATGCAAACAAATCATAAAGCTGCTCAAAAGTTTCCACTTTGCTACCCTTTACCCAGCGATCCATTGCTCTGCTTAAAAAAGCACATATTCAACCCAAGTGGTACCCTCTAACTTCTTGCAGGTTCTAAACCTCTGCCTTTACATCTCACGGGTTAAACCATATCTTGTCATCAAGGCTTCTTTCATGTGGGCACAAACCATTCTACTGTCTCCGGGCAGGTCGAACAAAGTATCCCTCCCATCACTCACAAAGCGTCCCTACAACTCTGCTCCCCAATCCTTCTCAGGGCACCGGTGGGAGACCATGGCTATCTCATATGCGGCAAACCATTGACCAATATCCTCACTGTTGTGGAAATCTTTGATGACATCTTTGGGTATGTAATCTCTACTCTCTGTAGGTACTAAAGGTATTCTGCCACCAGAGGGGGAGGTCTCTAAACTTTTAGCCTTGATCTCCAACTCCCTCAACACTCGCTCATGCTCCATTTTCATTTCCTCCAGTTCAACTGCCAACCGGTTATTTTCAAATTCCAACTTCTTACTCTCTAGGTCCTTCTGACCTTCTAATTTAGCCATCTCCACTCTATGCCACCTATCTCTCTCCCTGTCCTCCATCTCTTCTGGAGTCAGGCCCCTTGCATGACACTAGTGCCCGGACTGGAGGGTGCTTTCCCCACACCAGATCCATCACCTCCTCCTGCTGCCCTCCTGCATCCTGTCACTCATTCCTAGGGGAATACCTAGCTTCCAACCAGGCCCCCAGCGCCTTCTGGTACTCCTCCTTTCTATAGAGACCTGTAATAGGGACTGTGAATTGCTTGCAGAAAGACTTTAGCTGTTTGGCAGTGTAGGTTTCTAACTTCTCTTCCTTACAGGTGAAATCCTCCGAAGCATTGGATGTTGGCTTACCCATTGTAGAAATAACTGATAATATCAAAAATAGAAGTTGCCAAAAATTTTAAAAAATGTACCTGGTTGCGTTATGGTCTGCACTCACTAGTAGTGTACACATTAATTAATGTATGCGATCACCAGTTATTGTATGTGGATTATAAATGCAAGTCCTGATCCTCACCGCTAACCAATGTTAGAAATGAGGGTCTCTAGTTGGCAATGGCTGGCGCCAATGACCAAATAGGGACCCTTGCTTCTAAGTCAGAGTAAGGGGGCTACACCCTTTGATAACCCCTGCTCAACCCTGTGGTAACGTAGCACGAGCAGACAGGTTTATCTCGGAGGCAGTGTGTGAAGCATTTATGACCAAACACAGTGAAAACACTACAAAGGGAAACCACACAGGAATTATAAAAACAATGGGTTTTATATAGGCTTAGCACAAGACCCATAACGACAAAAATCCACAATACAAGTAAATAGGAATATTCTCAAAATGCTGCAAAGTCACTCAAAACGTGCAAAACGAGATCCATTCAAGGCAGGGGTCAATGCAAACAGATATGCACAATGTAATTGAGTTTAATGCGCAACGAAGCACAACCTTGCGAAGAAGCTGAAGCAATGAAATGCAGCCACTCAGCGGCCTCAGCTCTCAGCTGCAGTGGCCCACACCACCGTGCGACAGCGATGACTCTCAGGCGTGATGAAAAGGGCAGGTACTCAGCGGCGCAGCGCAGAACTTCAGAATGTCGATCCCGGCTGCAGCGGCCCACAGCGTGCGATTACGATGACTCTCGGAAGGGGTGAGAGGCGGGCACTCAGCGGCAACAGCTCTCAGCTGCAGCCGCCCCCACAGGCAATGACGATGATTCCTCGATGCGCAGTGGATGCGGGCACTCAGTGGCACAATGCAGAGCTTTGGGATGTCGCTCTCAGTGGCAACGACCCATAAGCAAGTGATAGCGATGAGTTATTGATGCGAAGGGGATGCGAGCACTCAGTAGCACAACGCAGAGTTTCGGGATGTCGCTCTCAGCGGCGGAGGCCCACAGACCAGGGATTGCGATGGTTTTCTTGATGCGAGGACAGGCGGGTGCTCAGCGGCAAAAGCTCTCAGCTGCAGCGAGCCCGCAAATGCGATCACAACAATTCTCAGCTTGGGTTCTCTGGCAGTATCACAGAGGCCCTGGGATACTCGACAGGAGCCTCACCTGCAGATAGAATTCCTCCCAAAGGGATTCGGAAGGCGGGTGGGTGAAGTCTTGTGGTCCTGAGACTTCGGCAGGAGGCAAGCTCAATTCAAGCCCTTGGGTAATTGCTTCAGCAAGATTGATGAAAGCTCAAAGTCCTTTCCCCTCTCTTCAAGTCCAATGGTAACCACTGCAGGCCAACCCCAGAAAACAGCACACTGGCTCAGGGGCAGTACAAAACTCCTTCAGATTTTCTGGTTACATGGACAGAGGTTCGTCTTAACATCCAGAAGTAATACAAATTGTAGGGGTTTCAGCACAGATATTTATACCCCAAAAGTCTTTGTTCTCAAATGTCACACGTCACGGAACCCATCCAGAACCAGTTCTGTGCAGTCCTGGAGCACTCTGTTTACACGACTGCAGCCTTCCTTTCAGAAAGAGGGGGTCTGCCATCAGACGCACAGTAGGAAGTGGAGCCAGCATTCACCTTGCCAGGCACAGCCCTATTCAGGTCAAGGAGCTACCCCTCCCCATACTTCAAATGCAGATACCTCTATTCAACCCAGGTCTGAATCAGCCTGCCCTGTCCCTCCAAAACCAGACAGCCAATACACATAGCAGCAGAGCGCACAGGAAGGCTAGGGCAAGAAAATACCTACTTTCTAAAAGTGGTATTTTCAAACACAGAATATAAAAATAATCTTCACTAAAAGATGTACTTTAATATTCTGAGCTCAGGCATACTAAATGTGACTTTCCTATCATGTTCCTTGGGTCAGTTAGGATTATAGGATGTAATAATCAAACTGCCCATTCTGGCCTCTGGGAACAGATAGCCTTGCATTAGTGAAAAACGAAATTGGGTGTAATTCACTATCAGGATATGCTACACATACCACGGCATGTCCTACCTTTCACACACAATGCACCCTGCCATAGGGGCGACTTACAAGATGCCAAGGGAAGGTTTAGGGACTGGGAAGTAGGTTCACTTCACAGTCAAGATGGCAGTTCTGGACTGCGCACAGAGTCTGCAATGGCAGGTCTGAGACACATTTTACAAGGCTGCTTCTGTACGTGGTGCAATCAGCGCTGCAGGCCCACCAGCAGCATTTGGTTTACCAGCCCTGGGCACACACGGTCCACTAAACTAGGGACTAACAAGTAAACCAAATGAGCCAATTATGGAAATACCAATTCATACAGTTTATTCACAATAGGGAGCATTCGCGCTGTGGCACTGAATGGCAGCGGCATAGCGCTCACAGCATCTAACACCAGTAAAAACAGAGGAGACAAAAGCGAAAAATGGAAGGGAGACCCACGCCAATGGTGCCAGGTCTAACACTGAGACAAAGGAAGATCGCTCAAAATATATTCAGATCCATTGAACCTATTTAAATAACATCAAACAGGCTAAAAAGCTGTATTTGACAAACAGGATCAGCAATGCTGCAAACTCCAACAAAGATCTTTATAAAATTTTGAAGGAGTTCCCCACTCCTCATTCTGATACCGCCACGCAAGAATGGGTAGACACACTGTCCTCTTTCTTTGATGAAAAGGTCAAATCTATTCATAGGTCTTTTCCCCATCACAATGTTAATAATGTAGAATCTCATCCAGTAAATACCAGTGACTCTACTCTGCGTTTATTACTGGAACCTCAAAGCAGTTACTCCAGAAGAAGTCTCCATAGCCCTAGCCAAGATCAAAAATCAGGTGCCCCAGCAGACCCTCTCCCACCCTGATCCTGCACAAACATAGCCTCCCTACTTTTATCGAAAATAACAAATATATTTAACATGTCGCTAGCTCAGGCCACCGTTTCTACCAGATGGAAAGCAGCTCAAGTAAAGCCTATCCTAAAAAAGCCTGCCTCTGATCCAATGGTGCCCGGAAACTACCGTTCTATCTCACTGCTACCATATTTTGGAAAGGTCCCTGAGTCCCTGGTTAATAGACAGCTTATCACCCATTTGGAAAGCCATGGACTCCTTGATCCATCACAATCAGGGTTTAGTGTGGCACATACTACCGAAACATCAGTAGTAGAGGTAGTTGATAACATCAGACTGGCCTTGGATAACAGGCAATCAGCCATACTGGTCCTTCTGGATTTGTCAGCCGTGTTTGACACCACCTACCGTAGCATTTTAGAACAATGGCTCTGGGAGGTGGGAGTCAGGGTACGGGCCCTCGACTGGTTCAAGAACTATCTTATGAACCGAACAACAACAGTACAAATAGGTACCCTGGCCTCATGTAGTCGGGCTGTAAGCATAGGAGTTCCACAGGGTTCCATCTTGAGTCCTATGCTTTTCAACCTCTACGTAACACCTTTGGCCAGGGTAATGAAGTCCTATGGCTTTGAGATTGTGTCTTACGCTGACGACACTCCGCTGTTAATCACGTTTGGCCCTGACCCCATAGATACAATGACCTGTTTTAAAAACTGTATAATCCATATTAAGAGCTGGATGTGTAGACGGAGATTCTTCTGTTTGAGAAAGCTGATGAGTACTGGTCTAGTGACTGGTGGCCCCAAACCCTAGTCCCGTGTCCATCCCCCAAACAAGTAGTGTGTAACCTCGGAATTACAATTAACAATAAGTTGTTAATGAAAAATCATGTAAACCTGGTAATAGGCACCTGTTATGGGATTTTGCGGAAACTACGCAAAATCTTCCAATGGATTTCAATTGAATCAAAAAAAACCTTGGTATAGGGGCTTATTGTAAGTCATATGGACTATGGTAATGCCTTATTAGTCTCTATAAAAAAAGACCTCCCTCAAAACTTCAGATTTGGTAGAATACCGCTGCTAGACTTATCTTAAATCTCCCTTCTAGAGCCCCTTCGGCTCCAAGTCTGAGGACTCTTCATTGGCTTCCGGTAAAAAAAAGGGTCACTTCAAAATTCTATGTATTGCCCATAAGAGCTTACATGGAACCAGACCCAGCTATTTAGATAAGAAATTTAATTGGTATCATCCAAGAAGACTACTAAGATCTAGCACTAAACAGCTCCTTACCCCGCGACGAATTCGCACGGCAAGAAATGGTGGTCGATCTTTTTCTTTTCTTGCACCTGCCCTATGGAATAAGCTTCCGCCCCAGCTTCTATCCATCTCTAATTACAAGCATTTCCACAAGGAATTAAAAACCTGGCTATTCAACTATCAATAAAGCTGTAACATTGTAACGTTTGACCATAACGGAGTCTCCACAAGCGCCATGAGACCTTTTTGGAGATATGTGCGCTCAATAAGTTCTTTGACTTTGACATTCACACATTATATTTGCATTGTTTATTGAGCCGGGGGCTTTGATGATTATAGAACAGGAGATTTAGCCCAAAACAATGTTAAAGAATTGATGTTTGCAGACACCACTGACAACTATCTAACTCAAGTTTTTTTAGTTTTTTAAATCTTTTTATTAACATCGCTCATATCGTCAAAAATTACAGGACAGTATTCGTAAAGCATGTGGTAGAACTACAGTTTAAAATACAGTGTAAGGCATTTGGAGGCACAAGCGGGGCATAAAATCCAACCCTGACCCTCCCCTCAGTGCCCTGAATGTTTGCCAAGGCCCCCAAATTTTCTTCCATTTCTTAGTGCAGACTCTACTCTTTCCTCGGCCCTTTGGAACCAATCCAAGTCGCGCATCCATTGGTCCCACTGTGGAGGTGTCTGCGATCTCCAGCCACTTGCTATGTTCCTTTTTGCCACCCCACTGCCAATGCCAGCCAGATCTCATTATATCTAGACCAGTCTGAGTCATTCTTGATCATTAGCAGCAACCACCTGGGCTCTTGCGGGACCGGTGAACCCACTACCGTTGACATCGTGACCTGAGACCAAAAGGGCACTATCTCGGGGCACTCCCACAATATATGGAAGAAGGTGCCCTCCTCCCAACATCCCCGTGCACAGAGGGCCGACTGACTTCTTCCCCAGACATATAGGTGGGTACGGGGGTAGTATACTCGATGTAGGATTTTAAGCTGCTCTAACCAGAACCGGCAACGGTTTGTTATCTCATGCGGGCTTTGCAGGGCGTCCTGCCAGTCGTCATCTTCCAAGTCGCCTATGTTCCCCACCCACCTTGTCCGCAGTGACGTCAGTAGGTCCGGCATATTATTTATGAGTTTGCAGTATATTGTAGAAGTGGTTTTCTCTAGTATGGGGTCCAGGAGCAGCCTAGCCTCCATGGGGGAATACTGCGGGATTGACGTGCCACTCCTTATTTGAGCGCTCAGGGCTTATGAGAGGCGTATGTAGTGGTACTGTTGTTAGTCATGGAGGTCGTATTCTTTTTTGAGGTAAGAAAAGGTTCTAGGGGCATCCCCCTTCAAGACATCTCCCAAATATTCAATGCCTATGAGTTTCCATCCCCTGAACCCAATCAAATGAGTTACTTCTATTAGCTGGTCTCCATGCCATAGAGGAGATCCTCCCGTCAGGGAGCCTGACCACCCCAAGAACCTATTGGCCTCCCTCCAGCACTGAACAACCACCCCTGTGTGGGACGGCCAAACTCTTCCTGGCTTCCGAGCATAGAGCAGAGGCTTGCAACATCCACCCGGCATGACCATATGGTCGCCTCTATAGGCCGGTTCCAACCGATCCGCGTTTACCCACTCGTTAACCACCTGTAGTTGAAAAGCCCAATAATACAACTTGACGTCCAGAAGGGCCAGCCCCCCATCGTACACCCCTCTTGTCAGCTTATGCAACGCTATCCTTGGGTTGCCACCATCCCAGAGCAACGTCCGTAGTGCTTATGTTGTTCGCGTGAATACCCCGCGTGGAACTGGATACGTGGTGTTTTGCAGAATATAGAGCAGTCGCAGTAGTGCTAGTGTGAGAAGTAGGCTGGCATATGATGTCCACTATTCTAGTTGGCACCTTGCACCAGTCTAAATGACTCTTATTGGTGGTAGGTTGTAAAGTCAACCTTATAGAGAGCTATTCTACTGGTAGCATGGACCAGCAGTCATAGGCTAAGACTTCAGAGAGCATGTGAAGCAAGCTATTTTACCAATTATAATACCTTGAATACCAAATGAAAGGACACCACACAAGGTATATATCAAATATATATGTAATTTATTTCTAACACAACCCCTCTGCACTCAATTAGCATACGATAAGTTGCACAAATACAGTTATGCCCTAGGGGCCTCACAAACCATATACTAAGTAAGTGGTATCAGTACCCGTTTGTTAGTCCTGACGAAAGCTTCATAGACCCCTAGGGCCATAGGAGCTGAAACATGTCGACAATTTATCAATACCAATAGATCTAGTAACTCGATCTTTTTCAAGTATGAATATATTTTAAACCTGAGGGAGCTCACCCCCATTAAACTTTTTGGGTGCTTTTTCCTCTATTTTTAAAGATGTTTTCCTTTTTTGTAAAGTTTGTTTTGCACACCTTTTTTGTGGGAATAAATCCTCTATCTCTGACACTGCACTTTGAGACCGAAGGTACCTCTGGTTGAGGTCGGCACATACCACTTTTTGGAATACCCAATGATAACTGCCATGACTTCAATGTGGGGCGGATGAAACACATATACCGCACTCCCCAAATTTACATTGTTTTCTTTGAGGGTTTCCAATCACTTTTTCCGAAACCAACGGTTTTAAAGTGTTACAAGTGTCCCCTTTTTCCTTTGATAAACTACTGCTCTTACCCTGGGGAAAGAAAAGGATACACATCTTCCTCAACCCTCCCAGCTGATTTAATCAGTATAAGAACCACTACAGAAACAGTGAGTAGGCCTAGGGCCTAGGGAATCGGTGGGGCTACATTAAACAACCAAAGGTTAGGAAGTAGGAGGCCCATGGGCAACGCGTGCAGTGTCTAAACACAGTTGCGAGTTACCATTGACTTATAATGGAGAATGAAGAAGTTACAAAGTTACTGTTTAAGGGCACTTCCGGATGGACTACGACAAAACCCCTTTAGACTAGGACACTTCGAGAGTCAAGACCCACGGGGAGCACCGGAGTACTCGTGTTACCTCACCCAGGGAAGCCGGGTGCATAAGTGCCTTTTGGTTTCGGGTTTTGTCGATGCTTTCAATAAGGATCTGCAAAGAAGTGCTGCAGGAGGCCAGATGAAGAGTGTCTGGGTGGATCCCAGGGTGGATCGAGGAACTGAAGAACCTGAAAGCAGAGGGGACAGAGTCTGGGTCACTAGCCAGTTACCAGGAAGGAACCAGGAAGGAACCAGGCGATGTTGCGATGATCTCAGGTGAAGAGCTGAAGCTTGTCTCTGCAGCCACGAGGACCAGGAGGCGTCGGCGACAACCAGGAGGTGGATTCGAGCTGTCCCACGAAGGATCTAGTTGAGTGCGGTGTCGGTATCTGGATTGGACAAGCCTTGGCAAACGCAATCCACACAGGAAGTGAAGATGGGCTTCGGGTCAGACCAGCAAGGTCTGAGGAGCTTCTCCTTTGGAGGGAAGCTGGAGCAAGTCTGGAGCAACCAGGGAAGCAGTTTGGTTTTAAAGATTTGTCTTCAGGGGGCTCACTAGCCAACAGGCTAGCAACTGGGAAGACGCGTCAAACTGAAATGCAAGAACGGGCTCCACGTGGCACTCGTGGAGTGTGGAGGGCTGAGCTTCAGTACAAATGGCTCTCGGGACTGGGGTTTCTCGTATCCCAATGCAGAACTGCGAGGGTACCTCGGTAGTTGCGCTATTAGCAAAATGCAGGATGTCCAGGGTGTCCAGTCCCACATCTCTCGTGTCCGCCACTGGTCTCAGCTTTGCTGTGGATGTGGTTCGGAGTCAGAGAAGTTTGGAAGTCCAGTTCCTGTGTCACTGAGTCTTCAGGTTCTGGCGGGAGCATCGACAAAGCAGACCGGCAAGTTACTGATGGTGCATGTTTGCACAGGGTGGTCACTCCTTGACCACAAGGGAGATGTCTTCAGTCTTCTAGTCGAAATAGAACATCGCAGGTCCAAGAGTTCTGTATCAAAGTTTCGTTCCAGGATAATCTAAAGTCCTGGGGACACAGCTCCTATATTTATACTAAGCTAAGGGGCTGGATTACCGGCCTAGGTCCCTCCTATGGGTGGACCTGGGAAGGGGGTGATTACACCCCTTTCCCTTTGTCCAGTTTCGTGCCAGAGTGGGCCTGGAGTGCCCCAGCAACTGGTTTGAACCGGGCTATGCATGGAGCACCTTGTGTGCCCCAGGCAGTGTCTCGAAAGCATTCACTGAATGCAGCCCTACCTGCCCCAATACACTAAATCCTGTCTGGGGAGGTGCTGGCACCTCCATGGACAGGAAACCTATTGTCCAGGCCTCCCCTGCCGGAGTTTCGTCCAGCAGCAGGAGGTCAGACTTGTGTCTGTGGCAGCAGCATCCATTTTGTGATGCTTGGGCTCTGTTTAACTTTAACCGGGTAAAGCAGTAACCAACATGTCTTCTCCCTCTAGACGGGTGGAATGCTACCCCCGCCACCAGAATTGGCGGGGGGGGGGGGGGTAGTATTCCAAAGTGTCTAACACCGTACACGACATGTTTTGATAAAACCAAACCAAAGTTAGCATTAACCGCGGGAAATATAATGCACTTAAGAGTATATGGTATGGCTATATCATAGAATAGCTATAAGGAGATGGTTCCGAAAGCTGCAGAGGGGCTCAGCTCATGCTAGGGCACCCTCTCACATAAAACCAAGCACTCTGCCTCCAGGATTGTCGAGGCCTACCATAGGAGTGACTTATAGGTGCATATGTGTCTATATATATATGGGTAGATATAGGAATACTATACCTAAGCAAGGGGTGATTACACGACCTTGCCCCAGCCGAGTGATCAGCCAGTTGTGTCAGTTTGGATGGCCAGCCAGGGGTGGCATAATACATGCTGCAGCCCCTGGTAGGCCTTGATGCACCTATGCCCTGGGTACCTATGGTACACTATACAGGGGCTCACAAAGGTGACCCAATACCCAATCAGGTATGTACCTAAAGTACATGGTATCAATTTAGAGAGACAACAGCTGGGCTGTGGGTCTGATTAGCAGGCCCACAGCCACACTAAAGTGGAAAAACCAGAAAATCACAGCAAAAAGTGATGTATACCCTCAGATATTTAAGTCCATTTATCACAATTGAAGCGGGACACCTAGTTGGAATCCGCGGGAGGGGGACCTGAGAGAGTAAAAATCAATGACTTCGCACAATTAATGGTATAGTCCGAGTAGCTACCAAATAATTCAAAGAGGTGTAGTGCCTGCGTGGTACGGTCTTGCCATATATAGCACAATATCGTCCACGTACAGGGAGATACGCTCTTCCTACTCATCAGTCAACGCCAAGCCCCAGAACGACCTGTCCCTCCTAATATAATGAGCCAACGGCTCCAAGGCCAAGGCAAATATGATGGGGGACAGAGGGTACCCCTGTCTGGTACCCCACCGTAGAGGGAAGGCCCTAGACACAGCGCCGTTAACTCTCACCCTCACTACCGGCTGCTCGTACAAGAGTCGCACCCAGCTGCTGAATGTTGGAACGAACCCCAGTCGTTGGAGCACCATGAACAGGTAGGGCAATTCAATACTATCGAAGGCCATTGAGGCATCCAGCGCCATCAATGCTGTCTGGGTGTTCCCCACATTCTCTGTCATACATAATACTCCATAAAGGCGGCGTAGATTGTAACAGGTGCTCCTGCGTGGCATAAACACGGATTGATCAACATGCACAAGATCCGGCAGAACCAATAGCATCCTATCCGCCAAGGCCTTAGCCAAGACCTTGGCTTCAACGTTAATAAGTGAGATTGGGCGGTAGCAAGAGCATTGATCAGACGACTTTCCTGTTTTGTGGATTACGACAATCGTGGCCTCTCGTTGATCATGAGGGAGCCTTTCCGCCTCTCGCGCTTCTAAGTACATCAGGAGGAGAGGGTCAATGATGACATTTGCCTGCCGCTTGTATATTTCTACTGGGAGCCCATTCGGCCCCTGCGTCTTCTCGGATTTGAGGGAGTTGAGGGCCCCTTCTATTTCCTCCCCAGTAAAATCTGCCTCCAGGCTGTCTCTTAGCTCCTGGAAGAATGTGAGCAACGTAAAGTCTTGTAGGAACTCCGTGCAGTCCTGTTCAGTCCTGGTGCAGACCGGGGTGTATACTCCTTCAAAACAGGGCGCAAAGGCTACCGCTATGGCTGTACTAGTAGAGGCTAATGAGCCTGTCCGATCGCGTACCTCGGATACCCATGAGCGCTCTCTTTCCCGCCGCTCGAGGTACGCCAGTAGTTTAAGGGCCTTATCTCCCAGATCCGATGTTGCATGGCAAGGGAGTAAGCGTGCGCCTCGCTCTCAGCCAAAGCCCTGAGCTCCTTTTGTTTGAGAGCTAAGGTATGATGGAGATCCTCTAACGGCACAGTGCCAGCTTCTCGTTCGAGCCTCTCTATCTCTCTTTCTAGCTCGCTGACCTGTAGGGACTCCTCTTTCTTTTGGGCCCCAATCAGATCCTGGGCCTGCCCCCTCAGAACAGTCTTCTAGGCTTCCCATAACGTGATATGGGACTTAACCGAACCCCAATTTTCTTCAAAATATAGCTGGCAACCCTCCCGGAGCTTATCACCTATGGTTTCATCAGGAAAGACGCCCTGTTTATCACCGGACCCTTAAGCGTGACACTAACCGGGGAGTGGTCAGAAATTCCCCTGAAGAAGTGATCCAGCTGGGAAAAGGACCCGTGTCTAGCCGAATAGAATGCGTAGTGTCATTGTGAGGGGTGTTGTGTGCGCCAGATGTCTCTAAGCCCCAGGGCTGTTGTAGTGTAGTTCCTATATTCCCAATAGGCTCTGCGCGTTAAAATAACATACACTATAGATTTGACATAGGATTGAGGTCAATATGTCTCTATCGAGTATACTAAACTTAATTGTGTGTCCCAGCTAACTCAGAGGCCACTAGAAACTTTCTTGAGTAAAGAAGAAGGGATTAGTCTCTGACAACCACATAAACATGACAACTTTGTTTCCCCTAGAACCTGAACAATATCTTCAGAGTCGTGGAAACAATAGATAACTATTTCACTCAGTCAATCGTGCATGCTTAGTTTCTACAGAGTTTTGAACAGAAATAGAGAGACGGGCTGTAGGCGTGGGAGAAGGGACGACCGAGGCACCAGGTATAGATGGTAATGAAGGTTTTATTTTTAATGTGCTTTTATATACAAAAGTCTTTCTTCTTCTCTGTGTCAGGCGGTCACGGGACGGTGCGCCGGGATCCGTGGTGGTTATCTTGTCTTCTCCGGGTTTCTGTTCGGTCTTGGGGCGTGTCGAGGGACCCAGGCCAGCTCACCCACATGGAAGAGACCAGAAAAGGGATGTCGTTAGTTCAGGTTCTAGCCCAGTCTTGCACCTTAGGGGGCCGGGGTGGTGAGGATATACCCTTGTGTACAGTGCTTTTGAACTCAGTGCTATTTAACTCAGTGCACGGTGAGCGGAGGGTGGGGTAGGAGGTGAGGTACAGGGTCGGAAAGGGTAATGGAGGAGGGGACGGTCCAACAACGGGGAGGAAACAAACAAGGGCTTTGTACACCTATTTACACGTGAGCACTCCGGCTCCCCACCCAGGCTGCCCAACGCCGCCGTACCTGTGACAGCCACACTCCTCCCTCGGGAGTGTGGCACGGCGGATCACAGGGTCGTTGGCCTCCTGGCTCTCCTTCTTTCACCGTCTTCACGACGCCTCCTTGATGTTCCTTCGGGTTCTTCTCCTCTTCGTCTCCGTCTTTTTCTCCGCTCTTCACTGTCTCGTCTTCCTCCTTCCGCTCTCCCGGGGTGTAAACACACCCTCCGTACATCACTTCCTGGCTTATGGCCATTCCGGCCGGGTTGACGTCATCAGGGGGTGTGTCCTCCTCTTCGGAAGCGTAGGCCCAGTTAAAGGGGCCGCTGCTGTCGTCATGTGCATCACTATCGTAGTGCTCGTTTCTCCACGGGTCAGTCTGTAATGGAGAAGGGGTTGCAGGGTCAGAGGGGCGCGGACACCACCATTCCCCCTGGTCCAGCCCTCCTCCCGTTCCCCCGTTACACGGGCGTTTCAATAAAAAGGGGTTTATTGAACAGTCTTCTTTCTCATGCAAGAGAGGTGAACTGCTTCAATTGTTAGACAGAATGTGAAGTATAATGCGTACAGCGTCAACAGTAATATAAAATAATACTGTAATAGCATTGTCTGTTGCTATGACATATATAAAAATACATACATAAATAACACAGGCTAAAATACTCAACTGGTGCTTCTAAAGTACGCATACCCCAGTGTACCTAACCTAAGTCTAGCATGAGGAAAGAAGTAGTTGCTGTCTTAGCTATAGTTTAGTTTTGCCAAGAATTGACAAAGGTTTCTTTAGGTTCTAATCAGCTCCATACCTTAGAATGACAGAGGTTTGTATCTCTTTCTCAGGACTCAATTTCCCAACACCCCACAAGGGGAGTCAGAAATACTGGAGCTGGATTCTCAGCAGGAGGATGACAACTTCTGGTCAGTGCATCAGCTGGAGAGTTGGCTTCCTTCGGCACTTGCAGTAGCGGGCTGCATTGTGCAAGTAGGTAGTCGAACTGCACCAAACCACACTGTGCTTTGCCATAGCAAGTGAAGGTGTTTAGGAATGCCAGCATTGACGTAAAAGTCGGGCATATGAACATCATGAATGAACCCCTAAGGAATAGATATTCGTGCATAATAAATGAGTTCTTGGAGAAATCAATATCCAAGCAAGGGGAAGTCCCTAACTGCTTAAGAGTCTGATTTTCCAAGAAATCGTTGTGACGTAGAGGAATGGAAGGAAGATGCCATGCCTGTATTTGGGTAGCATGGACTATGCTTAAATAAGGTCTAGATTTCTATGCCTATATAAGGGCATTGCGAATTGTACCTATATAAGGGCATGAATCGGGAAATTCATTTGGAATCTAAATCGATACACAACACCCACTCCACTTTCTTATGTTCGACGTTACTAAATTCTAAACATGTTTAACATAACTAAAACATACCTTCACATGAAGTGGGAAAAACCCACCCAAAATACATAAAAATGCATTAAAAAATGGTTGTACACATAATGGATGCATAGGTCCTGTACACATTAAAGCAATGTTTCATTCTAAGCATATATTCGCTATTTGAATGCTAACTGAATGAATCATGAAAATATATACATTTATGAAATGGCTCGTACATACAGAAGAGAAAGTGCCGATACCATTTCATGTCAGGTTTAAATAAAATTGTTTGTTTTGTGGACAAGAGCCATATATTGTCTCTGGAAGTATTCAAAGAATTCGTGTTCTCTATAAATAGTTCTACTTTAAGTAGATTACTTGTGCCAAAAATAAAAAATACAAATTTGGAGAAAAAAAAATTAATCATATGAAAAAGTTCCAAAGTTAGTCTCTTGTTTTGAAAAAATGAAGGTCAAATTCAAAGTCTCTCAGGACACTGTTTGCCAAACTCAAATGTCAGTGCTATTGTTTGGAGAAAACATGAAATCTTATAATTCCGTAAAAAATTGTCTATCATTGTAGGTGATAGTTGGATTACCTCGTCTAGAAGACTAACCGCACATAGATGTGAAGCATCGCCGTCAGCATTGTTCTCATTAGCAATGTTCGAATCGGATGTTACCTGCATGCCTGTTGTTTCCTCTCATACCTCAGCATCAGCATTTTGCGTGTGTGAGATCTCAATGAATGCCGTCATCAGAATTGGTAGCCGCTGGGGACAACACTGTACATGGGCCGTTACCGGGTCCAGCAAAGTATCAACATCCGTTGGCATAACTGATGGGAGTGTTAGACAGGTGTCTAGCACGCATTTATCTGCGCATAGCAGGCAGCGTAGAACAGGTACGATGCAATCTTGCCAGATTGGTCTGAATGACAGAAACCTTGTGGTATTTAATTCTCATAGACAAGTTAATCCCAAAATGTGGACGATGCGCTCACGACACTTCATCTCCAATAGAGCTCTCTCTATAGTTCTTGGAGTGACGTGGGTGACTTGGCTTGCCATATCGTAGCAGAAGGAGCAAAAATTGTATCCCTGCAACGAGTCCCAAAAGGAGGGGCAGTCCGCCAAACAGAGTGCACGAAGATTGGAAATATTCCGAACACTTCTTGAAAGGGTGCTAACAGTCCAGAACATACGTTCTTAAATAGATGTACAATACCGCTCGTATCAGACATGTTTAAGATACGACTTAACATTTCCGAGAAATGTATAGGGCAGTTTGTAGTTAAGAGGGCTTGTATCTCGGCAGAAGTCCTTGCGACTTGTAGATCATAAGTTTCTTTGGCGGAGGTCAGTGGCACAGTTTTTTCCAAAAGAATGGCTTTCATTCTGCTTAAAGTTTCAATTTGTATAGAAGAGATGTTCATTGAAGGCCATAAAGGCGACTCCCCGTCTGTCTTGCTTTTTGGAAACAATACTTGCATAGAGCAAGTGACCCTGGCTGACACAGTTACTAGATATGGTAAACCTGGCAACATGCCACAGCAGCTGTGATCGTTCAACATGAGGTAACTTCCATTCGAAAGCTGTCCAAAAATTGGATCAATCACTGCAGCTGGTGAACCTTGCAGGTGTCAGGATAAATTATTAGAGGAACCATCGCAGGCCCCGTGTAAGTTGATACCCTGACAAAGGAGAGAACCGCTTAGTTCGTTTTCACAGTTTGAACTGCGAAGAAACACTTCACGTCCCCCACTCCAACATCTGTGTGTGTATAGTAAATCCCAGGATGTCTTGATGTATTCTTTACCCAGCCTTTCCTATGTGCCTGCTGGTATGTGTTTTAGGCAATACCGAAAATGGAAAATTGTAACAGGCAGAGTGATTGTTCCATGTATTATCCATTCAGTAGCTGGTTTGTCTGCTACCTTAAATGGCAATCTTTCCAGTTTTTCAATGCTCATCACTGTATAGTCTGCTCCCCTCTGTGCCAATTTGAGCTGTTTATCAGTGAGATTGAATTCTGAAAACAGTGACGTGGTATTGATTAAACACCAAGGCACATAGCCTGAACGAAGGTTTTGCAACATCCAGCCTAATAGCTTGATAGAATGTAGTTGCGACTGACCATGTTGCAACATGACCAAGTCCTGTTCCATGAAGTCTATGGCAGAAGACACTATGCTATCCAAAGAATGTATCCTGGATGACAGAGTCATTAACCCATTGTCAACCACAGAGAAAGTTTTCTCTAAATTAATACGATCAATTTCTCGTATTCTTTCTGCAGTCTCTGCTTGCGTAATCTTCCATGCTTCATTATAAGCAGCATAGATACCGGCATATATAAAACATTTTGGACGCGGTTTTCTTGGTCCTAGCAAGAATTCCCTAAGATCAGTGCCATCTTTAAGTACAGATAAGTGGTGCTTTACATCCTTAAGTGTAGATCTATGTAGCCAATTAAGGCAGAGCTTCCTTACACTGTATGTTGTTACTATTCCAGGATGCTGTCTTTGAACATATCTTGGGTGTGGCCTATTGAATGTGAAACCCTGTGTTTTGTTCAGGAATCTATCTTGACAGTTGTTTGTGTCTGTGGGCAAGATTAACCATTTTTTCCAATCTGGATCTGTACTGTTGTGAAGCAAAATAGAATGTATGTCGACCTCCCCCTCTGAAGTGTTATTTCTATCAGGTGTAGGTGTAGGTATGGACAGATTGCTCATGTCTTTGATCTTGGCTAACCCAAGGCAAGACATCTGTTGGACAGTGTCATTCAAAAACATAATTTTCTCAGGGATGAGACAGGCTCTAAACATAGCTTCTATTCCTTGTACCTGCCAATCTTTTGTACCCCAGACAGTTTTCGTCTTAATATTGTCTTTCCAAAAGTCGAAACCTAGTTTAGACAGTTGGGCATAAAAGGCTGCAGAGTAAATCTGTTTGGTATTTGTTAAAATACTTTTTATTCCTGTTTTGTTTACATTTTTAAAGTAAAACAATTCTGCATTGGATACATTGAACCCTGAAAAGTACGGAAATTTCATAGCAAAAGTTTTTGAGCTACCCTTTGGCGGCGTAGGACAATGTTCCCATTGGTTATACATTAATACATTTCTAGGCATTGTTGATTTGTGCAAGAAATGATGACCATAATGATTATAACAAAACATTTGTTCATAGTCAGATGAACCTTCTGAATATTCATGATTTGTAAATACTGCAGATGTTTCTAGGTCTGACATCAAATTATTAATAGTCTCGAAGTCCCAATCATCAGAAAAGGTACTAGGTGAAACAAAGTCACTTAATGAAATCTTGAATAAGTGTAGAATTTTCAACAGCTCCGACAGGCCAAAAATGTCATAATCTGTTTTGTCCCAAGCTATACCATCTGGTATAGGAACGGCTGTGATGTTCACTGAAGACAAGTCTCTTTGTTCACGATGGGATGATTTATATGGCTTGAGGAGTAAGTTGATGATCCTACTTGCTTTCTCCATTTTGACATATCTTCCATTTATCAGTATACCCAGAGTTATTACCAGAGCTAACCAAAGTAGAAGAAAAAGTACACCCAACACAATCCAAAGTTCAATCCATGATGAAACTAGATAAGTCTTTTTCAGGTGATGAAAAAGGTCAGTTGCTTGTTCTTTGAAAGTTCTTTTTGCTGGCATTGTTTCAGGTTCGCTGGGATCCTCAGAAAACATATCAAAGTTAATGAAATAGCCAGAGGCAGTCTGTCAATTGTTGGGATTGCATCAGGATTCGTTGAAATCGCTGGAACCACATGATAACTTGTTACTTCATTGTAGACAGGTGCTACTTCGTTGTAGACATGTGTTTCTTGACGAACAGTTATTTGGATCTCAAGAGGTACATGTTCCATAGCTTTGTTGCATAGTCCTTTTCGCGCTGCAGCTTTTTCAAAGGTGATGAGTCTCTCAGTTTGAACCTCTTGGATAGTAGCTAGAGGAGTGTGTCTGCTACTTGGTCGGAGTCCACTTGGCCTACTGCTTAGTATCGGCCACATAGTGTGGTTTAATCAGGTTGATGGACACAAACCTGTTCTCCTTTTTACCAGCATGGGGCGGCAGTAAAACTGTTTTTGATCCATGGATTGCTAGGACAGGTACTGGTTGTCTGTAAGAAGGTCCAAATTCCTTCTTGTCTGCGATCATTTCTCTGACTAGATCACCAAGCTTTGGGATCCAGACAGGTCTTGCTGGGACGGTCAGTTTTTCCCCATTGGGGGTTGGCTTCAGGTACACGTTGCTTTGTTTCATTCTTAGTTCATTTAAGTCCTGTAAAACGGCCAAACGATCTTTGATATCAAAATTTTTCTGGTCCACCACTGGTGTCTGACAATCAAGGTCCGCAACCAACATTCTTGTCCCAAAAAGGACCTCCTATGGAGTGATACCCCCTAGAGAATTTCTTGGCAAGTTGTTAAGACTATGTTAGACACTTATTAGATGTTTGACCCACCAGTCACCCAAACCTAATACCCTAGCTGTTATAGATTGCTTTATGTCCCAGTTTTTTCTCTCCACAACCAGATTTCCCTCAGGATGGAATGGACTAGAATACCGCAATGCAATGCCCAAATTGGCCATGGCCTCCTTGTAAGCTCGAGAGCTAAACGCAGGACCCTGGTCAGAATGTAGCGATTCCGTATGTGCCGATAAAGACTCGCAAATCTTTTATAACAGTTCAAGCGTCAGCCGAGCGCTGAGGCCACATCCAAAGGAACCTTGAGCACGAATCCACTGCGACCATGATGTATTTAAAGTTGCCATCCCTTTGTAAGGGACCGCAATGGTCCAGGTAAACGCAAGCTAATGGTTTCTCTGAAATTAACTGGGGCGTCTGCGCAGGACGTTTCTCAGTAGACACTTTCATCTTTTGGCATATTTCACAATCCAAACCATAGTTTCTGGTTTGTTTCCTCATGCGTGGCCACCAGTATCTCTGTTTTAGCAATGACACCATGGCGGAAACACCTGCATGAGCAGAGGCAAGCCCTTCATGTGCTGCTAGGATTAGTCCTAATCTATGTTCCATGTTTGGAATTACCCTATCCCCCACTCCAGGGATTCGAGAAAACGTAACATTGTTCGCATCAGTTATATATGATTATTTGAGTGGAAACCCTTTAGGTAATGTTTTATGGCTGTCTTTGCTTGAAGCATTGACAGCCAGCATTATTTCACTGTCTATTTTCGTTTGTTAATGCGTGATTGCAGCTACGGAAGCCATTTGTACAGCCCCCTTTGTGGCTTCATCAGCCAATTAATTCCCTTCAACGTGAACGCCATCACGTTGATGACTGAGCATGTGTATCACGTGAGTTTTTTGTAGTCCTTCTCGTAATTGAACTACTTGTTACTAAAGCATTTTATGCTTGATTGTGCCACCTTTTGCATCTTTAAAACCGTTTCGAAGCCAGTTTTGCAAGTATTCATTGTAAGATTGAACACAATAAAACGAATCGCACACTATGAGTGTGAGGAATTCGCGATCCGTATTCTCAAGTGCCATCTTGAATACTTGTAGTTCAGCTCGCTGAGCTGTACAATCTCCTAAGGATTGAGTGTTAGTGACCATTGGTCTAACGAACTTTAACGATCGTGCACGCAGCACTATAAACTTGTTTACCCCATAGCAGATTGTGCTGATCCGTCAGTATAAATTATACATTCATAGTGTTCTAGAGGTAGAATTTCAGTAGGCAGAGGACATTCTTGTTTGTATTGCAGGAATGCTTGTGTTTTCAAATAAGGATCAAAAACTTATTCAACATCAGTTGCAGCAAGAGAATTGCCCATTGTATCCATCTCGGATGTAAAGCTTTAGCATTTGGAATGCTCGCTTTTGTCACTGCCTCTAAGGCAGGTACAGGTGTTACGACCATAATGCGTTTCCCCTGTGCTATGGCTCTTTCTTTTGCTACAGCAGTTTGAACAGCTGTCAGAATTTTTTCTGTAGAAGTGAATTTCATTTCTGCTTGTGTGTACAAATGTGATTTGTATGCAAAAGGTACTTTTTCACCTTTGTTAAAAGTTAAGTAGGTGAATCCGCATTGACCCGGAATTATTCGGATCACTAAGTTGAGTACGTTTACGCGTGTTTGCAAATGCTCTGTAGCTAACATGTCTGTTTGGAGTGAACGCAAAATTTATGGGTGTTTTTGTGTCCAATTTACTGTTTTAAAATCAGGTTTGATTAATTCGTAGAAAGGTTTAACCCTTTCTGCATAATACGTTTTTCAGCGTTTTCGGGGGTTGGAGCAGTGAACACTTTTCTAAAAAGTTGGCTGCCAGGCTTTTGCCTTCACTTGATAATTCATATCCTAGGAAAAGGATGTTGAGATGGGCAATTCTCGATTTTTTTAAATTGAATTTGTACCCTTTAGAGGCGAAGCCCAATATTATGGTGTTCACCCTATTCAAGAGCCTATCCAGGTAATCGTCTGTCAGATAGATGTCATTGACATATGACAATGCCTCGTCATCATAGATTTGTAGTAACTCTGTTACCCTTGCTAAAAATAACTAAGGACTATTCTTGAATCCTTGAGGGAGACGACAGAAGTGATGCCGTGTCCCCATTATTGAGAAAGCGGTCAAATACGTACTTTTTGGTGCAATGTTTTTACAAAAAAACCCATTCGAAATACCTAATGTGGTTTTATATTTTTTTACGCACAATGTTATTCATGAATGCTGTACTATGTGCATTTTGCACTGCAAATGTTTTGCAACAAGAATTTAGATGTCTGTAATCGAATACTAGACGATATGTATTGTCTGGTTTGGATACAGGAAACAAAGGATTGTTCATTGACACGGTGCATGTTTCAATCACCTCTTGGTATTCAAGTTAATCTAATATCTCCCTGACCTGTTTTTAGCTTCTTGCTTAACTGGGTACTGCCTTTGTGCAGTTGGTTGATTTTTTAACTGGATCTTATCGTGAGGAAAATCCTCATCTCATCCTACATGATTTTGTATAATGCTGGAGCTTGTCCACTGCCCATTGCCTGGCATAAGTGTATTTTAAATGAATTGGAATATGGTTGGAGAAGGCTGGCATAATGATGTCCTCGCCATGTGGGCACTCCCTGACAAATTCTGGTGGCCAGTCTTGTTCAGCTAGAAGAATGTCATAACCCTTAGAAAGTCTCTCTCAAAAGAGTGCTCTCACTTTTCTTGGTATGTCTCCCTCCATACGGAGTGTTATTTCATATAACTTATGTTGGGAATTAACCCTGGTGTCTGCAGTTTCAACTTGGATGTATTTATTCAAGTCCACTGTCTCCAGAAGATCCTTCAGGTTCTAGCGAGCTATTGTGACTTCTGCTGCGCTGTCCAACATTGTCTGAGCCCATTCTCCGTTCTTGAGTTGTGTCTTCGAGATCCTCGGCATGTCTGATTTTATACCTGTTACCTTCTTTTTGGTAAATTAAGTTTTCTTTTTTTCTAAACGTGTTGATCATCTTTGGACTTCACGCGTTCTTCCTTGTTTTCTGACCGTCCTCTTCTTTTGGATTTCTGTGACGAAGTCTGAAAGGTACGAGAGGAATGTGTATCCTTGTGTGTATCTTTGGACTTCACGCGTTCTTCCTTGTTTTCTGACCGTCCTCTTCTTTTGGATTTCTGTGACGAAGTCTGAAAGGTACGAGAGGAATGTGTATCAGTATCTTGATATCTATCAGGTATTCTCAAATTATCCCTATTCCTGAGGTTATACCTCCTTTCAGAGGGCTCCTTTTGAGGAGATCTACCTCTGAAATGAGAAGGCTTCTCTTTAGAACTTTGTTTGCTATTTTTCCACTTCTTTTTAGAAGGAGTAGGAGTGTTTTTAGTAAAAACCTTCTCAGGACTTTCAGACAGTTGTGGTTTAACTGGTTTCCCTCCCAAACTGTCTCTGCCTAGTTCTTCATATGATTTTTCAATTATTCTGGCTAGTACTTGTGGTTGCTCAGTTGCATCAAATTCTCTTATTTTCTGGCGGATCGCCACTGATGCTGCTTCCCCTTTGATATTAGCTAACATTATTGCTGAGACCTGTTTGAAATCTTTTAGGAGTTTCATACCCAAATTTAAAGTAGGCTCTGCCCCTTATTAATTTTGAACCTGTTTCAGGACGTCAGGTATTACTGCCATAAACAGAACACCATGTGTTTTAGTGTAGATTGCAGTGAAGACTGTGCCCCAAGTGGTGCAGTCCTCCAGATGTGGTGTGATCCCCATTGGTAAATAGATTTTTAAAATTGTGTGTCTCTCATAAGGGCTACTATTAGGAAATCGAAATCGAATTTGTTCATGTTTTACAGTTAATTTGCCTATGACTATCTGTAAAGTCTGTGGTGTAATTTTTAGTGTATTCCCCTGGTGAGAGGTATGTTGTGGAATAACTACTGCAGGTTGGACTGTGAGAGTCCGCATGACATATTGAACCAATTGTCTATAGATTTTGATTAGCTCTTTTTGTTGAGTTAGTAAATCATCATTTGACATTTCTTCGATGTCAGGATGTGGTGTGTAGCCAGCTAAAACCGGCCATGTAGCTCCTGGTCTACCTGCTGGACCAAGCCTGGTGATGTGATTTAAATGTTTTAGGGCGCCTTTAAACCAGAGCTCATGCTCCTGGTATGTGAATGGAATTTCAATATCCTCGAAAGGAATATATTCCTCTGGTGGATCATCTTCTTTGTAGAAGTGAAACACATGTGTTACAGGATTTGCTTCTGGGAGGATTATCCATGAATAGAATACCTCTGTCTGGTGATATTCATATGCCTCTATCACTAAAACTGCTTTACCACCTCTTGATGATAGGCCATGTTTTATAAGTTTTATAGTGACGGCTTTCCTTAAATTTGGAGGAATTATTACAGCATTCTTATCGGTTTCTTTGAAACCTGTGAAGTTAAGAGCTGCATCGGCTGGTTCAGCCGCAGCTCCACTGGCCCCGCGATTATCCTTGTCGGCCATTTTGTTGACTGAAAGTTTGCAGAGCAAGTTTCAAAGGAACAAAGATAAGGTGCACAATATTTTGGAAAACTGTATCCTTCAATGTTGAACAAACCAAAAAAGAGAATACATAGGATTTTATTGTCCTACTGAGCTATGGCGGATATTATCCCTTACCCACTCCAGACTACTATTGGAGTATTACGGGAGACGGGGTATCTGAGAAAAGAACGACTGAGTTACTTTTTAGTATATAGCATTAAATTAGTGCCTTACCAAACCATTGGGTGCCATGTAGTGTAGTTCCTATATTCCCAATAGGCTCTGCGCATTGGAATAATATACACTATAGATTTGACATAGGACTGAGGTCAATATGTCTCTATCGAGTATACTAAACTTAATTGTGTGTGCCAGCTAAGACAGAGGTCACTAGAAACTTTCTCCAGTAAACAAGAAGGGATTAATCTCTGACAAAAGCATAAACATGACAATTTTATTTCCCCTAGAACCGGAATAATATCTTCAGAGTTGTGGAAACAATAGATACCTATTTCACTCAGTCAATCGTGCATGCTACGTTTCTACAGGGTTTTGCACAGAAATAGAGAGCCGGGCGTTTCAATAAAAAGGGGTTTATTGAACAGTCTTCTTTCTCATGCTAAGAGAGGTGAACTGCTTCAATCGTTAGACAGAATGAGAAGTATAATGCGTACAGCGTAAACAGTAATAAAAAATAATACTGTAATAGCATTGTCTGTTGCTATGACATATATAAAAATACATACATAAATAACACAGGCTAAAATACTCAACTGGTGCTTCTAAAATATGCCTACCCCAGTTTACCTAAACTAGGTCTAGTACGAGGGAAGAAGTAGGTGCTGTCTTAGCTATAGTTTAGTTTTGCCAAGAATTGCCAAAGGTTTCTCTAGGTTCTAATTTATTTTATTTTATTTATTTATTTATTTTAGGTTTTTATAGAGCGCGTAGTCACCCACAGGTATCCCAGCGCTAAACCTCATGGTCCTGATGGATGAAGGTGCGGGGGTGAGAGTGGATTAAGGGAAAAGAAGGGTTTTGAGAGATTTCCTGAAGCGCAGGAGGTTAGGTTCTGATCTGAGTTTCAAGGGGAGCGCGTTCCATTGTTTTGCTGTGTGGACTGAGAAACGGCGGCCTCCTGCGCGGGCCTTTTTCACCCTGGGAACCACAATAAGGTTTTCATGGTCCGATCGAAGCGCTCTAGTAGGTCTGTAGGGTGTGATCCAGTTGCTGAGGATTGGTGGACCTGCGTTGTGCAGAACTTTGTGAGCCAGGCATAGGGCCTTGAATCTCACTCTTTCCCTGATCGGAAGCCAGTGTAGTTTTTTCAGTGCGGGTTTGGCTGATGTTCTGGCTGGGGTATTCGTGAGCAGTCGGGCAGCGGCATTCTGGGTTTTCTGTAATATTTGGAGAGTGGTTTCCGGGGCTCCTAAGTAAATGGCATTGCTGTAGTCCAACCTGGACACAATTAGGCCTTGGATCAGTAGTAGTCGAGACTGGAAGGGGAGTAGGGAGAGCACCTTTCTACATGATCTTAGTAGGCCGTAGCAGGTGCCGGCCATTTTCCTTGCCTGTGTTCTGAAGGTGAGATCTTTCTCTAACCATACTCCCAAACTCTTAACTTCCATCTTAGGGGCAGGGGGTTCACCCATGCATGCGGGCCAGACGTTTGGGGGTAAGTTCTGTGTTTTATGCCCTAGGAGAAGGATCTCCGTTTTAGACCCGTTTAATTTCAGGTCGGAGTCGCTCATCCAATGATGGATATTGGAGAGGCAGTCATGGAGATTGGAAGGCTCTAGCTTGGGGTGAGAGAGAGTTACCACCAGCTGAGTATCGTCAGCATAACTGACGATGGTGACTCCAAATGGAGAGACCAACTCCTCCAGTGGGGCCATGTACACGTTGAATAACGTGGGGCTTAGTGATGAGCCCTGTGGCACACCACACCAGAGGGGGATGGGGGAGGAGCGGCTTTCACATTCCCAGACTTGGAAAGAGCGTTGGTAAAGAAAGGACGCGAGCCATTTCAGCGCTGTATCTTTCACTCCGATGTTTTCTAGGCGTTGGGTTAGGACCTGGTGGCTGACAGTGTCGAAGGCCGCGCTCAGATCCAGGAGGACCACTGCCACTGATCCTCCTGTATCGAGAATTTCTCTGGTCTTCTCCACTGCTGCGAGGAGGGCGGTGTCAGTGCCCTGGCCTGGTCGAAAACCCGTCTGAGAGTTCTTAAGGAGACGGTTGGTTTCCAGGAATTGAGACAGCTTTTTATTTACAAGTTTCTCTGCGACCTTACCTATCCAGGGGAGGAGAGAAATTAGTCTATAATTAGAAAGATCCTCAGGGTCTAGTGATGGTTTCTTAAGAAGCCCTTTCACGACCGCCTCCTTCCCGCTCGAAGGGACTTCACCTTGGGCTAAAGAGGTGTTGATTAGGTCGGTCAGCGGGGGCACTATGGTATGGGTGATATGTTTGAGAAATCTTATGGGTACTGGGTCACTGGGGGCGCCACTCTTGATTGACGCAAATGTTGCTGCAACTTCCTCTATAGTAACCGGGCCGAATAACGCCAGATGGGGTGTGTCGGGTTTCGCGGAGGAATTCCTCTTTAAGGATGGTGGGTCCTTAATTTTCCCAGTGGTGTCAGGTTTAGCAGCAGGAAGAGAGGCAAGGATTTTTTTAATTTTTTCGTCAAAAAAGGTAGCTAGATTGACGCATTTTTCTTCTGCTGCTTTGGGGTCCATAGGTTTTTGTGGGGGGTCAGGGACATGGAGGAGCTCTTTAAGGATAAGGAAGGTCTCCTTGGTTGAACAGGAGCAATTCTTTATTTTATCCTCGTAGAAGGCACTTTTGGCATTACGAAGTGCTAGTTTGTACGCTTTCATGGATAACTGATAAGCGTCTTTCTCCTTCATAGACTTATCTTTCCTCCAAATGCTTTCTGTCCTTTTGCACTCCTTCCTTAGTGCGTTCAGGGAGGGTGTGTACCATGGAGCTGGGTTGATCCTTTTGATGTGTTTAAGGGTGCTGGTTAGTGGGACAAGGCTGTCTAAGGAGTGGGTGAGCCAACCGTTAAATTCTCTATCCGCCGTGTTGGGATCCGAGGAGAGAGGTGCGGAGGATTCTGTTAACTTCGCTTCCCATTCCTCTGGTATCAGCTTGTGCCACCGTCTCCCGAGTGTCCTGATTTTCTGTCTTAAAGCCGGGGTGGTTTGGAGGTCGCAATACATGGGGACCAGTAAGTGGTCTGTCCATGGGAGGGGGGTGGGATCTTGGGTTTTAAGGTTCCTGATATTTGTAAAGATTGGGTCCAAAAGCTGACCTTTCTCATGGGTAGCTTTTGAGTTCAGAAGATGTAGGTCGACTGATGCAAGATCTGCTAGTAGGTTTGCTGCGGTCTTATCCGCAGGGTCCAGGAAATGCAGATTGAGATCCCCTAGGAGGAGGAAGTTGGAGGCAGTAATTGTTTTTAGTATGACGTGATCCATCAGGGTGCAGGCGAATTCCCCTAGCGAGCCTGGCGGTCGGTATACTAGTAGTCCCGACAGTGAGATTGATGGCGAGATCTGGAAAGTGAAGTTGCAATTTTCACAGTCTTGGACAGTTCCACTTTCAATTCTGCAAGTGATATGGTCTTTGTGGAGTATGGCTAGTCCGCTGCCTCTGCCGGCCGGTCTGTTCAAAGAGCAGATTTGGTAACCTGGTGGGACTGCATTGACCATGTCAGAGTCACTGTTTGGTGTCATCCATGTCTCTGTCAGAAACAGTACGTCCAGCATAGAATTCTGGACGAGGATATTTATTTCATGAGCATGTTTTACAAGAGACCTGCAGTTCAGAAGGCCGAATCGAAGTGCTTGGCCGCGTTCCGTTTCCTCTGTCGGATTGCAGAGGGTGCAGCCCGTGAAAGGGGTGTCTTCCTTAAGGATGTATTTACACTGAGGATGTTTATTCGTGTACCAAGCTCGGAGCGCATCTTGGGTGTAGGTTATGCGCCTTTGCGAGTCGGGCATAGTGTCTAGGCCTAAGGCCGTTTGGGTCCGGACGGGCCCAGACGGGCTTGCCTTTGGCGCGCCTTCGGCGCGCTGACGGCGCGCCCGCTGCGCCCGTCCACTGCGCGTCCGGTGGTTGCACATCTTTTGAGGATTGGAGAAGGGGCGTGAGGGCGTGGCCTGAGGGTAGGCGTGGCCTCGACCCTCGCCGTCAATGGCGGCTGGATTTGTTTGAATTTCGGGGTGTTCGCTACAGCGATAAATCCGCTGTGTAGGCGATTCTAGGTCTAGCTCTGGTGCTGCCCGGAGGGTAAGTGCAAGTTTAAAAACAATATTCAGGTATTGCGTGACACAGAAAATAACAATTTTTAAAAAGAGGTCAGCTCCCGGCTTCCGCCTCAGGAGTGTGCGAGGTTCTGGTGCAATGCGCTTTCACTCAGCGTTTTTTGCTCAGGTGGGCGTGGCCTAAGGGTAGGCGTGGCCTCGTCCCTCAACCCTCGCCGTCAATGGCGGCTGGATTTGTTTGAATTTCGGGGTGTTCGCTACAGCGATAAATCGCTGTGTAGGCGATTCTAGGTCTAGCTCTGGTGCTGCCCGGAGGGTAAGTGCAAGTTTAAAAACAATATTCAGGTATTGCGTGACACAGAAAATAACAATTTTTAAAAAGAGGTCAGCTCCCGGCTTCCGCCTCAGGAGTGTGCGAGGTTCTGGTGCAATGCGCTTTCACTCAGCGTTTTATGCTCAGGTGGGCGTGGCCTAAGGGTAGGCGTGGCCTCGTCCCTCGACCCTCGCCGTCAATGGCGGCTGGATTTGTTTGAATTTCGGGGTGTTCGCTACAGCGATAAATCCGCTGTGTAGGCGATTCTAGGTCTAGCTCTGGTGCTGCCCGGAGGGTAAGTGCAAGTTTAAAAACAATATTCAGGTATTGCGTGACACAGAAAATAACAATTTTTAAAAAGAGGTCAGCTCCCGGCTTCCGCCTCAGGAGTGTGCGAGGTTCTGGTGCAATGCGCTTTCACTCAGCGTTTTATGCTCAGGTGGGCGTGGCCTAAGGGTAGGCGTGGCCTCGTCCCTCGACCCTCGCCGTCAATGGCGGCTGGATTTGTTTGAATTTCGGGGTGTTCGCTACAGCGATAAATCCGCTGTGTAGGCGATTCTAGGTCTAGCTCTGGTGCTGCCCGGAGGGTAAGTGCAAGTTTAAAAACAATATTCAGGTATTGCGTGACACAGAAAATAACAATTTTTAAAAAGAGGTCAGCTCCCGGCTTCCGCCTCAGGAGTGTGCGAGGTTCTGGTGCAATGCGCTTTCACTCAGCGTTTTATGCTCAGGTGGGCGTGGCCTAAGGGTAGGCGTGGCCTCGTCCCTCGACCCTCGCCGTCAATGGCGGCTGGATTTGTTTGAATTTCGGGGTGTTCGCTACAGCGATAAATCCGCTGTGTAGGCGATTCTAGGTCTAGCTCTGGTGCTGCCCGGAGGGTAAGTGCAAGTTTAAAAACAATATTCAGGTATTGCGTGACACAGAAAATAACAATTTTTAAAAAGAGGTCAGCTCCCGGCTTCCGCCTCAGGAGTGTGCGAGGTTCTGGTGCAATGCGCTTTCACTCAGCGTTTTATGCTCAGGTGGGCGTGGCCTAAGGGTAGGCGTGGCCTCGTCCCTCGACCCTCGCCGTCAATGGCGGCTGGATTTGTTTGAATTTCGGGGTGTTCGCTACAGCGATAAATCCGCTGTGTAGGCGATTCTAGGTCTAGCTCTGGTGCTGCCCGGAGGGTAAGTGCAAGTTTAAAAACAATATTCAGGTATTGCGTGACACAGAAAATAACAATTTTTAAAAAGAGGTCAGCTCCCGGCTTCCGCCTCAGGAGTGTGCGAGGTTCTGGTGCAATGCGCTTTCACTCAGCGTTTTATGCTCAGGTGGGCGTGGCCTAAGGGTAGGCGTGGCCTCGTCCCTCGACCCTCGCCGTCAATGGCGGCTGGATTTGTTTGAATTTCGGGGTGTTCGCTACAGCGATAAATCCGCTGTGTAGGCGATTCTAGGTCTAGCTCTGGTGCTGCCCAGAGGGTAAGTGCAAGTTTAAAAACAATATTCAGGTATTGCGTGACACAGAAAATAACAATTTTTAAAAAGAGGTCAGCTCCCGGCTTCCGCCTCAGGAGTCAGCTCCATACCTTAGAATGAGACAGGTTGGTATCTCTTTCTCGGGGCTCGATTTCCCAACACCCTGCAAGGGGAGTCAGAAACACTGGAGCTGGATTCTCGGCAGGAGGATGACAGCTTCTGGTCAGTATGTCAGCTGGAGAGTTGGCTTCCTTCGGCAATTGCTATAGGGAGCTGCGTCGTGCAAGTAGGTAGTTGAACTGCACCGAACTACACCGTGCTTTGCCATAGCAAGTGAAGGTATATTTATACCTTGAAGGTGTTTAGGAATGCCAGCATTGACGTAAAAGTCGGGCATATGAATGTCATGAATGAACCCCTAAGGAATAGATGTTCATGCATAATAAATAAGTTCTTGAGAGAAATCAATATCTAAGCAAGGGGAAGTCCCTTACGGCTTAAGAGTCTGGTTTTCCAAGAAATCGTTGTGACATAGATGAACGGATGGAAGTAGCCATGACTGTATTTGGGTAGCATGGACTGTGCCTAAATAAGAACTGGATTTCTATGCCTATACAAGGGCACTGCGAATTGTACCTATATAAGGGCATGAATCGGGAAAATTCATTCGGAATCTAAATCGATACACAACACTGTAATGAAGCCCTGTAGACCACATTCTCCTCTGGATCCCCGCCCCTCGCCCGATTGGTCCAAGTCAGCATCCATTACTGCGTTGGTGTCACCACCCAACAGAAGGACACCCCAGGGAAGATCAGCCAGGAAGGATCCCAGTCGTGTAAATGTCGAAGAGTTTAGGCCAGACGGGATGTAACAGGAGCCCGGAACTATGGTTCACCCCTTCCACCTACCTGCCACAGCGACCATAAAGCCCTTGTTATGTTAAAAAAAATTATAGAGCGCAACAGCTGCCCCAGCTAAGAGGCGTCCCGGTGCTAAGCAGCAAGAGAATAGCAAGCACAAAAACACAGGAGGCCTATAAGGAGGGAAAAATAAATGTTTTAATGGCCTTCCTAAAGTGAAGATAATATAAGGTAAAAGGAGATCCGTCAAAATTTGAGGGGATGCCAATTTCAGAATTTTATAGGCTATACACAGTGCCTTAAACTCAATTCGCCCGGCCACAGGCAACCAGTGGAGGCGATGGATGGCACTAGTCACTGCAGATGTTCTGCGCAGGCCCAAAAGAGATCTTGCGGCTGCGTTCTGGACTCTCTGTAGCCTCTGTATTTCAGATTTATTTGCTCCCAGATACATCGAGCAAGCATAATCCAACCTAGACAAAATCAAGGCCTGAATAATGATCTGCCTAGTCGTGGCATTGAAGAAGTCCAGGATAGGTTTGAGCCCACGCAACAAACCGAAAACAGGTTCCCGCCACCTTTTTAGTCTGAGTCTGAAAATTGAGTGAGGTGTCAATCCAAACCCCCAGGTTCTTTACTACAGGCTTAGGGATGGGAGCCTTACCCAAACCCTTTGGCCACCACAGCTCGCTCCAGCAATCATGGTTCCCACCAACAGCACTTCAGACTTGTTGGTATTCAGTTGGAGACAGTTGGTGGGCATCCACTCGGCAACCACCGATGGGTCGCCCTGAAATTTCCTGGCGTCCTTTTTGGGGTCACTAGAAAGAGCCATCACCAACTGAGTGTTGTCAGCGTAAGAGACCATGGTCAACCCTCTGCTCCTGGCTACACCCGCCAGGGGTTGGACATAAAGATTAAAGAGCTGAGGGCTCAGGGATGAGCCTTGTGGGACCCCTTGGCCTATAGGGAAAGTACCAGAGGCAAAAGGGGGGACAACCACCTGAAACGTCCTGTCTGCGAGGAAGGAGGACAGCCACTTAAGTGCTGAGCCAGTAACAGCAGCCTCCGACAGCCGATTCAGCAAGATGGCATGAGACACCGTGTCAAACGCGGCACTGAGATCCAAAAGGATCAGTGCAGACGTCTGCCCCGCGTCTAAGGCCTTCCACAGATGTTCAGTTACGGCCAAAAGCGCTGACTCAGTGCTGTGGCCGGGCCAAAGACCATTTTGAGAGGGATCGAGCCTGTGGTTTACAGTAAAATGTTCAGTGAGAAGGGAATTCATGTAGACCTCTGTGATCTTCGCAGGCCAAGGTAACAGGGAAATAGGTCGAAAACGTTAGGGTTTTTCAGGGTCTAAAGAAGGTTTCTTGAGCAACGGTATTACCCTGGCCTGCTTCCAAGCCCTCGGCACCACCCCTGCACTCAAGGAATCATTAATCACCAATTCCAGAGGGTGTAAGATGGTGGGTAAGGTCCTTTTGAAATTGGTCAGGCTTCAGAGGATCAGCAGGGGAGCCTGACTTCACCTCGGAACAAAGTGTCAGTAAGACCTCTTGAGTGATGGGGGAAAAAATCTTCAGGATGCCATCAATGAGGTCACAGGATATCTGTCACAGGATTGTCATCTGCTCATGTGCCCGAGATTACCATAGGCGAGGTGTTGCGAGTTAGAATACCCACCACCCCCCCTGATCCCGATGTGAACCCTGAATGAGCCACCCTTTTATAGCCAAATATGTCAAGGGCCTTACATCTATTGCCTCACAGATGTGTCTCCTGAAGGAGGACCACATCTGGGAATGCCTTTTCAGGTGCTGCAGCACCAATGTGCACTTTATCTTGTTGCCCAACCCAATCATGTTCTACGTCCATATTTTAATATGTGTCTGTTCACCCATTTGTGTCATCAGGCCGCCCCCTCCTCGGATAGTCAGTGCCCCACTGTGCCATGTTAGACCAATTCCCACATGCAAAAGAACTATACTGATATTGAGTTAAACATACCCACCTCCCGAAACCAACCCCCGTCCCCCCAATCAACTCTCCCCTCCCTGCCTCCCTGCTCGGTGGGTCCCCAACCTCCCACCTTCCAAACTTGCAGAGTGCCTGTCGTCCTATCTGCCACAAATCAAACTTGAAGAGGGAACGTGAGCTTGCAGTCAGCAAAAAATGCTATACATGACTAACGGAAGTCTCACCCATTATGGTAGGTATATACGAGCAACCTTCTACCAACTCCCTGGTCCCACCCCCCCCCATCCCCTTTGACCGTGAGTAACTCAAGTTTTGAAGAGTGTAATTTGTGTAGAACAGACCGCCAAGCAAATCGATCATCATCCAGCTGGTTTGCGATGATAGTAAGTCGTGCATCCTCCTTTTTGAGCATAGAACGGAAACATGTATGCGGCCATCGTAGGGGTAGGTTTTCCACCTCACCATACGCATGTGAGGAGATTTTTTAAAAGGTTTGCAACATTTGTTCACACCAAAACCTATTGTGATGCCTCCAAGGGACTTGCACTTGGTCCTCACCCTCTTAATGTGCAGCCGCTTTGAGCCACTTCACAGTTGTCACTTAAGACTTTTAACCATGAAGACAATCTTTCTTTTCTCCATAACCCCCGCTAGATGTGTGAGTAAGCTTCAGGTTGTTTCTGTCAATCTACCTTATACCACCATCGTCCCTGATAAATTGGTTTTGGGGACCCAAGCTTAATCTCAACCTAAATTGGTTACTCCTTTTCACGTCAGCTGGGATATCACTCTTCCGGCATTCTTTGCACCACCTCCTCTCCAAGGAGGAAAAGAGACTCCATAGTTTGGATCCTGAAACAATGTTAAGCTTCTATATTGATAGTACCAAGGAACATTGAGCAGGCGATCTGCACTTTATAGGGTTCACCGAGCAAAGAAGGGCAAAGTAGTGCAAACATGAACCATCTGTCAATGGATTTGTCCTTGCAATGCACTAGCAAAGACTGTACAAACATTGAGTTGGTTTTGTTAGATGATTCTTTTGTGAATCATATAAAATGTTATCATAGAAAATAAGCTTTGAGGTCCAGAGAAATTACTAAAATTGATATTTATTTGAATGATACAGCAACATCAATTTCCGAAATTGAAACACTGAGGTGCTCCATAAGTGAAAGGTGAAAGAATATACTTGTGCAGTGCATCAAGAGAAATAGTGCTCAAACATTTGTTTATAAACAGTTGATATCTTCATGAAGTATTCAAGGTTATTCAAAGTGTTAATCTTGCGTTGTTAGGCCAAGAGCGCAGGTACATAAATTGCCCAAGACCCTGAAATGATTGGTACAGGCTGAGTGTAAATGCATTGCTGTTTCGACCCTCTTAGGAAGTGGGTCCTTGCTCTGCATCATTTTATGTTTTATTTTTTACTAGCTTACCCGTCCCGCGTTGCGTTGTAAGGAAATTCAAGTAAACTTGTTATGATAACATTCAATTTACGTTGTGTCATTTTTATTGAAACTTATTCATTTTAATATGGAAAACATTTCAAAGTGTCGTTTTAATTCTATTTATTTATTCGAGTGCTTGTGGATACACAATATTTTTTGTTTTCCCGTCTGGTGCGTATACGAATAAATCAGAAGGTTTTCCGACGCGAGAGCTGGCCACATACAGTTGTCCATGTGAGAAGCACGGATTCCCCAAATCTAGTCAACACACTTGCAGCGATTGTCCTTGTGCTTTGTTGATGGTCATTGCAAAAGCGAGTCGCACCGGAAACTGTAAACGTTTGAATTCAAAAGGCATATCTGTTGGGATCATTGGAATACGTGGCAACAGTACATCTTCCCCCTTGAATTTGCCATTCAAAATTGTAGCTTCGATGACAATGTTCATCATCTTTTTCACTGAAAGTCTTGTACCGTTGCAAAGTCGTGGTTGCAAATTCAGTATTCGAAAGATTAGGAGGGCCCGGGGGGCCGATCTTTAAAATAATGTTATGCCACAAACCTTCGTGGGAGTGTACTCAACAACTTCCCAAAGTTTCATGGCGATTGGATGAATGGTGTAGTAATGCATAAAGGACAAACAGACAGACAGACATACATTCGTTTATATATATATAGATTTATTTGTGGAATTTTATATAGTGCTGGCCTGACCCGGGGGTATCGGAGCGCTTTACAACAGTGTTTCATCAAAGTTACATAGTAGAGCAGTCTTAAAAGAAAGCATAAAGATTGGCAATCCAAGAGTGCAGAGGCTTCTTGAGGCATCACAGCGGGTCTTCATCAGGACTGTACATGGAACAACTTGTGTGTTAGAATATATCATTTTTAGGTCGAGCTAGAACAGCGCAGGCGCTGTTGCTTGGTCGATCTATAGTGAAGGGGCTTTTCAAAGTGCGACCCACTGGCCTACAGCAGCTTGGTTCATGTAGCCTAAAGCTTACGTTCAGGTGCGCGTGAACGCGCGCAGACGCCATTTGTCTTAAACAGCCTGCCCATTTGATGCTCCTCCTCCAGCTACAGTAATGAGCCGCTGTGCCGGGCTCCAACTTGCCCCCCTTCCAGCCCACAACACCAGAACGAGTTGTATATTATATTTGATTTCAGTGCTATCAGTTAAGTCCTCTCTGACTTTTGTAATTGGTAACATTATGGATTTGGGCTGTAATAAAAATTTTTTTAATCTATTGTCTTGAATTAATAGTGATGTGGAGGTAACCTTAGAGGAGTAGAGAATAGCGTGCACATGCAGTTCAGTAGTAAAACGGTAATATTTGTGCGCGATTATTCAATGTTTTGCGATATGCTTTAACTTTCGAGCCGTATGCGCTTTTACTTGCTCCAGCCCCTTCACCACATTGCGCGTATTTTCTTTACGTGCATTCGCTTTAAAAATTAGTGACAACATACAGTTTGTCTTTTATTTAACTTTGGCCCACCCGGAGGCGCTTCTACCCCCTCCACCCCGATCCCCACAGTGCGCTTATTTTGTTTGTTTCAGCGTGTAAAGCATCACAAGAATCATAAATGCATTCATCGTGTTACTATTTGTGCAAGAACTATATTATAGGTATTCAATGGATATAAATTGGGTAAAAAAATAAGTGCATTCGCTTTCTGAGCAAGTGACAACGTATCTATTTGCTGCCTCGGAAAACGACTTGCTACGCCAGCCCTAACTCCGTTTTATACCACTCTAAACCATGGTGAGGAGCACATTTACTATCTGCTGTGTGGTTTGTTGAATTTCTGCAGAAATGAGAATTTGGGGAGACTTTAATCAAACGTCTATAGACACCCATCTGTTTGTTTCAGTCAAACTGTCTTTCTGTGGAGGAGTTTATCCTATGCACATACTCTTGATTGTACGTGAATGCACTTTACAAGCCCATAATAATCGCACAAACAAAACCTGCGATTATGCGCAGTTTAAAGTAAAAACTGGGCTAGCTGTGGTAATACAGGTCAATATGTGGAGAAGATGGCTCAGTGAGTTAAAAACCACTTGCTTCAGATGCTTTCTATTCCCTGTTAAGATCCTGTTTTGTTTTTAATATAAGCAAGCGTTGGTAGCTATGCTGTCTAAAACTTGAAGTGCGATATAGTCCAACACCGCGCTTCACGTTTTGTTCACTTAAACCCCCAACATCTTTTAACATTTCTATTGCACCTCCTAAACAAATTTTTGAGCAATGACATGCTTTTGAGGTCCAGCTTACACATTGTTTAGTTGCTAGTCAAACATTACCGGCTTGTTGTTTGAAATATAAACAGAGGTGCAATGTAAATTGCAAAAAACACGCGCTTTCTATATTTTGAAACAACAAGCCGGGAATACCTCCTAAACAGAATTCTGTGGCATGACGTGCTTTTTTAGGAAAGTCAGCCTACTCGCCAGCTTACACATGTTTCGTTCTTAGTTACACATTACCGTGTTCTTTTAAAATATATAACACCACTACGTCCACCACCACCATTTCCACCACCAGCACGACCACCACCACCACACCCACCTCTACCACCACCACGTCCACCACCACCACCACATCCACCACCACCAACACGTCCACCACGTCCACCACCATGTCCACCACCACATCCACCACATCCACCACATCCACCACCACCACATCCACCACCTCCACCACCACCACGTCCACAACCACCACCTCCACTACCACGTCCACCACCACCACCACATCCACCACCACCACATCCACCACCTCCACCACCACCACGTCCACAACCACCACCTCCACCACCACATCCACTACCACGACCACCACCACCATGTCCACCACCACCATGTCCACCACCACCATCTCCACCACATCCACTACCACCACACCCACTTCCACCACCACCACGTCCACCACCACCACCACCTCCACGTCCACCACCACCACATCCACCACCACCACGTCCACCACCACCATGTCCACCATATCCACCACCATGTCCACCACCACCATGTCCACCACCACCACCATGTCCACCACCATGGCCACCACCACGTCCACCACGAGGCCACCACCACATCCACCACCACCACATCAACCACAGCCACCTCCAGCACCATGTCCACCACCACCACGTCCACCACCACCATGTCCACCACCACCTCGTCCACCACCACCACACCCACCTCCACCACCACCACCACCACGTCCACCACCACCACATCCACCACCATGTCCACCACCACCACGTCCACCATGAGGCCACCACCACATCCACCACCACCACGTCCACAACCACCACCTCCACCACCATGTCCACCACCACCACGTCCACCACCACCATGTGCACAACCACCATGTCCACCACCACCACGTCCACCACCACCACACCCACCTCCACCACCACCATGTCCACCACCATGTCCACCACCACCACCACGTCCACCACCACCATATCCACCACCACCACATCCACCACCACCATGTCCACCACATCCACCACCACCATGGCTGCTGCCACCACCACCACATCCACCACCACCATGTCCACCACATCCACCACCACATCCACCACCACCACAGCCACCACCACGTCCACCACAAAGCCACCACCACATCTACCACCACCATGTCTACCACCACCACATCCACCACCACCACATCCACTATCACCACCAAGTCCACCACCACATCCACCACACACCATCATCACCATGTCCACAAACACCACGTCCATCACCACCACATCCACCACCACCACGTCCACCACCACCATGTCGACCACCACAACGTCCACCAGCACCCCCCCACCACCATGTCCACCACTACCATGTCCACCACTACCACTTCCACCACCACCACTTCCACCACGTCCACCACCACCACGTCTACCACCACCACGTCTACCACCACCACCAACACCCCATCCACCACCACCACGTCCACCACCACCACCATGTCCACCACCAACACCACCACATCCACCACCACGTCCACCACCCCACATCCACCATATCCACCACCACCATGTCCACCACCACCACATCCACCACCACCACGTCCACCACCACCACGTCCACCACCACCATGTCCACCATCACCACGTCCACCACCACCACAACATCCACCACCACATCCACCACCCCACCACACCCACCACCACCATCACACCCACCACTACGTCCACCACCATGTCCACCACCACCACCACATTCACCACGTCCACCAACACATCCACCACCACCATGTCCACCACCACGGCCACCACATTCAACACCAACACCACTTCCACCACCACCATGTCCTCCACCACAACCACGTCCACCGCAACCACGTCCACCACCACCACCAGCCATGATTGGTAAACTGTCACTTGTGGGCAGGGGTAATAGGAGTGTCAACCCCGGCTGTACTTGGGACATTTAAAGATGCAGTAGGTGCGAGAAGACGGGAATAGGGGCTAGAAGTATTACACCAGACCCAAGATACATTTTGTAGAGGCGCAATGTCACAGGGGCTTCTGTAAAAGCACTCACAGCATCTTTACCTCACAGTGCAATACCTGCAGGAGCCACTCACTCAAAAAAAGCATTGGCATAGCTAATAGGTCAAGCCTTTGGGACCTTATAAGTGTTTAGCCATGCAACACTTGATGTTGTTGCACCAAGGATATTGTGCTGGATAACTAAACAGTTATAAGGTCCCAAAGGCGAGACCTATTGGCTATGGCTATGCCATTGCTTGTTTTTTTTTTAACAACAAAGGAGGACTCCAGGGCTTTGTTAGGGGTCCAGCATACATGCCCTACAACAGTCATCAACAAAAATGGTATGCTGTTCCCACAAGGCAAAAAATGTAAAAGAGGGACAGAGGATGAGGGATCCTCCTAGTCAGAACTAGAGTCCTCAATCACCCAGCAAGCTAGGTGTCATGCTTCATCATATGGACTTACTCCTCGTCGGGCCGGGGCTGCAAAGCCCGACGGGCACCCAAACGGGGCTCTTTATCGGAGATATTTTTTTCCTGCCATTTTGTGCGTGGGTGTTGTGAGAAGTTAGCCTGGCATATGATGTCCACTAGTTCTAGTGGGTACCTTGCACCATCTAATCGACCCTCATTGATGGTGGTTGTAAAGTCAACCTTATAGAAAGCTATCCTAGTGGTAGCATGGACCAGCAGTCATCAGGCTAAGACTTCAGAGAGCGTATTAAGCAAGTTGTTTTACCAATTATAATCCCTTGAGTACCAAATGAAAGGACACCACACAAAGTATATATTAAATATATATGTGTTTAATCTAAACACAACCCGTCTTCACTCTTTATGAGGTCAGAGGTCAAAGTACATTACATGAATCTCAATTAGCATTCGATAAGTTGTACAAATATACAGTATGCCCTAGGGGCCTCACAAACCATATACTAAAATAGTGGTATAAGAACCACGTTTGGAATAGAAGGCCTGGGGCCAGTGGAATCACTGGGGCTACTCTAAACAACCAAAGGTTAGGAAGTAGGAGGCCCACGGGAGACGCGTGCAGTGTCTAAACACAGCCGCGAGTTACCATTGACTTTCTATGGGAAACGAAGAAGTTACAAAAGTACAATTTAAGGACATTTCTGGGTGGACTAGGATGGAACCCTTTTAAACTAAGACACTTCGAGAGTCAAGACCCACGGGAGCACCGAAGTACTTGTGTTACCTCACCCAGGGAAGCTGGGTACATAGGTGCCTTTTCGTGTCGGGTTTTGTCGTCGTTTTCAATGGAGAGCTGCAAAGAAGTGCTGCAGGCGACCAGAGGAAAAGTGTCCGGGTGGATCCAAGGGTGGATCGAAGATCTGAAGAACGTGAAAGCAGAGGGGACAGAGTCTGGGTCACTTGCCAGTGACCAGGATGGAACCAGGAAGGAACCAGGCGATGTCGGGTGATTTCAGGTGAAGAAGTGGAGCTTGTCTCTTCAGCCACGAGGTCCAGGAGGCATCAACAATGACCAGGCGCTGGACAGTCAGTGGGGGGTCCCCAAGCTCGAACTGGACCCAGTGAAGAGGTGGACTGATCTGGTGATCCAGATCAACTCTATCTGCCTAAATAAAGGACTACGGGCAACCAACGGTAGAACCCCAAAGGATAGGGCAGGTGCTATCACCTTCAAGAGCGGTCAGAGAGAAAGTAGAATTGACTACATACTAGTCCATCTCGAGCTGGGGAACCACCTAGTGGATATGATGGTTGTCGACCGCCTTGAGAGTGATCACAAACCCCTATGCATGATTCTTTCTTATTGGGAAGTGCCCGTGGCAAACGAGGGTCTGAGTGATGAATGCCCCCAAACTGTCCTCCTCACAAACGACATGCGCCACCTGAAGTGGGCCACAGTTTCCCAAAACCAGTCAAATATTGTCTTTATTTTAAATAAATTAGAACAAGCTATTATGGAGCTGAGCGCCTGCGCAAATGCCAAAGCCTCAGCACTAGAGAGAGATAGTGCCATCAAGGTACACAAAACCCTGTTTCTTCAATTAAAAGGCTTATTTGTTAAAGCAAACAACCCAAATAATGCCCTAACTAATAACTCTCCTAGTTGGTATACTAAGGAATGCAGAAAAGCACGACTGGATCTAGGGCAGGCTATCAAAACTGGATCTAGTGCCAGTGTTCGTCTTGCCAGGAGCGTGTACAAAACCACCATCCAAAAATCCAAGCGGGCTTGGGACGAAAAAAAGTGGGGGGAGCTCAAGGAGGCTAGCTCAACCAAGAATTCCAAGCAATTCTGGAATTTGCTGAAATGGGGATTTGAAGGCCGCCCAGAAAAGCCCCAAAATTGGGTAGACCAAGACGAGTGGGTGGCCTACTTTAGGCCCCAATACGCTAAAGGCCTGGAACTGCCATCAGAACAAAGAGACGGGGTTACATATACCCCTTGGGTGGAAGATGTGTTTACTACTAGGGACATTCAACATGCTTTGGATTCCATTACACCTGGTAGAGCGCCAGGAATAGATGGTGTCCCAACAGATATTTTCCTACTGTGAGAAGTTGGCCTGGTATATGATGCTCACTAGTTCTAGTGATCACCTTGTACCATGCCAAGCAACCCTTATGGTGCAGGTTGTAAAGTCAACCTTATAGACAAGCTATCCTAGGGGTAGCATGGACCAGCAGTCTTAGGCTAAACTCTGTAAAGGCATGTGAAGCCAGCTGTTTTACCATACACAATCCCTTGAATACCAAATGAAAGGACACCACACAGATATATATTGAAAATATATATGGATTTATTACTACAATTATCCCTGTTACTCTTTATGAGCACAGAAGCAAATGCGTTAAAACAAAACACAGTTAAAATACACAAAAGTTGCACAATTATGGATGAGCCCTAGGGGCCACCTAAACCATATACTAAGAAAGTGGTATAAGAGATGCCACTTGGACAGGAAATAGGCCTAGGGCCTGGGGAATCGCTGAAGCTGTTCGGGACTAACAGTGAAGAAGTCGGGAAAGGCCCGCGGGACTCGGGTGCAGTGTTTAAAGTGCACGCACTCACCAATGCAAAGTCTATGGTGCGTAAAAAGTACAAAGTTAGTTAGAAAGGAACCTTCCGAGTGACCTAGAAGGATGAAACTTCAGACACAGACACTAGAGATGTGTACCAGTGTGGGAACACCGGCGGAGCTGAGTTACCTCACCCACAGGAAGCGGGTGCATAGGGTCGAAGTAGTGTCGGGTTTCGTCACGCAGGTCGATGGTGCTTGGAGCTGAAGATGCTGCAGGCGGCTCGATGTGAAGAGTTCCGGTGGATCCAGGGGTGGATCTGAAGAGGTGATGACCTGAAAGCAGAGGGGACAATGTTCAAAGTCACTAGCCAGTGACTACCGTGGAACCAGATTGGAACCAGGCGATGTCGGGTGCAAACAGGCGTCGAGGTGTAGCTTCTCTCTGCAGCCACGTGGACACGAGGGGTCGAAGACATCCAGGAGTCGGTCACGAGCTGTCCCACGCAGGCTTCTCGCTGTTGGCGGTATCGGCAACTTGATTGAAGCAAACAGGCCTTGGCTAATGCAAGCCACGCAGGAATCGAAAAAGGCTTGTTACTCGGACCAGCAAGGTCAGAGTAGGTGCTCCTTTTTACAGAAGCGAAGGCAAGTCTGGAGCAACCAGACCTGCAGTGAAAGTTGAAGGTTTCGTTGCCAAGTTGGCCACTAGCCATGTGGCAAGTGGACGGGAAGGCACGTCGAGTGGCACAATGCAAAAGGGCCCCACGCAGATCGTGGAGATGCTGGGGGGCTGATCCTCGGTGCAAGGGCTGCTCGAGGTTGGGGCTTCTCAAACCCCAAAGCACAGCGTCGAGGGTACCTCTGATGCTGCGCAGTCAGCGTTTTGGGGGTCTTCCAAGAGGTTTGGTCCCACGTCTCTCGGTGCCTCCACGGGTCCCTTCTTTGCAGGGACTGTGGATCGGGCTGTGAGAAGTCTGGGAGTCTGAGTCTTGTCAGGCTCTGGGCTCGGGCTCCGGCGGGAGGCGGCGGCAAAGCAGATGTCGAGTTGCTGGATGGTGCCTGTGTGAACAGGGTGGTCACTCCTTGGCCACAAGGGAGGTTCTCTTCCGTCTTCTGAGCAGCAGAATGTCGAAGTCCAGTCTTCTTCTGTATTTCAAGTTGATTCAGGATGATCTGAAGTCTCAGGACACAGCTCCCACTCTTATTCGAATCTGGGGGGCCGGATCACCTACTAGGTCCCTCCTCTGGGTGGAACCAGGAAGGGGGGTGGTTACACCCCCTTTCCTTTGTCCAGTTTCGCGCCAGGACTGGGGCTGGAAAGCCCCAGCACCAGTTTGAACTGGCCTATGCACAGGGACACCTTGTGTGCCCCAGGCATGTCTGATTCTATTCAGCCCTGTCCTACCCAATACACAAAATCCTGTCTGGGGTGGTGCTAGCACCTCCCAAGGCAGGAAACCCTTTGTCCAAGCTGCCCTCGCTGGAAGGACTCCCAGCAGCAGGAGGTCAGACTTGTGTCTGTGGTGGCAGCATCCATTTTGTGATGCTGAGGCTCTGTTTAACTTTAACCGGGGTTCAGGTTAGGTACATGTCGTGTCCCTCTAGAAGGGTGGAATGCTACCCCCGTCGCCAGAACTGGCGAGGGGGTAGTATTCCAATTGGTATGACACCTTACTCGACATGTTTTGATAAAGCCAAACCCAAGATAGCATTTAACCGCGAGGATTATAATGCACTTAAGAGTATATGGTATGGCAATATCATGGAACAGCTAAAGGACATGGTTCCGAAAGCTGCAGACAGGCTCAGCTCATGCCAGAGCACCCTCTCACATATTTCCAAGCACTCTGCCTCCAGGATTGATGAGGCCTTCCATAGGAGTGACTGATAGGAACATATGTGTCCATTTTAGGTTAGGTATAGGTATACTACACCTAAGTAAGGGGTGGTTACACCGACTTACCCCAGCTGAGTGATCAGCCAGTTGTGTCAAATATGGAGGCCAGGCCAGGGGTGGCATAATACATGCTGCAGCCCCTGGTAGGCCTTGGAAGCACCTATGCCCTGGGTACCTGGGTACACTGTTACAGGGGCCAATAAGGTGAACCAGTTCCAATTTCGTTATGCACCTAAAGTACATGGGTAACAATTTAGAGAGAGAACAGCAGGCTGTGGGTCTGATTAGCAGGCCCACAGCCACATTAAGTCATAAACCAGTGAAGCAAAAAGCAAAAATTTGGGGTGACCATAGGATAGCAGACCCTACTCTCCTACACACCCCCCCCCCCCCAAACGCAGGGACATTAGACTAACCTTGACCAGTTGTGTCTTCATGTTCTAAGTGGAAGTACCTGGAGAGACCATCTGCATTACCATGGTCAGTCCCTGGGCGGTGCTCCACTGTAAAGTCCATCCCCTGTAGGGAAATGGACCACCTGAGCAGTTTGGGGTTTTCACCCTTCATCTGATTAAGCCATAAGAGGGGCTTATGGTCGGTCTGAATCTTGAAGTGAGTGCCAAACAAATATGGTCTCAACTTCTTCAGGGCCCATACCACAGCAAAGGCCTCCCTCTCAATGGCTGACCAACGTTTCTCTCTGGGGGTCAGCCTTCTGCTAATGAAAGCAATGGGCTGGTCTTGACCATCTAAATTAAGTTGTGAAAGCACAGCTCCCACTCCCAACTCAGAAGCATCTGTTTGGACAATAAGCTCTCTTGAGTAGTCAGGACTCTTCAGGATAGGTGCAGAGCACATGGCCTTCTTCAGGTCATCAAATGCCTTTTGACAGTATTCTGTCCACTGAACCTTTTTGGGCATCTTCTTGGATGTCAGATCATTAAGAGGAGTCACAATGGACCCATAGTTCTTAACAAACCTACTGTAGTACCCAGTCAGGCCCAAGAAAGCTCTGACCTGAGTCTGGGTAGTTGGAGGAGTCCAGTCCTTTATGGTCTGAATCTTACTCTCCAGTGGTTGAACTTGGCCTCCACCCACAAGGTGGCCCAAGTACACAACCTTACTCTGCCCTATCTGGCACTTGGTTGCCTTGATAGTGAGGCCTGCCTTTTGCAGAGCCTCTAGCACTTCCTTCAGGTGGACCAGGTGATCCTCCCAGGTGGAGCTAAAGACAGCAATATCGTCCAGATATGCTGCACAAAAGTCATCCAACCCAGTGAGGACTTGATTCACCAACCTTTGGAAGGTGGCAGGTGCATTTTTCAAACCAAAGGGCATCACCACAAACTGGTAATGCCCACTGGGGGTAGAAAATGCTGTCTTGGCCTTAGACTCCTCAGCTAACCTGATTTGCCAGTAGCCAGCTGTTAAGTCAAATGTGCTCAAATACTTGGCAGAAGCCAATTTGTCTATGAGCTCATCTGCCCTTGGAATTGGGTGTGCATCTGTCCTGGTGACAGCATTGAGTCCTCTGTAATCCACACAGAACCTCATCTCTCTCTTTCCATCTTTGGTGTGAGGTTTGGGGACCAGAACCACTGGGCTAGCCCAGGGGCTCTCTGAAGGCTCAATGACACCTAACTCCAGCATCTTTTGCACCTCAGCCTTGATACAGTCTCTGACATGGTCAGGCTGCCTGTAAAATTTTGTTCTTTACAGGAAGACTATCACCAGTGTCCACCACATGGGTACACCAGTTAGTCTGACTGGGTGTCAGGGAGAACATATGTCGATATGACTGCAAAACCTGTCTACAGTCATGTTGCTGATGTTCAGTGAGGCTGCCATCTAAGGCCACACCATCAACTGAGCCATCCTCAGGGTTCTGAGTCAGCAGGTCTGGGAGAGGGTCACTCTCTTCCTCCTGCCCCTCATCTGTAGCCATGAGCAAGCCCATGTCTCCCCTGTCAACATATGCTTTCAGCCTGTTAACATGGAGCACCCTGTGGGGGCTCCTGGGAGTTCCAAGGTCCACCAAGTAGGTGACCTCTCCCTTTTTCTCCATGATTGTATGGGGTCCAGACCATCTGTCTTGGAGTGCTGCTGGGGCCACTGGCTCCAACACCCATACCTTCTGTCCAGGCTGGTACTCAGTCAGGACAGCCTTTTGGTCATGCCAAGCTTTCTGTAAGGCCTGGCTAGCCTCAAGGTTTTTGGATGCCTTCTCCATATACTCAGCCATCCTGGAGCGGAGACCAAGTACATAGTCCACTATGTCTTGCTTGGGCTTTTTGAGAGGTAACTCCCATCCTTCCCTCACCAGACATAGGGGTCCTCTTACAGGATGTCCAAACAACAATTCAAAGGGGCTGAAGCCAACACCTTTTTGTGGGACCTCTCTGTAAGCAAACAGAAGGCAGGGCAGAAGGATATCCCATCTTCGCCTGAGCTTCTCAGGTAATCCTTTGATCATGCCCTTTAGGGTCTTGTTGAATCTCTCAACAAGCCCATTGCATTGTGGATGATAGGGAGTGGTGAACTTATAGTTAACACCACATTCCTTCCACATAGCTGTCAAGTATCCTGACATGAAGTTGGCACCTCTATCGGATACTACCTCCTTAGGAAACCCCACTCTGGAGAAAACTCCAAGTAAGGCCCTGGCCACAACAGTAGCTGTTGTGGTCCTAAGTGGAATTGCCTCTGGGTACCTGGTGGCATGGTCCACCACCACCAGTATGAATCTGTGCCCAGATGCTGTAGGGGGATCCATTGGTCCAACAATGTCAATCCCCACTCTTTCAAAGGGCACCCCCACCACAGGTAATGGTATAAGGGGGGCCTTTGTGGAACCACCTGCTTTGCCATTTGCTTGGCAGGTTACACAGGAGCGACAAAACTCCTTGGTATCTTCTGACATGTGAGGCCAGTGAAAGTGACAGACAAGTCTGTCCCATGTTTTGTTCTGGCCTAGGTGTCCTGCTAAGGGAATATCGTGTGCCAAGGTAAGAAGGAAGCCCCTAAATTGCAGAGGTATGACCAACCTCCTGGTTGTACCAGGCTTGGGGTCTCTACCCTCTGAATAAAGGAGCCCATCATCCCAATAAGCCTTATGGGTACCTTGAGCATTCCCAGCAGCCTCAGCAGCAGCCTGCTGTCTGAGGGGTTCAAGAGAAGGACAGGATAACTGAGCCTGCCCCAAGTCTGCCCTAGAAGGTCCCCCTGTCCCCAGAAACTCAACCTGATCAGGTTCAAGCTCTATAGGGACAGTTCCTTCAGGGGTCTCAGAATCATCTTCCTGTGAAGGCTGATCCTCACTTGTAGGCATTTGGGAAGGCACAGCCTTTACCCTCCTGTTCCTTGTCTTGGAAGGTACTTGGTCCATTGTTCCAGGAACCAAGACCTGAGTTTCAGAGAGGCACTTTTTGGCCTGTGACCTGGTCACAGCAAGGACATGTGATGATATCCCTAACATCTCTGCATGAGTCCTGTACTCAACTTCTGACCATAGAGAGCTCTCCAGGTCATTGCCCAACAAACATTCTACTGGGAGATCAGCACTAACCACAACTCTTTTTAGGCCAGTTACCCCTCCCCAGGAAAAGTTAACAATTGCCACACTATGTGTAGTAGTGACATTGCTGGCATTGGTCACCAGGTAATTATCACCTGGTATGTATTGTCCAGGGTCCACAAAGCTAGGTGTCACCATAGTGACACTGGCACATGTGTCCCTGTATGCTTGAGCCACTTTTTCATTAATTAAAGGTGTCTGTCTGTACTTGCCCAAATTATTGGGACTGACAGTAGGGGAAAAATCAATCTCCCCATCACAAATCAGAACAGCCTGTGTGGGGATTCTGACTAGGTCAGAATCTCCATCAGTTCCCAAGGTGATACCCACTACCCCCTTAGTCTGTGGACCAACACTGCTAACTGTACTAGTGGGTGCAGGTGCTTTAGGGGCTGCAGTGTTGGGGGCTCCACCCTTTTTACAATCACTTGTCCAGTGAGTGGTGTTTTTGCAAAAGCTACACCAGGGTTTTCTTTGACCTTCTTTCTTCTTCTTCTTGGAAGTTTGGGACCCACCCTCAGTATTAGTTTGGGGCCCTGTTGAAGACTTCTGGTCTTTAGCTTTCTGCTCCCCACCCTTCTGGTCTGTTTTCTTTTGGTCACCACCCTGGTTCTGGTTCTGGTTCTTTTGCTTAACTCTGGTTCTGACCCATTTGTCTGCCCTCTTTCCCAATTCTTGGGGAGAGGTTAGATCTGAGTCAACCAAATGTTGATGCAACTGCTGGTTCTGACAGTTATTTAAAATCTGTTCTCTCATAAGCAAATTGTACAATCCTTCATAGTCTGTAACCTTACTTCCCAGCAACCAGCCCTCCAGAGCCTTAGTGGCACATTCAACAAATTCAGACCAGTCCTGAGTCTGTGTCTTCTGGGTATCTCTGAACATTAACTTGTACTGTTCAGTGGTTAAGCCTAACCCATCAATCAGAGCACTCTTCAGGACCAGGTAGTTTCTAGAATCCCCATCACTAACTGTGAGGAGTCTGTCTCGGCCTCTACCTTCAAAGGAGAGCCACAAGATTGCTGCCCACTGCTCCTGAGGGACCTGCTGTACTTTGCAAGCTCTCTCAAGTGCAGTCATCCATTTGTGGATATCATCCCCAACTTTGTAGGGGGGCACAATCTTACTCAGGTTTCTATTGTCATAGGACCTGTCTTTATCCTTAGGGATAGTGCTGCCACCAGTGGAATCTAATCCACTCTCTCTAGGCTGCCTTGCTCTAGCAAGTTTCTCTTTGGCCAGGGCAACTTCTAATTCTTGTCTCTGGATCCTAAGTTCAGCCTCTCTCATTTTGGCCTCATGTTCCCTTCTCTGAGGGCTAGTCAACTCCCTTCTGGAGTTGCCATGAGAACCTTTAGAAACATGGGAAGTATTGGACTCACCTGAGTGATTCCTCCTCCTCCTATGCTCCTGGTTAAGTCCATTTGGGGGTCTGAATGGGTTGTACCCACCTTCAGTCCCAAATAAGCTTAGGTTAGCCTGGTTAAGCCTGCTGACTAACACCTGGCTATCTCTATCATCATCAGAATCACTTTCTTCTACCTCTTCCCCCTCTTCTTCTTCCTCAGGCTGAGTATTCCCAGTGGTCTGGTTTTCCTCATCTATCTGGATGACAGGGGCGGGGGCATCAGGGTTATCATCTTCAGTGGGAGATCCTACATCTCCAGTCCCTGAGGGGCCTGGTTTGGAGTTCCTTAGAGCTTCAGACTGGTCTAACAGCTCTCTGAGGTGTCCTGCTGTAGGAGAAGGACCTGTTTTGATTCCTCTCATGGAACACAGTTGCCTCAGTTCCTTAAATGGAAAGGTAGTAAATCTGGATGGTGCCCTTGGAGGGTCACTCTAAACAGGGGTTGGTCCAGTGGATCCCTCTGCTCCAGACATTGCTCTAGTGTGGTGGATGTGTTGCAATCTACCTACACTTGTGTTTTCCTACAAAACCTATCTAGTAGTTGTAGTCAGGGTGTGCTACTCCCTATCCTCTACAACAACTAAGTTCAGTAGAACTTAAGTATATCTAGTCTTGTTTTAGTGTACCTATCAGGTACCTGTATGATCTTTCAAATGATATTTTCAAAGATTGTAATGGTAAAACAACAGCAAGCTCAAATCCCAATCCGCTGCTCACCAATGTGAGAAGTTGGCCTGGTATATGATGCTCACTAGTTCTAGTGATCACCTTGTACCATGCCAAGCAACCCTTATGGTGCAGGTTGTAAAGTCAACCTTATAGACAAGCTATCCTAGGGGTAGCATGGACTAAGCAGTCTTAGGCTAAACTCTGTAAAGGCATGTGAAGCAAGCTGTTTTACCATACACAATCCCTTGAATACCAAATGAAAGGACACCACACAGATATATATTGAAAATATATATGGATTTATTACTACAATTATCCCTGTTACTCTTTATGAGCACAGAAGCAAATGCGTTAAAACAAAACACAGTTAAAATACACAAAAGTTGCACAATTATGGATGAGCCCTAGGGGCCACCTAAACCATATACTAAGAAAGTGGTATAAGAGATGCCACTTGGACAGGAAATAGGCCTAGGGCCTGGGGAATCGCTGGAGCTGTTCGGGACTAACAGTGAAGAAGTCGGGAAAGGCCCGCGGGGCTCGGGTGCAGTGTTTAAAGTGCACGCACTCACCAATGCAAAGTCTATGGTGCGTAAAAAGTACAAAGTTAGCTAGAAAGGAACCTTCCGAGTGACCTAGAAGGATGAAACTTCAGACACAGACACTAGAGGTGTGTACCAGTGTGGGAACACCGGCGGAGCTGAGTTACCTCACCCACAGGAAGCGGGTGCATAGGGTCAAAGTAGTGTCGGGTTTCGTCACGCAGGTCGATGGTGCTTGGAGCTGAAGATGCTGCAGGCGGCTCGATGTGAAGAGTTCCGGTGGATCCAGGGGTGGATCTGAAGAGGTGACGACCTGAAAGCAGAGGGGACAATGTTCAAAGTCACTAGCCAGTGACTACCGTGGAACCAGATTGGAACCAGGCGATGTCGGGTGCAAACAGGCGTCGAGGTGTAGCTTCTCTCTGCAGCCACGTGGACACGAGGGGTCGAAGACGTCCAGGAGTCGGTCACGAGCTGTCCCACGCAGGCTTCTCGCTGTTGGCGGTATCGGCAACTTGATTGAAGCAAACAGGCCTTGGCTAATGCAAGCCACGCAGGAATCGAAAAAGGCTTGTTACTCGGACCAGCAAGGTCAGAGTAGGTGCTCCTTTTTACAGGAGCGAGGGCAAGTCTGGAGCAACCAGACCTGCAGTGAAAGTTGAAGGTTTCGTCGCCAAGTTGGCCACTAGCCATGTGGCAAGTGGACGGGAAGGCGCGTCGAGTGGCACAATGCAAAAGGGCCCCACGCAGATCGTGGAGATGCTGGGCGGCTGATCCTCGGTGCAAGGGCTGCTCGAGGTTGGGGCTTCTCAAACCCCAAAGCACAGCATCGAGGGTACCTCTGATGCTGCGCAGTCAGCATTTCGGGGGTCTTCCAAGAGGTCCAGTCCCACGTCTCTCGGTGCCTCCACGGGTCCCTTATTTGCAGGGACTGTGGATCGGGCTGTGAGAAGTCTGGGAGTCTGGGTCTTGTCAGGCTCTAGGCTCGGGCTCCGGCGGGAGGCGGCGGCAAAGCAGACGTCGAGTTGCTGGATGGTGCCTGTGTGAACAGGGTGGTCACTCCTTGGCCACAAGGGAGATTCTCTTCCGTCTTCTGAGCAGCAGAATGTCGAAGTCCAGTTTTCTTCTGTATTTCAAGTTGATTCAGGATGATCTGAAGTCTCAGGACACAGCTCCCACTCTTATTCGAATCTGGGGGGCCGGATCACCTACTAGGTCCCTCCTCTGGGTGGAACCAGGAAGGGGGTGGTTACACCCCCTTTCCTTTGTCCAGTTTCGCGCCAGGACTGGGGCTGGAAAGCCCCAGCACCGGTTTGAACTGGCCTTTGCACAGGGACACCTTGTGTGCCCCAGGCATGTCTGATTCTATTCAGCCCTGTCCTACCCAATACACAAAATCCTGTCTGGGGTGGTGCTAGCACCTCCCCAGGCAGGAAACCCTTTGTCCAAGCTGCCCTCGCTGGAAGGACTCCCAGCAGCAGGAGGTCAGACTTGTGTCTGTGGTGGCAGCATCCATTTTGTGATGCTGAGGCTCTGTTTAACTTTAACCGGGGTTCAGGTTAGGTACATGTCGTGTCTTTCTAGAAGGGTGGAATGCTACCCCCGTCGCCAGAACTGGCGAGGGGGTAGTATTCCAATTGGTATGACACCTTACTCGACATGTTTTGATAAAGCCAAACCCAAGATAGCATTTAACCGCGAGGATTATAATGCACTTAAGAGTATATGGTATGGCAATATCATGGAACAGCTAAAGGACATGGTTCCGAAAGCTGCAGACAGGCTCAGCTCATGCCAGAGCACCCTCTCACATATTTCCAAGCACTCTGCCTCCAGGATTGATGAGGCCTTCCATAGGAGTGACTGATAGGAACATATGTGTCCATTTTAGGTTAGGTATAGGTATACTACATCTAAGTAAGGGGTGGTTACACCGACTTACCCCAGCTGAGTGATCAGCCAGTTGTGTCAAATATGGAGGCCAGGCCAGGGGTGGCATAATACATGCTGCAGCCCCTGGTAGGCCTTGGAAGCACCTATGCCCTGGGTACCTGGGTACACTGTTACAGGGGCCAATAAGGTGAACCAGTTCCAATTTCGTTATGCACCTAAAGTACATGGGTAACAATTTAGAGAGAGAACAGCAGGCTGTGGGTCTGATTAGCAGGCCCACAGCCACATTAAGTCATAAACCAGTGAAGCAAAAAGCAAAAATTTGGGGTGACCATAGGATAGCAGACCCTACTCTCCTACACCTACACGATAGAGAACTCTGGGGAAAGTATATATTACTGGCAAACATGATAGCCAAAGGATCACCAATACCTGAATCCTGGAATGGGGCGGAAATAATTCCTGTTTTTAAAAAGGGTGACAAGTCACTCCCAGGTAATTATCGCCCCATCAGTCTGATTGACACCGTTCAGAATATCTATGGCAGACTGGTATTAAACAAAGTTCAGGAGTGGGAGCGCGAGATGAATATCCTGTCCCACCTTCAAGCAGGATTTAGAGCCTGCATAAGCACAGTCGACCAAGTATTACACTTTGCCATGCTTTATTGGAAGACTGTTCAACTGGGGGGGGGGGGGTAGTTTATATGCTGCCTTCATTGATTTGAGGGCAGCCTTTGATCTTGTCCCGCGCTCAAACCTATGGCTTGTATTGAATGACATGGACATGCCTCCTGCCCTTCTTTCTCTGATTGTCAAATTACACGAGCATAACTATGCCCAGATAAGATGGGGTCCTCCTGGAAGAGTTACAAACCAGTTCCCAGTAGAGAGGGGGGTGCGCCAAGGTTGCGTGTTAGCCCCGACCCTTTTCTCTCTCTATATTAACAATGTGGCAAAAGTCTTGATTGAGGGAAACGTCGATGCCCCAATTTTAGCAGGTGCTAAGGTACCCATTTTAATGTTTGCCGACGACTGTCTTATCATCTCCAAGACCCCAAGTGGCTTGCAAAAAGCACTTGGGATCTTTAAAGCCTTTTGTATTAATTATGGGATGGAAATAAACGTTTTAAAATCAAAATTTATGTCTTTCAATCAACATAAGTCATACAGAGGGAAAATACTCATGAATGACTTACCCCTGGAACAAGTCAAATCATTTTCATACCTGGGTGTAACCATCCAGCACGATCTGCGATGGAACGAACAGATAGACCTAGCAACGCTAAAACATCGGCAAATTGCAGGGGCACTGAATAGAGAACATGCCAAGTCCTTGACAAAACCGGTGGGCCCGGCAATTACCGCGTACAACGCGAAGGCTGTGAGTGCAGCATTTTACGATGTAGAAATATGGGGGCATGGGAACCTAAGCAAGCTTACAGGTTCTGAAAATAGGTTCCTATGAAATCTTATTAATCTACCACAGAGTACCCTCATGGGCCCCGTTTTTCAGGACTTGGGTATGAGACCAATCGAGATCATTGCAAACCTCCGTCCAGTATTATACTGGAGGCGCTTATGGGAAACGCCGGAACTAAAAATATACGCTATGGGACTCATGGACATAATCAAAAGTGATGTCTTCCATCAGGTAAAATATCTCTCTGGAATTGGAGTGATTCTTAGAGAGTTGGGTCTGGTGGAGGCATGGGAGGACCCAACTAATGCTATATTTCCTTCAAAAAAGGCAATAAAGGGTCTGTACTGGGGACTGATATCCTCCAGATTGTTCAGGACTACTCCCCCACTCTCACTAACTGGGGTTTTCATGGAGTTCAAGGATGAGACTCTATTTGAGCCATTCTGGGACGACATAATAAAGCCACTGGATAGAAAGCTTTATTTTCAATTGAGAATCAGCAGTAATCCTGTCGGAGCATTTACATCCAGGTGGTCTAGTGGTGGAAACGCCTCATGCCCATGTTGCCCGGACCCCAAAGAAACTATCAGTCATCTACTCTTTGGGTGCCCTGCATACTCTGCCCCGCGTAGAGTCTGGCTGCGACCTATGGCTAAACTGCTGGGCACATGGAGTGGAATAGTGGCCGTTAGAATCATTTGTACAAGCCCAAGCCCATTAGTATATATAGCTGTGGCTACATTTTTAGGATGGTCGTGGGTCATCAGGAACAAAAGTGTAAAGGGATGAGTCAATGAATGATTAATTTTCTGATTACTTGTTGTATTTAATTATGGAAAAATCTTTGTTATTGTGATGAATGTTATCCCTTTTTATGTTCTTGTGTAATTTTACTTCTGTGGAGAAGTGTGGCTCACTGGTTAGAGGAGGCAGACCTGGAAGCAGAGGTCAGCCCGGGACCAGGGTTCAATTCCCGGCTCGGCGGGGTCTTGAGTCCTAAAATGTCCGTGGACTCGACAATTCTCGCTACGGTGCCTAATCGATTCATGGGTTCACACTCTGCGACTCTGGGCAATAGATTGCTTAATCTCCACAACGGCCCCTCGCGGCGGGAGGCCTGGCTTTCACTTTGCGGATACCCTGCCGGGGTATCTCACAGGGGAATACCAGGACGGGTTCCCTAAGCAAGCGCTTAGAAACCAGTGGTGATTTGCGCTATACAAATCCATGTACATTTACATTTACATTTACATTTTAATGAACAAACTTTTTAACTGCTATGCTTTTATGACAATCGTCGAATAAAGCTTGTTTGACTTTGACTTTGACTTTGACCAGGCGCTGGATTCCAGATGTCCCACAAAGGATCTAGTTGACTGCGGTGTCGGTATCTGGATTGGACCCAACAAGCCTTGGCAACTGCAACCCACGCAGGATGCCATGATTGGCTCTGTTGCAGACCAGCAAGGTCTGTGGCGCTTCCCCTTTGAAGAGAAGCTGAAGCAAGCCTGGAGCAACCCTGAAAGCAAGTTTGTTGAAACTGAAAGTCTTCAGGGGGCTCACTAGCCAATGGGCAAGGAACCGGGAAGACGCATTGAGCTGAAATGCAAGAATGGAGCCCACGGGACACTCGTGGAGTGGGGGGCTCTCCGCTTTGGTGCAAATGGTGCTCGGGGCTGGGGCTTCAAGCACCCCAATGCACAACTTACTGATGATTCAGAAAAGAAGTGCAGGTAGCAAAATGCAGGATGTCCAGGATTTCTGGTCCCACGTCTCCACCACTGTTAGACCTGTCAACCCTTTGGGCGGTCCCTCCTTATTTTTCTCCCCTTTTTGCCTATCTGAATTTTTGTCTACTAAATTTTTTTTGGGGTGTTGACCCTAGGTCTGTGGGCGCTCCATTGTTACTAATTAACAATGAAGCGCAGATGCCCCTCTAAAATGGAGAAAGTGGAGTAGGACATCTACAAAATGGTGGCTTAGTTAAGTTTCTAAGATGGTTGCCCTGTCAGGAGTTACCTCAGAGCTCTGGCCCATAGGATAGTATTAGTGGGATCTAGAACCTTCCGGCCCACTCTAGTGACCTGGGCCTAAGCTATATAAGGGAGGACACTGGGCAGCCATTTTGAGCATCGTGGGGCTGGCTGGAGTACAGGCTGTGGCGTCAGGGGGATAGGGCACTGAGAGGGTTGACTACTCCTGAGGGTTGCTTCCTTACCGCTGTCTTCGCCCCTATACCCATAGACCTCGCCCTGTCTAGGTATGAATTAGATGAACCTTGCCCTGGTGTCTCCACACAAAGGAAGGGGCCGTCACTTTCACTGGATTTCCCAGAGCAACTATTGGGGCTTGTGCTGATTAAAAAGTACTGCCCCCTTGACCTGTGGGGGTGAGAGCTGCCCTGAGGGCACTGGATAGCTACGGGTGTCAAGAAGGGTCTGTGAGAACTTGCCCCCCCCCCACTCTCTAGCGACACCGCTCCTGCGGGGTTGTAAATTGCGTGTGCCTGACCCAACTTACTTGTGCTGAGGAGCGCTGTGAAGAGACACCACCGCTGACCCCCCTTTGGACGATTTTGCTGGGGCTCCGTTGTGGTGTGGATGTCGCCTGACCTACGACATCGGGCTGGGAGCTCCGTGAGGCTTTGTTGGGGCAGTGAGACTAGGTGTGCGCTCCTATGGGCACGCGACTCCCTCCTGGGGTAAGGAACCGGTAATTGATCCGACACTTGTGCAGCTGCCCCTCGCTGAGGAGATCTTCGCTGAGGGGGCGGTGCGACATTGAGGCGTCCTTTCCTTCGCGCAGGCCCACTGGAGGGCTTGACAGCTTCCCTGAGGGGGGGGGGGCGCGGCATTGAGGCGTCCTTTTCTTCGTGCAGGCCCAGTGGAGGGCTTGACAGAATCCCTGAGGGGGTGGCGCCGCAGTGAAGACACCTCTCTCCCGCGCAGGCCCAGTGTAGGGCTTGACTTCTCCGGGAGGAAGCGCGGCTGTTCGGAGGAGAGGAGTGGCTGCCTGTAGAGGTGGCTGAGCAACGGCAATCTCGACTGGGCATTATAGCGGAAGCATCCTCTCCCCAGCGCAGCCCCAGGGTGTAGGCCGGCCTTGCCTGAGTGGGAGCGGACGCTTCATCAGGAGACTGTCGGTGAGCGGGTAGAGGTCCTAAGCTGCCTGTGACGGCTAGAACTGCCCATAAACACTTCAAGACCACAAGTAAGCAGGGATTTGGGGCTGGTGCGGGACACAAAGCCAGAGAAATCCCTACTGGATTTAGATTCCTGCCATTTATAGTACTGCTGCTGGTCCATTGCTACAGCCAAACAGACGCCAGGGTTTTGCAGGTTACCAGAATAACTGAATGTTTACTCACTGAAAATTAATGCACATACTAATCCCTGGGAGAATATAATTCCAGCTTCTGCTATAATAACGCATATCCCAGCTTTACCATAAAGAGATATGTAATACTGTTTCCTTACTGAAGTAATGCACAATCTTGTTTCACTGTATAGATGCATTTTTCATGCTGCTTGTCTTATCTGAAGGAGTAGTGGAGGAGTGTGGCTCACTGATTAGAGCGGCAGACCCTGATGCAGAGGTCTGGCCCGGGACCAGGTTTCAATTCCCGACGCGGCAGGGTCCTGAGCCCAAAAAATGTCCACCGACTCGATAATTCTCGCCTCAGTGCCTATTCTAATCATGGGGTCCCACGCTGCAACTCTGGGCAATAGTTGCTTAATCTCCACTATGGCGGCCCACCCGCTGCAGGATGCCTGGCTTTCACCCTGGGGATACCCAGTAGGGGTTATCTCACAGGGAAAAGACAGGACGGGTTCCCAAGGGAAGCGCCTTGATGCCTTCGGGTGATACGTGCGCTATATAAGTCGCAATACATTTACATTAACATCTGAACTGCAAAGTAGCTATCTAAAAATTGGAGAAAAGGTACTTTAGCTGAATACAATGTTGTTCTATAATTGATGCAGATAATCATATGGGGAAGTGCTAAATGTGTTGAAAGTTACCTTGCTAACGGAGTAAGCTAATTGAAGGAATTTGATAAAGCATTCCATTCTTTACTAACCAGGTGTGGTGTCATTTTTCAAGTGGAGGGGCGCTGGGTTACTGAGTGAGTGTGACGCAAGTATAACAAAATTGCCTTGGAGTTAGGCCTTCCCACTTGTGCCAAGCTACCCTAGGTGGGCCGGTGAACCCGGGTCCAACAACCACCACATCCACCACCACCACATCCACCACCACCACAACCACCACCTCCACCACCACCACCTCCACCACCACCATGTCCACCACCACCATGTCCACCACCACCATGTCCACCACCACCATGTCCACCACCACCACGTCCACCTCCATCACCACGTCCACCACCACCACCACGTCCAACACCACCACATCCACCACCACCACATCCACCACCACCATGTCCACCACATCCACCACCACCATGGCTGCCACCACCACCACATCCACCACCACCATGTCCACCACATCCACCACCACATCCACCACCACCATGGCCACCACCACGTCCACCACAAGGCCACCACCACCAATATGTCTACCACCACCACATCCACCACCACCACATCCACTATCACCACCACGTCCACCACCACATCCACCACACACCATCACCACCATGTCCACAACCACCACGTCCACCACCACCACGTCCACCACCACCATGTCCACCACAACCACATCCACCACCACCACCACGTCTACCACCAACACGTCCACCACCACCGCATCCACCACCACCACCGCATCCACCACCACCACATCCACCACCACGTCCACCACCACCACGTCCATCACCACCACGTCCACCACCACCACGTCCATCACGTCCACCACCACCATGTCCACCACCACCATGTCCACCACCACCACGTCCACCACCACCATGTCCACCACCACCATGCCCACCACCACCATGTTCACCACCACCACGTCCACCACCACCATGTCCACCACCACCATGTCCACCACCACCACCACGTCCACCACCACCACCACATCCACCACCCCACCACATCCACCACAACATCTCTCGTGTCCTCCACATGTCTCAGCTTTTCTGTGGGTGTGGGTCGGGGTCAGAGATGTCTGGAAGTCCATGTTCTGTGTCGCAGATTCTTCAGGGTCCGGCGGGAGCCTTGAAAATGCAGACTGGCAAAGTTGCTGTTGGTGCCCGTTTGAACATGGTAGTCACTCCTTGACCACAAGGGAGATGTCTTCCGGTCGAAATGGAATGTCGAAAGTCCAGGATATGTCTTTCAAAGATTCGTCCAGGGTAATCTAAAGTCCTAGGGACACAGCTCCTATACTTATACTAAGTTTGTGGGCTGGACTACCTAAAAGGTCCCTCCTATGGGTGGACCTAGGGCAGAGGGTGGTTACACCCCCTTCGCTTTGTCCAGTTTCACGTCAGAGCTGGGGCTGAGTGCCCCAGCAACTGGTTTGAACCTGGCTATGCATGGAGCACCTTGTGTGCCCCAGGCAGTGTCTCGAAAGCATTCATTGAATGCAGCCCTACCTGCCCCAATACACTAAATCCTGTCTGGGGAGGTGCTGGCACCTCCATGGACAGGAAACCTATTGTCCAAACCTCCCCTGCCGGAGTTTCGTCCAGCAGTAGGAGGTCAGACTCGTGTCTGTGGCAGCAGCATCCATTTTGTGATGCTGGGGCTCTGTTTAACTTTAATCGGGTTTATCAGTAACTACATGTCTTCTCCCTTTAGAAGGGTGGAATGCTACCCCCGCCGACAGGACTGGCGGGGGGTAGAATTCCAAAGTGTTTGACACCTTACATGACATGTTTTGATAAAGCCAAACCAGAGTTAGCATTAACCGCGAGAATTATAATGCACTTAAGAGTATATGGTATGGCTATATCATAGAACATTTATGGTTACTCATATAGCTACTGATCAACACATGCAGCAGTTTACAGAACAACAGACATAATGATGCACAAATTAGGACAGTTTAGTCACTAACCCATGCACTCAGTGAGACACATTTAATCACTCACTCATACAGTCAGTCATGCACCTACTAAATCCTTCATCCAGACACTTATACATCCACTCATTCTTCAATATGTAAGACATATTTTAACTTTACAGAAACATACAGTCACTGGATGTTGACATCAGTGATGTCATCAGTGATGTCATTTGAGATGTCATCAGTGATGTTATCAGTGATGTCACTGACCATGTCATGAATGATGTAATATGTGACATGATCAGCAGTGGATTGCGGGTGCGCGATATATAGTTAGTGCAACTAACTATATATGCGAATTTCAATGGTTTTGTGTGAGTAAAATAAGGTTTTGTAAATGCTAATTCCTAACTATATATGGTCTATAACCTATGGTTTTTTCAGTGAATTTTCAAGGTTTTGTAAATGCTAATTCCTAACTATATATGGTCTATAACCTATGGTTTTTTCAGTGAATTTTCAAGGTTTTGTAAATGCTAATTCCTAACTATATATGGTCTATAACCTATGGTTTTTTCAGTGAATTTCAATGGTTTTTTAATAGCAAATATCAAAAGCTGTAAAATGTATTCTTCTTTTAAAGGAAAAATATATTTTATATGTATTTAATATAATTTTTTTATGTATATAAATTTTTTGAAGGAACGAATTTATCAACTATCATGCTGAAGAAGAGTGTGGGGAAAAAAAACAAAGAGGAGGACTAAGAGGAAAGAACAATCAGTTCAAAAATACAATTGCTTTAAAGCATGAAGTGCTTTTCCACACATTTACATTTAAATAACCCATATTAGAACATACAAAATATCTACAGAGGAGACGGTGTACATTGAATTTTAGACATTTCATTGGTACCTACATGTTGGTACTTACATCACCCACACAACACAACAGCTCTATTCAGAGCTACCCTACCTCAAAGCACTCTAAAATATTATTTTAATATTTCCCTTGGTTTTCCCCTTGTTACGCTTTCCGGAACGCTACCCGGTGCGCGGACCGGGCGCTAACCGTGCGAAAATTTGAAAATGTGATTGATTCTTTGCATGACTGACTAGGTGTGTGAGTAACTCCATGGATGAGTGACAGTCTGTGAGTGTCTGTTTACACTGAGTGTATCTAAGGTTATATTAGAGTCTGAAGAGGTTCATCGTATTATCACATGAATGATGTAATCAGTGATGTGATCAGTAATGTCAAATGAGATGTCATCAGTGATGTCATTTGAGATGTCATCAGTGATGTCATCAGTGATGTCATCAGTGATGTCATCAGTGAGGTCATTTGAGATGTCATCAGTGATGTCATTTGAGATGTCATCAGTGATGTCATCAGTGATGTCATTTGAGATGTCATCAGTGATGTCATCAGTGATGTCACTGACCATGTCATGAATGATGTAATATGTGACATGATCAGCAGTGGATTGCGGGTGCGCGATATATAGTTAGTGCAACTAACTATATATGCGAATTTCAATGGTTTTGTGTGAGTAAAATAAGGTTTTGTAAATGCTAATTCCTAACTATATATGGTCTATAACCTATGGTTTTTTCAGTGAATATATATATATATATATATATATATATATATATCATATCTAAGTAAGGGGTGATTACACCACCTTACCCAGGCTGTCTGAACAGACCTGTGGTGTCAGTTTGAAAGGCCAGCCAGGGGTGGCATAATACATGATGCAGCCCCTGGTAGGCCTTTGATACACCTATGCCCTGGGTACCTATGGTACACTACATAGGGACTCACAAAGGTGACCCAATACCCAATCAGGTATGTACCTAAAGTACATGGTTACAATTTAGAGGGAGAACAGCTGGGCTGTGAGTCTGATTAGCAGGCACACAGCCACACTAAAGTCGAAAAACCAGAGAATCAAAGCAAAAAGTGGGGGTGACCATAGGAAGCAGACCCTACTCGCCTACAGGTGTGAGGGCCCTAAAGAACAGTGTAGATGTGGTGCATGTGGGTGATATTAAAAAAGGCATTGAAGCCCATAGGAATCAATGGGCATTACCGAATTGGTATTTACCGAATCGGTAAATTCCGAATTTTGCGAGGGTGCAGGGGGTGTCACTTTGACACCCTCTGGCACTCCAATTACAGGCATGTGTGCCATGTGGCACACATACATGCCCTAAGGGCATGTCTGTGTGTCACATGGCACAGGTGTGCATGCACAGATGTGCATGCACACCTGGATTCGGTATTTCACCACCCAATTGGATTGGGTGGTAAAATACAGAATCTAAAAGGCCTGTAGCACTGGAAACAGTGCTACCTACATCAGGAATTTTCAGATTCGGAAAAATTACCTATTCAGTATTTTACAGAATCGGTAAATTTACCGATTCGGTAAATTTACCGAATCTGTAAAATATAGCCCCCTACATCTCAATGACCTATTTACCAGTCGGTAACGGCCGAATTCGACCGTTACCGACCGGTAATGGCCACCTACATCGGGCCCTAGGTTTGCAACTAACAACAAGAGAGTCATGTCGTCCCCATAAGCATAGAAAACAACACATTATAGTATTCCCAAAGCAGGGGGTCAATTCACACATCATGGACTCACCTAGCATTTAGCTGCTACTCACTCCATTCGGCAAGTCGGTCATGCTGACGCCCAAGTATCAGTGTCCTGGTGTACCCAAAGTGGGGAAAAAGTAGAGTCAACATAAGGACTAGAGCAACAGCGAAGAGGAGGGTTAGACCCCCCTTGTGGCCCAAAACTGAACAGTACTATGGCCCCCATGTATTCAAGGGGTAGGGACGGGCTTACTACATCCAAGCCCTTCCAAACCCATAACCCTAGACACTTTGGAATTCGTGGCTCCGTAAGTGGCCACCAAGGGCCGCGGTGCCCCAGAATGCCCACCGCCCCTGACACCAGCGGAGTGAGCGAGGCGGTGGAACTTCCCAGGTCCCGCTGCACAATGAGAAGTTGCCCAGGGAGACGCGCCAACACCGGCAGTGACCAAGTGGATGGTAGGGGAGGGAAGAGCAAGCACCTCCCATCCCCCCTGTATGCAGAACCCAGACGGGTTCCTAACAGCACCACACAATCAGCCGCAACCTAACACCACACTCTCACCTGTCCTCCTTGGACGTGCGCTGGATAACCTCCCGCGTGTGTTACCGTCGATCATCCGGATGCCATAGTGACGGCCTCTCGCCATTTATAAAGGTTAAAATGAAGTTACCGAAAAATCCTGCATCCCTGGTTGGAGTCACGTGGTGTAGGGTGGGCGTTGTCTGTGCGCCAGTTACGCCACCTCACATGGTGTTAAAGGTCCGGGAAACAAGGCGGCCATCTTATAGTGTGCAGACAACATATCTGTCACCCTGGTTGGTGTTAAATGCACGTAATCTGTGCCTTAGCTTAGCCTAGAGAGATCATTGTGTGTACACATAACCCAGTTATCCATGCCAGTCGTGCCCCTCCTCCTGCAAAATGGGCGCTTCCAGTTAGTGATATATCATAATGTTGTATACCCGTACCCTCAAGACTCCATCAAGTTTAAGCGGAGTCTCATCCAAGGCAGTGCATGTGTAGCGGCATCATGGGGGTATATAGCTTGAACCAAACCCACGTCTTAACCATACGTCTCAGTGGTGTGGGGGCAACCCATGGGGATCAATGCTAATCTGGAGTATGGGGGTGTAGTGCCCTTATGCCCTTAATGCCAGTAAAAGGGCATATTCCTAACCAGCCGGTTAGTGAATCCTCTGTGGTGCATCACTTGTGGGCATAGTCATAGCCATCCATGTATACACATGCGGGTAGTGTGTGAGGGGAGGTTCCTGCTGCAGTTGGGTGCAGGCTAGAGGCAAAGCCACTCTGTACGGAGCTATAGTGCTGGTACATCTAGCTTCCTACCATGGAAGCCCATGGGATATCATCATTCAACCCAACTAGGTTTGTCGAGAGGGGATGCAGCCATCTCTGTTCTAACCTGAATAAAGTCCGTTGTGTGATCCCTGGGTGTGATTCCAGAACTACCCACGTTATGGCCACTGCTGGATGATTGAACTCCTTGCAGTGTGTGTACAGTTTGGTGGTGGTCTTCATGCATCTCACATTACTTTTTGTGTTCCGTGATGCACAACTTCATGGCCCTCATGGTCATCCCTATATACTTCTTGCAGCAGGGATAGGACAGCATGTAAATACATTTCTGTGTGTTGCAATTGGTGTGCCTCATCAGCTTCCACGTGAACGTGCCAGTCAAGGGCACCTCCTACACTGCTTCAGTTTAGTCGCAGACCGAGCAGGACCCGCAGGGGTAATGTCCCATTACTGGAGGGAGATCCCATAGGATCCTCTGTGCCAATTGTTCCTTAGCCCTTGGTCTGGTGTGTATCAAGATGTCTTTTAGATTTTGAGTGTGTTTAAAGGCAAATCTGGGTCTAGGGAGATGTAATTCTCCTGTGTTGACTATACCCCAGTGTTTGTTAATGATTTTCTTGAACTGGGTGGAATGTGGTGTGTGTGATGTAATGCATGTGAGGACTTCTGTCTTTTCTCTGGTTGATATCTGCAGAAGGGATTCCCCTGTGTTATTCATGGCCCTCTTGAAGGAGTTCCTGACCTGCCGTGCTGGGTAGCTCCTTTCCTTAAGGTTCCGTTGTAGTTGTTGGGCTTCTGATTTGTAGTCGGTCAGGGTGCTACAGTTCCTTCTAATGCAGAGGAACCGGCCAAAAGGTAAGCTGTTCCGTAGTGTCATAGGGTGGTGGCTCTCATGAAAGAGCAGGCTGTTCCTGTCCGTGTCCTTCCTATAGAGGGTCCATATGATGAAGCATGACACCTAGCTTGCTGGGTGTGTTAGGACTCTAATTCCGACTAGCAGGATCCCTCATCCTCTCCCCCTCTTTTACATTTTTTGCCTTGTGGGAACAGAATACCATTCTTGTTGATGATTAGAATATATCATGTCAGACCCCATGTTGAAATGGCTACTAAAGGCGAATGCATACTTGGAAACCAGGATTTGAATCACCGGGAGGCCGAAGTGAGGCTGAGTGTAACCTTATTTTCAATAATGTTACACCCATGTCGATAAAAAGACAATTCTTTGGAATAAGAGGACAGAGAGCATAAGATGCTCATTGAGCATATCACCCTATGAACTTCTGTGCATATAAAAAGGATATATATTGTCAGGAAATTTATCTCACCCTGTGTTTAGGTTGGTAAATAGATTATTAGTAAAGCAGTCATGTGATTCGGTGGGATTGCCTGCAAACTTTCTACGTTGCATCGAAAAGCACCTAACTAGATGAAATGGGGATGAAAGAGTAGCAGCGAGTTGTGTGATTTCTAAACTCTTGGAGCATATGAACTATTGAAGATATGCGTACCTTGCTTCACAGGGAACGGATGCCGCTCAAGGCGATCTTACAATGGCCGAATGGCATCTTCGCTCCTACGGATAATGAAGAAGTGGCACCATATGTATGTGTGCACGTTTCCTGGTGAAGGGAAAACCTACTCCCAAGATGGCCGCATCCATGTTTCTATTCTATGGACCTAAATCACATCACTACTGTTACAATTAGTGTGGTTCCTTAAAGTATACTTGTTCTCATCCTATGCAAATTCCTTTGTCTCATCAGTCAAGTCACATGCCTTACACTTCCTTACACAACGCTTTTGCCTTTTTTTTTTTTTTTAAACCTTTATTTGCATCAAAAGGATATACAAGTCTAGGCCTACAACCAAATCGGCCGGCCTCAATACGTGAAGCAATCAGAGGTTCCAAGGCAAACAGTACAGAGTCAATCAGCAAGAAGCAGAGGCAATACAATCGTAAAAGTGGAGAATATACCTAGGAACCGGAGGGCCAAGACACAGGAGCAAAAAAGGTTAATTTTATAATATGGGAATAAGGCGTATGACAGGGTCACTTTCAATATAGAGACGTCCGAAGTCCCAAAACCATCCTCAGCAACAATAAGGGAGTATGGGGCCGCAATAAAGGAGAAGCAACACAATTCACACATGAAGATCGGGATAATTTAGACATAATCGACATTTAAGCATTATCATCGTTACATGCCCACCACCCAAACCACAGCTAAGCCAGAACAGAGGGATCGGAGAAACATTACATCAAAACTAACCCGTCATAATGACCTCTAGGAAAAGGGAGGGAGAGGGGCGGGGGCGAGGAAAAAGGGGGGGAAGAGGGGGGAAAGAGGGGGAGGGGAGGAGGACAAGGCGGAAAATTGAAAAACAAAAACAAAAACAAAAACGAAAGAAAGAAGACACGCCGACACAGGCGTCCCGTGGCGGGAGTACAGGAGAAAACAGGAGTATCAACACCAGTGAGGGTACAGCAGTCGAGAAGAAAAGCAACCGAACCATAAAAGGAGGGTTAACGACGCCACACACCCCACCCCGAACACACCACGGGAGGCAGGGACAGACGCGGCATTACTATAAAGAGATACAAAAGGGCCATAGAACCAGAAAACAAACAACAAATAGAACCCAACCCACCCAACCCATCCTGCACCCCTGTAGAAGGCTATGGCCTACCCTTCAGACAGCGTGCCTGTCGCCCTAAACCAGAACCCGAAATATAGCAAGAAAGAAAGAGAGAAGAACAAGACAAAAAGAAACAGAAAGAAAGAAAACAGGAAGGAGGAGCATAAGAACAGAAATCAATATGGTCGGCCGCCGCCCTCCGCCCAACCAGACAATCGCAGCAAAAACAGACCAGGACGACACCCCAACAAGCGCCATAAAACCTACAGAGAGGAGGGACCTCCCACCGCTCTATGGGTACAAACAACTGCGCCGCTTTTGCCTTTCTTAAATGCAAATAAAATTTTATTCACTAGTGCCAAGCTCTTCACAGATCAGTCCCCAGTGCCTGTTGATATGCTTGTTTACTGGCATTGCTCTGGGTACAGGAGGTGGTTACACAAGTCAACCTTTGGCTGTCAGTGTCTAACCTATCCCTGGGTTCCAACAAAGTCTCTTGTGGGCAGTGCCAAGCTCTTTTTAGAGCATTTTAGTAGTCCTTTGGGGTCCTCTCTGTCAATCAACCTGTCGATGAGAACATCAGATTCTTTTAAGTAATCCGCTCAATGGGAACAATTCCTTATAATTCTTATCAATTGGCTGTATCGAAGGTTCTCGCACAAACTCCTGGGATGGTGGCTGGTTTACCTCCACAATATGTTGTGCTCAGTGGGATTAAGGACTAATATGGTATAGAGTTTCCCTTCTTCTACTCTAATGGTGATGCCCAAAAATGTATTTAGTTATTACTGTGTGTTATTGTAAACTGTATGTCTGTGTATCTGTTGTTTACCCAGTGAAAAAAATATTGCAGAGTGTCAATGTCTCCAATCCAAATCAACAAAACATCAACATACCGTTGCTACAAAGTACTGTGTTTCAAAAATGGATTATTGCTATTGTAAATATGGATACCCTCGTACGTGTCCATACAAATGTCATCCAAGTCCGGGGGGAACTCAGCTTCCATCGATACTCCAAGGGTTTGAAACTACTCCCCTTGGGACATAAAATGATTCATGGTCATCGCTATGTACACTAGGTCCACTATGAATTCAGTGGGGATCTGTGTAGGTTGTTCTCTACGGTTAAGCACGTCTCTGACTATTTCAAGTGCAGCTTGTTGAGGGATATTAGTAGGAAGCACATTTATGTCAATTGGAGCAAAGAGCTGTGTAGATGGCACGAAAGGATGGTTCTCAATTTAATTACATCCTTTGTGTCTCGGAGGTGTGATTTGGTGGCACTGACCCGTGGTCTCAAAAACACTGGCCAAGAAGCAGCTCTAAGAGGGCTTGCGGCTGATTCCACCAGGGTGGGGCGCCGTCCTGGATATGTGTCAAGCCGCTACGTGGGAGTCGGTACACATGTTCATGAAGCACTTCTGTCTCAACAGTCAGGGCAGCAGGACCTTTTGGCCTAAGCCAGTTGCACAGACTAACCACTTTGGGAGGAGCTACTATGGCACCTATTCACATAGCGAAGAATCTGCGATTAGAGGCATCCATCAGAAGAACAAGTTACTTACCTTCATTTACCGATCTTTCGATGGATACTCGGTCTAACCGCAGATTCTTTACCAACCCTTCTACCGCCCTGTTCTGTGAACTGAGCTCTTTTACATCTAAAAAGTACACACTGGTCATCCCAATCTGTCTATGGGCTCTGCGTCTGGTGGTGTGGGCAGTCCAGAAAGGAACTGACGTATGGGTGGCACTTTTGTGCAGATTTGCTTGTCACTTCTGAAGCAGTGCGACGACGGTCCGGAGCCGCATGACACCACCTATTAGCACACAGGACAACTGCTGTAAAGGCTACCAGAATATTCACAAGGTGAGGAACCTGCTGTTAGATAGAGTATCCACCTGAAAGATCATTACCAGAGGTAAATACCTTGTTCATCTGTCTTCGATATTCCTTATCATAACAAGAACATTGGACATGGATACATTTGAGGCCTCAGTGGAAGGGAAGATGGAGGCTGTGCATTGGCTACCTTGTATTGGATGTTCCATGAGTGGTTCAGGTAGCAAATTATCTATTTTATCATTTTGAAGACTGAAAAAGACAATTAATGTTCCAGCACTGTTGGACCGTGGTGCACGTGCAATGTTTACAGATCACAATTGAGCTCTTACAAACCATATTCCTGAAAGAGTTCATAAGAGACCATTTCAAACTGTTGATGGTACACACTTGGATTCAAGTCCAGTACAGGAGGCTTCTTTACCACTGCAGACTTCTTTAGGAAACAATACTTTGCTTTCTCAACAAGGAGAAAGCGACTCTGAGCACAACGTAGGGGACCAAATGGTCTGATTCCATAAAACAAAAAGTGAATCGCCAGGTTGAAAATACCAAAGAAGTTCATCCAAAGTTTAGGTTTTTATTCAACCAAAGGTTTAAAGGTGTTGAATCATCGATCAAAGGAAAACATAATCAATAACGTATATCCTTCATTGGAAACAGTTTTAAACGATGATCACACATCCCGATGCATTTCGGGCCACGCCCTTCCTCAGGGGATTACTCTACAAAACAATCCAAATGAAAACTATTCAAATAAATGTCTGTATAATATCACGCAAATACATAGTAAAGGGTGCTCTAAGAATAATGCCAAAAAGAAACATGCCGAGGTGAAAAAATGACCGACCACCAAAACTTCAACCAAAATAACCACACCCTAAGCAGTGTTCAAATAAAAATCGTGCAACATGTGAAAGGCAGAAAGCATAATCACCGATATAAACGTGTGGTACTCAAAAGACATGGGAAGAGTAACTGTGCCGGGAAAGAGCAGCAATGCGTGTAGCGTTGGATCCGTGCACTCATTAAAGTGAAGGTAAAGAGAAAACAATGACACCGGTTCACAAACGCCGCATGCAATGTTAAAAGTCTGGTGTAGTCCCAAAACAGGTACTTACAAAGAACACAGTGGTTCGAATTCCGCGGGGAGCCGCAGAGGAAAAGGTCAGTCGGAAGAGCCGCTGATCCACAGATTAAAAGTGTGAAGGTGAAGGCGAAATGAAAAGAGGACTAGCAATAAGGGTAGAAACACACAGAAAAACATGCCGCCATGATGAAACAGGATAGAGACCACACGAACAGTAGGCCATATAGATTCAGATAGAAAGAAAAATAAACAAAACATACATAAAATGAACGAAAATAAAGAATGAAGGCCACCAGTGAATGCACAGAGAATATATATTACAGATAGCATAGATATTCCATCCGGTCATTGAGCCCATGGGGCACCATGGTGGACATGAAACGGATCCAATAGTTCTCTCTTTTTAAGAGGGTGTTCTTATTGTTCAGGGTAACCTTTACTTGTTCCAGTATTTGAAATTTCAATTGCGCCACACAGTGTCTGTTGTCGTTGAAATGGGTAGCAACACTGGATTTCTGGTTGTGAGTACGGATATTGCTTTTATGTTCAAGAATTCTAACACAAATCTTTCTCTCAGTGTGTCCGATGTAACATTTGCCACAGGGGCATTTCAACAAGTATATAACATTACTGCTGTTGCAGGTGGCGTTAACACGCAGTTTAATGGTGTGTCCTTTCATGGGATGGTTAGTAGTGTTGCCCAGGATGCAATTGTTGCAATTACTGCAGTTGTAGCAGGGTTTGAGTCCCGTGTAGGATAGGGGGGTGGTAGTTGTGCAGGGTTGACTTAGGATTTCTTTCACATTTCTGCCTCGAGTGAATGCAAACATGGGAGGTTGATTGAACAAACCTTGAAAATCAGGTTCCATAGAGAGGATAGGCCAATGTTTACGAATGATGTGTTGAAAGTTGTTGGATATCTTCGAGTATTTGGAGACCACAACCATGCGGTCAGTATGTTTCTTCAGTTTAGGTTTGAGGAGATCGATCCTATCAATCTTTTCAGTTCTTTCGGCTGCCAAATCCAGGATGGGGGTAGGATACCCACGAGCTTTCAGTCTCTCCAAGGTGATTTTCATTTGCTTCTTGCTTTCTTGTTCATTAGAAACAATGCGTTTCACACGTAAAAGTTGAGCATAAGGTAAGTTATTCTTAAGACCTATACGGTGAAAACTTTGGTAATGTAGTGTGGAATTCCTGTCAGTGGGTTTCCGGAAGATAGTAGTGAACCACTCATCTGGTTCTCTGTGAATCTCCACATCCAGGTAATGGACACATCTGTCACTATGTTCCCAGGTAAATTGGATTCTCTCGTTGAAGGTATTCCATGATTCTAGAAAGTTAACAAGAGTGTCAACTGAACCACTCCACAACAAAAACACATCGTCTATGTATCGGAGATACATTTTACCATGTTGTCGCCAACTGTTTTGACGCAGAATGTTGGACTCCTCAAATTGTTTCATATAAATGTTAGCGTAGCAAGGAGCTGCCGAATTTCCCATGGCAGTGCCATTCAGTTGTAGTATCCATTTGTCCAATACATTGAAGTAACTATGGTACAGTGTGAACATGGTGAGTTGCATTAGAAATACTTTAAGATCAGGGTCTAAGTCAGATGCAGCCAACATTTGTTCTATCGAATCAATTCCTCCATCGTGAGGAATGGAGGTATAAAGTGAACATACGTCCACTGTACACATGATGAGTTCAGTATGATTGAGTTCATTCAAAATAGGTTCAAGCTTGAATAAAAAGTCTGTAGTGTCCCGGACATGTGACTTAGTTTCAAGAACAAAAGGTTGAAAATATTTGTCTAAGAATTTGCCAACATTCTGATGGATACTACCCCTAGTAGATACAATAGGGCGAAAGGGAGGTTTTGTAGGATGTTTATGCATCTTGGGAAGCATGTAGAGCACAGGAGGTTTGGGATTGATCGGCGTCAAAAATCTTCTAGTCTTGTCATTAATGGTGCCGTTGTCGAAAGCCACATTGATGATTTGAATCAAATTTTTGGCGAACTCCAGGGTGGGGTCCCCCGGAAGAACGTCATAGGTGTTAGTATCCATGATATGGGCTTCAATCTGTTGTTCATAAAACATAGTGTCCATAATCACCAAGGCGCCGCCTTTATCCGCATTCTGACATGTGATGGAGGGATTATCCGCAAGTTTTTAAAGAATGTTTCTCTCCTTTTTAGTGAGATTGCCGTGTTTCATAGGTTGTTGGAAAGGTAAGTTTAGAATATCTTGTTTGACCAAATTCTCAAAGGAATCAATAATCTTATGGCTTTGGGGTGCCAGAAAAGTACTGTGTGGGCGAAGTCCATGGAGCATATCTTCTTCCAGCGTGTTCGTGTTAGTTGTAGGCACAAACGATTGTCCCTTTTGGAGGGTGTTTATCTCTTCAATGGTTAATGCCGTGGATGAGATGTTAATAACCAAATTTTCTTCAGAGTTCATCCTACCAGAAACTCCATGCAAGCACACTCATCCGGTACCATCGTGTTCAACGGATCCCTCGGGCCTGAGGGTCCCATTAAAGCCCTTATTATGCAAGAACAATGTCCAATTTGTTGAGCGATGGTATTCCATCCTCAATAAATGTACCCTAGACCTGATCCTCCTGATCGTGGAGGAGTTATCTAAAACACTTGAAGAACTGTCACAGGAGATAACAAATGTAAAAAAGGAGCTAGACGATGCCATGTCAGCTGAAGATCTCGCTAACATGTTGGAGGATGTAAAAATCCAAATTGATAAGCACACTAGGGAAACACAAGAAAGAAAGCTTCGCAAGTTCAAAAGAGAGACTATTGATTACAAGCTCGGCGAGGTGTACACCTGGGCAGAGGTGTACGCCCGCCGACGATCCAACAAACCGTATAATCCTTTCTCTGGCAATGAAACATCATCCTCGGAGGAGGAGAATAGACAAAGACCAACCAACGTTACATCTAATGTGGAACCACAGATAGCGAGCACCTCAACTGAAACTGCGGTTCATTTTTTAGAATCAGGTCAAGAACAACAAAAAGATCCCAGGGGAGAAAAATCCGCCGAGGAATCCGAAAGAACCCCTCAAGCGACAAAAGGAAAGAGGACAAACAGAAGACGATGAACTCTGAAGAAAATTTGGTTATTAACATCTCATCCACGGCATTAACCATTGAAGAGATAAACACCCTCCAAAAGGGACAATCGTTTGTGCCTACAACTAACACGAACACGCTGGATCTAGAAGTTAGCGCCTTCAAATTAGTTCGGAATATCCGTCTTCGACATTACTTCCAGAATATTTGTCCTACACCTGCTCAGGAAGAAGATATGCTCCGTGGACTTCGCCCACACAGTACTTTTCTGGCACCCCAAAGCCATAAGATTATTGATTCCTTTGAGAATTTGGTCAAACAAGATATCCTAAACTTACCTTTCCAACAACCTATGAAACACGGCAATCTCACTAAAAAGGAGAGAAACATTCTTAAAAAACTTGCGTATAATCCCTCCATCACATGTCAGAATGCGGATAAAGGCGGCGCCTTGGTGATTATGGACACTATGTTTTATGAACAACAGATTGAAGCCCATATCATGGATACTAACACCTATGACGTTCTTCCGGGGGACCCCACCCTGGAGTTCGCCAAAAATTTGATTCAAATCATCAATGTGGCTTTCGACAACGGCACCATTAATGACAAGACTAGAAGATTTTTGACGCCGATCAATCCCAAACCTCCTGTGTTCTACATGCTTCCCAAGATGCATAAACATCCTACAAAACCTCCCTTTCGCCCAATTGTATCTACTAGGGGTAGTATCCATCAGAATGTTGGCAAATTCTTAGACAAATATTTTCAACCTTTTGTTCTTGAAACTAAGTCACATGTCCGGGACACTACAGACTTTTTATTCAAGCTTGAACCTATTTTGAATGAACTCAATCATACTGAACTCATCATGTGTACAGTGGACGTATGTTCACTTTATACCTCCATTCCTCACGATAGAGGAATTGATGCGATAGAACAAATGTTGGCTGCATCTGACTTAGACCCTGATCTTAAAGTATTTCTAATGCAACTCACCATGTTCACACTGTACCATAGTTACTTCAATGTATTGGACAAATGGATACTACAACTGAATGGCACTGCCAGGGGAAATTCGGCAGCTCCTTGCTACGCTAACATTTATATGAAACAATTTGAGGAGTCTAACATTCTGCGTCAAAACAGTTGGCGACAACATGGTAAACTGTATCTCCGATACATAGACGATGTGTTTTTGTTGTGGAGTGGTTCAGTTGACACTCTTGTTAACTTTCTAGAATCATGGAATACCTTCAACGAGAGAATCCAATTTACCTGGGAACATAGTGACAGATGTGTCCATTACCTGGAGGTGGAGATTCACAGAGAACCAGATGAGTGGTTCACTACTATCTTCTGGAAACCCACTGACAGGAATTCCACACTACATTACCAAAGTTTTCACCGTATAGGTCTTAAGAACAACTTACCTTATGCTCAACTTTTACGTGTGAAACGCATTGTTTCTAATGAACAAGAAAGCAAGAAGCAAATGAAAATTACCTTGGAGAGACTGAAAGCTCGTGGGTATCCTACCCCCATCCTGGATTTGGCAGCCGAAAGAACTGAAAAGATTGATAGGATCGATCTCCTCAAACCTAAACTGAAGAAACATACTGACCGCATGGTTGTGGTCTCCAAATACTCGAAGATATCCAACAACTTTCAACACATCATTCGTAAACATTGGCCTATCCTCTCTATGGAACCTGATTTTCAAGATTTGTTCAATCAACCTCCCATGTTTGCATTCACTCGAGGGTATATGAACAGGGTTAACCCAAAAACTAGTCACTGAGACCTGGGTAATCTAAGTACTGAAAAGAAGGGGTCTCAGTGTGAGAGCACTAATTATACTGATAGATTTGTAGAAAAATTAAACGACAATGAATGAATCCAACATTGTTTTAATTCACAATGAGGAACAATATAGAGAATATATTAACATTTTGTCAATGCATAAAGTAGGTTGAAAAGTGCCCAGGGAGGAAGGGTGGAAGGTGATATTGTGAGGATGGTGTGGTAAGGGTATTGTGACAATAAAACCAAGAAAATATCGAAAAGTTACATTTGTGTTTTCATTACACTACACAAAGGATGGTTCACTATGCCAATATATACAATTGTCATACTCCAATAGTGCAATCAATATCAGATGTAGGTAAGGAGTTGACTTAAAAGGAGACGTTGTCGACGTTTCGACCCTCTGGTTATCGCAGGGTTAGTTGAGCCCTTGCAGTGGGGTCTTCTTCAGGACAGGGAAGTGGGCAGACAACCTAATAAATACGTATATATAGAGGATTGTTTAATAAGGTGGCGAAATATATCCATGTTCAAAACAACAATTGGATTGAGTTACTATAGCACACAAAAAGAGCATACCGTTAGACTTGGCACTCTGTCTTATGCTTGTGTCGTCAGGATTAATTATCATAACTGAAGTTAAAGAAAATAAAATAAAAAGTAATTAAAGAAAAAGGTGTGGGTTTGTTTGGCACAACAGAGGAATCATGTTATATAGACAGAAATCTCACCAAATAGTGAGTCAGTCCTTGCTTCAACGAAGATTAATAAGGGAGAGGCGGAGAAAGAGGCCAGCCGTGGGGCGGCGGGACAGTCAATTTCTGAAAAGCAACGATAAGATTTTGAGATGTATAATAAATATACTGAATCCAGTATAACATCGTCATGGGCATTTAAGGGAAGAGGTCAGCTTACCAGCGTCTTCCGAGATGGATCAGCGATGGTTGATACGTCTCGTTGTGCCAGTAATTATCTAGAAAACCGGTAATGATCTAACTTAGAAAATTGCAATGAAAAAACTGACGCTACATAATGGCATTGCAGGGTTGTTCGGGCTTACCGGGTTAGTCCGGCGGGATCAGTGATAATCGAAGTTTCGAGTTCAACCTTATTTGGTTAGTTGACCTGTGAATCATATAGGGCAATAAGTTAACCGTGACCATTAAAAAACAGAGTCACATTGTTTAGTTCAATAGATTGCAATGGGGTTCAACCTGACCGAGAGTCAGCAAAAGCTTACCGGTGGCCGAATGGATCAGGTGACACAAAGCACTTGCGTCTGACGTAGCAGGGCAGACTTCCTTGTTGGAGAAGTAACCTTGGAAACGGGGGCACGTGATCGCCTCAATGGTGATAGAGCGCGAAGACAGACCTGGGTCAAACTTAAGGATACATTTTACAATTGTTTTGAAAAAATCGGCGATGTAGGGGCAATGTTAATTCACGGAGCATTTAACTGCACCCTGATATTGTTCCATTGATTAAAACAGTGTAGCTTGGTATGTGGTGTCAAACTGTTGACACAGCACGGAGAATCCAATCGGGGTAACCATGGTAACCGGAAGCCGAGCTATGAAGGCTTGTTCTGAAAAACGAATAGCAGAGACCTAATTTATACAAAAAGGGGCGTTGTAATTTGATTCAAGCCGTTATGAATACGGATTCATTTGAGATTATGAAAACCGATACACAGGTGAAATTACATTGATTTCAATATGGATGACACATGTCTGAGTTAGTCCTATCAACGAATCACGAACAAGTATTACTATTGGATAAAACATTAACATTTGGCTGGAGCATTGATGTGTGTGCAATATTGATGTTTAGGGAGTACCTCTCACATGAGGGTAAAGTCCCACTCACTACCTTACACTAGGAGTCCAATGGACTGATACAGACACACTGAAAGACTTAAGGGCACCGGAAAATCATCATGGTCATTGTAACCATCAGTGTGTGATCACTTTGCAGTCAAACAAGGAAAATACACATAGTTGGAAGGCGTACCTCTCACATGAGGGTAAAGGCCAATTGCAATAATTGTGTTCATAACCATGTGTGTTATACATTGTGCCAATGCCTATCACTGCAGTATTGCTAACTGTGAAAAGGAACTGTCGTACTCATTAAGCCCATTCTGAATCGAGTCAAAGCAAAACATCCATTTAATTTCCCGGATATTCAGGATATTAGTGATGTTGCCACCCCGTGGTCCCAGCACTGCCTTTTCCAATATCACCCATCTTAAGCTATCAGGGGAATGGGCTGCGGACTTGAAATGATCAACTAAAGGTGCCCCCTGGACATCACACCTTATCCTACTCATGTGCTGGAGAATTCGTACTTTAGCCCTTTGTTGTGTTTGGCCTATGTATATTAGTCCACATGGACAAACAATGGCGTAGACTATGTTTGACGTATTGCAATTACTATGGAATTTCAGCGGAATCTTTTGTTGACGATGTACAAATTCCTTAGTTTGGATCGTTGTGTCGCACGCCTTACAGTTCCCACACCTGAAGTGGCCCAAGACCGGTGGAAGGTTCCATAATGTTGTGATTGTGGGATCATCAGGGACAGATAAAAAGGACCGCACTACATGGTCTTTAACACTCTTAGCTCGTTTGAATGCATGTAGGGGAGGTCCTCTTTGATTGATGTCATCAGATATCAATTGCCAATGTTTGTTAATTATGCGCTTGATTTGGTTACTTTTGGTGGAAAATGTTGTTACACACACTATCCTTTGATCCTCAACAGGTTTTTTGTCTTTTGGAGTGAGTAACTCGTCCCTCGGATAGTACCAGGCGCGCTTCCTCGAATTTTTCACCAATCTTTTTGGATAACCTCGCTGGTGAAGACGGTTGGACAATTGTTCTGATTCTAGCAGGTAGTGTTCTTTGTTGGAACAATTACGTCTGATCCGAAGAAACTGTCCGAATGGTAAATTGTCGCGGAGAGCACGGGGATGGTGGCTACTGTATTGTAACAGGGAATTCCGCTCTGCTGGTTTACGGTACAATGTGGTCTGTAGAATACCTGACTCTTCGTAAATGGTAATGTCTAGGAAGTTGATTTGTTTGTTGTCTGATTGACTGGTGAACTTTAGGTGTGGTGATTGCTGATTAAGCCACAAAAAGAAAGCTGCAAGTTCGTCCGAGTTACCATTCCAGATAAGGAGAATGTCGTCTATGTATCGCATCCATAGGCTTAGTTGGTCTCTAAATGGATTCAAATCATTAAGCACAGTGTTGTTCTCAAAAGCCGCCATGTACAAAATTGCTACGTCCGGGGCAAATGGAGCCCCCATTGCCACTCCGGAGATCTGTAAGTAGAATTTGTTTTTAAAGATGAAGAAGTTTTTAGTCATGGCTATCGTCAATAGCGCTATGATAAATTCCGTTGGAACTTGTGCCGGTGTTGGTCGTTTGTTCAAACATCTAGTGATCACTGCTAATGCTTCTTGTTGAGGAATGCAGGTGTAGAGGGATACTACATCACACGTGGCCAGTATTTCAAGTTGAGGATCAAATGGTCGATTCTCGACGATCGTGATTGTGTGCATAGTGTCTTGTAGATATGATTGACAAGACTCTGCCAATGGTTTAATGAAGAAATCAATATACTTGCCCAATGGTTCCAAAATTGAGCCACATCCCGACACGATGGGTCGTCCGGGGGGTGTGGTTATACTTTTATGTATCTTTGGTATAGTATAAATAGTTGCAAGTCGGGGATGTTTTTGATTGAGATACGGGTACTCATTTTCCGATAAGAAACCCTGGTCAAGGCCTGCCTGAGTCAGTAATTGGATCTCGGTAGCGATTGCTTTCGTGGGGTCCGATCTTAGAAGTTGATAACTTGCCCCATCATTGAGTTGGCGAAGGATTTCGGATTCATAATCAAGAGTATGCTGAATAACTATGGCACCCCCCTTGTCCGCTGGCTTGATGACAATTGTATTATTACTAGCAAGTGACTGCAAGGCTGTCCTTTCAACTTTACTTATATTGTACTTGGTGAAAGATTGAGAGTCCAAGATTTTCTGCACATCTCTCCATACCACTGCCTCATAGGCTAATATTTTGGATGACATGGCACCAGAATGTGGAACAAAGGTTGAGGGTGTTCTTAGTCCCGTAAGAGATGGATTAGATGGCATCGTTGATGTTCGGAAAAAATATTTCAAACGTATTTTACAAAAAAACTTGAAAAGTTCAGTGCGGATTGTGAAGTTGTCGGGGCGATTCGTTGGAACATACGACAATCCTTTGCTCAGAACCATGATTTCATTTGTATCCAAATCGTGTTTGGATATGTTGATTACAGGGTGCAGGACTTCAGGAGTGGTTACCATCGGTAGGTCTTGTTGCGGGTGGTTCTCTCCCCGTGCTGTTCTGACTGGAAGTGAACTTGCTTGGGTGCCTGACCTCTGCCACCATCCCAGTTGTTCACGTTCTGTGCCGGTCCACGCTGCTGTCCCCTGCCCCAGTTGTTGCCCCTGCCACGGGTTGGGCGCCATGGAGCTTGGCGTTGTCCTAAAAAAGGATTATACTGGTGTTGTTGGTATCCGTAATCGTGATAATTCTGATAATTACTAGGACCGGCCTGATCCTGTTCTCCTTCTGAACTATAGGAGGAATCGGAAAAGGTCTGATAGTTGCGTCTTCCTCTGTATGTTCCACGTCCTCTGTTGGTAAATCGTCCTTGTGCGTCTTGGCGAAAGTAATCCTCGTTTAAATACGGATAAGTTTTCTTTTTGTCATACAAACGAAGGTCTCTTGCCAATTTTTCCAATTTGTGATTTTGCGTTGTAACATCAAAGTCTTTGAGGGATGCCTCAAGGTTAGTTAGAGTTTCTTTTGCACTTGCAAAGTTCGCGTCAGCAGCTATTTCCGCTTTTAAGGTTTTTATTTCAGCGGTGATCAACTGAACTTGTTCCACTGCAGTTTCCACGCCAAGGACCATCCAATGACGGGAGCAATTGTTTGCGACGTGGCTGAATCCTTCTTTAAACTTAGGAACCTCTATAAATATTGCTGGTTCAATTTTGATTTGCAGTCCGACCGGAATGATGTTTTCTTTTAGGTATCTTGTCAAAAGATGACCGTGCCACCGTGTGCGGACCAGCTTCTTCTCCAACCTCTCCAGCCGTGAGATCTTGTCCTTTAATGAGAAGTCTATAGTTGGAACATCAGTAGAGAAAAAAAGATTGTCTGGATTCTCTAACAGTCTTTCTATATAATCCTCTGAGTATGAGAGAAGTTCTCTCTCCACCATAGTGTGCTAAGGAATGTATTCAAGCAATGGAATTAAAAATAAAAATAAAAGACCTCGCAAACAGCCGTCTGCTCGAAGTAGGGTATATGAACAGGGTTAACCCAAAAACTAGTCACTGAGACCTGGGTAATCTAAGTACTGAAAAGAAGGGGTCTCAGTGTGAGAGCACTAATTATACTGATAGATTTGTAGAAAAATTAAACGACAATGAATGAATCCAACATTGTTTTAATTCACAATGAGGAACAATATAGAGAATATATTAACATTTTGTCAATGCATAAAGTAGGTTGAAAAGTGCCCAGGGAGGAAGGGTGGAAGGTGATATTGTGAGGATGGTGTGGTAAGGGTATTTTGACAATAAAACCAAGAAAATATCGAAAAGTTAAATTTGTGTTTTCATTACACTACACAAAGGATGGTTCACTATGCCAATATATACAATTGTCATACTCCAATAGTGCAATCAATATCAGATGTAGGTAAGGAGTTGACTTAAAAGGAGACGTTGTCAACGTTTCGACCCTCTGGTTATCGCAGGGTTAGTTGAGCCCTTGCAGTGGGGTCTTCTTCAGGACAGGGAAGTGGGCAGACAACCTAATAAATACGTATATATAGAGGATTGTTTAATAAGGTGGCGAAATATATCCATGTTCAAAACAACAATTGGATTGAGTTACTATAGCACACAAAAAGAGCATACCGTTGGACTTGGCACTCTGTCTTATCACTGCTTGTGTCGTCAGGATTAATTATCATAACTGAAGTTAAAGAAAATAAAAAGTAATTAAAGAAAAAGGTGTGGGTTTGTTTGGCACAACAGAGGAATCATGTTATATAGACAGAAATCTCACCAAATAGTGAGTCAGTCCTTGCTTCAACGAAGATTAATAAGGGAGAGGCGGAGAAAGAGGCCAGCCGTGGGGCGGCGGGACAGTCAATTTCTGAAAAAGCCACGTCGCAAACAATTGCTCCCGTCATTGGATGGTCCTTGGCGTGGAAACTGCAGTGGAACAAGTTCAGTTGATCACCGCTGAAATAAAAACCTTAAAAGCGGAAATAGCTGCTGACGCGAACTTTGCAAGTGCAAAAGAAACTCTAACTAACCTTGAGGCATCCCTCAAAGACTTTGATGTTACAACGCAAAATCGCAAATTGGAAAAATTGGCAAGAGACCTTCGTTTGTATGACAAAAAGAAAACTTATCCGTATTTAAACGAGGATTACTTTCGCCAAGACGCACAAGGACGATTTACCAACAGAGGACGTGGAACATACAGAGGAAGACGCAACTATCAGACCTTTTCCGATTCCTCCTATAGTTCAGAAGGAGAACAGGATCAGGCCGGTCCTAGTAATTATCAGAATTATCACGATTACGGATACCAACAACACCAGTATAATCCTTTTTTAGGACAACGCCAAGCTCCATGGCGCCCAACCCGTGGCAGGGGCAACAACTGGGGCAGGGGACAGCAGCTTGGCCCGGCACAGAACGTGAACAACTGGGATGGTGGCAGAGGTCAGGCACCCAAGCAAGTTCACTTCCAGTCAGAACAGCACGGGGAGAGAACCACCCGCAACAAGACCTACCGATGGTAACCACTCCTGAAGTCCTGCACCCTGTAATCAACATATTCAAACACGATTTGGATACAAATGAAATCATGGTTCTGAGCAAAGGATTGTCGTATGTTCCAACGAATCGCCCCGACAACTTCACAATCCGCACTGAACTTTTCAAGTTTTTTCGTAAAATACGTTTGAAATATTTTTTCCGAACATCAACGATGCCATCTAATCCATCTCTTACGGGACTAAGAACACCCTCAACCTTTGTTCCACATTCTGGTGCCATGTCATCCAAAATATTAGCCTATGAGGCAGTGGTATGGAGAGATGTGCAGAAAATCTTGGACTCTCAATCTTTCACCAAGTACAATATAAGTAAAGTTGAAAGGACAGCCTTGCAGTCACTTGCTAGTAATAATACAATTGTCATCAAGCCAGCGGACAAGGGGGGTGCCATAGTTATTCAGGACACTCTTGATTATGAATCCGAAATCCTTCGCCAACTCAATGATGGGGCAAGTTATCAACTTCTAAGATCGGACCCCACGAAAGCAATCGCTACCGAGATCCAATTACTGACTCAGGCAGGCCTTGACCAGGGTTTCTTATCGGAAAATGAGTACGCGTATCTCAATCAAAAACATCCCCGACTTGCAACTATTTATACTATACCAAAGATACATAAAAGTATAACCACACCCCCCGGACGACCCATCGTGTCGGGATGTGGCTCAATTTTGGAACCATTGGGCAAGTATATTGATTTCTTCATTAAACCATTGGCAGAGTCTTGTCAATCATATCTACGAGACACTATGCACACAATCACGATCGTCGAGAATCGACCATTTGATCCTTAACTTGAAATACTGGCCACGTGTGATGTAGTATCCCTCTACACCTGCATTCCTCAACAAGAAGCATTAGCAGTGATCACTAGATGTTTGAACAAACGACCAACACCGGCACAAGTTCCAACGGAATTTATCATAGCGCTATTGACGATAGCCATGACTAAAAACTTCTTCATCTTTAAAAACAAATTCTACTTACAGATCTCCGGAGTGGCAATGGGGGCTCCATTTGCCCCGGACGTAGCAATTTTGTACATGGCGGCTTTTGAGAACAACACTGTGCTTAATGATTTGAATCCATTTAGAGACCAACTAAGCCTATGGATGCGATACATAGACGACATTCTCCTTATCTGGAATGGTAACTCGGACGAACTTGCAGCTTTCTTTTTGTGGCTTAATCAGCAATCACCACACCTAAAGTTCACCAGTCAATCAGACAACAAACAAATCAACTTCCTAGACATTACCATTTACGAAGAGTCAGGTATTCTACAGACCACATTGTACCGTAAACCAGCAGAGCGGAATTCCCTGTTACAATACAGTAGCCACCATCCCCGTGCTCTCCGCGACAATTTACCATTCGGACAGTTTCTTCGGATCAGACGTAATTGTTCCAACAAAGAACACTACCTGCTAGAATCAGAACAATTGTCCAACCGTCTTCACCAGCGAGGTTATCCAAAAAGATTGGTGAAAAAATCGAGGAAGCGCGCCTGGTACTATCCGAGGGACGAGTTACTCACTCCAAAAGACAAAAAACCTGTTGAGGATCAAAGGATAGCGTGTGTAACAACATTTTCCACCAAAAGTAACCAAATCAAGCGCATAATTCACAAACATTGGCAATTGATATCTGATGACATCAATCAAAGAGGACCTCCCCTACATGCATTCAAACGAGCTAAGAGTGTTAAAGACCATGTAGTGCGGTCCTTTTTATCTGTCCCTGATGATCCCACAATCACAACATTATGGAACCTTCCACCGGTCTTGGGCCACTTCAGGTGTGGGAACTGTAAGGCGTGCGACACAACGATCCAAACTAAGGAATTTGTACATCGTCAACAAAAGATTCCGCTGAAATTCCATAGTAATTGCAATACGTCAAACATAGTCTACGCCATTGTTTGTCCATGTGGACTAATATACATAGGCCAAACACAACAAAGGGCTAAAGTACGAATTCTCCAGCACATGAGTAGGATAAGGTGTGATGTCCAGGGGGCACCTTTAGTTGATCATTTCAAGTCCGCAGCCCATTCCCCTGATAGCTTAAGATGGGTGATATTGGAAAAGGCAGTGCTGGGACCACGGGGTGGCAACATCACTAATATCCTGAATATCCGGGAAATTAAATGGATGTTTCGCTTTGACTCGATTCAGAATGGGCTTAATGAGTACGACAGTTCCTTTTCACAGTTAGCAATACTGCCGTGATAGGCATTGGCACAATGTATAACACACATGGTTATGAACACAATTATTGCAATTGGCCTTTACCCTCATGTGAGAGGTACGCCTTCCAACTATGTGTATTTTCCTTGTTTGACTGCAAAGTGATCACACACTGATGGTTACAATGACCATGATGATTTTCCGGTGCCCTTAAGTCTTTCAGTGTGTCTGTATCAGTCCATTGGACTCCTAGTGTAAGGTAGTGAGTGGGACTTTACCCTCATGTGAGAGGTACTCCCTAAACATCAATATTGCACACACATCAATGCTCCAGCCAAATGTTAATGTTTTATCCAATAGTAATACTTGTTCGTGATTCGTTGATAGGACTAACTCAGACATGTGTCATCCATATTGAAATCAATGTAATTTCACCTGTGTATCGGTTTTCATAATCTCAAATGAATCCGTATTCATAACGGCTTGAATCAAATTACAACGCCCCTTTTTGTATAAATTAGGTCTCTGCTATTCGTTTTTCAGAACAAGCCTTCATAGCTCGGCTTCCGGTTACCATGGTTACCCCGATTGGATTCTCCGTGCTGTGTCAACAGTTTGACACCACATACCAAGCTACACTGTTTTAATCAATGGAACAATATCAGGGTGCAGTTAAATGCTCCGTGAATTAACATTGCCCCTACATCGCCGATTTTTTCAAAACAATTTTAAAATGTATCCTTAAGTTTGACCCAGGTCTGTCTTCGCGCTCTATCACCATTGAGGCGATCACGTGCCCCCGTTTCCAAGGTTACTTCTCCAACAAGGAAGTCTGCCTCGCTACGTCAGACGCGAGTGCTTTGTGTCACCCGATCCATTCGGCCACCGGTAAGCTTTTGCTGACTCTCGGTCAGGTTGAACCCCATTGCAATCGATTGAACTAAACAATGTGACTCTGTTTTTTAATGGTCACGGTTAACTTATTGCCCTATATGATTCACAGGTCAACTAACCAAATAAGGTTGAACTCGAAACTTCGATTATCACTGATCCCGCCGGACTAACCCGATAAGCCCGAACAACCCTGCAATGCCATTATGTAGTGTCAGTTTTTTCATTGCAATTTTCTAAGTTAGATCATTACTGGTTTTCTAGATAATTACTGGCACAACGAGACGTATCAACCATCGCTGATCCATCTCGGACGACGCTGGTAAGCTGACCTCCTCCCTTAAATGCCCATGACGATGTTATACTGGATTCAGTATATTTATTATACATCTCAAAATCTTATCGTTGCTTTTCAGAAATTGACTGTTCCGCCGCCCCACGGCTGACCTCTTTCTCCGCCTCTCCCTTATTAATCTTCGTTGAAGCAAGGACTGACTCACTATTTGGTGAGATTTCTGTCTATATAACATGATTCCTCTGTTGTGCCAAACAAACCCACACCTTTTTCTTTAATTACTTTTTATTTTCTTTAACTTCAGTTATGAAAATTAATCCTGACGACACAAGCAGTGATAAGACAGAGTGCCAAGTCTAACGGTATGCTCTTTTTGTGTGCTATAGTAACTCAATCCAATTGTTGTTTTGAACATGGATATATTTCGCCACCTTATTAAACAATCCTCTATATATACGTATTTATTAGGTTGTCTGCCCACTTCCCTGTCCTGAAGAAGACCCCACTGCAAGGGCTCAACTAACCCTGCGATAACCAGAGGGTCGAAACGTCGACAACGTCTCCTTTTAAGTCAACTCCTTACCTACATCTGATATTGATTGCACTATTGGAGTATGACAATTGTATATATTGGCATAGTGAACCATCCTTTGTGTAGTGTAATGAAAACACAAATGTAACTTTTCGATATTTTCTTGGTTTTATTGTCACAATACCCTTACCACACCATCCTCACAATATCACCTTCCACCCTTCCTCCCTGGGCACTTTTCAACCTACTTTATGCATTGACAAAATGTTAATATATTCTCTATATTGTTCCTCATTGTGAATTAAAACAATGTTGGATTCATTCATTGTCGTTTAATTTTTCTACAAATCTATCAGTATAATTAGTGCTCTCACACTGAGACCCCTTCTTTTCAGTGCATTCACTCGAGGCAGAAATGTGAAAGAAATCCTAAGTCAACCCTGCACAACTACCACCCCCCTATCCTACATGGGACTCAAACCCTGCTACAACTGCAGTAATTGCAACAATTGCATCCTGGGCAACACTACTAACCATCCCATGAAAGGACACACCATTAAACTGCGTGTTAACGCCACCTGCAACAGCAGTAATGTTATATACTTGTTGAAATGCCCCTGTGGCAAATGTTACATCGGACACACTGAGAGAAAGATTCGTGTTAGAATTCTTGAACATAAAAGCAATATCCGTACTCACAACCAGAAATCCAGTGTTGCTACCCATTTCAACGACAACAGACACTGTGTGGCGCAATTGAAATTTCAAATACTGGAACAAGTAAAGGTTACCCTGAACAATAAGAACACCCTCTTAAAAAGAGAGAACTATTGGATCCGTTTCATGTCCACCATGGTGCCCTATGGGCTCAATGACCGGATGGAATATCTATGCTATCTGTAATATATATTCTCTGTGCATTCACTGGTGGCCTTCATTCTTTATTTTCGTTCATTTTATGTATGTTTTGTTTATTTTTCTTTCTATCTGAATCTATATGGCCTACTGTTCGTGTGGTCTCTATCCTGTTTCATCATGGCGGCATGTTTTTCTGTGTGTTTCTACCTTTATTGCTAGTCCTCTTTTCATTTCGCCTTCACCCTCACACTTTTAATCTGTGGATCAGCGGCTCTTCCGACTGACCTTTTCCTCTGCGGCTCCCCGCGGAATTCGAACCACTGTGTTCTTTGTAAGTACCTGTTTTGGGACTACACCAGACTTTTAACATTGCATGCGGCGTTTGTGAACCGGTGTCATTGTTTTCTCTTTACCTTCACTTTAATGAGTGCACGTATCCAACGCTACACGCATTGCTGCTCTTTCCCGGCACAGTTACTCTTCCCATGTCTTTTGAGTACCACACGTTTATATCGGTGATTATGCTTTCTGCCTTTCACATGTTGCACGATTTTTATTTGAACACTGCTTAGGGTGTGGTTATTTTGGTTGAAGTTTTGGTGGTCGGTCATTTTTTCACCTCGGCATGTTTCTTTTTGGCATTATTCTTAGAGCACCCTTTACTATGTATTTGCGTGATATTATACAGACATTTATTTGAATAGTTTTCATTTGGATTGTTTTGTAGAGTAATCCCCTGAGGAAGGGCGTGGCCCGAAATGCATCGGGATGTGTGATCATCGTTTAAAACTGTTTCCAATGAAGGATATACGTTATTGATTATGTTTTCCTTTGATCGATGATTCAACACCTTTAAACCTTTGGTTGAATAAAAACCTAAACTTTGGATGAACTTCTTTGGTATTTTCAACCTGGCGATTCACTTTTTGTTTTATGGAATCAGACCATTTGGTCCCCTACGTTGTGCTCAGAGTCGCTTTCTCCTTGTTGAGAAAGCAAAGTATTAGTTCCTACGGATTTTGCACTGCCAGGCCAGACAGTGTTTCACTCTAGCAGCACACTACAACGTTCCACTTTTCATCACTTTGTGATTTATCAGGTTGTGCGAGTTCCTTCCTACTATAGTTTTCTTTAGGAAACCACATTGAAGTAACCTCTCTTAGGGCCAGATGTAAGAGCCCTAATACCGGTCGATAACGGCCGAATTCGGCCGATACCGACCGGTATTTGGGTTTTCTGATGTAGGGGGCCTATATTTTACCGATTCTGTAAATTTACCGATTCGGTAAATCCATATGTAGATGACACTCCTAAGAGTGCCACAGGCCCTTAAGAGTCGGTATTTTACCACCCAATCCTTGGGTGGTAAAATACCGAATTCAGGTGTGCACGCACATCTATGCAATGTGACCCACAGACATGCCCTTAGGGCATGTATGTGTGCCACATGGCACACAAGCCTGTACTTAGGGTGCTAGAGGGTGGCAAAGTGACACCCCCTGCACCCTTGCAGGATTCGGTATTTACCGATTCTGTAAATACAGAATCGGTATTTCCCATTGATTCCTATGGCCTTCAAAGCCCATAGGAATCAATGGGAAATACCGAATCTGTATTTACAGAATCGGTAAATACCAAATGTTACAGATTCGGTAATTCTGAATTTAAAATTACCTACATCTGCCTCCTTCCTATTTACTGACTCTTAAATACCGAATCGGTAAAATTCGGTATTTAAGAGTAGGTAAATCGGAATTACCTACATCTAGCCCTTAATGATGAACTAATTTCTGGAATTTCTTGGCTGGTGTAGTTCGTACATGAACTTGGATAAAAAAATGTTTCATTGTCATCACTGGTTTGCTATGCTGATTGGCAGAAAGTCATTGGTCACCAAATGAAACGATAAAAGATTACGTGTCAAATTTAATTTTGGCTAATCTTTATTTTGAGGCACCGCTGTACCAAGTTTTTCTTCCCTTTTTGCTAAGCCTGAGGTCTGCTTGCTTCCCTTTCATAGAGAATATTACTGTGCTATAACGATTTTAACAAACTCTACAAAGAGCAAACGTGTTTACCAGACCTGATCTGCGAGGGATTTATTATTTTGTGCACATTATAGAGGGTGAAAAATGCAGGACTCCAGATATTTTGCAACTTTTATAGATTCAGCCTTCTCTGATATTCTAGATCAGTTTTCCAATGAAATAATTTATTTGATTCAGTTCTCTTACGAGAACAACACATTTTTAACAATAAAAATTACAATTTTGCTATTAAAATGATCTTTCTAATATAATATTAAAAATGATTTTAAAAAGTTATACATGTAAATACACACTAATTCATTAGGTGGAGCATTGCAAAGGGTAATCACATTCTGGACAGAATTTATATTACATTTTGTTTTGATCGGTGTTATGTATCTATTCCTGGCAGCAACAATAGAATAATTTGGACAGGCAAAGAGAATGTGTTCCAAGTCTTGCACCCCACCTTTACATAAGTCACAGAGGTTAGACCCTCTTCCTTTTGGCAACCACTTAATTGTGTGTGATTTCAGGGGTAGTATCCCAAGTCGTAGTAGGATAATGCTTCGCCTAACTCCATGATTTAAATTAAAAAGAATATATTGTTGCGTTTTTTTAAAAACTTTTGTGTCCGCGTACTGTTTGTACGTTGAGAGTTCAGAGCAATGTTGCATGTCCAGGTTCATGCTTAACCTGGGGGTAAGGTGCTTTAAGCAGAATTTCAGTTGGGCTGGCGACCACGATTTTAACATATCCAGAGTAACAGCTGATAATTTGAAAGCTGTGTATAAGTTTTTAAAAAACTTTTTTTAAAAGAAGAGAGTGTCCCAGAAAACCAGAAAGGACTGGGTAAACAAACTGTAACTAGACAAAATTCCTTTCTGTGTTATTCAGCTTTAGGTTTGTGACCGATTGGTCTCACTCACAGGTTTTAAATTCCTTGTGTACAGATAGACGATATAGGCATTTATTATTACACAACTCAGGAGTGACTTATTTCTCTCAACATTTTATTTTTATAAAGTTAAAATCAATCATATAAAATTCATCACAAAACATTTAATGTCCAACATATAATTTTCGAGCATGCCCTAATCTAATACAAAAGTGAATCCTGTTCTTTTTAATGCCCGAAAAAATGAATTAAAACAATTTCATCATACATTGAAATATTTCATATTAAAATAGCGGATATATACTATTGCGGGTAGTCCCTTGTCGACGCGTTTCGGTGCGTTGAGATCTTTTAGGCACCTTCTTCAGGACAAACGTAATAATTTACTACTATATATTCTTCTTTTTGGATTGCTTTTGCGTCAATCGTTCCCACTTTTTGTTAGGTTTTGTCAGTCTCTGACTTCACTATGTGTCAGTTTCTTATATTTTTAAAAACAGGAGAATGTTTTTCTTCGTGTCTATGGTAATCAGTTGCGTCTTTAAAATTCGCGCAAGATGTCAGGTAGGTGGATTTTTTCAATGATCCGCCGGACAGTTTGTGGCTTGTCATCTGCGTTTAATATATGAGCAGGTCTTCACTTTATCCTAGATATTGGCCACCGGATACCGATATATGCAGAGAAATCTTCTCTCTCAGTGCCTAAGTACTATGGCACCACACCGTCGACACGTCCTCTCTCCTGTAGGCTGGTACCAGCCTACAGGAGAGAGGACGTGTCGACGGCGTGGTGCCATAGTACTTAGGCACTGAGAGAGAAGATTTCTCTGCATATATCGGTACATACCAGCCTACAGGAGAGAGTACGTGTCGACGGTGTGGTGCCATAGTACTTAGGCACTGAGAGAGAAGATTTCTCTGCATATATCGGTATACGGTGGCCAATATCTAGGATAAAGTGAAGACCTGCTCATATATTAAACACAGATGGCAAGCCACAAACTGTCCGGCAGATCATTGAAAAAATCCACCTACCTGACATCTTGCGTGAATTTTAAAGACGCAACTGATTACCATAGACACGAAGAAAAACATTCTCCTGTTTTTAAAAATATAAGAAACTGACACATAGTGAAGTCTGAGACTGACAAAACCTAACAAAAAGTGGGAACGATTGACGCAAAAGCAATCCAAAAAGAAGAATATATAGTAGTAAATTATTAAGTTTGTCCTTAAGAAGGTGCCTAAAAGATCTCAACGCACCGAAACGCATCGACAAGGGACTACCCGCAATAGTATATATCTGCTATTTTAATATGAAATATTTCAATGTATGATGAAATTGTTTTAATTCATTTTTTCGGGCATTCAAAAGAACAGGATTCACTTTTGTATTAGATTAGGGCATGCTCGAAAATTATATGTTGGACATTAAATGTTTTGTGATGAATTTTATATGATTGATTTTAACTTTATAAAAATAAAATGTTGAGAGAAATAAGCCACTCCTGAGTTGTGTAATAATAAATGCCTATATCGTCTATCTGTACACAAGGAATTTAAAACCTGTGAGTAAGACCAATCGGTCACAAACCTAAAGCTGAATAACACAGAAAGGAATTTTGTTTAGTTACAGTAAGTTTTTAAAAAAACACATACTTCGGAGAATCTGGCTCAAGTGTTTCAATTTTTAACAGAGCTCTTAAAGTTCCTTGATCAGCATGAACCAGGTTATATGCCCATCTAATTATGTTTGTGATCCCTCTGGAAAAAGAGCTGACTAACTATAGTTCTAGCCGAAGAGCTTGAACCGGCACAGGTTGCTTCATCCTGGTTAGTTTCCGGAGGATTTTCCCTTCTTTGATATTGATTTGTTTCCATTCGTTGATTGGAATATGTTCTATTGCATATGATAAAACGGCAGGGATTGTAGAACTATAGACCTGTAACAGAGATGAGAAGTGTCTTTGACCAGTGGAGAAATATAATCTTTGGAGGGCCCCCAGGTGGACGTCTGCTTTTCGACCCATTTTTTGCAGGTGAGGCAGGTTGTGCAGGGACTGAGTGAAAATTCTCCCGAGATATATATATTCTTTTACAATTTCCAATGATTTTCCTCCTAATGTCCAATTATATTTGACATGACTCTTCTTTCCTGTAAATGGTACAATTTTTGTTTTGGTAACATTTGGGATTAAATGATGTTCTTCAGTATATTTGGTAAGTGCCAGCAGATTTCTTTGTAGACCGAATGGGGACAGATCTAGAATTACTACATCATCTGCGTACATCATACAGTGGATTTTAAAATTGGCAACCTTAGGTGGAAAGTTATTGACCTGGTTAAGGTTTTCCGGTAGGTCGCTCAGATATAAAGAAAACAATTAGGGAGTTAGAAGGAACCCTTGACGCAGGCCATTTGGAGTTGGTATTGGACAGGTAAGCCCCTGAGTTTTCCAAAACTCTTGTGGAATACAGAGAGCATGAGAAACGAGTGTTATCTGGACTCCAGCAACATTATCTGACTTGCAAAACTGAAAATTATGAATGTGAAAAGGTGGAGATAGAGTATCTTGGATTCATATTGAATATTTTTAGGGCTTTCTGGATCCAAAGAAGGTGTCTGCCATTCTTGAATAGCCTTCACTACTAGAGTTAAAAATAGGAAAAATGTCCTTGGATTTGAAAATGTTTATCATCAATTCATTAAAGATTTTGCTGAGATAACTAGTGATGTCACCTGTGTTTTTTCAAAAAAAGAAAAACTTGACAGATTTTTGCTGGGATGCTCAAGCTGAAAATGGTTAGAATACGCTTTAGAAGATGTTCAATTAAGCTCCAATTTTGCGGCAATCAGATACCTCTAAGTTCACTGTAGAGACCGATGCTTCCGAAAGAGCAGCGGGACCACTCTGTTAATACTGAAAGAAAGCGATGGATGATAATATCCCATCTTTCTATTTGTCTCATGTCTTGTGAGAGACTGAACAAAATTACTCCTTAATCACCAGAGAAGACAACCGGGCCTAAGAATGTATTTCTGGTACTTTGCTATGCATAGGCAGAAAGCCAAAATAAGAAACATTCTGAATGGTCTACATAATGCTATTTATCCTTTAGATTAGTTAATTATTAAATATGATGTTAGTGTTGGGTCTTGGAGATCTATACACATATTTATTTGTTGGTCAAAGTTTCTTTCCTAAGACTATGGGTGTGACCTGTGGCAACAGCTCTATTGTGTTTAGCTACTGTCTGTTTTCTTACACTTTGTCTCTAGTTCCTTGTTTAGCCTAGCCATCACCATAGCTACATTTCACAGTTTGTGTGGGACACAGAGATTCTATTACTTTTGCACTACCAATGAATGCTTTTATTTCCTTAACTGTAAGTGGAGAATGCATGTTTTGGAAGGAAATACATTGCAAACTTAATTTATCTAGTTATACAGGAATCCAACTGCCAGAATAGAGAATTTTTTTAATGCAAAAATACAGGGCAGAAAAAGAAAACAAGGAAAATGGGCAAGCAACAGTATAAATTGTATAGGAAATGCAAAACTGCAAGAGCCTACATGCAAAAGTGAGATAAAGTGGTGGTCTGATAGTTTACCACACTAAATGGAGCTTTCTTAGTGACTGTATTTTACACCATAGACAAGAGAAACCAAGGGGCAGATTTACAATAACTGGCGCATTCCTGCATATCAGCAGGTATGCGCCACTTATTGTGCGCCATGGCTCCGCCACCATGGATGTACCGCATTTACAATGCGGCGCACCATGAGGCAAAAACGGCACAGATGCGTGACGCATCTGTGCCGTAAAGACGGCGCATTGCTGGAGTTGTGTCACAAGCGCAACGCAGCTCCAGCAATGAGCTGGGGCCCTATCTTTGCAATGCTGTGTCAATCCTTACGCCTGCTTCAAGCAGGCGCAGGGTTTTAACGCAGCATGGGCCCCAAAGTGACTGAGTGAAATCTTGTAGATTTCACTCAGCCACTTTTAGGAGGTGTTCCTGCGCCGGAATGCCTACTCATGGCGCAGGGCTTAACAACGTGACGCATCTATTAGATGCGTCACGTTGTAAATACCCCGCAGCATGGCGCATATGTTGGTGGGACGGGTGACAGGAGTTACGGCTCCACTGGAAGTATTCTGCAAGGATTTGTTTTTTTCATATGGAGAGTTTTGGTGCCGAAATCACCCAGAGGAAATGAGAAATTACTTTCGAAACTGGACCGAAATGATTGATTTCTTTGGTAATTCCTGAGGGGACACTCAGCATACACTGGTAATAGCCTGGATTTTCTATACTCTTGAAGTAACCAATAAACACGGTATAGATAACCTCAGAGTGGGTAAAAATCTGGGCGATTTTATGGGCCACTCATAATAATGACATTAGTGCTTTTCATAATTTAATTTATTGTGTTCATTTCATGAGAGTAGATCAGAGCAGGTGTCCCAGACCATAGCAACGGATAATTCCTGAAGATGGCTAGGGTTTGCTCAACAATACCATTCACACCAAGCTTTGTTTTTTACAGTTGATTCATTCCAGCAGCCAGTGGGATTGTTTTAATGCTGGGGCGATGGGCTTCTGATTCCTGTAAAGTGCGCTTCTTGCGTCTGAATCCTTTAGAGATTTTGGAAATATTTCTGTAAATAAACTATGTTGTTGTGATCCAAGCAGGGCAGGGATTGTGCTGTTGTCAATTCCATCTTGCGTCTCAGTTCAATTTCATCTCTCGATCTTGGGTAGGACCGCGGAAGGGCTCACCGCTGGACTGTGAGGTCTGTCTCCAGACAGCGCCCCCTGGAGGCTGCATGGGTGCAGTCGGCCTGGGTCAGGAAGCGTCTGTGCAGATCGGTGAGCACCCGCAGTTTGTGAAGTTGTGAAGGGATAGGTTGGAGTCATGGTGCAGTTGGGGCGCCTCTCCAGCTCCGCAGGATTCCCTCAGCTGCGTCTAATGTTTCATCCTTCTGAAGAAACAACATCAAGAGGGTTTTTTACTAATTATACAAATATATATATATATATAAATCATTTGCATATTGACCTCATCAAAGACCTTTTGGCTTCCTCCAAATTTAGGGGTACTATTGCACACTGTGAGCACAAAAGGAGGTATTCAGGGCAGTGATTAGAACAGAATTATAGCCAAGGAAATAGTTTATTTCACTGTATATCATTTATTGTTGTTTTATTGCTTCTATGTAGTAAATTAGTCTTTGCAAATACTAATCCCCGGACAGTTCTATACAAAATTTAGGGGCATATTACCAACGATTAGCGATATTTAACGCTAACGAGGCTTAGCAACGAATTTTTTAACGCTAAGCTTCGCCGGAAATTTTCGCAGAGATAACTTGCTATTAGCAAGGTTTATCTCAGAAGTGATAAAAATCCTCACGCTAACTGCCAAATGAGAGATTATCACTGGAAAACCAACGATAATCTCTCGAAGTTTGGTGTTAGCGTGATGATAGGGGCTCACAAACTTAGCCATGATATTCACCTTCCATTGGATATCATGGCTAAGTCAGGAAAATAGCAGGTGTAAAAAAAGCAGTGCTAACCGCGGTTAGCACTGCTTTTTTTATCACTAACCGGGTTAGCGAAATCCTTGATAATAGGAGAAATGTCGCTTAGCAACATTTCTCCTATTATTTTTCTCTGGAACGCCCCCTTTGCATCTCATTAGAGATGCAAGGGGAAGCGTAGAGAAAAAGGGTGCTAACATGCGAATTTGCGTGTTAGCACCCTGTTGCTAATAGGGAGATAATTTTATCTCTGCTTTCTTGGCTTTTAAAGCCAAAAAAGCGGAGATAAATCCCTTGATAATATGCCCCTTAAACACCTAATTTTCCCCTGAAGTATGTAGTTGAGTGTTCAGCAGGGGCCCTGGTGCTGCTATGGGTAACTAGAGCCTGCTCGACTGACAGCCTTCAAGTTGGCGCCAAAGTTGTCTGGTGTTGCCATGCACCATCCCCTCCCAGCACCCCAACACCAGGGTCACAGGTGTATCTAATGCCAGTAACGAGCAGCTGTTTTAGGCACAGAGGATGACTGTACTACAGTAGGTGCAGAGATCAGGCGCCCACAAACAGGCTCCCATTCTCATTGGCCGAGTACCTTGGGCAGGTGAGTGGAAATAGTTGCACGACGACCAGCGACCACCATATCCAAGGGGACATATTCATTTACCATTTGAGTCTGTGATGAACCCAAAAACCATTTACTTTGTGCACCGGGTGCCACCAGTGCTTCTATACATGGATGAGTTTAAGAGTGGCACCCTTGAAATTAGAGAACAGGAAAAGTTGGATGATTTTAGACTGTGAGGCAGGTAAAAAAGAACCCCCCTCAAACACTCGATCAAGCCGGCCATTCTTTCTGGCCCACCTTCCTGCTGTCCATTAGGCATCATCCAGGCGGCACTCCTGAAGACATGACCCTAGATTTACGCAAACTCGGAAGCCTCCCCTGTTTCCACCAGCAATCACTCAAGGGGAAAGTCTGATTTACACCCAGGGTCCCAGTGTTTTTGAAGAACCTGCTATCCTTGTGGCCATAGTTATATATAGCTTACACAGTAAAGGCCTGCATAGCTACTCAATAATTATAATTGGTTTAAGCAGCTGTATTCATCCCCTGCTCGACTCCTCATCGCAATCGACATTTGTGCAAGACCGTTGACTGGTTGAGACCACCTTCCACCTCCACCCCTTCTTTCAGCATCCACTCTCCTTTGAGGATGGATCAGCTCATCAGCGGCCTCTTAATCACTGCTGGAATGAGAAGTCTGGAGATTGAAGTCAAGTTCAAATCAAGATGTAAATATGAAAGTGAGAATGTCGATATCTAGGGGTGAACAGATTGTACTCATGGCCAGGCGTGTAGGAGAGTAGGGTCTGTCTCCTATGGTCACCCCCACTTTTAGCTTTTGCTTTACTGGTTTTCGACTTAGATGTAGCTGTGGGCCTTCTAATCAGACCCGCAGCCCAGAAGCACTCTCTCTAAATTCTCACCATGTACTCTAGGTGCATCCACAATTGGGAATTGGCTCGCCTTATCAGCCCCTGAATAGTGTACCATAGGTACTCAGGGCATAGGTGCACCCAAGGTCTACTAGGGGCTGCAGCATCTAATATGCCACCCCTGGCTGGCCCTCCAAATTGACACAACTGGCTGATCACTCATCTGGGGCAAGGTCATGTAATCACCCCTTGCTTAGGTATAGTATTCTTATATCTACCCTTATATATAGACACACAGTAACCTATAAGTCACTCCTATGGCAGGCCTTAACAATCCTGGAGGCAGAGTGCTTGGTTATGTGTGAGATGGTGCTTTAGCATGAGCTGAGCCTGTCTGCAGCTTTCGGAACCATGTCCTTATATCTGTTCTATGATATCGCCATACCATATACTCTTAAGTGCATTATAATCCTCGCGGTTAATGCTAACTTTGGTTTGGCTTTATCCAAACATGTCGTGTAAGGTGTCATATGCTTTGGAATACAACCCCCTTGCCAGTTCTGGCGACGGGGGTAGCATTCCACCCTTCTAGAGAAAGAAGACATGTTGTTGCTGACTATCCCGGTTAAAGTTAACCAGAGCCCCAGCGTCACTAAATGGACGCTGCTGCCACCGACACAAGTCTGACCTCCTGCTGCTGGGAGTCCTTCCAGTCACGGAGGTTTGGACAATAGGTTTCCTGCCTGGAGAGGTGCGAGCACCACCCCAGACAGGATTTTGTGTATTGGGACAGGGAGGGCTGAATAGAATGAGACACTGCCTGGAGCACCCTAGGTGCTCCATGCATACCCCGGTTCAAACCGGTTGCTGGGGCACTCCAGCCCCAGCTCTGGTGTGAAAATGGACAAAGGAAAGGGGGTGTAACCACCCCCCTTCCTGGTCCCACCCACAGGAGGAACCTAGAAAGTAATCCAGCCCCTTTTAGTTGTATAAAGGTAGGAGCTGAGTCCTGAGACTTTAGATTAATCCTGAATTGAAACTTGACACAAAACTCTGAATTAAGGGAAGGTTTAGGGACTGGCAAGTTGGTGTACTTGCGCAGCTAGCATGACAGTACCAGACCGCACGCAGGTTCTGCAATGGCAGACCTTGGACACATTTTACCAGGCCGCTTCTGTGGGTGGCACAACCAGCGTTGCAAACCCATCAGCAGCATTTGTATTTACAAGCCCTGGCACTCCTGGTGCACTTTACTGGGGTCTGACAGTAAACCAAATAAGCCAATTATGGAAACCAATCAATGTATACACTTTTCATAGGGAGCACTTGCACTGTGGCACTGATTGGCAGTGGCACAGTGCCCTGAGCAGCTAACACCAGCAAAACACATGAGGCACATCAGCAAAAAAGTGGAAGGGAGACTCACGCCAAGGTGCCAGGGCTAACACACTTCCTTCGGCCGCCTGCAGCACTTCATTTGCAGGTCTCCATTGAAAGCATCGACGAAACCCGACACGAAAATGCACCTATGGACCCGGCTTCCCTGGGTGAGGTAACTCGAGTACTCCGGTGCTCCCGTGGGTATTGACTATCCAAGTGTCCTAGTTTAAAGGGGTTTCACCGTAGTCCACCCGTAAGTGTCCCTAATCAGTAATTTTGTGACTTCTTCGTTCTCCATTGTAAGTCAATGGTAGCTTGCGTCTGTGTTCCCACACTGCACGCGTCTCCCGTGGGTCTCCTACTTCCTAACCTTTGGTTCTGTAGTGTAGCCCCAGCGATTCCCTAGGCCCTAGGCCTATTCACTATTCCTGAAGTGGCTCTTATACCACTAACTTAGTATATGGTTTGTGAGGCCCCTAGGGCAGAATTGTATTTGTGCAACTAATACTATGCTTAATGAGTAACTTGTAACGTATTTCAAACTCTGACCTCATAAACAGTGCAGAGGGATTGTGTTAGTAATAAATACATATATATTTGCTATATACCTTGTGTGGTGTCCTTTCATTTGGTATTCAAGGGATTATATATGGTAAAATGGCTGGCTTCACATGCTCTCTGAAGTTTTAGCCTAAGACTGCTTGTCCATGCTACCCCTAGGATAGCTGGTCTATAAGGTTGACTTTACAACCATCACCATAAGGGTTGTTTAGACTGGTTCAAGATGCCCACTAGAATAGTAGACAACATATGCCAGGCCAACATCTCACAACCACCATTGACCCCTCTCCTCCCACATGTATGCAGTTACATCTCCAACAACAAAGCTGACTTTCCACCACATACCAACTCACCTACCCCATATGCTGAGGCCCACAATGTACATAACTCGCTTTCCGACACACCCACACACCTACCCCGTCCACCTGCACGTATGCAAATGGCCATAATGTACATAGCTCACTTTTGCCACATACCCACTCACCTACCCCACTCCACCTGCATGAATGCAGATGGGCCCAGGATCCCAGATCACAGATCACATTACTCACCTTCACAAAACAGAACCTGATGAAGTTGCCAAACAGTTCCTTGTGATCTTCTCCACAGAAGACAGATAGAGGGATTGTAGCCAGACCCTGGGGAGAAGAGACAACATGACACCGGTTTCTGAAGAGACTTCTTTCACTGGGTGCTCTAAGCTCTGATGTAGCTATGCATTATTGTACCCATTGGGCTGTAACTCTCCACCTACGTTATATCCTCAACCCCTCCGCCCTTTCAGCACAATTGGGCCCCCTACAGTATCCTCTCTTCTCCGTTTTAGGTCTTGCCTAGTAGAGACATGCTTTACCTACTCTGGGGGCTTCAAGCACGCCCAATGTTTTTCATTTGCCGTTCGGAAAGCCTTGCTTTTAAGTGGTGATTTGGTTACATTTGTCCCGCCTTTTGTTGCTTTCTCCCCTCCTATGGATACTGGTCCGATTACATGTATGTTAACTTTTCTGTGCATTTAATTTATTTTTGGTGCACTATTTTTTTCTTTGCATCGTCTCGCGCTCAGCTGATGGCTTAAGTTTACAAACACACAAGCCATTTTTTCATTTCCTGCTCGTCTCATGCTCTTATCTCAACACATTTTTGGAGCAGTTAGAGACCGAGATTAAATGTGAAATGCATTCTGAGGGTGCCTGTTCCGTGAACCGAACCCCTCCCGCTTGTTTAGCCACTTGGGGGTGGTTTTGCATTGCCAGTGTTTCCTGCTCGTTTGGTGGCAATCGCTGCACCCAGCTGCTTGTGTCTTTGGTGAGTGCTTAGCTTTGGCGTACAGTGCTGCTCCCAGTTCACTTACTCTGGTGACCGCCCTGTTCCCACCAGAAGCGGCCGCTCCTCACGCTGCTCCCCTGCTCTACCTGGTATCGTAGCGCTATACCGCCTAACTGCTGCCTGCCACCTCGCCTTTCTACCACTATTGCTATTGCCAGATCGTGCACATTATTATAACGTAGCGCTAGATTGCCTGACTGTTTAACTTATCGCTAAGCATAATTATTTCGTAGCGCGAGACTGCCAAAGTGCGCTGTAACTTTCTTTTCAATTGTACTGTGCTGCCTGAAGATATCACCCTTGCCTGATTGTGCCAGTGCCACTGCCGTTCGCATCGCGCTTTATGTGACTGTGCCCCAATCCTGTCTCGATCTTGGCTTGCTGCCATTTTGTTTTTTGTTCTTGTTGTTGTTGTGACTCCCTGGCCGGATATCCATCCCACTCCCGCCTCCCAGCTGCTCCTCCCTTGCCCCTCCCCTCCCACTATCCACATATGTCAGACGCTTTAACGCGCAGCGATCACGCGCAGCGGTCGCGCCCCATGCGCGCCGAAGGTGCGCCAAAGGTAAGCCCGTCTACGCCCGTCCGCGCCTGGACCGCGCCCAGCGCCAGACCCCCTGCTCCCCGTATTTCCCATTTCTCCCGCTTAACGTACGACGCCGCTTCCCTCTCAGCACTTAACCCTGGCCAATTCCCTAACTGCTACGATGCCGCCCTAGGTCACACCCATGGACCCTTCACCTGCCACTCCTGCAAGTTCGACTGCATCAGGACCCACACCAAATCAACTAATCTCAAACAGAGCTCCGACAACAACCACCTAAAGTGCATCCTGCTCAACACCCGCTCGGTCCACAGACACTCCATAGAACTTTGGAACCTACTCGATACCACATCGCCGGACATCGCCTTCCTTACAGAAACCTGGATGAACGCCTCATCAGCGCCCGACATCGCCATAGCCATCCCGGACTGCTACAAGATCATCCAAAAGGACCGCATCAACTAAACGGGAGGAGGCATAGCCATCGTCCATAAGAACACCATCCGCATCACGACCAGTTCCGACGATAACCTCGCTACCGCCGAACACCTTCACTTTCAGATCCACACCGACCCCAAGACCACACTTAGAGGCACCCTCATCTACAGACCTCCAGGACCACGCACACAATTCAGCGAAGACATCACCACCTTCATCAGCCCACATGCCCTCTCCTCCGAGAACTACATCCTACTGGGAGACCTCAACTTCCACCTGGAAAAGAATAACGACAACAACACCACCACCCTTCTGGACAACCTGGCCAATCTCGGACTCAAACAACTTGTTGACACCCCCACCCACCTTGCCGGACACACGCTCGACCCTATCTTCACCTCCAGCAAGCACATCTCCTTCGATCACATCACAGCTCTCCATTGGACGGACCATAGCTGCGTTCACTTCAACTACAAAAAGACCATGACCCACAACCCCCAACAACCTATTCCCCGAAGAAATTGGAACAAAATCACCACCGACCAGCTCTTCACATCGCTTCACCTAAACCCTCCTGCCAAATCATCGAACCCAAACCAAGCAGCCACCAACCTCACACAATGGGTCACCCTCAGCGCCGACGCACTAGCACCCTTGAAAAGTCACCAAATCAAGCAAGGCAAAAAAAAGCCCCCTGGTTCAACGATGACCTTAAGAAATCCAAGAAACTCTGCCGCACCCTCGAGAAAGCATGGAGAAAAAACCCAACCACTGACAACCTGGCCACCTTCAAGAACGCCACCCGCAAACACCACCAACTTATCCGATCCACCAAGAAATCAGCACTCAAAGATCGACTTGACAACAACACCCAAATCAGCAAGGAACTATTCAACATCATAAAAGAATTTACCAACCCCTCCGCCGGCACCAACGACATCACTCCCTCCCAAGACCTCTGCGACTCTTTATCCTCATTCTTCCACAACAAAATCGCCGACATACACAACAGCTTTGAAAACCAGTCCGAAGACCAGTCAACACCACCCACACCCGAACCAAAACAGCACTCTAACAACCTTTGCGCCTGGAACCCAATCACTACTGAAGACACCATCCGCCTGATGAACTCCATCCACTCAGGTGCGCCAACCGACCCATGCCCCCACCACATCTTCAACAAAGCAAACTCCATCATCGCCCCCCACCTCCGCGATGTCATTAACTGTTCCTTCAACTCCGCCACCTTCCCGGAAATCTGGAAACATGCCGAACTCAGCGCCCTACTAAAGAAACCCACAGCAGACCCCTCTGAACTTAAGAACTACCGCCCCATCTCGCTCCTCCCATTCCCTGCCAAAGTCATCGAGAAAGCCGTCAACAATCAGCTCGCCGCCTTCCTTGAAACCAACAAATCCCTCGACCCCTCACAGTCTGGCTTCCGAGCCAAACACAGCACCAAAACCGCCCTCATCGCAACTACAGACGACATCCGTACGCTCCTGGACAACGGAGAAACAGCTGCCCTCATCCTACTTGACCTCTCCGCCGCCTTCGACACAGTCTGCCACAACACCCTTATACAACGCCTCAGCAACGTTGGAATACAAGGAAAAGCTTTGGACTGGATCATCTCGTTCCTCGCCGGGAGAACCCAGAGAGTCCGCCTCCCCCCATTCAAATCAGAGGCCACCGAAGTCATCTGCGGCGTACCCCAAGGATCATCACTCAGTCCCACCCTCTTCAATGTTTACATGAGTCCCCTCGCATCCATCGCGCAACAACACAACCTCAACATCATCTCCTACACCCAGCTGATCCTCTCCCTCACCAAAGACCCAAACACCGCCAAAACCAACCTACACGAAGGAATGAAAGAAGTAGCTGAATGGATGAAGAACAGCCGTCTAAAATTAAAATCGGACAAAACGGAAGTCCTCATCTTAGGATCATCCCCCTCTGCCTGGGACGACTCATGGTGGCCACCGGCCTTGGGTACAGCACCCATACCCACAGACCACGCACGTAACCTGGGCTTCATCCTGGACTCCTCCCTCTCGATGACCAGACAAGTCAACGCCGTCTCATCATCATGCTTCAACATCCTACGCATGCTCAAAAAAATCTTCTGTTGGATCCCCACCGAAACAAGAAAGACTGTCACCCAAGCACTGGTCACAAGCCGACTGGACTATGGAAACACCCTCTACGCCGGAACGACAGCCAAACTACAGAAAAAACTCCAACGCATCCAAAACGCCTCAGCCAGACTCATACTGGACATCCCCCGTCAAGCTCACATTACCGACCACCTGAAAGACCTCCACTGGCTCCCCATCAACAAAAGAATAACATTCCGTCTCCTCACCCACGCACACAAGGCCCTCTACGACCTAGGACCCGAATGCCTCAACACACGACTGTCCTTCTACACCCCCACCCGCCAACTACGATCGTCCAATCAAGCCCTCGCCGCAATTCCGCGCATCCATAGATCCACCATGGGAGGAAGATCCTTCTCCTACTCAGCGGCCAAAACCTGGAACTCTCTCCCCACCCACCTCCGCCTTACACAGAACCACCTCTCCTTCAGAAAGCAGCTAAAAACCTGGCTATTCGATAAGTAATGCACCCTCCTTCCCTCAAGCGCCTTGAGACCCTCTGGGTGAGTAGTGCGCTATACAAATGTCTGAACTTGAACTTGAACTTGAACTCTCCCCAGGTCATCCCCCCTCCACCTCCCTCCCCTCACTGCTTGTTATTTTCAGTTTTGCCATTGTTCTGTAATCGCACCACCACCCACCGGAAATTATGTGTACTTCTAATTATATTTGAAAATGCATTTTCCCCCAATGCAGTATACAAAGTTGTACCGGTTCTTTTATTTAATTAGTTTTATAAAGCGCCTGGTGTTAATTTGTAGCATGTTTTGTTAAAGCTTCTGCTTGCCGGGCCCACCTTAGCTGCCACGGACCCCTCACTTCACTTCACATTATGTATTTAATTTGTTACTGCTTCCTGGCGTGGTGGATTCAAAGTAGGAGAGGGGTGGCGTGTTATTTCTTTTGTATCAGCATTATGCTGTTTCCTGTGCCTTGTTTCCTGTAGACTAAACTGCTAATTCCAATTAGGATTTAATCTAAAGGCATTCATTTTTATTACACATATAGATTGTTCTATGTTGCAAATTAATGTTTAAAATATTTATAATTGTCATGTCTTGCTTTTTCGTGCTCTTCCTTGCATACACATGCCAATCAAGCGCTCGACACTTGTGTCATCAGTGTTGAATTACATGTTGCTGTATCACGCGTATGTGACACCATTTGGCCACAGACACAAGTGCCTCATGTTTGTATATTTGCATCTGTGAATGTATAGATAATATTCCTCCTATACTACATACAGCAAATACGCCTTTTTATATATTTCGCAAAATTCTGTCTTGGTTACTTTCCCAGGTGCATCCGTGTATCTTTTTAAAAAATGGCTGCCTGGTCCTTTCTTTAAATGTCTTTCAGACACTTAAATTTTTGAAGTTATTGGTGACTATCCCCCAGATTCATCATTGTCCCGTTTTGCGAGTCCTTAATAGCGATTATTAAGGAATCGCTATTAAAGACTCGCAAAACGGGATTCATGTAGAAATCGCAATTTTATTTGCGATTCCTACATCTTCCTTATTTGCGATTAGCTAATCGCAAATAAGGATGCGATTTCAAGGGTGCAGGGGTGTCCAAAGGACACCCTGTAGCACCCCTGAAATGTAAATGTAGACTGATGTTGCGCACACACACGTCCAAAGGACATGTGTGTGTGTGTAACATACAACTAAGAAAAATGCACTAAAGTGCATTTTTCTAAGTTTTCGCTATTTACCACGAAGTCAGACTTCGCGGTAAATAGCGGCCAAAAATAGCGATTTCGCAATTTTTAAAAGGTTCATGAATAGCATTTAAGGAATCTCAAATTGAGATTCCTTAAATGCGATCGCAATTTGATAAATAGCAATTATTTGCGATTTTTCAAATTGCGAGTTCATGAACCATTGATGAATCTCAATTGCCATTTTTGCGGGCGCAAACTGCCGAATTTTGCGATTCGTACCGTTTGCGCTCGCAAAAATGCTTGATGAATCTACCTGTAAGGCTTGATCACTAACAGCCTGCTTCATCAAGCCGAATTGCGCTCGCAAAGGGCCAGAATCTGAGAATCTGGCCCTTTGCGAGCGCAATTTTTGCATTTGGGATTCATCATCACAAATGCAAAAATCGGTAATTGCTAATTCGCTAAATTGCGAGGAATTACATTTAAGGAATCTCTATTTGAGATTCCTTAAATGCAATTCATCAACCATTTTTAAATTGCGAAAATGCAATTTTGGGCCGCTATTTACCGAGAGGTCAGACCTCTCGGTAAATAGCAAAAACTTAGAAAAATGCTTTTAAAAGCATTTTTCTAAGTTGCATGTTGCACAGACACATGTCCTTTGGACATGTGTGTGCGCAACACCTGTTTCAATTTGCATTTAAGGGGTGCTACAGGGTGTCCTTTGGACACCCCTGGCACCCTTTAAATCGCTATCTTATTTGCGATTAGCTAATTGCTAATCGCAAATAAGGAATACTCCCCATTCATTCCTATGGGCCTTTTGGCCCATAGGAATGAATGGGGAGTTTTTCCTTATTTGTGATTAGCAATTTGCTACTCGCAAATAAGGAATGTGTAGGAATCGCTATTTATTTAGCAATTCCTACATGAATACCGTTTTGCGAGTCCTTAATAGCGATTCGCTATGAATCGCTATTAGGGGCTCGCAAAACGGCCCGTTGATGAATCAGGCTGTATATCCTGATGTTTCTTCTTCAGGGATGCAGAGGGTGCAGAATATGGGCGCCATGTCTATGATGGCTACTGATTGCGGTAGAGATTCCCTGTGGTGGAACTGGAGGATAAGGTGACAGCAGAGGTGGTGGTGCCCCAAGGGTAGATATGGGCCCCCATCTAGATGTTTCAAATACAGAGGGATTGTTTCAGGTGGGCATTTTTATTATGACTGCTTTCCACCTAGCTGTCTATGACAGCCGAGTGGAGAGCTGCAAAGTGCGCATGTCAGTCTGCCTGTCGCAAGACGGCTGGCCAAAAGGACATGTGCACTTTGGAGAAACTGCCCATCGCTCCAATCCTCCATGCTGCCAAACGACAGCTGAGAACACACCCATTTCTTGGCTTGGGGCATTGGATCCGGCACGCAAATTGGAAAAATAAAATGGCAAGGAAATCATTTATTTGTCATTTTAATTTTTCCAAGGCGGTTCGTAGAGGGTGGGGCGACGAACTCCCGTCCTTGTGGAGAAACCGCCTCTGGTTGTAGGTGCTGGTACAAATCAAAGCTTCAGCGTCCTCTTTCGAATTCTCTTCGGATATCGCAAGCACGTTTTTTTACTTTTGCAATAATCTTGCCAAGGTGCTGCTTTTCCACAAGTTTGGTCATGATAGTTTCTGCTTCTGTTTTTGAAGTCCTCAACCCGCGTGGAGTTTCTCCGGGTGCGGAGGAACTGTCCCTCCGGTAGATTTTCTCTCAGCGACGGGAGGTGGGCGCTGTTGAAGGGAAGAGACTATTAGGAACTCTGGGATTGGTGTATGAAGTAGTGGAGACCTTCCCATTGTTACCCTTGATGGTGACATCAAGAAACGATCCAGAAGAGGGACAAGAACGGCTCCCAGTGTGACCCCCCTATCTCACTGATTGATGCAAAAGTCAAGGTTCTGGGGGAGACGCTCCTAAAAAGGTCGAGGTGTGGGCCGATGCTAATGATATATTCTCAGAGGTTCAATATGGCTTTAGGCCCGGCAGGTCAACATCCGACCAATGTTTACATTTTACTTAATTATCAACAAGTGTAGGGTCGCCCGGTCGGAATCTCTCCCTTTCACATTTATGGACCTAACGTCCACCTTCAATAGGGTTACTCGTGTAAAGCCGTGGGCTCTGCTTGTTGAGATGGGGGGTGGACCCGAATAGTGTGGCCTTTTTATCAGATCTGCATTCTGGCACCTCAGCATCAGTGTCAAGGGGGGACTGCGCCCGGCCTTTAGCCACTAGTAAGGGGTGTTCACAAGGGTGAATTCTTGCACCTTTTCTGTCCACCCTCTACATTAATGATCTCGAGCAAGCCCTTCCCTGCGCCCAGGATGACAGTCCGAGGGTGGGAACGAGATCGCTCCCGGTATTATCATGTGCCGACGACGCGGTACTCATGGCCTGCACTGCTGTGGGCTGCAGCTATTATTGGACGAGCTGGTTCCCTTTATGGAAAGTTTCGATCTGGCAGTAAAGTTCACAGGATCATATATTATGCTAGTAGACTGTTACAATAAAGAAAGATCCGTAGTCCATAGGTATAGTTAAGGATTATTACTTTATTCTTCAGTTCAGATCCATAGTATAAAGATGTGTTGTAAAGACCCCACCAGGAGCAGTTAACCACTGCTCAGCCCTTCATACCAACTGACTCCTTCTTACAATTCAACCCTCTCAACATTCCGATGACAACATGTGGGCCAAGCAGTAGAGCAGGGGCAAGCATAGGGAGGATGCATAACACAAGCTACATTACAACATAGACCCTTGGTCCACTAGCTCCAATATGTTCAAGGTAGCCAATCACACCCTGGCAAAAGTCTAGGCCTTCCGCTATTCAGGGGCGTTATTTGATGCAAACAAAAACTGGATCCCCTGACTGACGGGAGGAGGTTTGAGCTTGTTAAGGCCACGGGGGCAGTGGCCAGCTTTGCATGCAGGTTGGGCTCCCGGTCGCCACATATTTTACTCAAGATCTATCAGGCAAAATGTGTCTCACAGGTCCTGTATGGCAGTGAGGTGTGGGGGTTTGTGAAGACTGACAAAATTCAGACCGCTGAAAACCAATGTTTAAGACGGCTGCTACAAGCCCCTTAAACCACTCCAGCCTCCTCTGTCCATGAGGAGCTGGGTACAATATATTTAGCTGATATTGTGGCCCTTAGACCTTTGATGTGCTGGATAAAGATTTGGAACAGGGAGGGACTTAAAATGAGCAAACAGGTTCTTTTAGACTGTCTGTCCCTTGACCAAGCAAATAAAATTGTGAAGTCAGCCTTTGCTAACCTAGGCTGAGCGGATCTATTTTTTAATGCCCACTCACTGTCTCTTTCAGAATTGAGTCAGGTGACGGACTTGTTTTTAGAGTGTGCATTATTAACCAGAAGACAAGCAGAGGTGATGAAATCCAAAGTGTGGTGACACATGCTTTTAAAAACAGTTCAGGGCCTGTAGCCTCCCTCTCCCAGGTGTATAATGTGAGGCAGATTTGTTTCAGCTAGGTTCAGGTTTGCTATCAACCAGCGACTGGTTTCACTCTGGCACCATGTTACCTTGCGGCTGCGACAATAGGTCTCCACTGGATACTTTACACATTTTTATGTCCTGTAAATATTTAGTTTGCCCAGAAAGCAGTATATTATACCCTTGTTGAAGCCCCTGAACGTTACACAAGTACGTCCTGTACTTATGTACCTGCAGCGGCATCTATCAAAAATTTTTATAGGCTGTTTCTTTTTTTTTACAAGCTGTGCGGAGATCGAAGCTCTCTAGACCCGATTGAATACTGTATTGTAACTAAAGAAGAGTTTAACCTGTTTTTATTGCTGTTTGGTAATTAATTCTAAATATTTCTGTTTTCTGCACACGTTCTATGTTTGTGTGATTGTATGAGCTGTGTTTTTATGCTTTTTTATGGTTGTTTTTAAGACTGCATAAAGATTTTATGATGCTGATACTATTTTTTTGAGTTCAATAGTTTTATTAAGATTTTTAAAAAGATAAAAACAGTTAGGTACAGTTCATAATGATACCAATATGAAAGATAAGGAAAGATCCATAAGTTCATCAGAATATGTCATGAATAGCAGAGAAATTGCCACAACTCATATTTTCTGAAAACAAAAATGAAATTCAAGGAACAAGGTGGCATTAGTGAATCACAGGAACCCATGAACGGCATCATTATTTACAAAACAGAAGATAGAAAGATAGAGGAGAAAGAGAAAAGGGAAACAGGACAGAAGAAAGGAAAGAAGGAAGATGAAGGAAGAAAGAAGAAAGAGGATTAGAACGGATCCCTCTTGATGGCACAGCAAACCAAAGCACTACAGACAACAGTCAATCAGACATAACAAAGGGATATTGGTCGACCAACCCCCTTGAGGCCAAATCCATATAGTTATCTAAAGTTCGCCATACATTAAAAGAAATAGTAGGAGTGAGATGAGCCCTATCCACAGAAGAGTGTGCACTTCTCAAGAAGGATACCCATGCCCACCATGTGTGATAAGCGACGGGAGCAAAAGACTTCCAATCCATAAGAATCACCTTAACTGCTACAGTTAATAAAAGGTCCAACAATTGCATATCTAAGGTATCTAACGGCAGAGGTTCCCAGGAAGCTAAGGGTCCCAGTAAGACCATAGGAAAGGAAAGATGAAATTTAATTTGAAAAAGGGTAGGTCTATGAGAGACCCATCTCATACCAGGGGGAACATGGAGAGGGAAACAGAGGACCGTCAGGAAAAAAAAGCAGTAGATAAAGCAATGGATCCCAGACTAGAGAAAAGGAAGCAATAGGCTAGGGTGCTAGAACAATAAAAGCGGACCCTACAATATACTTGAAACTGGGGGGAAAAGAACTTCAAGCAATAGGTACAGAATAAACAAACCCGGTCAATAACCGAACAAAGATAAAAAATACAATAGGAGGCATATCAAATAACAAGCTTATGAATAGAAGCTAAAATGAGATAAAAGGATCTTATCTATATGTCAAACAAGTAAATGGTGATAACTATAAATGCCATACAGAGAACAAAAAAGTATGTATAAGAGGCAGAAAATAGAGAAAATCAATAACTAGCAAATATAGAAACAAAAAGCAATAGTACATGTTATATAGTTAGAGAAGAAGGAAAATAATAAATGTGAAAAATGAGAGAGTTAAGCATATAAAATATCTAACAATATGAAACATCAGCAGGAATAAAGCTTGCAAATTTAAGAATAATGCGAGTGTATAAACAAAACATCAGTAGGTGACAAGAAAAAATACGAGGAAGGGAGCCATAAAATCGTAACAATATAAGCAAGTAGAGAAAAACAAACTATAAGAATAATCACAAAGAGAAAAACTGACTTTAACGGACCGAACGTCTGACAGGAACAGACATCTAAGTCTACGCCAAAAAAGGGTAGAACAAATATCGGCGAAGTACAAAAAACGAGAGACACCAATAAGTGGGGAAAAAGACATCATGAAACAGATATCGGAAAATATGAGACGCATAAACAAAGAATCGAAATCGTCTATAATAATGAAAATAACCAAAAAAGACAAAATAGCTATGTACACACATCGGGTATATCAAAAGAAGAAAGAAAAACAAATAGGGCAAGCAGATGGAGAAATAACAAGAACAAGACTAGTCAACATAAGGCTGACAAGGTACGAACAAATCATCTGGAGAACGAATAGCAACCAACGACCAACATAAGGCGCGAAAAAACAATGACAGATGTGAAACAGCTAGACGCACTAAACCACGTGGAACAACAAAGAGAGAAACTCAAGTCGCAGAAGAGCCAGGAGTCGGAGAGGAATCCATCTGAGACTCCAGTTGGTTATCCAAAAAAGAGGAAAGATCAGCAGGTTCATCAAAAATCCGATAGCGACCTTTGAAAGTTATACGAAACTTGGATGGACCAGCAAAGGAAAAAGGGATATGCATGTCCAACAGACGTTTTCGCAAATTGAGAAATCCTTTCCTCCGAATTACAGTGTCTCTGGCAAAATCCTGAGAGATATTAATCCGATGACCTTCCCAAGACACCAACTTAACTTTCCTCATGTGAGTCAAAATCTGTTCTGAATGCTGATGACGCAGTGGTTTAAGGATTACTGCTCTCGGATAAGTGGAGTTTTTAGGTTTAAACGCAGGAACTCGATGAGCTCTCTCAATTTCAAAGTCTCTCTGAAAGGAGATTTGTAGGGTAGAAGGTATCCATTTGGAGAGGAAATCAATCGTTGAGGAGGCTGACTGCTCTGCATCTTCAGGAAGACCAAAAATACGCAGGTTAGACCTCCGATTACGATCCTCCTGCTCTGTAAGGTCCCTGTGCAAAGCCGCCATCGAACGTTCCATCTGAAGAAGAGACCTCGAATGTTGGTGCGTAGTATCCTCCACCACGCTGATACAAGATTCAGTATTCGTAACCCTAACAGATAAGGCTTTAAAGCCACTCCTGATAGCAGCCACCTCAACTTGTAGTAAGTCTGTATTAGTTTTAGTAGACTGCGCAATATCATGGACAGTATTTAAACGCGCCAAAATAGCATCTAAAGTGGTATTAGTATCTTTCTGAGAGGATTCAGGGGAGGGGGACTGTTGTTTAGAGCGTTTTAAAGTCCCTTTAGAATCCTTTGCAGTAGGGGAAGGCCCCATGGTGTCCGCCATAAGAACAGACCACAGTAGGCAGTTCAAAGAGAATTTGACGTAGAATAAATGAGCAAGGGCCAAGAGTTACACAAAAAATAGCTCACCAACTGCCACTGACCAGAAGCTCTGTAGACGCAGACTATGCCCGGGGCATCAGCGCACAAAATGGCGGACAAGAGCAGTTGAGGTAAAAAAAAAAGCCAAAAAGACCCCAAAGCGCTAAAAATAGATTCTGCCAAATAGCAAGCAACCTAGCAGTCAGGTTACATAGCACAAACCGTTCAGGTAAGGCAGGCAATCAACATGAGCGAGACGCATGAGGTGAAAAACGGCACTCAGAGATCCACAGAAGCCAGCAAGCAGATATTGCGCCTATTATGCATAGAAACAACTGTACAGGACCATCCAGACAAAAAGGTAATAAATGTCACCTCAAAACAGCTGTTCAAACATGTTGCCCTTGAAGACATGCGTCTGGTGCGGAAGGAACGAGCGACGCCACTGCAAAAACAAGATGGCGGCCGCTCACTGAAGTGCCGGTATAGAGGGTAGCAAGCGATAAAAAGTACAGTTCTGGACGTCATTCGCTGTTAAAGCACACATGAGAGCGCTCACTGCACCTTCCGACACCCCATGCTGGAAACTGGAGAGGAGATACGTAGAAACGGGATCCTAAAATCGTCCCGACAGTCGTCGTCTCCCTGGAGCTCAAGCGCGACCCTCCATCTCGTAGCGGCGCGCAAGCCACGCCCCCATGATGCTGATACTATTAGTATATTTATTCTGTCCATCCACCCCACTAATAAAGAGATACCTGGGAGCGGATGAGTCATTTTCCAGATTTACCCCCCCCCCCGAATCACCAGAATATATATCCATAGAGCTCCCTGGAATACGGTTGAGCCCACCCTGGCCTTTAGGAGCCAGGATGACCCCGATGATGAAGCAGGTCTAGAGTGAGTGAGGGTCATACAAAAAAAAGAAAGACTCCCTCGTAACTTGAGTCATCGAGACGGTACTCATCTCACATGTGCACTGGACGTGTTTTTGCGTCAGCAGACGGACACTTTCTTTAGCTTGAGGTTCATGTTCCGGGGGATTGTATCCCCGTCTTCCTCAGCTTTTTCAAGGTCTCCCCCCCTCCTGGGTGGTTCGTCCCTCCTCCAGGGTCTAATACCTGTCAGTTTAAAGATGCTTCTGACCATGGCCTTGCCTAAATACCTTCTTCTCCATCATCCACTTCACGAAGAAATGGTCATAGGGCTCGTCGCAATCTTCAGGCGCCGGGACCTCAGCTTCTGAGAGAGAGAAGACAGAGCAAGGAAACAGTGAGCGCTTATCCACTCAGTGAGCGCTTTTCCACCTAGGTACACCCCCACCCCGTGGCGATAATGGTGCAAGCAAACAGTGAGCACTTATCCACCTAGGTACACCCCCCACCACGCGGCGATAATGGTGCAAGCAAACAGTGAGCACTTATCCACCTAGGTACACCCCCCACCACGCGGCGATAATGGTGCAAGCAAACAGTGAGCACTTATCCACCTAGGTACACCCCCCACCACGCGGCGATAATGGTGCAAGGAAACAGTGAACGCTTATCCACTCATTGGTGCAAGCAAACAGCATGAGGTTCTCCACCCAGGTATACCACCTACCACACAGTAAAAATGGTGCAAGCAAACAGTGAGAACTTAACAACCCAGGTACACACCCTACCCCACAGCAATAATAGTGCAAGGAAACAGTGAGCGCTTATCCACTCAGTGAGTACTTATCCACCTAGGTACACCCCCCACCCCGCGGCAATAATGGTGCAAGAAAACAGTAAGCGATTATCCACCCAGGTACACCCCCCTACCCCATGGCGATAATGGTGCAAGCAAACAGTGACCCATTTAGGTGCACTCCCCACCCGGTGATAAGGTAAGGTAAGGTAAGGTAATATATTTATTTGTATATGATTAATTAAAATCTTTACAAAAGTATAAAACACCATATGACAGTACAAATGATTTAAAATACAGCAGTTACTATTGTCAATTCAAGGTTGTTATTAAGTCCCAATGAGTGATAAGGTGATAATGGTTGAAGCAAATAGTAAGTGCTTCGTAACCCATGGGCGCATCCCACCCAGCAATACACTGAGTGCCTGATTACCCAGGTACACTTAACGCCCCCTCATCCCACCAGTGACAATGGTGCAAGCAAACAGTGAAGGCTTAGCCGCACTGGCACACCTTCCCACCAAGACCACTTCCTCCTCAAACGTGGGCTTTCGCTTCTGAGGCAAAGTCTCTGCCAGCTTAGGAGGCAGTCTTGTGGAAATCTGAAGGCGTTGAAGGTTCGGCAGCTCTATGCATTGGAGACTTCCACAGAATGCGTCTTCGGCGCAAATGGTTTGGGTGCCAATGTGGCCCTCGGGTCAGACGGTGTCTTCCTAATGGATAGCTTGTGCACCAGGGGGGTTTTTGATCTGAAAGTGCCCTGGGGGCCGATGGCAGCTTCAAAGCTGAGACTAGCTTCAGTGCTGGCATCAAGAGGATCTTTGGCCTCTGGTGCACCTTTGGGCTTGACGGGGTATCCCCATGGTTGGGGCAGTGTCGGCTCCAAGGGGTGCCAGGAGGTAGTGGGGCCGAGGAGGGCTGAGTCTTTGTTGAAAAACTCGACACCTCAGGGCGTTACTTTGCTTCAACACAAGACCTTATTGGAGGCCTGGCGTGTGTCTGTACTTCAGCCACAATAATGCTCGTTGCCGAGGTCTTTCGAGGTCTGGGAGGCGAGGAGTTGCTGGGAGATTGCTGGCCTTGTGCTCGGAACCAGAGGAGAAGATGGCTTCTGGACCAGGTGACAGTTGGTGGAGCGGAATGCCCGATGGGTCAGCCTCTTCACCTTCCTCAGTGTCGGAGGAAGGTTGCCCCTTGAAAATGTTGGGGGTGTCGTCGGAAGCCTGTCTCTGCATCCTGGGTGCACCCAGCGTCCCTCCTGCCCATAGCAAAGAGTTTTCTTGGAATGGAGGGTCAGGCAGGCCTTCTCATGGTGTCGTCATGATTAGGAAACAAGCAAAGTTACACACCTGGGGGTAGACTCACCTAACTAATCTAAGACAAAATCCTAAACTTACTACTTTTGGTATTCACAGAAGGCATTTAGTAGTAGGAAAGTTGAGACTCTTAACTTTACTACTCCTAAACTGAGACAAAATCCTAACTTTACGACTTTTCATATTCACAAAACTGATTTAGTAGTAGTAAAGTTAGTATTCCTAACTTAACTACTACTAAATGCCTTCTGTGAATACCAAAAGTACTAAGTTTAGGATTTTGTCTCAGATCACTTTTGTGAATCCGGCCCCTGGTGGTGGTCAGTCCAGTGAACTTTGCATGACACTGAGGCCAGTTCTGAAATGGCCTCCGTTCCATCGCCCTGTGTACATTCTCCACCAGAAGGTCATCAAACGTCATCCAAGACAAGGGGTACGAGGCCCCTGAGAGGGCACAAAGCCCTGTGGGGCAAAAGTCTATCTGGATCGGTCTCCAGGAGATGGTAGTTTGAGGAAAGGTAATGAAAGTAATTTCCAGATATTGGAATCGAGGAATAGACCAGCTGGGTAAATGTGCAGAAAATGTATCCAACTCTGATCCATAACGGAAAATAAAACAATCTAACATGGAGTCAGTACCCATGCGCATTGACAGCGGAGGGAGGAGGAACGATATACCTTGTGACTCAAAAGATGCCTTGAAAGAAAATCAATTTACAAACGTCTGAGCCCAACAATAGATGGCAGGAGTATGCAGAGCATGTGAATCTACAGCAACACATACTACTAATAGTTTCTTTCACAGCCCAACACAGCAGAGTCTACAGTCGAAATGTGAGTCGAGGTCCCAGCCCCACACAGAACAGTATAACATCCTAACGGGGGTCTCGGGGCCAGTTTCACGCAGAGCCTCAGGAAGGCGAGAAGGGAGTTTATGATTTAGCCTCAGAACAGTCTCAAGTCGAAATCAGTGCCTTTAACACCAGCCTTGACCCCCGGCTGAGAACATACGCTGCCCGTGGTACATGCGCACTTACTGAAGTCGGAGATGTCAGCCAGCATGAAGTAGGAGTCCTCTGGGGCGATGGGGCGCATGCGCACTTACTGAAGTCCGAGGCGTCAGCCAGCATGAAGTAGGAGCCCTCTGGTGAGATGGGGCGCATGCGCACTTACTGAAGTCAGGGATGTCGGGCAGCATGAAGTAGGAACCCTCTGGTTCGATGGGGCGCATGCGCACTTACGGAAGCCAGAGATGTCAGCCAGCATGAAGTAGGAACCCTCTGGTGAGATGGGGCACATGCGCACTTACTGAAGTCGAAGATGTCGGTCAGCATGAAGTAGGAACCCTCTGGTTCGATGGGGCGCATGCGCACTTACTGAAGTCAGAGATGTCAGCCAGCATGAAGTAGGAACCCTCTGGTGCAATGGGTGCATGCGCACTTACTGAAGTCGAAGATGTCGGTCAGCATGAAGTAGGAACTCTCTGGGGCGATGGGGCGCATGCGCACTTACTGAAGTCAGAGACGTCGGCCAGCATGAAGTAGGAACCCTCTGGGGCGATGGGGCGCATGCGCACTTACTGAAGTCAGGGATGTCGGCCAGCATGAAGTAGGAATCCTCTGGGGCGATGGGGCGCATGCGCACTTACTGAAGTCAGAGACGTCGGCCAGCATGAAGTAGGAACCCTCTGGGGCGATGGGGCGCATGCGCACTTACTGAAGTCTGGGATGTCGGCCAGCATGAAGTAGGAACCCTCTGGGGCGATGGGGCACATGCGCACTTACTGAAGCCAGAGATGTCAGCCAGCATGAAGTAGGAACCCTCTGGTGCAATGGGTGCATGCGCACTTACTGAAGTCGAAGATGTCGGTCAGCATGAAGTAGGAACCCTCTGGGGCGATGGGGCACATGCGCACTTACTGAAGTCGGAAATGTCAGCCAGCATGAAGTAGGAAACCTCTGGTGAGATGGGGCACATGGCACTTACTGAAGTCAAAGGCGTCAGCCAGCATGAAGTAGGAACCCTCTGGTACGATGGGGCGTATGCGCACTTACTGAAGTCAGAGATGTCGGCCAGCATGAAGTAGGAACCCTCTGGTTCGATGGGGTGCATGCGCACTTACTGAAGTCAGAGATGTCGGCCAGCATGAAGTAGGAACCCTCTGGGGCAATGGGGCGCATGCGCACTTACTGAAGTCAGGGATGTCGGCCAGCATGAAGTAGGAACCCTCTGGTTCGATGGTGTGCATGCGCACTTACTGAAGTCAGAGATGTCGGCCAGCATGAAGTAGGAACCCTCTGGGGCGATGGAGCACATGCGCACTTACTGAAGACAGGGATGTCGGCCAGCATGAAGTAGGAACCCTCTGGGGCAATGGGGCACATGCGCACTTACTGAAGTCGGAAATGTCAGCCAGCATGAAGTAGGAACCCTCTGGTGTGATGGGGCGCATGCGCAATTACTGAAGTCAGGGATGTCGGCCAGCATGAAGTAGGAACCCTCTGGGGCAATGGGGCGCATGCGCACTTACTGAAGTTGGAGATGTCGGCCAGCATGAAGTAGGAACCCTCTGGTTCGATGGGGTGCATGCGCACTTACTGAAGTCAGAGATGTCGGCCAGCATGAAGTAGGAACCCTCTGGGGCGATGGGGCACATGCGCACTTACTGAAGCCAGAGACGTCAGCCAGCATGAAGTAGGAACCCTCTGGGGCGCATGCGCACTTACTAAAGCCAGAGATGTCAGCCAGCATGAAGTAGGAACCCTCTGGTGCAATGGGTGCATGCGCACTTACTGAAGTCAGAGATGTTGGCCAGCATGAAGTAGGAACCCTCTGGGGCGATGGGGCACATGCGCACTTACTGAAGTTGGAAATGTCAGCCAGCATGAAGTAGGAAACCTCTGGTGAGATGGGGCACATGGCACTTACTGAAGTCGGAGGCGTCAGCCAGCATGAAGTAGGAACCCTCTGGTACGATGGGGCGTATGCGCACTTACTGAAGTCAGAGATGTCGGGCAGCATGAAGTAGGAACCCTCTGGGGCGATGGGGCGCATGCGCAGTTACTGAAGTCAAAGACGTCAGCCAGCATGAAGTAGGAGCCCTCTGGGGCGATGGGGCGCATGCGCACTTACTGAAGTTGGAGATGTCGGCCAGCATGAAGTAGGAACCCTCTGGTTCGATGGGGTGCATGCGCACTTACTGAAGTCAGAGATGTCGGCCAGCATGAAGTAGGAACCCTCTGGGGCGAAGGGGCACATGCGCACTTACTGAAGTCGGAAATGTCAGCCAGCATGAAGTAGGAACCCTCTGGTGTGATGGGGCGCATGCGCACTTACTGAAGTCAGGGATGTCGGCCAGCATGAAGTAGGAACCCTCTGGGGCGATGGGGCGCATGCGCACTTACTGAAGTCAGGGATGTCGGCCAGCATGAAGTAGGAACCCTCTGGGGCAATGGGGCGTATGCGCACTTACTGAAGTCAGGGATGTCGGCCAGCATGAAGTAGGAACCCTCTAGTGTGATGGGGCGCATGCGCACTTACTGAAGTCAGGGATGTCGGCCAGCATGAAGTAGGAACCCTCTGGTACGATGGGGCGTATGCGCACTTACTGAAGTCAGGGATGTCGGCCAGCATGAAGTATGAACCCTCTGCGGCGATGGGGCGCATGCACAGTTACTGAAGTCAAAGACGTCAACCAGCATGAAGTAGGAACCCTCTGGGGTGATGGGGCGTATGCGCACTTACTGAAGTCAGGGATGTCGGCCAGCATGAAGTAGGAACACTCTGGTGTGATGGGGCGCATGCGCACTTACTGAAGTCAGGGATGTCGGCCAGCATGAAGTAGGAACCCTCTGGGGTGATGGGGCGTATGCGCACTTACTGAAGTCAGGGATGTCGGCCAGCATGAAGTAGGAACCCTCTGGTGTGATGGGGCGCATGCGCACTTACTGAAGTCAGGGATGTCGGCCAGCATGAAGGGGGAGCTCTCTGGGGCGATGGGGGGCATGCGCACTCACGGAAGCTAAAGACATTGGCCAGCATTAAGGGGGAGCCCTCTGGGGCGATGGGGTGCATGCGCACTCACAGAAGCCAGTGACGTCGGCCAGCGTGAAGGGGGAGCCCTTTGGGGCGATGGGGGGCATGCGCACTCACAGAACCCTGAGACGTCCGCCAGCATGAAGGCGGAGCCCTCTGGGGCGATGGGGGGCATGCGCACTCACGGAAGCCGGAGACATCGGCCAGCAGGAAAGGGGAGCCCTCTGGGGCGATAGGGGCATGCACACTCACAGAAGCCAGTGACGTCGGCCAGCATGAAGGGGGAGCCCTCTGGGGCGATGGGGGGCATGCGCACTCACGGAAGCCGGAGACGTCAGCCTGCATGAAGGGGGAGCTCTCTAGAGCGTACGGGGGCATGCGCACTTACGGAAGCCTGAGACGTCGGCCAGCATGAAGGGGGAGCCCTCTGGGGCGATGGGGGGCATGCGCACTCACGGAAGCCGGAGACGTCAGCCTGCATGAAGGGGGAGCTCTCTAGGGCGATGGGGGGCATGCGCACTCACAGAACCCTGAGACGTCCGCCAGCATGAAGGCGGAGCCCTCTGGGGCGATGGGGGGCATGCGCACTCACGGAAGCCGGAGACATCGGCCAGCAGGAAAGGGGAGCCCTCTGGGGCGATAGGGGCATGCACACTCACAGAAGCCAGTGACGTCGGCCAGCATGAAGGGGGAGCCCTCTGGGGCGATGGGGGGCATGCGCACTCACGGAAGCCGGAGACATCGGCCAGCAGGAAAGGGGAGCCCTCTGGGGCGATAGGGGCATGCACACTCACAGAAGCCAGTGACGTCGGCCAGCATGAAGGGGGAGCTCTCTAGGGCGATGGGGGGCATGCACACTCACGGAAGCCGGAGACCTCGGCCAGCATGAAGGGGGAGTCCTCTGAGGCGATAGGGGGCATGCGCACTCGCGGAAGCTGAAGACGTCAGCCAGCATGAAGTGGGAGCCTGCTGGGGCGATGGGGGGCATGCACACTCACGGAAGCCGGAGACCTCGGCCAGCATGAAGAGGGAGGCCTCTGGGGCGATGGGGGGCATGCGCACTCACGGAAGCTGAAGACGTCAGCCAGCATGAAGGGGGAGCCCTCTGGGGCGATGGGGGGCATGCGCACTCACAGAAGCCCGAGACGTTTGCCAGCATGATGGGGGAGCCCTCTGGGGCATGTGCACTCACAAAACACTGAGACATCAGCCAGCATGATGGGGGAGCCCTCTGGGGCAATGGGGGGCATGCACACTCACGGAAGCCGGAGACGTCGGCCGGCATGAAGGGGGGCATGCACATTCACGGAAGCCGGAGATGTTTGCGAGCATGAAGGGGGAGCCCTCTGGGGCATGTGCACTCACAAAACACTTAGATTTCAGCCAGCATGAAGGGGGAGCCCTCTGGGTCGATGGGGGGCATGGGCACTCACAGAATCCGGAGACGTTGGCCAGCATGAAGGGGGAGCCCTCTGGGGCGATGGGGGGCATGCGCACTCACGGAAGCCGGAGCCGCCGGCCAGCATGAAGGGGGAGCCCTGTGTGGCGATGGGGGGCATGCGCACTGACGGAAGCCGGAGACGTCGGCCAGCAGGAAGGGGGAGCCCCCTGGGGCGATGGGGGGCATGCACACCCACTGAAGCCAGAGATGTCGGCCAGCAGGAAGGTGGAGCCTTCTGGGTCGATGGGGAGCATGCGCACCAACTGAAGCCAGAGACATCACTCAGTAAGAAGTCGGAGTCCTCTGGGTCGATGGGGGGCATTCCTACCCACTGAAGCCGGAGACGTCGGACAGCATGAAGGTGGAGCCCGCTGGGGCGATGGGGCTCATGCGCATCCACTGAAGCCAGAGATGTCGGCCAGCATGAAGAAGGAGCCCGCTGGTGCGATGGGTCACATGAGCACTCACTGAAGACGGAGACATCAGCCTAAGTCAGAAATGTCAGCCAATATGAAGTAGGAACCCTCTGGTGCGGTGGGACACATGCGTACTTACTGAAGTCGGAAATGTCATGAAGTAGGAACCCTCTGGTGCGATGAGGCACATGCACACTTACTGAAGTCAGGGATGTCGGCCAGCATGAAGTAGGAACCCTCTGGTGCAATGGGTGCATGCACACTTACTGAAGTTCGAGATGTCAGCCAGCATGAAATAGGAACCCTCTGGTGTGATGGGGAACATGCGCACTTACTGAAGTCGGAGATGTCAGCACTTCTGAAGTAGGAACCCTCTGGTGCAATGGGGCGCATGCGCACTTACTGAAGTCAGAAATGTCAGCCAGCATGAAGTAGGAACCCTCTGGTGCAATGGGGCGCATGCGCACTTACTGAAGTCAGAGACATCAGACAGCATGAAGTAGGAACCCTCTGGTGCAATGGGGCGCATGCGCACTTACTGAAGTCAGAAATGTCAGCCAGCATGAAGTAGGAACCCTCTGGGGCGATGGGGCGCATGCGCACTTACTGAAGCCGGAGATGTCAGCCATCATGAAGTAGGGCGCATGCGCACTTACTGAAGTCAGAGACGTCAGCCAGCATGAAGTAGGAACCCTCTGGTGCGATGGGGCGCATGCGCACTTACTGAAGTCCGAGACGTCAGCCAGCATGAAGTAGGAACCCTCTGGGGCGATGGGGCTCATGCGCACTTACTGAAGTCAGAGATGTCGGCCAGCATGAAGTAGGAACCCTCTGGGGCGATGGGGCGCATGCGCACTCACTGAAGTCGAAGACGTCAGCCAGCATGAAGTAGGAACCCTCTAGTGCGATGGGGTGCACGTGCACTTACTGAAGTCGGAGACGTCAGCCAGAATGAAGTAGGAACCCTCTGGTGCGATGGGGCACATGCACACTTACTGAAGCCGGAGACTTCAGCCAGCATGAAGTAGGAGCCCTCTGGGGCGATGGGGCTCATGCGCACTTACTGAAGTCGGAGATGTCGGCCAGCATGAAGTAGGAACCCTCTGGTGCGATGGGGCGCATGCGCACTTACTGAAGCCGGAGACGTCAGCCAGCATGAAGTAGGAACCCTCTGGTGCGATGGGGCGCATGCGCACTTACTGAAGTCAGAGACGTCAGCCAGCATGAAGTAGGAACACTCTGGTGCGATGGGGCGCATGCGCACTTACTGAAGTTGGAGATGTCGGCCAGCATGAAGTAGGAACCCTCTGGGGCGATGGGGCGCATGCCCACAGCCGTCAAACACTGCAACAGCCGGTCGCGCTTCTCCTGCAGCTCCTGTCGTAACTGCACAAAGTAGCTTTCTGGCTGCCCGAAGTGCTCCATCTCCAACTGGAACCCATGGGCCACCGCTTCCTGCATGGGGTGAAGGAGTGATGGGTGACCGGTGAGAAGTGGACAGCCGATGAGGAGGGAAAGAGTGGAGGAAGAATCCAAGGGGTGGCAGTGTAGAAAGAAAGTGGGGGACAAGACAGGGTGGTTGAGAGAGTGGATCAATATCATTGTGAGGCAGACAGAAGGTTCATATGCAATGAAGACGGGTGGTGGGGAAGAAGACAATGTGGAACAGAGAGCAAGGTAAGGCATTAGGGACAGATGACAGAGTGATAACGACGGGCTGCAGCGCATGGTGGGAGCATGACAGTGCTGTAGGAGTGCAGTACAATGTTTTGGGAGAGCAGTCTATGGGGGACTACGAAAGCAGGACAGAAGGCAAGAGGAGGAACAAGAGGCAACATTAGACGCTAGTGATGGTCTCCAGTCTGGCATGTGGAAATAACACAATTAAAATGTGTGTAATAGCTATTTCCACTACCCCAATACATAGGATTGGGCCCAGAATCATTCTGAACCTGCTCCACTCCAGACATACATAGCAGGACAATCTGGACAGAAGCGCCTAGACCGATAGATAGATAGATAGATAGATAGATAGATAGATAGATAGATAGATAGATAGATAGATAGATAGATAGATAGATAGATAGATAGCGACCCTTGACCTTGCCAGGTAGGTCGCCCCCCCGCTGCAGCTCCACCTGCGTTCTCTGAGTACCCTTGTGTGCCATTTTGCTCCTTCTGTGCCCCGCTGCCCATTTTGTTTTGTTCCCTGTGCTCTTGTGTGCCCTTGGTTCCTTCTGTGCCCCGCTGCCCATTTTTGCTTTCTGTTCCCCGTGCTCTTGTGTGAAATTTCCTGTACCCCGCTGTCCATTTTTCCTTCTGTACCCCGTTCCCCCTGTTGGGCCTGCTCACCCCCCTCGCCACTTCCGTTCCTGCCGCTGCTTCCCCTGCAGCCCGCCCCCCTCCGTGCCAATTTGCTGCCACCTGCCACCCGCCTCCCAGCTGCTCCTCCCTCCCAACTCCCCTTAAATGGCGGCTGCTGCACGGCCGCGCCGCTGGCGCGCCTAAGGCAAGCCCGTCTGCATCCATCCGTGCCTGGACCGCGCCCAGCACCAGAACCCCTGGCCCCCGCACCAGCCATGAAGGCCGCCTCTGATACGATGCCAGCACCCCCATCGCTCTCAACCAGGACAGACCCTCACCTGCTGCAGGGCCGCCCCGAAGCGCACCCACCGTCCCTTCGCCTGCCGGAACTGCAGCTTCTCCTGCATCGAAGACGCAGAGACATCTGTCACGACAGAACACAACCAGCTTCGATGCATCCTGATCAACACCTACTCTGCACACAAACACGCCATCGAGGTCTGGGTCCTACTCGACACCGCATCACCAGATGTTGCCTTCCTGACTGAGACCTGGATGAACGAAGCCTCCTCTCCAGACATTGGCATAGTCATCCCTGACGGATACAAGATCGCCCGCAGAGACTGCACCAACGGTGTCGGAGGAGGAATCCCCATCGTCCACAAGAAGACCATCAGGGTCTCAACAAACACCGACACACTCTCAGCACCACCGAACACATGCGCTTCCAGATCCACAAGGACCCCAAGACCACCCTAAGATGCACCCTCATCCACAGACCACCCGACCCGACCACAATTCTGCAACGCCATCGCCGACTTCATCAGCACGCACACACTGACCTCCACCGACTACATCCTCCTCGGAGACCTGAACTTCCATCTGGAGAACAACAACAACAGCAACTCCTCCACCCTGATAGACTACCTTGCCAACCTCAGGCTGGAACAGCTTGTCACGACGCCGACCCATATCGCTGGACACACGCTCGATGCCATCTTCTCCTCAAGCCCCCATGCCTCCTTCAGCCACGTCTCTGAACCCACCTGGACCAATCACCACTGCATCCACTTCACCTTCCGGAAACCCGTCGCACATCACTGCACCCTACAGATCCCCCGTCACTGCTGGGGCAAAATCACCGAAGTACAACTACAGACAATCCTCGCACTCAACCCACCGACCAACCCCGATGATGGTGCACGCACCCTTAGACGATGGATGGACGACTGCGCCAACACCATAGCCCTGCTGAAAAAACAAACCCCCAGAGACACCAGCAAGAGAGCCAACTGGTTCACCCCGGAACTCCTATTGTCTAAGCGCATCTGCCGGAAGGTAGAGAACATATGGCACAGTCTGTACACCTTACAGTCTGTACACCTTACAGTCTGTACACCTTACAGTCTGTACACCTTACCCCAGGTGCATAAGCAATTGCCCTTTCCCCCTGGTAGACCATTAATATCGGGTATAGGGGGCCCTACGGAGAAGCTCTCACAGTGTGTCGATGTTTTTTTACGACCATATGTCTCAAATTTACCATCATATATTCGTGATACCAAACACTTCTTGAATATGTTATCTGATGTGAAGTGGGAACCACGAATGATCTTGATATCTTTTGATGTAGTAGCAGTCGACACGAATATAGACCACGAGAAGGGTCTGCATGCGATTGAATACTTTCTAGACAGTCGACCAGTGGAATACATGTGTAACACGACCATGCTTATAGAAATGTCAAGATTAATATTGAACAACAATGCCTTTCTTTTCAACAACAGCTGGCATAAACAGCTGTGTGGTACCGCGATGGATTCCAGATTTGCGCCGTCTTTTGCCAACATATTAATGGGTTGGTTTGAGGCGGTGCATATCTGGGGCTCACACGGCCAGCAGTGGGTGGGAGACATCCTCTACTGGGGTCGTTTTATTGACGACTGTGTGATGATTTGGACTGGCTCAATAGCAAGATTAGATACATTTTTTGAATATCTGAATGATAATTTGGATAATATGAAATTTACAATGACTAGGAGTGAGCATGAGTTGGTTTTTCCAGATGTGGAACTATATGTTGAAGGTGAGTTGATTCATAGCAGGATGCACCGTAAACCTACCTCACGCAACTCTGTTTTGCATGCAGGGAGTGCACATCCCAAGAGCCAGGTCAACGCTATCCCGTATGGTGAGATGCTACGGCACGTAGAAACTGTAGTCAGGAGAGTACATTTAATCAAAGCATACTGGATATCAAGACACGGTTTATTAAACGGGGATATAATGAGGATGTGGTGATCAAAGCTGAAGAAAGAGCACGAAACCTTAAACACTCAGACACATTGAGAGAAAAAGTTGTAACCAACAAAAAGGATGATGTTGTACGGTTAGTTACCAACTACCATCCAGAATCACACAAACTATATGGCACACTGAAGAAACACTGGCCACTGTTGAGAAATGACGAGGATTTACACACATTTGTAAAGGACTATCCCAGTATTACGTATAAGAAGGGCACTTCAATACGAGGGATTGTGAGTCCCAGTTATCCAGTAATAATAAGAACAGAAACATGGCTCCATAATCTGAGTAATGGTTCGTACAAACGTGGTAGATGCAGCATGTGTAGAATGGCTTTGGATGGCATTAAAGAGTTTGGTTATAATGGGTCAAAGAAATGTGAAATTCTGAATCATATAGACTGTATGACCAAATATGTGGTTTATAATTTGGTCTGCAATTGTAAGTTGATTCATGTAGGAAGTACCATCCGACCCACGAGGGAGAGAATAATAGAACATTTTAGAGCCATCAAGCAAAATTATATGAGATACCCACTAGCACAACATATGAATATCTGCAGGGCTCAGGGTAAACATCTTCAGTTTAGATTTCATGGAATACAGACAACCCCTATTGATAGGAGAGGTGGTAATAGGGAATTAAGATTGCGCCAAAGTAAGGTCCGCTGGATTATGACCTTAGATGCTGTTAATCGGGGACTCAATTTGGACCATGAAATGCAATGTTTTTTGGGAATATGAATGATTATTGACATCCTTAAAACATCTTGAACTTCATTTCTTTTAGTTCAAGATGTATATGGATACTGGATAACTATGAGGGAAACAGCTTGTATGATATCAATTTGATGCCTGTACCTTGTTAAGACATTATGTTACTTTATGTACCAATACGTTTAATTCACATTTTTCTATATGAGGCTAGTAATATGAATGATAGCCGAATTGTGTAATTCGATATAAGAGTCTGCTCCCTTAATCCCGACTTGGGTATACTTGTGAAGACCAGTTACATTCTATAAATGTATTCCTTTTGTAAAAGTGACTATATATAATCTATAGTGAATCTATACTAATATAATAAAGAGAGAGCCCAAACCTTTGAGGCGGGTAATCTCAGGAACCACAGCACCAATCACAACACCCAATACAGCGTTGGAAAGGGCAGTTGCAGCAGAAGGACATAGGCTATGCAGATGCCCACCATATACATTTAAAAGGTAAAAGAACCGTGCCAGCAAAGTAGTCCCTTGTGGGCGTGTCTGCGTTGTGCTGTGGGCGTGTGCTGTGGGCGTGACAAACGCTGGGGGCGTGTGGTACATTCCACCCTTCATGCCATGTGTCATATCGTGTGCTAATCTCACCCTGCACCCCATAATCATAACCCACCCTTACTCCTTAAAATACCCCAACACCCATCTTAACCCTATAAATATACCCTGTACCCCAAAACTCAAACCTATCCCTAAACCCTAAAAATACCCCTGTACCCCAAAACCCAAACCTAGCCCTGAACCCTACAAATACCCCTGTACCTCAAAACCCAAACCTAGCCCTGAACCCTAAAAATACCCCTGTACCCCAAAACCCAAACCTAGCCCTGAACCCTTAAAATACCCCTGTACCCCAAAACCTAAACCTAGCCCTGAACCCTAAAAATACCCCTGTACCCCAAACCTAGCCCTGAACCCTTAAAATACCCCTGTACCCCAAAACCCAAACCTACCCCTGATCCCTAAAAATACCCCTATACCCCAAAACCCAAACCTAGCCCTGAACCCTAAATATACCCCTGTACCACAAAACCCATACCTATTCCTAAACCCTAAAACTACCCCTGTACTCCATAACCCAAAACTATATCTGAACCCTTAACCCCTTCCACGCTCATGACGAGCTGGGCTCGTCATGAGGTAGCCTCCTCGCACGCTCATGACGAGCCCAGCTCGTCACGTAACATGCGATTTAAAAAAACTCAGCGTACGGGCGGAATTCCGCCCGCACGCATGCAGTTAAAATACCCAAACACCCCAAAATATATACCTCAGTATTACAAAACATATACCCCTATACCCATACTTACCTTATCCAAACATTTAAAAAAACATGCTTTTACCATTCATGCATTTACAACGAATTTCGTTGTAAATGTATGCGTGGTAAAAGCATATAAAATGTAATGCCATGCGTTATAATGGCATTGCGGAGTCATGGTACTTTCGTAATGAAAATATGCGGAGTGATGGTATGCGGAAAGAAAGTTGCGGAATAATGGGTGTTTACCCTCCCCCGGTAAGTACATTGGTGGCACGGCGGCCCACATCTCCAGCAACATACTCATATTTTTTCACCACCCATTTGAAAAATGCACATGTCTCTCTCATTGATGGCCAGCACCGACATACACTTTTAGACACACCTCCCGCCACAAGTTCTAGAATTGCGAACTTTAGAGCTGGGGAGCTACGTTCGAATCTCGGCATCAGCTCAACATCCTGTGATTCCAGGCAAATCGCTTTGTCTCCCCGTGCCTACCACAAATGAATGTGTTCTTCTGTAATGTAAATTGTAATCATGCCAGGTTGTCGATTTCACGCTATATAATATTGCAAGGAAAAATAAAGTAGGGAAACTCGAGTTCACACACTACTGAACGCGCACTCTTAAGTGCATCAGCAGTGCACTGTGAATCGGAGCGTTTCACAGGCCTGCCACAGATATGAAATGCTATCAAAACGAAATCCTACAAAACAATATACTACTGGCCGGCAGCAATTCATACCCGGACAACGCCGGGACGGGCTGCTAGTGTATGGATAAAGGGCGATATTAGTATTTCATGTATCAATAATGTTTTTACTGTATTTGTCGTCATGTATATAGGGACTCTGCCAAAAAGGTTTTTTTGTGGATGACTCAGGCTGATGTTCCAACTCAGAGGTCAACGTTGGACTTTCAAGGGTTCGTTTTTCAATTGTGGGATATTTATACCACATTATTGTGAATTATGAAACATTATTATCTTAGTTAAAAATACAGTCCGGATTGAGGAGTACTCTCCGGTATTTGGTAAGTGAATGCACGAGTTTTGTTGGTTTGTCACACGGTATGGTAGGAATAGTACAGTATCTTGGTGTGAGTGAGGATATGTAGATGTCACGTTTGTCTCCATTTCGCAGGACTTATAATGTGCATAGGGAATAGTAGCCGTCACGGATTGTGAATGGTATGGCACAGAAGTTCGAGATTGGCACGAAATAAATAAAGCTCGGACGAATGGATATTGTGCAAGTCTTTACATATTAGAATATGTAAACGCGGGAATTTTGAGATTCATGTTTCATATTACGTGAACTACTAGTAATAACAGTGGTGTGTATACATTGGTAAAGGGATGAAATCTTATAGGATATATCTATAATTTACCGGACATACATCAATAGAATTTGTATCCTCTACTTGGACAACTGAATGGAATATAGATTGGTAAGAATGTTTCTCATCTGATAATCATTGCATTTTTATATGTTACAAGATCACTCAAGATGTGTGATGTTCAATTAGTGATATTAGGTTATTATCTTCAACAGAGCTGTGTCACCCTCTGATACAGCGAAACTTTTCCTTTTGTGATACGGATTAGTTGGCATAGGTGAGCAGAATTTGGAACATCAGCATGGGTTTTTTCACTTGAGGTTTTTTGGCTTTCACACTTTTTCCTTCGTTTTCCTTCTTTTTTATATATATATTTCTTTCAAGGTGTTGCACTATGGAATGTCATTTTGTATGTAGTATAATTGATCTAGACCCTTCGCAATTGAATGTACTTTTAGTAGTGAAGTTTAACATGACCCTTTTAGTAGGAATAACTCACTCACCTAGAATTCACTCTGTGATTTTCTTTGTCACATGGGTGATATGGTGGTGGTGTTTTAAGTAACATATATTATGATACAGTATGGTTTTTTAAATTTAATTATAGCCCTGAAGAAGTCAGTGATGCGGATGCATCGTTATTGACGAATTTTGAAGACTGCCATATATGATTGAAAAGAAGATTTTATCTGACTAGGGGCCAGATGTAGGAGCCTAAATACCGGTCGGTAACGGCGGGTTTTGGCCGTTACTGACCGGTATTCAAGAATTGGCATGTAGGGGGTCAATTTTACCGATTCGGTAAATTTACCGAATCGGTAAATTTACCAAATCGGTAACTTGCAGATGTAGGTGGGACTCTTCAGAGTCCCAAAGACCTTACAGATTCGGTATTTTACCACCCAATCCAATTGGGTGGTAAAATACCGAATCCAGGTGTGCATGCACATGTGTGCATTCACACCTATGCCATGTGACAGACAGACATGCCCTTAGGGCATGTCTGTGTGCCACATGGCACACATGCCTGTATTCGGGGTGCTAGAGGGTGTCAAAGTGACACCCCCTGCACCCTTGCTGAAATCAGTATTTACCGAATCGGTAAATACCGATTCGGTATTGCCCATTGATTCCTATGGGCTTCAAGGCCCATAGGAATCAATGGGCAATACCGAATCGGTATTTACCGATTCGTTAAATACCAATTTTTACAGATTGGGTAATTCAATTACCGAATCTACCTAAATCTCCCTCCTACATATTTACCGATTCATAAATACCGAATCGGTAAAATTCGGTATTTATGAATCGGTAAATACGATTTTCCTACATCTGGCCCTTGATTAATAAAATCACCATAAAAGAAGATTAACTGGACTTCTTTATAGTAGGAGTAAAGTTGTGCTCAGGACATTCTTTCTAATTGGCACAGCGAGAAGTCGCCGGGCAACAGCACAGCCCAGAAAGACGCCATCCGTAACCACCACCACCTCATCACGACCGGCAAGAATACCTCCTTCAAAGACCGCCTCGACAACAATGCACACAACAGCAAGGAGCTCTTCAACGTCGTGAAGGAACTCTCCAACCCCAGCTTCAACGCCAATGACATCCCGCTGTCGTAAGCCCTGTGCGACTCCCTCGCCACCTTCTTCCACCTCAAGATCGCTGACATCCACGACAGTTTCAACCCCCGGACGACCCTAGCAGGCCCCAACACGCTAGACCTACCACACCCCACCGACCACGACCCCCTGACAACCTGGGCCAACGTGAGCATCGAAGACACAATCAAGACCATGGGCACAATCCACTCCGGCTCGCTGTCTGACCCTTTTCCACACCACATCTTTAACAAAGCCGGCAGCTCCATCGCACTCCACCTGCGCAACATCATCAACCTCTCCTTCGAGACCGCGACCTTCCCTGAAAGCTGAAAACACACCGAGATCAGCGCCCCACTGAAGAAATCCAAGGCGGACCCAAGCGAACTCAAAAACTTCCGGCCCATCTCCCTGCTTCCGTTCCCAGCTAAGGTCATCAAGAAGATAGTCAACATCCAGCTCACCCGCTACCTCGAAGACAACAGCATCCTGGACCCCTCCCAGTCAGGATTCTGCAGCAACCACAGCACTGAGACCGCCCTCATTGCCGCCGCAGACGACATCAGGATCCTACTGGACAACGGCAAGACGGTAGCCCTCATCCTTCTGGACCTCTCCGCCGCCTTCGACACCGTCTGCCACCGCACACTCCGCACACGACTCAACGATGCAGGGATCTGAGACAAGGTCCTGGACTGGACCTCCTCCTTCCACTCCGGCAGAACCCAGAGAGTCTGCCTCCCCCCGTTCCGATCCGAAGCCTCCGAGGTCTGCGGCGTCCCGCAGGGATCCTCCCTCAGCCCGACACTGTTCAACGTCTACATGGCGCCTCTCGCACGCATCGCCCGACATCACGACCTCATAATCTCTTACGCCGATGACACGCAACTGATCCTCTCCCTCACCAAGGACCCCCTCACCGCCAAATCCAACCTCCACCAGGGAATGAAGGCCGTTGCCGACTGGATGGAGGATAGCCACCTTAAGCTGAACACAGACAAGAAGGCGATTCTCATCCTCGGGCCCAACCCCTTAGTGTGGGACGACTCCTGGTGGCCTGCATCGCTGGGGACACCCCTCCGCACCCACTAACCACGCACGCAACCTGGAAGTCATCCTCGAATCAAAACTCACCATGACCAAACAAGTCAACGCTGTCTCCTCCACCTGCTTCAACACCCTCCGTATGCGCTGCAAGATCTACAGATGGATCCAGACAGACACAAGGAAAACAGACACCCAGGCCCTAGTCAGCAGCAGACTCGACTACGGAAACGCCCTCTACGCCAGAGCCCCGAACAAGCTCATCAACAGACTGCAAAGAATCCAGAATACCTCTGCCCGCCTGATCTTCGACGTCCCGAGCCGTGACCACATCAACCCCCGCCTGGGAACCTGCACTGGCTCCCCATTGACAAAAGAGTCTCCTTCAAGCTCCTGATCCATGCACACAAGGCACTCCACAAGACCGGCCCAGCCTATCTCAACAGTCGACTCTCCTTCTACGTACCCAACAGGAAACTCCGCTCCGCAGACCTCTCCCTGGCTACCGTCCCGCGCATCCGTAGAACTACAGCCGGAGGCAGATCCTACTCCCACCGCGCCGCCAAGATCTGGAACACCCTCCCCCTCAACCTATGACAAACCGAAGACCTTCTAACCTTCAGTAGACGACTCAAGACCTGGCTGTTCGACCAGTAGCAACAGCACCCCCCCTTCCTCCACCCTCAGCGCCTTGAAACCCTTGCGGGTATGTAGTGCGCTTTACAAATTATTTGATTGATTATTTGATGGATAGATACATAGATAGATTTTTTGCACAATTACTTAAATTGATTGCAATTGATTGCATAAAAGCAGATACAGAACACATACTTTTTCCGACGTATACAAATTTATATTAATTTATAATCCTGTTATTCTTGAATTTAAAATTAATTCACTGTATTATCAACCATAAAACCAGGTGGCAGGACTCGTGCGCAGGGTAATTATAATTCTGTACAAATATCCATCATGTCCATCATGGATTTTGCCGTTGTCATGAATTTCATAAAATTGGCGGCCAGTTGCACCGAGTTGCCTTTCATACACTCTACCAGAGCCTCTTGACACGTACGTACATTCAGAATACGCCAGAGAGGACGAAGCCAGTAAATTCTCAAGGTACCCAGTTTCTCACAAATGCACAGTTGAAGAATTTGTGTTTCCTCCTTTCGGCACAGTGTGGCTGTATCTTCCTGATACCTTCGGCCAGACTTGTACGCCAGCAGTGGGATTCATCCGAACCGCAGTCTTATTAACTGGCGCTTCATTATTGGCTTTAAAGGGGAGCACAGGTCGCTTTGACCATCTTGAACCCTTGTACCTAGGACAATATGGAACCCACTGGGAGGCAGGTGGGCGGTCTGAAAATTAACTGGAGCGGCAGAGCCGCTGCTCCCGCCCTTTAATGAAGAGATTTGGAAGAAATGTGATGCTGACGGGCCGCCACTACAGGGAGGCAGGCCAGTATTGTTTAATTGTTTTAGAAACACCGGCACAAAACTATGGTTTATTTCTCAAATACAAAATCAAAAATCAAACAATAGCCCTGATGTGCAGAGTCATGGACGTTTGCTCCTGCCGAGGGTCATCTTAACAATGGAGTCGTGGATAAAACAAGCATTGAAAATGTAATAGGTCTCGCCTTTGATTAAGTTAAAGCCATTTGCTTTGCTAATGGTATTGTATAGCAAAGCAAATGGCTTTAACTTAATAAAAGGCGAGACCTATTGCATTTTCAATTCTTGTTTCAGAATGTTAGGAGTGAACTGAAAGGTTGTATTTTTCTCAAGCAAAGTGAAGAAGTGAAGGGAGAGAGCGGGGGTGGGGAGACATAAACAAGGCAGAGGGGGAGAGTGACACACGTGGGTGTCAGGCGTCGAGCCAGAGAACGAGGGGAGACAGAAACAAGGCAGAGGAAGAGAGTGACACACGGGGTCAGGCGTTGAGGGAGGGGAGACGGAACCTAGAGGAGAGAGACGTACACCCACATAGAAGTGGAGTGGAATAGAGGGTGAGATGGAAACCAGGGCAGCAGGAGGGAGATGTGCACACGGGATCAGGAGTGGAACGAGATAGAGAGGGGTGAAGGAATAAAGGGCAGAGGGGAGAGCGCTACACATACAGGGGGCTCAGAAGGGGAGCAAGGGAGGCAGGTGAAACAAAGGCAGAGTTCGCGAGAAGCCGGCAGGAAGGGCAGATGTGACTAGCAAGATCAGCGAGGAGGCGCATGCAAGGGGGGAGGGCACAGAAGGAGAGGCCACGGCGGGTGACCTTCGCCACAGTGGCATCGATGCTACCCCTCTGGCAGGGGTGCCCTCATTAACAACCTTCCCTCCAGCTGCCAAGAGCATTGACACATGCAATGTTAGCATGTCAGATTTACAACCTGCAGTACACGTGAGGGCTGCATGTAATTGTACCCTAACACCACACAACCTTCCCTCCAGCTGCTAAGAACGTTGACGCACGCGATATTAGCATGTCAGATTTACAACCGTAGTACACGTGAGGGCTGCATGTAATTGTTCCCTAACACCACACACACAAACGTACATGTCTGCGGTGGGCATTTATGTGGATGACCACCCTTGCCATGCTGAGGACGGTAGTGTTAAAAAGAAGGTGCTTCCGAGATCCTGCATGAAAAATATATTTTTTGTGTCGGCGGGCATTGTTTACCTGCTTTCCCCGGTAGAAGATCCTCTGCAGGTCTGGGTTTACTTTGAAGGTCTCCTGGATCTTGAGCCTCATACTCTAGATCTTGGTGAGACGGGACAAGTCGTCTATAGTAAGCGTCTCTTTGCCGTCAATGGTTCGAACCTGTATCCACATCCTGCAAATATTCCAGTTTTTGCCTTTTGTGAATCCAGAACCCCAATTGCACTCCTCCTTTGTATGTGTGACAAACAGTGCCACTCGCTCTCAGGCTACAATCAGAGGAACGCCTTGCAGAGGACGGGCATGGCCGTCGATGATCGTCCACCGAAACCTGCAAGACGGGAAGCACAGGGATGCCAGCCAGCTAAGATTCCCCCTTAAAAAAAACAAGCGCTCGCTAGGCAGCCGCGGCACCCGCGCTTTACTTGAAACATTAAAAGTAAAGCGTGGGTGCCGCGATTATAGCCAAAATAGCACGCCACGACGTGCTGTTTTCTCTTTTAGAGCCAGACTTACTGCTGGAGTAAAAGGTTTTTATCTTCTTTATGGGGCGAAACAGATGGCCCTATAAAGAAGATAAGAAACATTTTACGCCAGCAGTAAGTCAAGGAGGCTAGTCCATGTGGGGCGGCTTCAAAAGAGAAAAGAGTATGTCACTAACACCTCTTTTCCAATGGCTGGCCACCGTTTAGCATGAACGGAGACGGCAGCCAATGGGAAAGAGGGGCGGGGCTTAACCTCGCTAGTGAAACTTACTCTAACTCATTAAATCTCGCCAGCGAGACTATACATGTGCGCAGCCTACGCTAGCCGAGACCTAATAAATCTCGCCAGCGAGACTGCGCATGTGCGCAGCCTACGATAGCCGAGACCTAAATATATGTATCAAAAGATCCACCCTAAATATGGCAGGACTTCTGACACCCTGAGCCCACCACCCCTGTGGATAAGACCCCTGGAACCAGCTGTGGCGCCGGAGTCTGAACCCCAGGGGTGCCACCACCTCTCTTGGAGGCGAGCAACTGACCGTCAGGTGAACATCATCCATCACCCCCAGTAGGATGGAGAGTCTTCCAACTATCCTCCATCACCTCCTCCTAATATCCTCCATCGCCTCCTCCTAACATCCTCCATCACCTCCTCCTAACATCCTCCATCGCCTTCTCATAACATCCTCCATCGCCTCCTCCTGATATCCTCCATCGCCTCCTCCTAACATCCTCCATCACCTCCTCCTAACATCCTCCATCGCCTCCTCCTAATATCCTCCATCGCCTCCTCCTGATATCCTCCATCGCTTCCTCCTGACATCCTCCATCGGATCCTCCTAATATCCTCCATCACTTCCTCCTAACATCCTCCATCGCCTCCTCCTAATATCCTTCATCGCCTCCTCCTAACATCCTCCATCACCTCCTCCTAACATCCTCCATCACCTCCTCCTAACATCCTCCATCGCCTCCTCCTAATATCCTTCATCGCCTCCTCCTAACATCCTCCATCGGATCCTCTTAACACTCTCCATCACCTCCTCCTAACATCCTCCATCGGATCCTCCTAACATCCTCCATCGCCTCCTCCTAACATCCTCCATCGCCTCCTCCTAATATCCTTCATCGCCTCCTCCTAACATCCTCCATCGGATCCTCTTAACATCCTCCATCACCTCCTCCTAACATCCTCCATCGGATCCTCCTAACATCCTCCATCACCTCCTCCTAACATCCTCCATCGCCTCCTCTTAACATCCTCCATCGCCTCCTCCTAACATCCTCCATCACCTCCTCCTAACATCCTCCATCACCCCAGGCTGCTCTGGAGGGGTCCTCCCTGTGTTCTTATCACCTATAGGTGCTCCGGAGTGGTCTTCTTGATCTCTTCCATCACCCACAGGTGCCCAGGAAGGGTCTCCTTGAGAACTTCTCTCTCACTTCTGTTGTTGCCCAGAGGTTTCTCCTATGGTACATCTTCCAGCCATGTACGCTAAGCGTCCCTCTTATAGGATTTAACCCCCACACACATCATAGAAGAGTCGCTGAAGCTTACCTGTGCTGCCGTAGGACAGTGATATATCGAATTCTGATGGACAGTTCTTAGGTGCTTGAGGAGGTGATCAGGACCCATCACCCAGCCAACCTGAGGAAAAACAGGGAGAGATGAGTAACAAAACATTCTCCCAGGGATTAGTCAAATGGATGTTTAAGCAAATACAAACATAGGCGGTAGAACCAGAGAGTCAGAAGCAAAACCCCTCAATCATAAACAGTGACACTGTGAGGTCAGTCCTCAATCACAGACAGCGGCCCTGTGAGGTCAGCCCGTCAATCACAAACAGTGACACTGTGAGGTCAGTCCTCAATCACAAACACTGACACTGTGAGGTCAGCCCTCAATCACAGACAGTGACACTGTGAGGTCAGCCCTCAATCACAAAGAGTGACACTGTGAGGTCTGTAGGATGCATTCTCTACACCATGAGCTACTAAGATATCTACCAGGTGTTTAAAGTTTAGACTTTGCCCTTGTCTCAACTGTCTGACTGCACACAGGCTTCTCAATTCATGAAAAGGGAATCAGTCATACTTAGAAGGCACCCTCTGCGTTTCTTCTTGAAGAGGTCCACTAGGCCCTGCTTCCAAGGACATTTCTAGTGAGGTGTGGTGTGTGTGCACCTACCTACACTATTTGGTTTCCTACTAGAACCTCTCTAGGAGTTGTAGTCAGGGTGTGCTAAGCCCTTACCACCTACAACTACTAAGTTCAGTAGAACTTATGTATATAAGACTTGATTTATATGTACCTACAGGTACCTTGATATGATCTTTCAGATGAAATCTCGAGATTATTTGGTAAAACAAATTGCAAGCTCTTATCCCAACCGCTGCACACCAATGTGAGACGTTAGCCTGGCATATGATGTCCACTAGTTCTAGTGGGCACCTTGCACCAGTCTAATTGACCCTTATTGATGGTGGTTGTAAAGTCAACCTTATAGAAAGCTATCCTAGGGGTAGCATGAACCAGCAGTCTTCAGGCTGTTAGGCAGGCGAGTTAAGCAAGTTGTTTTACCATATATAATCCATTGAGTACCAAATGAAAGGACACCACACAAGGTATATATCAAATATATATGTATTTAATCTAAACACAACCCCTCTGCACTCTTTATGAGGTCAGGGGTAAAAATACAATACAAGTCACACAGTTAATATACGATAAGTTGCACAGTATACGTTATGCCCTAGGGGCCTCACAAACCATATACTAAGAAAGTGGTATAAGTACCATGTGAGAGTTAGAAAGCAAGTCTGGGTCCTGTGGAATCACTGGGGCTACACTAGACAACCAAAGGTTAGGAAGTAGGAGGCCCACGGGAGGCGCGTGCAGTGTCTAAACACAGGCGCGGGTTCCCATTGACTTTCTATGAGAAACGAACAAGTTACAAATATACAATTTAAGGACACTTCGGATGGACTAGGATGGAACCCTTTTAAACTAAGACACTTCGAGAGTCAAGACTCACAGGAGCAACGGAGTACTTGTGTTACCTCACCCAGGGAAGCCGGGTGCATAGGTGTCTTTTCGTGTCGGGTTTCGTTGTCGTTTTTAATGGAGAGCTGCAAAGAAGTGCTGCAGGCGACCAGAGGAAAAGAGTCCAGGTGGATCCAAGGGTGGATCAGAGAACTTGAAGAACCTGAAAGCAGAGGGGACAGAGTCTGGGTCACTAGCCAGTGGCCAGGAAGGAACCAGGCGATGTCGGGTGCTTTAAGGTGAAGAAGGTGAGCTTGTCTCTTCATCCACAAGGTCCAAGAGGCATCGATGATGACCAGGAGCTGGATTAAAGCTGTTCCACAATGGATCTAGATGACTGCGGCATCGGTATCCGGATTGGACCCAACAAGCCGTGGAAACCACAACCCACACAGGATGTCAAGTATGGCTCTGTTGCACACCAGCAAGGTCTGTGGCGCTTCTCCTTTTCAGGGAAGCTGGAGCAAGCCTGGAGCAACCAGGATCGCAAGTTAAATTCAAAAGAAGGTCTTCAGGGGGCTCACAAGCCAACGGGCAAGGAACCGGGAAGATGTGTCAAGCACAAAAGCAAAGGCGGGGCCCACGGGACACTCGCAGAGTGTGGGGGCCTGAGCTTCAGTGCAAATGGTGCTCGGGGATGGGGCTTCTCGTACCCCAATGCACAACTTACTGAGGCTTCAGGAAAGGAGTGCAGGTAGCAAAATGCAGGATGTCCAAGATGTCCGGTCCCACGTCTCTCGTGTCCGCCATGGGTCTCAGCTTTGCTGTGGATGTGGATCGGGGTCAGAGAAGTCTGGAAGTCCAGTTCTTGTTTCTCAGAGTCTTCGGGTTCCAATGGAAGCCTTGAAACTGCAGACTGGCAAAGTTGCTGTTGGTGCCTATTTGCACAGGGTGGTCACACCTTGACCACAAGGGAGATGTCTTCCATCTTCCAGTCAGAATGGAATGTCGAAGGTCCAAGATATGTCTTTCAAAGATTCATCCAAGATAATCTAAAGTCCGGGGGACACAGCTCCTATACTTATACTAAGAAAGGGGGCTGGATTACCTGACTAGGTCCCTCCTATGGGTGGACCTGAGAAGGGGGTGGTTTCACCTCTTTCCCTTTGTCCAGTTTCACACCAGAGCTGGGGCTGGAGTGCCCCAGCAACTGGTTTGAACCGGGCTATGCATGGAGCACCTTGTGTGCCCCAGGCAGTGTCTAGATGCGTTCACTGAATGCAGCCCTCCCTGCCCCAATACACAAAACCCCTGTCTGGGGAGGTGCCAGCACCTCCCTGGACAAGAAACCTATTGTCCAGGCGTCCCCTGCCGCAGTTTCATCCAGCAACAGGAGGTCAGACTCGTGTCTGTGGCAGCAGCATCCAGTTTTGTGATGCTGAGGCTGTGTTTAACTTTAACCGGGTAAACCAGTAACTACATGTCTTCTACCTCTAGAAGGGTGGAATGCTACACCCGTCGCCAGGACTGGCGGGGGGGGGGATAGTATTCCATAATGTTTGACACCTTACACGACATGTTTTGATAAAGCCAAACCATAGTTAGCATTAACTGCGAGGATTATAATGCACTTAAGAGTATATGGTATGGCAATATCATAGAACAGCTATAAGGAGATGGTTCCGAAAGCTGCAGAGGGGCTTAGCTCATGCCAGAGCACCCCCTCACATAAAACCAAGCACTCTGCCTCCAGGATTGTCGAGGCCTACCATAGGAGTGGCTTCTAGGTGTATATGTGTCTATATGTAAAGGTAGATATAGGTATACTATATCTAAGTAAGGGATGATTACACCACCTTACCCAGGCTGTGTGAACAGACCTGTGGTGTCAGTTTGGAAGGCAAACCAGGGGTGGCACAATACATGCTGCAGCCCCTGGTAGGCCTAGGGTGCACCTATGCCCTGGGTACCTATGGTACACCATACACGGGCTCACAATGGTGACCCAGTAACCAATCTGGTATGTACCTAAAGTACATGGAGTCCATTTTATAGAGAAAGCAGATAGTCTGGGGCCCTGAATAGCAGGGTCCCAGGCCAACTAAGTCGAAAACCAGCAAAACACCAGGAAAAAAGTGGGGGTAACCATATAGTCAGATTCCACCTTCCTACAGTGAGGACTGGAGCGCGCTGTGTCAGGGCATGAGTCCTTACTGGCCCTACAGGGCCGGATTCAGTGTGAGGCCCTGAACGTGCTGTGTCAGGACATGAGTCCTTACTGGCCCCACAGGGCCCGGAGTCGGTGTGAGGAATGGAGCGCGCTCTGTCAGGGCATGAGTCCTTACTGGCCCTACAGGGCCGGAGTCAGTGTGAGGTTCTGAGTGTGCTGTGTCAGGATATGAGTCCTTACTGGCCCCACAGGGCCGGAGTCAGTGTGAGGACCGGAGCGTGCCGTGTCAGGACATGAGTCCTTACTGGCCCCACAGGGCCCGGAGTCAGTGTGAGGCCTGGAGCGCGCTGTGTCAGGACCTGAGTCATTACTGGTCCTATATGGCCGGAGTCAGTGTGAGACCTGGAAAGCTCCGCTCAGCTCCCTTACCTTCCATCCGGTGGCACAGAAGGTCTTTCCTGCACTTCCGATTGTCAGTGTCCGCTCCCACATTCCAGGCAGAGTGGCTGCAAACACAGAACTGAGAGCATGAGGGGTCAAGAAAGGATAGTAGCTGAGAACACGTGAGGGGTCACACACATCAGACCCCACTTACAACCGAGACACACCAGCTCCAGGCATGCACACCGCCACCTATGAGCATGGGGGAACAATCGCATGTGGGTTCCACCTCCCCCGAAGTCAGAACACCAGCTCCCCACCATCCACCTCTGCATGCACAGAACACTAACTCCCCACAATGCACCCCTGCATGTACAGATCAACAACTCCCCACAATGCATATCTGCATTCACAGAACACCAGCTCCCCACTGTTAGACCTGTCAGCCCTAGGGTGGTCTTTCCCTGTTTTTTTCGCCCTTGCCTTATTTTTTCCACCCTATTTTTCGTTGGCCTTAAGTCTCCGAGCGCCTTCCCATTGCTAATCAATGCTAAGGTGCAGGTGCTCTCTTCTTCCAACATGGCTGCCACAGGCCCCTGCTACTGCAGAGTGGTCTTTTTAGTAGTTCTCTAGTTGCCAGGAGCTGGCTGGGACCCTGTAGGAACTGGGGTCACCAGTTCCCCGGGGGTAGCCTGGCACGAGCAGGTAGGCACCCGAAAGCTCAGGTGTTAAGTGTCTACACAACACACACATCCACTGAGACAATAAATGCACGCAATGACGGAGACCACACCAGTAAGTTTTGATTCAAATCAATACATTTTATCTAAGCATCAAAATCATAGCTGGTCAATCATTTAGGGCAGATCAATTATCACAGTAGCCATAGCTCATTTCATTAGGAGAATAAACGCTGCAATATTCAGCCATAACAATTCCTATCTGCAGGAGTCAGCAGATCATTAAATGAGGGTAAAACATTCCCTGCGGTAAGGATAAGCAGTTCAGTAAGGATCTAGCAACATCTCATCATAAGAGAACAGGCATCTCATTAGGTAGGAATAACCTTTCATTAAATGTAGAACAGTTAATTAGCAGAGGTAAAACCTTTCAGTAGGTAAGGACAACCATTTCAATAGCCACCTGTAGGCATTCGGGGGATGCAGCACTAAACAGGAGCCTACACATTTCATTAAAGGTAAAACATTCAATTAGCAGAAGTGAAACATTTCATTAGCCAGGTTAAACATGTGTAGGCCTAAATGAGCCTGGAACCTCACCCCAGGCAGGGGTTAACTTATCTAGCCTCAGGTCCAGGGGCCTTCTGGAGTCTTAGCCCAGTTCAAACAGCCCTCCTTTGGCCTAATTAGGGCCACGGGGCCCAACAACAGTGTTCCCCAGGGGAGGGGCGAACTCGGGGCCTCCTTTGGCCTCCTGCCCTCCTCCCTGGGGGGTTACCTGAAGTCTTCGGGCCTCTTCGGCCCCTCACGGTGTTCCTCTTGGGCTGGAGCGCGCTGGGGGGGCTCTCGCTCTCTGGGGAGCCCCATGCTTAGGATCCGCCGGTCCCAGGCCTCTTGATTGCTCCGTGGGCCCGGGGACCAGCAAGGCCGCGGTGCAGAAGAGGCGCGACAGCCTCAACCAATGACAGGGCAGCTGACGCGAATGCCGGGCGAAGGAGCCACTTGGAGGCGCGCTTGCCAGGAGGCTCGGCCACGGCCCAATCAGTGTGCGGCGTTGGCGGGGGCGGAGTCCAGAACCTATACCACTGGGGGTGACAGGGCTTAGGCGCTGCCCACCAAGCTGAGTGAGGAACACTGGACTAGCTCACTGATCTGGCCCGGCGGGAGGGGAACCAAGGGACCATCTGCAGTGACCTGCTGAGACCCTCTGCCATCAGCCTCCAACTCAACACCCCCCTCCAAGAATCTACTTCTAAAGGGCGCAGGAACCATCTAGCACTGAGAAGACCACTCATCTGTGCCCACAAGGACTACTGGGGATCAACCAGGTACTGGGCTTGTTGTGTTTCTATCTAGGACCCTAATTCGATATTCCCGATTTATTCCCTTATATGGTTATAATAAATAATATCCTTATAAAGGCATAAGAATCATATCCACATTTAGTGATAGCCCATGCAGTCCAAATACGGCAAGGCTACTCCCCTAGACTCCTAGAAAGTACAACGCGTTCTTTAAACAAACCAAGCCTCCAGCAGCTCGGGACATCCCCCTGCTTTTGTTTTGATTTGAACAAGAACTCCTGGAGTCCAGAAAGAACTGTTAGTTCTTAGTGACGTCTTATGTCCAACATTACGTCAAACCCGGCACCTTTCAGGTATAAATATACCAACGCTGCCTTAAGCAAACACACGGTGGTTTGGAGCAGAGCGGCTATCTACTTGCCCGAGAGCCCAGCTGATGTGAGAGCCCACAGACGCCGCCCCTCCCTTTTGACGCACTGAGAAAGACGCTGCCTTTTTCACCAGCCGAGAAAATCCAGCTCCGGTGTTTCCAGCCACCCTTACGGGTTGCTGGGATATCGAGTCCTGAGAGAGAGATACCAGACCTCCTGCATTCTATTACCCAGGTACGGAGCTGACTAAACCCTTAAAGAGAATTCTTGATTCAGATCCTTGGCAAAACCAACTTAACTTAAACTGCTACTTACTTACTCCTTCCCACGTATTAGGCTTAGGTCAGGTACACCGGGGTAGGCGTATTTAGAAGCACCAGTTGAGTACGTTAGTCAATGTTTTATGTATGTATATATTTTTTTTATTTTAAAGTATCATATGGCTAAGAAACCATATCAATGCTTTTACAGTATTATTTTATACTACTCCTTTTACTATACGCACTTTACTTTACTATAAGTATTGCAATTGTGGCAATTCATTTCTCTTGCATAAGAAAGAAGACTGCTCAATAAATAACACCTTTTATTGAAAACCCCCGTCTCTCTATTCTCTGCACTCTGGTGAAACTAAGTATGCACAATTGACTGAGTGAAATAGCTGTCTATTGTTTTCACACGACTCTAGAGATATACTCTTATTTTGGGGGAGCAAAGTTGTCATGTTTTATGGTTGTCAGAAGCTAATCCCTTCTTGTCTATCCAGGGAAGTTAAACTCCTCCTTGTTTACTCGAGAAAGTTTCTAGTGACCTCTGAGCTAGCTGGCGAAACTAATTAAGTCTAATATAGTCAGTAGAGACCTAGTCGACCTCAGTCCTACGTCTACACTACTGTTTATATTATTCCAATGCGCAGAGCCTATTGGGAATATAGGAACTACACTACATGGCGCCCAACGTTTGGTAAGGCGATAAATCTAACGCAAGACGTTAGAGTAACTCAGTCGTGCTTTTTCACACAGACCCTTTTCCCATAAAAACTCCAATAGACGTCTGGAGTGGGTAAAAGGTTAAAAATCCGCCGAAACTTAGTAGGAAGAGATTCCTATGTATAGTTTTTGGTTTAGTCAACGTTGAAGGATACAGTGTTCCAAAATATTGTGCACCTAATCTTTGTTTCCTTGAAACTTGATCTGCAACAAAAAGCTTTCTGTCAGTAAAATGGTGGAAAGTGAAGACGAAAGGAAGACAGCTAGAATAGCAGCTCAACTCCTAGCGGATGACACAACTATCCAAGAAAATGACCTGAATGTTATACTCATTCCGGCAAATATAAGAAGAACTATAACTATTAAACTTATAGTAAATGGACTGACATCACGAGGTGGTACAGTCATATTCGTGGTAGAGGCCCATGAATATCGGCAGACAGAGGTATTCTATTCATGGATACACTTTCCAGCAGCAAACGCTGTAACAAAAGAATTCCACTATTATAAAATAGAGGAACCTCCGGATGAATACACTTCTTTCGAGGACGTTGAAATCCCACTAAATTACCAAGAGCACCTGCTCTGGTTTAATGGCGCCCTAAAACATCAAAATCATATCACCAGGCTCGGTCCACTAGGTAGACCAGGAGCAACGTGGCCAGTTCTAGCCAGCTACACACCACATCCAGACATTGATAAAATGTCAGACCGGGAACTTTTAGCTCAGCTAAAAATACTAATTAAAATACATAGACAATTGGTCCAATATGTAATGAGGACTTCAACAGTCCAACCAACGATTAACATTCCACAGCTGACCCCTCATCAGGGGAACACAAACAAATTACACCACAGAACATACAATCATGTCTTGGTAAAATACCCTCAAAACAGGAACAAATTCCATTCTGGTTAACACAAAAAATCACTCAAATAGAGGCAGTATTACCTGATACTACACCTACTGAGAAACACAGAATTCTGACTATCTGTCTTCCAATGGGGATCGCACCACATGTGGAAGACTGTGACACTTGGGGCACAGTTTTTGCTTCCATCTACACAAAAACACATGGTGTTCTGTCCATGGCGGTAATACCAGATGTACTAAGACAGATTCAAAATGAATACGGTCCAGAACCTGCTTTAACTATGGGTATGAAATTACTGAAAGACTTCAAGCAGGTCTCGGCTATATTATTAGCCAACATAAAAGGAGAAGCAGCATCTGTGGCGATCCGCCAGAAATTGAAAGAAACAGATATAGCAGAACAACCATTTAAACTTGCCAGAATCATAGAAAAATCCTATGAGGAACTAGAAAGAGATAGTTTGGGTGGGAAACCAGTAAAACCCCAACTAACTGAAAATCCTGAAAAAATATTTATTAAAAATAATCTAAATACTCCAAAAAAGAGTTGGGATGGAAATAAACAATCCACTCCCAAAGAAAAACGATTCCAGTCCAGAGGAAGGTCTCCTCAACGGAGAGAAAAATCTCCAGACCGAGGAAACAAGTCTCCCCAGAGGGAGCTCTCTGAGAAAAGATACAACCTTAGAAATAGGGATAATTTGAAAAAACCTGATAGATATCAAGATATTGATACACGTCCCTCTCGATCTTTTCAGACTTCCTCGCAGAAATCGGAAAGAAGAGGACGGTCTGAACACAGGGAAGAGCACGTCAAGTCCAAAGACAAGGAGCCTGCTCATCAAAGTAAAAAATTACAATTTCCAAGAAAGAAGGTAGCCAGTATTAAAATAATTAAACATGCCGAGGATACTGAGGACACAACTGAAAAATGGAGAGTGGGCCCAGACAATGCTAGACAGCGCAGCAGAAGTGACCATAGCTCGCAAGATCCTGATGAATCTTCTGGAGACAGTGGACACGAATGAATACATTCAAGTGGAAACTGCAGACACCAGAGTTAGCAAACCTCATAAAATCTACGAAATAACATTACGTATAGAGGGAGATAAGACTAGGAAAGTAAGGGGTCTCTTTTGGGATAACCTTTCCAAAGTCTATGACATCCTGTTAGCTGAGAAAGTCTGGCCACCAGAGTTTGTCAGGGAGTGCCCTCATGGCGAAGAAATGATTATGCCTGCCTTCTCAAATCATATCCCAATTCATAAAAAATATACACTTGCAAGAAAATGGGCAGTGGCCCAAGCTCCTGCATTATATAAAAATCATGTAGGATGGGATGAGGACTCTCCTCCTCACAAAATCCAGTTAAAAAGTCAACCCACTGCACAAAGGCAGTACCCAGTTAAACAAGAAGCTAAAAAGCAAGTCAGGGAGATCTTAGATCAACTTGAATACCAGGGGGTGATTGAAACATGCACCTCACAAATGAACAATCCTTTGTTTCCTGTCTCCAAGCCAGACGATTCATATCGTCTAGTTTTGGACTACAGACACTTAAACTCATGTTGCAAAACATTTGCAGTACAAAACTCACACAGTGCAGCACTAATGAATAACATTGTGCGCAAAAAATACAAAACGACATTAGACATCCCTAATGGATTCTTTTGTCAAAATATTGCACCTGAGAGCAGGTATTTGACCGCGTTCTCAATAATGGGGTCGCAAAAACACTTCTGTCGACTCCCACAGGGATTCAAGAATAGCCCAGGATTATTCTCAGCAAGGGTAACAGAGTTACTACAAATATATGATGATGAGGCATTATCTTATGTCAATGACATCTATCTCACAGATGATGACCTGGAAACTCATTCGAAAAGAGTGAACACCATAATACTTGGGTTTGCAGCTGAGGGTTACAAATTCAACTTTAAAAAGTCACAAATTGCCCATCTAACTGTCCTATTTTTAGGATATGAATTATCAAGTGAAGGCAAAAACCTAGCAGACAACTTCTTAGAGAAATGTGCTGTACTCCAAGCACATAAAACGCTGAAGAACTTATATCAATACTAGGTTTCCTGAATTTCGGAAGAACATACATTCTAAATTATGCAGAGAGGGTTAAACCTTTCTATGAATTAATAAAACCTGATTTCAAACCAGTTAATTGGACTCAGAAACACACAGAAATGTTAAGATCATTGCAAACAGACATGTTAGCTAAAACAAAATTACAAACTCACGAAAACGTACGCAACCTTGTAATCCGAGTCATCCCAGGAAGATGCGGATTCACATACCTGACCTCCAATGAGGGAGAAACTGTACCAATAGCTTACAAATCACACTTGTACACACAAGCTGAAATGAAATGAAATTCAACCGAAAAAATTCTAACTGCGGTTCAGACTGCTGTAGCAAAAGAAAGAGCCCTAGCACAAGGTAAATGAATAATAATCGTTACACCAGTACCTGTCCTAGAAGCAGTAACAAAAGCAAGCATTCCAAATGCTAAAGCACTACATCCGAGATGGATACAATGGGTTAATTCTCTTGCTGCAACAGACATAGTATACGAATTTGATCCTAATTTAAAAACACAAGAATTTCTCCAATATGAATATGAATGTCCTCTGCCGACCGAAATCCTGCCTCTAGAACATCACGGCTGTATAATATATACAGACGGATCAGCACAACCCGCAGTTGGGGGTAAACAAGCTTACAGTGCTGCGTGCGCGATTGTTAAAGGTCGTTGGCACACAGGAAAATTTAGATCACTGGTCACTAAAACCCAATCTCTAGGAGATTGTACAGCTCAGCGAGCTGAACTACTAGCATTTAAGATGGCGCTTGAAAATACTGATCGCAAATTCCCCTCACTAATAGTGTGCGACTCATATTACTGTGTTTAGTCTTATAATGAATACTTGCGGAACTAGGTTCAAAACGGTTTCAAAGATGCAAAAGGTGGCACAATCAAGCATAAAACGCTTTGAGAACAAATAGTTCTTTTACAGAAAGAACTACAAAAGACTCACATGATACATACACTGAGTCATCAACATGATGGCGTTCACGTTGCGGGGAATTCATTGGCTGATGAAGCAGCGAAGGCAGCTGTGCAAACGGCTTCAGTAGCTGCTATCACCCGGTCAAAAACAAAAATAGACAGCGATATAATGCAAGCTGTCAGTGCTTCAGTAAAAGATGATATAAAAACACTCCCGAAAGGCTTTCCAGTAAAGTACTCATACATAACTGATGCGAATAATGTTCCTTTTGCTCGAATCCCTGGAGTGGGGTATAGGGCAATTCCAAACATGGAACACAGGTTAGGACTAATTATAGCGGCACACGAAGGGCTGGCTTCTGCACATGCTGGTTTTTCTGCCACAATATCGTTATTAAAACAGAGATATTGGCGGCCGCGTATGAGAAAACAAACTAGGAACTATGTTCTAGAATGCGAGATATGCCAAAGAATGAAAGTATCAACAGTGAAACGACCAGCACAGACGCCCCTTCTAATCTCAGATAAACCATTAGCGTTTGTTTATCTGGACCACTGTGGTCCCTTACAAAGGGATGGCAACTATAAATATATCATGGTCGCAGTGGATTCCTGCACGAGATTCATTTGGATGTGGCCCCAGCGCTCGGCTGACGCCACAACTGTTATAAAAGATTTGCGAGTCTTTATCGGCACATACGCAATTGGCATGCTACATTCTGACCAGGGTCCTACGTTTAGCTCTAGGGCTTACAAGGAGGCCATGACCAGCATAGGCATTGCATTGCGGTACTCTTGTCCCTTCCATCCTGAGGGAAATGCGGTAGTGGAAAGAAAAAAACGGGACATAAAGCAATCTATAACGGCGAGGGTATTAGGTTCGGGTGATGGGTGGGTCCAACATTTAACAAGTGTCCAACGTAGTCTTAATAATCTGCCAAGAAATTCTCTAAAAGGTTTCAGTCCGTACGAACTATTGCTCGGTACTAGAATTTACATTCAGGATCTTGATAGTCACACTTCAGTGGTAGAAGAAAAATCCTTTGATATCAAAGACCGTTTGGCTGTTTTACAGGACCTAAATGAAACAAGAAAAAGCCTGAGCAACATAAAGTTAAAGCAACAGCCAACAGCCACTGAAGAAAAACCACCTGTCCCAGCAAGACCTGTCTGGATTCCAAAGATTGGGGATCTGGTCAGAGAGAAGATCGCGGTGAAGAAGGAATTTGGGCCTTCTTACAGAAAAGCAGTACCTGTCTAAGCTGTCAGCGGAACAAGATCAGTTGTACTACCGCCCCTTGCTGGTAAAAAGGAGAACCGAGTTGTATCCATCGACCTGGTAAAACCACAATCATGTGGCCAATAATAAGTAGTAGGCCCAGTGGACTCCCAAGAAATAGCAGAATACCAAAATTTGCTACAATACAAGAGGTTCAAACTGAGAGACTAATCACATTTGATAAACCTGCAGTGAATAAAAAAGGAATATGCAACAAAGCCATGGAACTTGTGCCTCTTGAAACTCAAATTGCAACAGTTTGTCAAGAAACACCAGTCTACAACGATGTAGCCTCGGACTATGCTAATGAAACAAAGAAAAATCCAAAAGCAAATGAAAATTCGGAAGCAATTCCAACAATTGACAGAACTGCATCTGGCTACTTCATCAATTTCGATGACTTTTCTGAAGATCCATGCAAGCCTGAAGAAACGCCAGAACAAAAACTTTCAAAGACAAAGTAACTGAACTCTTTCATCAATTAAAAGAAACCTATCTGATTTTTCCATGGATTGAATTTTGGATTGTGTTAGGTGTACTTTTCCTCCTGCTTTGGCTCATCATGGTTCTTTGTTTGGGAAAATTCATTGAAGGAAAATACAGTACAATGGACACAGAAAGCCAGAACATCAACTTGGTCCTAAAACCTCACAAGTCAACTCACATCGAGAAAAGAGAACTATCATCAGTGAACATCACAGCCAATCCAATACCCGGAGGGGTAGCATGGGACAGAACTGATTATGACATTTTTGGCCCGATTGAGCTCTTGAAATATCCACACCAGTTTAAGGTTTCCTTAAGTGACTTTGTAACATCAAGTTCTTTTTCTGATGATTGGGACTTTGAAAATATTAATAATATGATGTCAGATTTAGTAATGTCAGCTAAATTCACAGAACATGATTATTTACAGGGTTCATCAAATTATGAAGAAATGTATTGCTACAATCATTATGGTCATCACTATTTGCATAAAACTGCTCAACCTAGAAATGTTTTTAGTTATAACCAATGGGAACATTGTGCAACACCGCAAAAAAGCAGCTTGAAAACATTTTATGAGAAATTCCCATACTTCTCAGGGTTTAACACAAGTGATGCAGAAACGTTTTATTTTAAAATGTTAAATAAGACAGGAATGAAAACAATGTTGACAAATACTAAATTAATATATTCCGAAACATTTTATGAAAAAATTATTACATTTGGTTTTGAATTCAGGAAAAACAACATTGAAACAAAAACCATCCGGGGTACAAAAGAATGGCAGGTCCAAGGTTTAGAAGCATTATTTAGAGCCTGCATGATCCCAGAACCAATAATATTCTTTTTATTTTTTTAAAGACTTTATTTTTCAACAGAATAAACAATACTTCCCCCCCCCCCAAAATTGGCATCAGTGCATAGAAAATACAGGTGTACACAGTTCACACTCCCAGCATGGCTTCCACAATTGCAAATAGATCAGGAGATGCGAGAAACAAATCCACGGGATACAGTGCAAGTATAGAAACCGACATAAGGTAACATGTGCGCAGTCATCAGGGTAGCACCCCAGCCCCTACTCTCCCTCCCCATCACCCTCCACCCCTACCTCAGGCCCCGATTCCTCGGACGAGAACAATGCAGCACTAGTAGCATCGGAGTCGCTGTCAGTCGACCCCACAGCACACATCATACGCCATGCGAGCAAGTCCTCCTGTAGCGGCTCATCTCTACGCGTATGTTGCATGTGCGTTTCTTCGGCTAATGTCCATTCCCCCACATCCCGAAGCCATAATGTCATATCTGGCGCCCTTTGTCCCATCCAGCTGATAGCCACCCGCCGTCTAACCAGCACTAAGAGTAGCTGCAGCATCTTATATGACAAATTCCTCCTCCTAGGTTTGGGGACCAGGGCTAACAAGTAATGGAGCGAGGTCAGGTCAAGACGCAGTCCCGTGACCCTCCGGATGTGGGCCACTACTACCCTCCAGAAGTCCCCGACCAGTGGGCACTCCCAAGCTAAATGGAGAAATCCGGCCCCTACCGAACCACATCGAGGACAGGCATCCGATTTATCCGCCGCAATGCGGCGCAGAGCAACTGGGGTTACGTAAGTACGGTGCATGAAGTTAAAATGAATTAATTTGAAACGCGCGTTACACGAGACCTTCTTGGTGAGCGTCCCTATCCGCCCCCGCTGTCCCGGGTCCAAGGCAACCCCAAAATCCGTCTCCCACGCCGCCCAGGACGGAGACACCGAATAATATTCTTGAATGACACCATTCAACAGACTACTTGTCTTGGCCTAGCTAATATAAAAGACTTAAACAAACCGTCTATTCCGAAGCCCATACCTGATAGTAATAGCACTACAGATATGGAGATAGACGTATCCCATATTCTATACCAAAACAGAACACATCCTGATTGGAAAAAATGGTTGATCTGGCCCACAGACACAAATAACTGTCAAGATAGATTCCCGAACAAAACACAGGGGTTCTAAATGACCAGGCCAGACCCAAGATACTACCAGAAACAGACGGTGCTGACTTGCATCATTTCATTATGGGACCACGCAAACAGCGTCAAAAACGTTTCATAGCGGCCGGTATATACGCTGCATACAACGAGGCTTGGAAAGTAATACAAATTGAAACAGCAGATCGTATTAATTTGGAAAAATCACTTTCTGTTGTGGACAATGGGTTAATGACTCTGTCCTCCAGAATATATTCACTGGACAGTATTGTATCATCTGCTATTGATATAATAGAGCAGGGCTTACTAATGTTACAGCATGGTCAGTCCCAATTACGTTCTATTGTACAGCTTGGCTGGACGTTGCAAAATCTGCGTTCAGGCTACGTGCCATGGCGTTTAATCAACACTACGTCATTATTCTCTATCTTTAACCTTACTGATAAACAAATCAGTTTGGCACAAAAAGGAGCAGACTATACGATTCTGAGCATTGAAAAACTTGAGAGATTACCATTGACAATGTCAGAAAGACCTGTCATTGAATGGATAATGCACGGAATAATTACAATTCCGATAACAACTTTCCAGTTTAAATATTGCCAAGAGTTTATACCAGCGGGCCAGTATGAAACATTATGTTATGTTATGTTAATTTGGCTCTTTTATAGCGCACGGCTACTCCGTGGAGTGTCCCTGCGCTTTGACAAAGACCCGAAGGAGAGAAAATCCAGGGCAGATGCAGAGCAACAGAAAAAATTACTGGGTAAAAAGCCATGTCTTCAGTTCCTTCCTGAAAACCAGTAAATTGCTGATTTTCCTAAGGGAGACGGGCATGGAGTTCCAACACCGTGGTGCCAAGTATCGAAAAGAGTGACCTCCAATTCTAGCCCGTCTGATGGGAGGAACAGAAGCCATGGCCAAAGAAGCCGATCTCAGAGTTCTGGAGGGCCAATAAAAGGCAAGACGCCTTCTGATGTATCTAGCCCCTGCAAGACGAAGCGCCTTAAAGGCAAGAGTCAGTGCCTTAAAGGTAATCCATCTCGCAACACGGAGCCAGTGAAGCCTTTTAAGCAGCTCCGGTGCACTCGCTCTTCGATGAAGGCCAAAAATGGCCCTTGCAGCGGAGTTCTGCACTAGCTGAAGGCGCGCAAGAAGACATTTTGGCAATCCCAGATAGAGCACATTAGCATAATCTAGGCGGGATCCTATCAAAGCCTGTACTGTGATCTTTCTGTGCTCCAGGGACAAAATCGGAAGGAATTTCCTTAGCATTTTTAAAATGCCAAAGCATTTCCCTGTGAGCTCACGAATCTGAGGTCCAAAGGAAAGGCCATCATCAATCTGGAAGCCAAGATTCTTCGCCTTGGAAGAGGCATCTGCCGGAGGGTACATGTCAGGAGGCCACCAGGCCTTCCATCTCGGATCAGGCGGGCAGCCAAAGAAAAGCAATTCCGATTTATCGGAATTACATTTCAGACTGTGCTGTTTAAACCAGTCAAAGACCGCTCCCAAACAGTCCCTGATCCGCATACCATCAAAGTCGGAGCCCTTAGTGCAGGTGAAAAGGAGATGGGTGTCATCAGCGTAGGATACGATCTGGGCACCAAACGACTCCGCCACTGCCGCCAGGGGGGCCATGTAGATATTAAAAAGGGTGGGGCTCAAGATAGAGCCCTGAGGCACCCCCACCTCCAATGGCGGCATGTCGGCGGAGAAAGGTGGCGCCCAGATCGTTTGCCGGCGACCGGCCAAGAATGACTCGAACCACTTCAACACCACTCCACGCAATCCGATCTCCCAGAGTCTTAAAAGGAGACCGTCATGGGGAACGGTGTCGAAGGCCGCCGACAAATCCAGCATAACTAATATGGCCTTTCCACCTAAATCCAGAACTTCCCGGATGGCATCAGTAACTTCAAGGAGAGCGGTCTCCGTACAAATTTTGGTGCGAAAACCCGACTGAGTATCGTGAAGGATGTCATTACTCTCAATGTAGTCAGAGAGGGAGATGTGAACATGCTTCTCAACCACCTTTGCCAGAGCCGGGAGAAGGGAGATCGGCCTATAGTTGGCATGGATTAAATGGTCCAAATTGGGCTTCTTGACAAGCGGCAGGATCAAGGCATGTTTCCAGGCCTGGGGAACCACCCCTGTGCTTAAAGACATGTTAAGCACCGGGTTAAACAAAGGATTTAAGGCTGGGGCTACTTTTCCAAGGCATTTGGCGGGACAGGGATCCTGCGGGGAGGCAGACTTGAGCTGGGTGAGAAGGCGAAGAGAGGCAGGTAGGGACAGAGGAGGAAACTCAGAAAGAGAGGGGCCTTCCACTACCAAGGGTGGGAACAGAGAGAGCCTGTGCTCAGATACAGATACTGAACTCGTGGGAGAAAAAGTATCTTGAATAGTTTTAATTTTAGAGGTGAAAAAGATGGCAAGTTGATGGACCCATGCTTCCGTGTGGGAGTGGGATGGTAATATCGAGGTAGGGGAAATAAAATCTTTTACAATGCGGAAAATTTCTTTACTAGGTTGGGTAAAGGATACATCAAGTCAACATGGAAATTACCTTATACACACAAATGTTATAGTGAAAAGAAAAAGGAGGTATTCCTTAGTGGTAACAATTGTAAAAAATCACTAAGCGGTACACTTCTGTGTCAAGGTATTAACTTGCATGGAGCCTGCGAAGGGTCTTCAAATAACCTTTCTTGTTACCTGTACGGCACTCCTGCAACACAGATAGAGCCATTCTTTAGACAGCTTTCCAACGGCAGCTACGTTGTAATAAATGACCAATGACCTGTTGTGGCATGGTGCCAGGAAAAGCCTATCTCGTGAGCGTTAGTTCCATGGTCACTTGCTGTATGCAAGTATTGTATCCAAACAACACTCCACACATGGAGGCGGCAATATGGCCTTATTTGAATATCTCTTCTATTCGAATTGATACTTTAAGCAGAATGAAGTCTATTTTTTTACAGACAACTGTGCCTTTGACCTCGTCCAAAGAAACATATGATCTGCAAGTTGCAAGGACAACTGCAGCGATACATTCCCTATTATCAACAAATTGCCCCGTGCATTTCGTAGAAATGTTAAGCCAAATTTTAAACATGTCTGATACCAGTGGCATCGCACATGTATTTAAGACAATTTTTTCGGGACTGTTAACACCCTTCAAAACAGTTCTGGGCGTTTTTCCTAATTTTGTCCATTCTGTCTTTGGCGGCCTACCACTTCTTTTGGGACTCGTAGCAGGAATTTTATTTTTGATCCTTCTGCTCCGATATGGCAAGCCAAGCCGCAGACAAGACTCCAGCAACGATGGAAGAAACGATCCTAGCTATACGCTATCGGGACCGCATCACTAAATTCCTCGGATTAGCCCGGCTAAGAGATCTAAATATGACCTACTTTCTTTCATTCAGACCAATCTGGCAAAATTGCATCATACCTGTGCTTCGATGTATGCTATGCGGAGAAGAATGCATGTTGGACGTCTGTCTTACACTACCATCAGCAGTACCAATGGATACAGATACCTTGCTAGGTCCTGTAACGGCTCATGCATCGTGTTGTCCCCAGCGGTTACCCATTCTGATGACGGCATTCGTTGAGACTTCACCACTACGAGTATGTGGCAGTGGAGTACGAGATGAGAGCAACATCACACAGGTATAACCTTCTGTGAGCATTGCTGATCCTGACATCGATGATAGCAATCATTCTCACACATGCACTGTTTCAGCACTTTCAAACTTGGTCGAACTTTCACCTAATGTTGTAGACCAATTTTTTGCGAGTCTGTCTGATTTGATGTTCTTCCCTGAACAACGGGAATAACTTTTTAAACAAACGAGCACACAGCGTTCCCTGAACTCTGAATTCGGCCTTCAGCTTTGATAAACAAAAGCTACTGAAAACATTTGGAATTATTTTTCCCCTGAAAGCGAAATTATTTTTTCTCACTTCCAAAATATTTACCCTTTTTCTGGCACAAAGTACTCTGCTTAAAGTAGAACTATTCTTAGAGAACAGAGCTTCTATTTTTAGGAACTCTAGAGACAATATTTTACCTCAGCCTGTAGCACATGTACAGCATTTGTATTAATATGTGATGGAATGGTCTCAACCTTCTTTTCTGTATTCAGAGCCATTCCATGTGTAAATTTCGCAATTCATTCAGCTGATATATATATATGCATTTAACTGAATGATAACACTGCTTGAAAAGCGTACAGTACCAATACTCATTTTCGTGTATTGACCATATACCATTTCAAATGCGATTTATGTATTTTGGGGTGGGTTGGAAAACACACATGCATCGTTATATGTTTAATATTGCTTAGTTTTTTAGTAATGATGGACATTAATTCGTGGAGTGGGTGTTGTGTTTCTATCTAGGACCCTAATTCGATATTCCCGATGTATGCCCTTATATGGTTATAATAAATAATATCCTTATAAAGGCATAAGAATCATATACATATTTAGTAATAACCCATGCAGTCCAAATACGGCAAGGCTACTCCCCAAGACTCCTAGAAAGTACAACGCGTTCTTTAAACAAACCAAGCCTCCAGCAGCCCGGGAAATCCCCCTGCTTTTGTTTTGATTTGAACAAGAACTCCTGGAGTCCAGAAAGAACTGTTAGTTCTTAGTGACGTCTTATGTCCAACCTTACGTCAAACACGGCACCTTTCAGGTATAAATATACCAACGTTGCCTTAAGCAAACACACAGTGGTTTGGAGCAGAGCGGCTATCTACTTGCCCGAGAGCCCAGCTGATGCGAGAGCCCATGGACGCCGCCCCTCCCTTTTGACGCACTGAGAAAGAAGCTGTCTTTTTCTCCAGCCGAGAAAATCCAGCTCCGGTGTTTCCAGCCACCCTTGCGGGTTGCTGGGATATCGAGTCCTGAGAGAGAGATACCAGACCTCCTGCATTCTATTACCCAGGTACGGAACTGACTAAACCCTTAAAGAGAATTCTTGATTCAGATCCTTGGCAAACCCAACTTAACTTAAACTGCTACTTACTTACTCCTTCCCACGTATTAGGCTTAGGTCAGGTACACCGGGGTAGGCGTATTTAGAAGCACCATTTGAGTACGTTTGTCAATGTTTTATGTATGTATATATTTTATCTATTTTAAAGTATCATATGGCTAAGAAACCATATAAATGCTTTTACAGTATTATTTTATAATACTCCTTTTACTGTACGCATTTTACTTTACTATAAGTATTGCAATTGTGGCAATTCATTTCTCTTGCATGAGAAAGAAGACTGCTCAATAAATAACACCTTTTATTGAAAACGCCCGTCTCTCTATTCTCTGCACTCTGGTGAAACTAAGTATGCACAATTGACTGAGTGAAATAGCTGTCTATTGTTTTCACACGACTCTAGAGATATACTCTTATTCTGGGGAAGCAAAGTTGTCATGTTTTATGGTTGTCAGAAGCTAATCCCTTCTTGTCTATCCAGGGAAGTTAAACTCCTCCTTGTTTACTCGAGAAAGTTTCTAGTGACCTCTGAGCTAGCTGGCGAAACTAATTAAGTCTAATATAGTCAGTAGAGACCTAGTCGACCTCAGTCCTAGGTCTACACTACTGTTTATATTATTCCAATGCGCAGAGCCTATTGGGAATATAGGAACTACACTACAGGCTGTGCCATCTCTGCCCCCTTGGTCTTAACCTGTGCCCCTGCGCTGTCCTGCCTCATCTCCCCAGCTAAACTGCCTGGACTGCCAGATAAGCACTCACCCTTCTTGGCGCTGGAACACTGACCGGCCTGATTGCTGGGACTGCTACATTGCCTGCATTACCTATCCAGCGCTCTCCTACTGTGCCCTTGAGCAGCGCTGTAACCTGCCGACCTGTTGTCTGCCCCAAGCGCTATCTCTACGAAGCGCTGCTCCAACTTGTGCCCCGGCGCTGAGGCCCCTGAGCGCTGTGTCCCCCGAGGCGCCGCAAACGCCATCCTTCTGGGAAGCGCGCTGTGCCCAAAAGTGCCGCCCGACTTACCGCTATAGTGCGGGGGACCCTCTGAGCCTGCCTGCCCCCGCCGTGGCTCAGCACTCTTAGTGGCGCCGGCATCACCATCATCTGCCCCGGCGGCCGCCGGTGCCAGGAGAGGGCCGCCGCCGTGTTGCTGTGGCCCGTGCCCGGCCCGAATGTGCGGGGTCCCTGTGGTGGCCCCCGGAGCCTTGGGGAGGCCGCCGCGAACTACGACTAGGCTGCAATAGGCCTGGATAACTCTCCCCGCCTCACATGACGGGGGCGTCAACGGAGACTCCACCCCCGCCGCGCGCTCATTGGGTCTCCGCGCAGCGCCCACGCAGGCCGCGCCGCTATTGGCGGCTGCGGGTATTTACAACAAGGGGTGGTGATGGACAGAGTCTCTGAATTAAGCAGAATACTCTCACCCAGTCAAGAGATCAGGGCTAGATCCAACACCGTTTTTTAGCTCATTGCACCATCCCAGTTTCAGAACCTGGCTGTATGCAAATTAGTCTGTCCCTGGCCCAGTGCATCATGGGAACAGGGCAGACCAGACTACAAAAGCCAATTCTTACACTGGGAAGGAAACAAGCTTCCGGGGACCGGTTTCTGGCATTTCAGCCGTCTTCGGCCCGGCTTGCTTGAATCCTGATGGTGCAATGAGCAAGGGACTCACATCTGAGTATACCCTTCCACGCTTAGGGTGGACAAAAATATTTACAACAAGGGGTGGTGATGGACAGAGTCTCTGAATTAAGCAGAATACTCTCACCCAGTCAAGAGATCAGGGCTAGATCCAACACCGTTTTTTAGCTCATTGCACCATCCCAGTTTCAGAACCTGGCTGTATGCAAATTAGTCTGTCCCTGGCCCAGTGCATCATGGGAACAGGGCAGACCAGACTACAAAAGCCAATTCTTACACTGGGAAGGAAACAAGCTTCCGGGGACCGGTTTCTGGCATTTCAGCCGTCTTCGGCCCGGCTTGCTTGAATCCTGATGGTGCAATGAGCAAGGGACTCACATCTGAGTATACCCTTCCACGCTTAGGGTGGACAAAAATATTTACAACAAGGGGTGGTGATGGACAGAGTCTCTGAATTAAGCAGAATACTCTCACCCAGTCAAGAGATCAGGGCTAGATCCAACACCGTTTTTTAGCTCATTGCACCATCCCAGTTTCAGAACCTGGCTGTATGCAAATTAGTCTGTCCCTGGCCCAGTGCATCATGGGAACAGGGCAGACCAGACTACAAAAGCCAATTCTTACACTGGGAAGGAAACAAGCTTCCGGGGACCGGTTTCTGGCATTTCAGCCGTCTTCGGCCCGGCTTGCTTGAATCCTGATGGTGCAATGAGCAAGGGACTCACATCTGAGTATACCCTTCCACGCTTAGGGTGGACAAAAATATTTACAACAAGGTTGTCAGAGGTTACAACAGCACCCTCGCTCCTTATTGGACCCCGGGTTCTGCAAAGCCAAAGGAGGCCCGGGACCGGGAGAGAGAGCAGCGCGGGGGCTCGGGATGAGCCCGGGAGGCTCCGCCCACCACCACCAGCCCACCGGGGCCCTGGACACCGGAGGGCTCTGGGAAGAGCGAGAGCCCTCCCCCTTTCCCAGAGATCACCGCAAGGGCCGAAGAAAAAGGTAAACCCCCGGGGAGGAGGGCGGAAGGCCGGAGGGAGGCCCCGAGTTCGCCCCTCCCTGAGGGAGACTGTGGTTGGGCCCCGCTGGCCCCTGTTGTGCCTGCAGGACTCCTGGAACTGGGCAGGAGTCCTGTATTGACTGGAGAGCCCTGTAAGAGCATTCGGGGCCTGAACTTCGTAGGGTTAACCCCGTGTTGGGGGGACTGTGTTCAAACCTGCCCCATGGCAGGTCCCAAGGATAACACTGCTGTGGGCATGTGCTAAGTGTGGAAAAGTGAGGGCTTATACCTGTTTCTTCCTGACTCTCAATGAAATGTTTACCCCTACACAGTGATAAGTTCATTTTTGCCTAATGCAATGGTTATTCTGGCCTAATGAAATGTTGGCTTCGCCTGATGAGATGTTACCTGATCTTTAATGGAATGTTTTATACTCCTGCCTAATGCAGTGTTTCCTGAATGCCTTTAGTCACTCAATGAAATGGTTATTGCTGAGTAATGAAACGTTTATTCCTTGAATGAAATGGTTGCTTTACATAAGGAAATGTTTATTCATGCTTAATGAAATGTTTTCCTCCCTGTCTAATGAAATATGCTCGTGAAAGGATACTGAATTGATTACTGATTACCCTCCTGAACCTTGATCTAGATAAAGCTTTTTGATTTGACTCAACCTAACTGGTGTGGTGTCAGTCATTGTGGGCTCTCACTGGCTCCGAGGATGTGTGTGCTGTATGGTCACTTTACACCTAAGCTTTCGGGTGCCTACCTGCTAGCGCCAAGCTACCCCTTGTGGGATTGGAGACCCCAGTTTCTATACCCACAATGCATCTCTGCATGCACAAATCACCAACTCCCCACAATGAATCTCTGCATGAACAGAACATAAACTCCCCATACTGCATCTCTCCATGTACTGAGCCACACTCTCCACAATGCACCTCTGCATGCACAGAACACCATCTCCCCACAATGCATCTCTGCATGCACAGAACACCAACTCCCCACAATGCACCTCTCCATGCACATAACACGAGCTCAACACAATGCACCTTTGCATGCACAGAACACCAACTCCCCACAATGCACCTCTGCATGCACAGAACACCATCTCCCCACAATGCACCTCTGCATGCACAGAACACTAACTCCCCACAATGCACCTCTGCATGCACAGAACACCATCTCCCCACAATGCACCTCTGCATGCACAGAACACCAACTCCCCACAATGCACCTCTGCATGCACATAACACCAGCTCAACACAATGCACCTTTGCATGCACAGAACACCAACTCCCCACAATGCACCTCTGCATGCACAGAACACCAACTCCCCACAATGCACCTCTGCATGCACAGAACAACATCTCCCCACAATGCATCTCTGCCTGAACAGAACACCAACTCCCCACAATGCACCTCTGCATGAACAGAACACCAACTCCCCACAATGCACCTCTGCATGCACAGAACACCAACTCTCCACAATGCACCTCTGCATGCACAGAACACCAACTCCCCACAATGCACCTCTGCATGCACAGAACACCAGCTCCCCACAATGCACCTTTGCATGCACAGAACACCAACTCCCCACAATGCACCTCTTCATGTACAGAACAACATCTCCCCACAATGCATCTCTGCCTGAGCAGAACACCAGCTCCCCACAATGCACCTCTAAATTCACAGAACACCAGCTCCCCACAATGCATCTCTGCATGCACATAATGCCAGCTCCCCACAATGCACCTCTGCATGCACAGAACACCAGCTCCCCACAATGCAACTCTGAATGCACAGAACACCAATGCCCCACAATGCATCTCTGCATGCACAGAATGCCAGCTCCCCACAATGCACCTCTGCATGCACGGAACATCAGCTCCCCACAATGCATCTCTGCATGCACAGAACACCAGCTCCCCACAATGCATCTCTGCATGCAAAGTACACCAATTCCCCACAATGCATCTCTGCATGCACTGAAAGCCAGCTCCCAACAATGCACCTCTGCATACACAGAACACCGACTCCCCACAATGCATCTTTACAAACACAGAACACCAACTACCAACAATGCACCTCTGCATGCACAGAACACCAGCTCCCCGCAATGCATCTGTGCATGCACGGAACATCAGTACCCACAATGCATCTCTGCATGCACAGAACACAAACTCCCCACAAGGCATCTCTACATGCTCAGAACGCCCACTCCCAAAAATGCATCTCTGCATGCACAGAACGCTAACTCCCCACAATGCATCTCTGCATGCACAGAATGCCAACTCCCCACAATGCATTTCTGCATGCACAGAATACCAGCTCACCACAATGCACCTCCGCAGGCACAGAACGCCAACTTCCCACAATGCATCTCTGCATGCACAGAACACCAACTCCCCACAATGCATCTCTGCACGCACAGAACGCCAACTCCCCACAATGCATCTCTGCATGCACAGAACGCCAACTCCCCACAATGCATCTCTGCACGCACAGAACACCAACTCCCCACAATGCATCTCTGCACGCACAGTACGCCAACTTCCCACAATGCATCTCTGCATGCACTGAATGCCACCTCCCCACAATGCATCTCTGCATGCACTGAACACCAACTCCCCACAATGCATCTCTGCATGCACAGGATGCCACCTCCCCACAATGCATCTCTGCATGCACAGAACACCAACTCCCGATAGTGCACCTGTGCGTGCACAGAACACCAACTCCCCACAGTGCACCTTTGCATGCACAGAATGCCAGCTCCCCACAATGTATCTCTGCATGCACAAAACGACAACTTCCCACATTGCATCTCTACATGCACAGAATGCCAACTCCCCACAATGCACCTCTGCATACACAGAACACCAACTCCCCACAATGCATCTCTGCACGCACAGTATGCCAACTTCCCACAATGCATCTCTGCATGCACAGAATACCAGCTCACCACAATGCACCTCCGCAGGCACAGAACGCCAACTTCCCACAATGCATCTCTGCATGCACAGAACACCAACTCCCCACAATGCATCTCTGCACGCACAGAACGCCCACTCCCAAAAATGCATCTCTGCATGCACAGAACGCTAACTCCCCACAATGCATCTCTGCATGCACAGAATGCCAACTCCCCACAATGCATTTCTGCATGCACAGAATACCAGCTCACCACAATGCACCTCCGCAGGCACAGAACGCCAACTTCCCACAATGCATCTCTGCATGCACAGAACACCAACTCCCCACAATGCATCTCTGCACGCACAGAACGCCAACTCCCCACAATGCATCTCTGCATGCACAGAACGCCAACTCCCCACAATGCATCTCTGCACGCACATAAAGCCAACTCCCCACAAGGCATCCCTACATGCTCAGAACACCCACTCCCAAAAATGCATCTCTGCATGCACAGAACGCTAACTCCCCACAATGCATCTCTGCATGCACAGAATGCCAACTCCCCACAATGCATTTCTGCATGCACAGAATACCAGCTCCCCACAATGCACCTCTGCAAGCACAGAACACCAAATCCCCACAGTGCACCTCTGCATGCACAGAACACCAGCTCCCCACAATGCATCTCTGCATGCACAGAACACCAGCTCCCCACAATGCATCTCTGCATGCACAGAACGCCAGCTGCCCACAATGCATCTCTGCATGAAAAGAATTCCAGCTCCCCACAATGCATCTCTGCATGCACAGAACATCAAATCCCCACAATGCATCTCTGCATGCACAGAACGACAACTTCCCACATTGCATCTCTGCATGCACAGAACACCAACTCCCCACAATGCACCTCTGCATGCACAGAACACCAACTCCCCACAATGCATCTCTACATGCACTGAAGCCAGCTCCCCACAATGCACCTCTGCATACACAGAACAACAACTCCCCACAATGCATCTCTGCACGCACAGTACGCCAACTTCCCACAATGCATCTCTGCATGCACAGAATGCCACCTCCCCACAATGCATCTCTGCATGCACTGAAGCCAGCTCCCCACAATGCACCTCTGCACGCACAGTACGCCAACTTCCCACAATGCATCTCTGCATGCACAGAATGCCACCTCCCCACAATGCATCTCTGCACGCACAGTACGCCAACTTCCCACAATGCATCTCTGCATGCACAGAATGCCACCTCCCCACAATGCATCTCTGCATGCATGGCACATTACCCTCCACAATGCACCTCTACATGCACAGAACACCATCTCCCCACAATTGCATCTCTGTATGCACAGAACACCAAATCCCCAGAATATATCTCTGCATGCACAGAACGCTAACTCCCCACATATACATAATGCCAAAACCCCACAATGCATCTCTGCATGCACAGAACACCAACTCCCGGTAGTGCACCTTTGCATGCACAGAACACCAGCTCCCCACAATGCATCTCTGCATGCACAGAACACCAACTCCCCACAATTGCATCTCTGTATGCACAGAACACCAAATCCCCAGAATATATCTCTGCATGCACAGAACGCTAACTCCCCACATACACATATTGCCAAAACCCCACAATGCATCTCTGCTTGCACAGAACACCAACTCCCGATAGTGCACCTTTGCATGCACAGAACACCAGCTTTCCACAATGCATCTCTGCATGCACAGAACACCAGCTCCCCACAATGCATCTCTGCATGCACAGAACACCAACTCCGCACAATGCACCTCTGCATGCACAGAACACCAGCTCCCCAAAATGCATCTCTGCATGCACAGAACACTAACTCCCCACAATGCATCTCTGCATGCGCAGAACACCAACTCCCCACAATGCACCTCTGCATGCACAGAACACCATCTTCCCACAATGCACCTCTTCATGCACAGAACACCAACTCCCCACAATGCACCTCTGCATGCACAGAACACCAACTCCCCACAATGCATCTCTGCATGCACAGAACACCAACTCCCCACAATGCATCTCTGCATGCACAGAACACCAACTCCCCACAATGCACCTGTGCGTGCACAGAACACCAACTCCCCACAGTGCACCTTTGCATGCACAGAATGCCAGCTCCCCACAATGCATCTCTGCATGCACAAAACGACAACTTCCCACATTGCATCTCTACATGCACAGAATGCCAACTCCCCACAATGCACCTCTGCATACACAGAACACCAACTCCCCACAATGCATCTCTGCACGCACAGTACGCCAACTTCCCACAATGCATCTCTGCATGCACAGAATGCCACCTCCCCACAATGCATCTCTGCATGCACTGAACACCAACTCCCCACAATGCATCTCTGCATGCACAGGATGCCACCTCCCCACAATGCATCTCTGCATGCACAGAACACCAACTCCCGATAGTGCACCTGTGCGTGCACAGAACACCAACTCCCCACAGTGCACCTTTGCATGCACAGAATGCCAGCTCCCCACAATGTATCTCTGCATGCACAAAACGACAACTTCCCACATTGCATCTCTACATGCACAGAATGCCAACTCCCCACAATGCACCTCTGCATACACAGAACACCAACTCCCCACAATGCATCTCTGCACGCACAGTATGCCAACTTCCCACAATGCATCTCTGCATGCACAGAATGCCACCTCCCCACAATGCATCTCTGCATGCACAGAACACCAACTCCCCAGAATGCATCTCTGCATGCACGGGATGCCACCTCCCCACAATGCATCTCTGCATGCACAGAACACCAACTCCCCACAGTGCACCTCTGCATGCACAGAACACCAGCTCCCCACAATGCATCTCTGCATGCACAGAACACCAGCTCCCCACAATGCACCTCTGCATGCACAGAACACCAGCTCCCCACAATGCACCTTTTCATGCACAGAACACCAACTCCCGATAGTGCACCTTTGCATGCACAGAACACCAGCTCCCCACAATGCATCTCTGCATGCACAGAACACCAACTCCCCACAATACATCTCTGCATGAACAGAACACCAACTCCCCACAATGCATCTCTGCATGCACAAAACACCAACTCCTGATAGTGCACCCTTGCATGCACAGAACACCAGCTCCCCACAATGCATCTCTACATGCACAGAACACCAGCTCCCCACAATGCACCTCTGCATGCACAGAACACCAGCTCCCCACAATGCATCTCTGCATGCACAGAACACCAACTCCCCACAGTGCATCTCTGCATGCACAGAACACCAACTCCCCACAGTGCATCTCTGCACGCACAGTACGCCAACTTCCCACAATGCATCTCTGCATGCACAGAATGCCACCTCCCCACAATGCATCTCTGCATGCACTGAAGCCAGCTCCCCACAATGCACCTCTGCACGCACAGTACGCCAACTTCCCACAATGCATCTCTGCATGCACAGAATGCCACCTCCCCACAATGCATCTCTGCACGCACAGTACGCCAACTTCCCACAATGCATCTCTGCATGCACAGAATGCCACCTCCCCACAATGCATCTCTGCATGCATGGCACATTACCCTCCACAATGCACCTCTACATGCACAGAACACCATCTCCCCACAATTGCATCTCTGTATGCACAGAACACCAAATCCCCAGAATATATCTCTGCATGCACAGAACGCTAACTCCCCACATATACATAATGCCAAAACCCCACAATGCATCTCTGCATGCACAGAACACCAACTCCCGGTAGTGCACCTTTGCATGCACAGAACACCAGCTCCCCACAATGCATCTCTGCATGCACAGAACACCAACTCCCCACAATTGCATCTCTGTATGCACAGAACACCAAATCCCCAGAATATATCTCTGCATGCACAGAACGCTAACTCCCCACATACACATATTGCCAAAACCCCACAATGCATCTCTGCTTGCACAGAACTCCAACTCCCGATAGTGCACCTTTGCATGCACAGAACACCAGCTTTCCACAATGCATCTCTGCATGCACAGAACACCAGCTCCCCACAATGCATCTCTGCATGCACAGAACACCAACTCCGCACAATGCACCTCTGCATGCACAGAACACCAGCTCCCCAAAATGCATCTCTGCATGCACAGAACACTAACTCCCCACAATGCATCTCTGCATGCACAGAACACCAACTCCCCACAATGCACCTCTGCATGCACAGAACACCATCTTCCCACAATGCACCTCTTCATGCACAGAACACCAACTCCCCACAATGCACCTCTGCATGCACAGAACACCAACTCCCCACAATGCATCTCTGCATGCACAGAACACCAACTCCCCACAATGCACCTGTGCGTGCACAGAACACCAACTCCCCACAGTGCACCTTTGCATGCACAGAATGCCAGCTCCCCACAATGCATCTCTGCATGCACAAAACGACAACTTCCCACATTGCATCTCTACATGCACAGAATGCCAACTCCCCACAATGCACCTCTGCATACACAGAACACCAACTCCCCACAATGCATCTCTGCACGCACAGTACGCCAACTTCCCACAATGCATCTCTGCATGCACAGAATGCCACCTCCCCACAATGCATCTCTGCATGCACTGAACACCAACTCCCCACAATGCATCTCTGCATGCACAGGATGCCACCTCCCCACAATGCATCTCTGCATGCACAGAACACCAACTCCCGATAGTGCACCTGTGCGTGCACAGAACACCAACTCCCCACAGTGCACCTTTGCATGCACAGAATGCCAGCTCCCCACAATGTATCTCTGCATGCACAAAACGACAACTTCCCACATTGCATCTCTACATGCACAGAATGCCAACTCCCCACAATGCACCTCTGCATACACAGAACACCAACTCCCCACAATGCATCTCTGCACGCACAGTATGCCAACTTCCCACAATGCATCTCTGCATGCACAGAATGCCACCTCCCCACAATGCATCTCTGCATGCACAGAACACCAACTCCCCAGAATGCATCTCTGCATGCACGGGATGCCACCTCCCCACAATGCATCTCTGCATGCACAGAACACCAACTCCCCACAGTGCACCTCTGCATGCACAGAACACCAGCTCCCCACAATGCATCTCTGCATGCACAGAACACCAGCTCCCCACAATGCACCTCTGCATGCACAGAACACCAGCTCCCCACAATGCACCTTTTCATGCACAGAACACCAACTCCCGATAGTGCACCTTTGCATGCACAGAACACCAGCTCCCCACAATGCATCTCTGCATGCACAGAACACCAACTCCCCACAATACATCTCTGCATGAACAGAACACCAACTCCCCACAATGCATCTCTGCATGCACAAAACACCAACTCCTGATAGTGCACCCTTGCATGCACAGAACACCAGCTCCCCACAATGCATCTCTACATGCACAGAACACCAGCTCCCCACAATGCACCTCTGCATGCACAGAACACCAGCTCCCCACAATGCATCTCTGCATGCACAGAACACCAACTCCCCACAGTGCATCTCTGCATGCACAGAACACCAACTCCCCACAGTGCATCTCTGCATGCACAGAACACCAGCTCCCCACAATGCACCTCTGCATGCACAGAACACCAGCTCCCCACAATGCATCTCTGCATGCACTGAAGCCAGCTCCCCACAATGCACCTCTGCACGCACAGTACGCCAACTTCCCACAATGCATCTCTGCATGCACAGAATGCCACCTCCCCACAATGCATCTCTGCACGCACAGTACGCCAACTTCCCACAATGCATCTCTGCATGCACAGAATGCCACCTCCCCACAATGCATCTCTGCATGCATGGCACATTACCCTCCACAATGCACCTCTACATGCACAGAACACCATCTCCCCACAATTGCATCTCTGTATGCACAGAACACCAAATCCCCAGAATATATCTCTGCATGCACAGAACGCTAACTCCCCACATATACATAATGCCAAAACCCCACAATGCATCTCTGCATGCACAGAACACCAACTCCCGGTAGTGCACCTTTGCATGCACAGAACACCAGCTCCCCACAATGCATCTCTGCATGCACAGAACACCAACTCCCCACAATTGCATCTCTGTATGCACAGAACACCAAATCCCCAGAATATATCTCTGCATGCACAGAACGCTAACTCCCCACATACACATATTGCCAAAACCCCACAATGCATCTCTGCTTGCACAGAACTCCAACTCCCGATAGTGCACCTTTGCATGCACAGAACACCAGCTTTCCACAATGCATCTCTGCATGCACAGAACACCAGCTCCCCACAATGCATCTCTGCATGCACAGAACACCAACTCCGCACAATGCACCTCTGCATGCACAGAACACCAGCTCCCCAAAATGCATCTCTGCATGCACAGAACACTAACTCCCCACAATGCATCTCTGCATGCACAGAACACCAACTCCCCACAATGCACCTCTGCATGCACAGAACACCATCTTCCCACAATGCACCTCTTCATGCACAGAACACCAACTCCCCACAATGCACCTCTGCATGCACAGAACACCAACTCCCCACAATGCATCTCTGCATGCACAGAACACCAACTCCCCACAATGCATCTCTGCATGCACAGAACACCAACTCCCCACAATGCACCTGTGCGTGCACAGAACACCAACTCCCCACAGTGCACCTTTGCATGCACAGAATGCCAGCTCCCCACAATGCATCTCTGCATGCACAAAACGACAACTTCCCACATTGCATCTCTACATGCACAGAATGCCAACTCCCCACAATGCACCTCTGCATACACAGAACACCAACTCCCCACAATGCATCTCTGCACGCACAGTACGCCAACTTCCCACAATGCATCTCTGCATGCACAGAATGCCACCTCCCCACAATGCATCTCTGCATGCACTGAACACCAACTCCCCACAATGCATCTCTGCATGCACAGGATGCCACCTCCCCACAATGCATCTCTGCATGCACAGAACACCAACTCCCGATAGTGCACCTGTGCGTGCACAGAACACCAACTCCCCACAGTGCACCTTTGCATGCACAGAATGCCAGCTCCCCACAATGTATCTCTGCATGCACAAAACGACAACTTCCCACATTGCATCTCTACATGCACAGAATGCCAACTCCCCACAATGCACCTCTGCATACACAGAACACCAACTCCCCACAATGCATCTCTGCACGCACAGTATGCCAACTTCCCACAATGCATCTCTGCATGCACAGAATGCCACCTCCCCACAATGCATCTCTGCATGCACAGAACACCAACTCCCCAGAATGCATCTCTGCATGCACGGGATGCCACCTCCCCACAATGCATCTCTGCATGCACAGAACACCAACTCCCCACAGTGCACCTCTGCATGCACAGAACACCAGCTTCCCACAATGCATCTCTGCATGCACAGAACACCAGCTCCCCACAATGCACCTCTGCATGCACAGAACACCAGCTCCCCACAATGCACCTTTTCATGCACAGAACACCAACTCCCGATAGTGCACCTTTGCATGCACAGAACACCAGCTCCCCACAATGCATCTCTGCATGCACAGAACACCAACTCCCCACAATACATCTCTGCATGAACAGAACACCAACTCCCCACAATGCATCTCTGCATGCACAAAACACCAACTCCTGATAGTGCACCCTTGCATGCACAGAACACCAGCTCCCCACAATGCATCTCTACATGCACAGAACACCAGCTCCCCACAATGCACCTCTGCATGCACAGAACACCAGCTCCCCACAATGCATCTCTGCATGCACAGAACACCAACTCCCCACAGTGCATCTCTGCATGCACAGAACACCAACTCCCCACAGTGCATCTCTGCATGCACAGAACACCAGCTCCCCACAATGCACCTCTGCATGCACAGAACACCAGCTCCCCACAATGCATCTCTGCATGCACAGAACACCAACTCCCAATAGTGCACCTCTGCATGCACAGAACACCAACTCCCCACAATGCACCTTTGCATGCACAGAACACCAACTCCCGATAGTGCACCTTTGCATGCACAGAACACCAGCTCCCCACAATGCATATCTGCATGCACAGAACACCAACTCCCGATAGTGCACCTTTTTATGCACAGAACACCAGCTTCCCACAATGCATCTCTGCATGCACAGAACACCAGCTCCCCACAATGCACCTCTGCATGCACAGAACACCAGCTCCCCACAATGCACCTTTGCATGCACAGAACACCAATTCCCGATAGTGCATCTCTGCATGCACAGAACACCAACTCCCGATAGTGCACCTTTGCATGCACAGAACACCAGCTCCCCACAATGCACCTCTGCATGCACAGAACACCTACTCCCCACAATGCACCTCTGCATGCACAGAACACCAGCTCCCCACAATGCACCTCTGCATGCACAGAACACCAGCTCCCCACAATGTATCTCTGCATGCACAGAACAACAACTCCCCATAATGCATCTCTGCATGCACAGAACGCTAACTCCGCACATTCACAGAATGCCAACTCCCCACAATGCATCTCTGCATGCACAGAATGCTAACTCCGCACATTCACAGAATGCCAACTCCCCACAATGCATCTCTGCATGCACAGAATACCAATTCCCAAGAATGCATCTCTGCACGCACAGAACACCAACTCCCCAAAATGCATCTCTGCATGTACAGAATGTCAACTCCCCACAATGCATATCTGCATGCACAGAACACCAAACCCCACAATGCATCTCTGCACGCACAGAACGCTTACTCCCCACAATGCATCTCTGCATGCATGGAGCATCACCCTTCACAATGCACCACAGTACGACAACTTCCCACAATGCATCTCTGCATGCACAGAATGCCACCTCCCCACAATGCATCTTTGCATGCATGGAGCATTACCCTCCACAATGCACCTCTACATGCACAGAACACCATCTCCCCAGAATATATCTCTGCATGCACAGAACGCTAACTCCCCACATACACATAATGCCAAAACCCCACAATGCATCTCTGTATGCACCGAACACCAGCTCCCCACAATGTATCTCTGCATGCACAGAACGCCAACTCCCCATAATGCATCTCTGCATGCACAGAACGCTAACTCCGCACATTCACAGAATGCCAATTCCCCACAATGCATCTCTGCATGCACTGAACGCCAGCTCCCCACAATGCATCTCTGCATGCACAGAACGCTAACTCCGCACATTCACAGAATGCCAACTCCCCACAATGCATCTCTGCATGCACTGAACGCCAGCTCCCCACAATGCACCTCTGCATGCACAGAACACCAACTCCCCATAATGCATCTCTGCATGCACAGAACGCTAACTCCGCACATTCACAGAATGCCAACTCCCCACAATGCATCTCTGCATGCACAGAATGCTAACTCCGCACATTCACAGAATGCCAACTCCCCACAATGCATCTCTGCATGCACAGAATACCAATTCCCAAGAATGCATCTCTGCACGCACAGAACGCCAACTCCCCAAAATGCATCTCTGCATGCACAGAACACCAACTCCCGTCAATGCATCTCTGCATGCACAGAATGTCAACTCCCCACAATGCATATCTGCATGCACTGAAAGCCAGCTGCCCACAATGCACCTCTGCATACACAGAACACCAACTCCCACAATGCATCTCTGCACGCACAGAACGCCAACTCCCCACAATGCATTTCTGCATGCACAGAACACCAACTCCCCACTGTAGGAACTGGGGTCACCAGTTCCCCGGGGGGTAGCTTGGCTCGAGCAGGTAGGTACCCGAAGCTTAGGTGTTAAGTGACCACACAGTACACGCATCCACTGAGACAATAAAATGCACGCAATGACTGAGACCACGCCAGTGAGTTTGATTTAAATCAATATGTTTTTATCGAAGATCAAGGTTCAGGGTAATCAAAAATCACAGTATCTCTATTTCAGCAAAGGATTTCATCAGAGGGGAGGAAAGGGAGCAGTTCAATAATCAATGTAGCGTCTTGCAATAACCATTTCATTAAGGGATTAGTATTCCATTTCTTCACAATAAACATTTCCTTGCATCAGACATCGGCATGTCATTAAATCAGGGGAAAACATTTCATTTGTTAGAAGTAAACCTCTCAGTAATCACTTTGCGCTGAAAAGGACACTCCCTTACGCCAGGGTGAACATCTCCTTAACCAGGAAGAACATTTCATTAGGCATTAAATAACAAGGCACCCCGCGAAGGTGAGCATCTCATTAGGCATGAACAACCAGCTCACCAGGCAAGGATGAGCATGTCATGTAGCAAGAGTACACATCTCATCAGGTAAGTAACCTGTTCAGTAGGCAAATCAATCAACTTCTTACTGAGCAAGGGTGAACATTTCTTTACACTCCTTAGCAGGAATAAACTGGTCATTAGACAGGAAGAAACAGTTCATTTCCCAGCAATAAGCCTTTCATATGAACTCAGGCATAACCCCGTCCTCAGGCAGGGGAAGAACATTTAGTTAGATAGGAATGAAAACTTTTCATCTGGTAAAGATATACTTTTCACCAGGTGAGAATAAAAACATTTCCTTAGGGTAAAACCAACACATTTCCTGATGCCTGAATAAGCAGTGCATTACCCCTATAAATCAAGCTTAACATCTCATTAGGCATGAATAACCAATTCATCAAGCAAGGATGAGTATGTCACTGGGCAGGAACATTTAATTAAAGATGGGGCCACAGTTCATTAGGCAGTAATACCCCTTGCATCAGGTAACCAACATTTCTTTAGGCCAGAATGAACATTCTCCTCAAGCAGGGCTAACTCTCTCTTTAAGCAGGCTTCAGTAGCACACAGTAACACAAACATTAACATATCCCTAGCCAGGGGTTTAATTCGACCATCCACCAGTCCCAGGGCCTAATTGATGTCCTGGCCCAGTTCAGGGGCCTGGCAATAACTGTTAATAACCTTTGCCCCAGGTAGGGGTTAACTTTCGTGGCCCAGCAGTCACTAGGGGCCTTACCCCGGTTCAGCTGGTCCACTTGGGGTTAATTAGGGCCCACGGGGCCCACACAGTCTTGTCCCCAGGGGAGGGGTAAACTCAGGCCCTCTCCGGCCTTCCTCCCTCCTCCCCGGGGTTACCTCAATCTCCAGGCCTCTTCGGCGGTGTTTCCGGAAGGGGAGGGCTCTCGCGCTTCTCAGAGAGCCCTCCAGTTACTCGGGCCCTGTCTTTGGTCGGGGGGGGGGGCAGCAGGCAGGGGCTCTCGCCTCACTCCGAGACCCTACGCTGGTGTCTACTCGGTCCCGGGCCTCCCTCGGGTCTGGCTGCACCCGGGGAACAATGGGCGCGAAGGCACTCCCGCAGCCGCCTATGGCAGCATGGCCTGCGGGGGCGCGGCGCTTCCGACACCCCCGTCACATGAGGGTAGAGGCAGGCTTCAGGCCTAGCATCGTGATGCGGCGGCCCTCTCTTTGCTCAGGGGGCCGCCGAGGGGGGTGATAAAAGCTGCACCGGCACCACCGAGAGAGCGCTGGGCCGCGACGGAGGTGTCAAGGCCCACAGGGCCCCCGGGCTGCGGAGGTGATTACGGCCCTCAGCAATGCGGTGGCGGCCCTCTCCGGGGGCCACCGAGGCTGACACAGAGGACACCAGCACCGCGACGGGGACAGCAGAAGCCCACAGTCGTCCCGGGCGGTGGCGGTGAGTTTAGCAGTGCGCTCGGTCTCCCCAGCGCTGCGGGGGCACACACAATTTCTCAGGCGCCATAATCAGAGCGGGGGCAATCTCAGCAATAGCGCTTCAGGAGTTTAGCGCTTCAGGGGCAGCAACTGTCTCTAGAGTCCCGGCGCTTCACAAGGGAGCAGCAGAAATGCGCCGGGGAGGGCAGTTTCACAGTACAGGCAGTATAGGCAAGGCAGTTCAATCAGGACAGAGCAGGGGCACAGGCAGGCCAGCGCAGGGGCCCAGGTGGAGACAGAGGGGCGCAGACTTGGCACAGCCCAGTACCTGGTTGATCCCCAGTAGTCCTGTGGACAGTTAGGCTTCTTCTTGGCGCTTGGTGGTTCTGGCGCCCTTCTGTGGAAGCATGTACCTTGTTTCTTGAAGGGGGGGGTGAGTTGAAGGCTGCTGACAGGATTCCTCAGCAGGTCACTGCAGGTGGTCCCTGGGTTCCCCTCCCGCCGGGCCAGATCAGTGGGCTAGTTCAGTGTTCCTTACACAGCTTGGTGGGCCTAAACCCTGTCACCCCCAGTGGTATAGGTTTCTGACTAGGCCCTACCGCCTACGTCTCCTGCGTAGGGTTGTCGTGGTTGTCAGCAGCACCGAGTTTAATACGCCACTAACCTTCAGTACGGCCAGCGGGAGCGATGCCGTGAAGAGTAGGTTCCCACCTTCCCAGAAAACAATAGTCTCACCTCAGCGGAATGACACGCTAGAGTAAGAGAAGTATCCAGGGGAAAAGGAAAGGGGATAAAATAACAATGATGTCCTGCTTTAGCACGGGTTTGGTATCAACCTCTTGGCACCCTCGGGGGCCCCTGTAGGTGATAGAAAGCAAGAAAAGAATAAGAAGCACCACACACATTCACTGTGGAGACATTACTGGTTTTAGTAATCACACTTACATTATTCCCACCAGATAATCACTCTAGTCAGAACAAGGAGTTCCCATGTAACAGAACGTTATTGTAAGGCAGTCCAGGCTGGGACACGATCACGATACAGCACACAATCTGAATCAAACACACCTTTGGATACTCTTGGCAGGGTATACACTCAAGATGATAAAGGAAGGATGCGGTTCATATCATCGAAACAAAGTATAAATATGAAACAATATTCCACAAGAGGAGAGCGCCTTTATGCGCAGTCTCCGAGTCTCATGCAGAATACCAAATACCTGTGGTGAGTAGAGGTGATCAACAGGTTCTTCCATGGGGGCGTTTGGGTGCCGCCCCCCCTGCTTTCTCGCCTGAGAGGCATCCAAACAGACAGTATTAGCAACAGTGAGCAAGCCGCTCCCCCAAGCCACCTCCCACTCTCTGTTCTGCAGGATGCAGACTAGGAGAAATGACGCGGTTAGGGCAGCCGGCCGAACCAATCAGCGCCGGCTGCCATGGAGGGGAGGGAGGCTGCCTGCAGCCTTCAGTGACGAGAGCCCACACCACGTCAGACGCAGCGGCGGCATTCAAAATCCAGGACGGCGGGAGCAGTCTCGGGACTCGAGTCGGGAGTCAGCGTGGGAAGCCAAGGTAAGTTTTTTATATTTATTTTATTATTCTGAGTCTAAGCTTGTACCCCGGCCTGCTTTATGTTGTGACCTTGTAATGCAGCAGCAGCGCACTAATATGAATGCAATCTTTGTTGCCCCCTAACATTTCTCATGTGTTACTTCGGACGTCCTGTTTCGATTAAAAATAATTTTTCATGGATATTGCATGGTGTTGAACAACATAAACACGGCAGTTCTCTGTAAAATGCCTGTAACGACTTCAAAAATGCATTGAAAAAACGGCATTTACAATATTCTATGTTTGAGGATCATTCAATGTTGGCAGGGCTGTTTGCAGAACAGAGCTTGCTCGAGCACACAGTTAATGAGGCAACCGAAGGGCCCTCTGAAATGCTGGGGCCCTGGGGGAGAGCCCTCTTTGCCCATGCCTTAAAACACCTCTGCTCTACTGTCTGAAATGAAGCCCAAACTCGGACAAATAGCGGGTAAGATGGATTGGCTTTGCCACTAGGCGCTGCACTCGCGTTCAGGCAGCAGGGCCCATGAGGCACTTGGGTGAGATGTAGTTTCCGGCTTTACATATTTTAAATCACCTGTGTGGCGTATGTGGGGTTTTAAAGCTTTTCTCTCTCCTTGGCCTGCACACGTGTGTGCTGTGCGTCCGGGTGCGCTGCTGCATTGTCTGCGGGTAGAGGGAGGTGCGGGTGGAGGCCATGCCATCTTGTACCCAGCAGGAGTTTGGGTTGCATTGCAGGCTGAGGGCTGCACCCCCAGTGCATCAGGAGAACAGGAGTTGCCGGTCTTGTGGAGTGATTGTGGGGCGGTAGCTGATGCGGGTAATCTGCTACTCCTTGATTGTGGGTTTCCTGGTAGCATCTGAGAGCGGGATTGCGACCTTGTAAATCGCCACCCTAACCTCCCATTATGTTTATGCTGGGTCTGCTGGCTTAGAGGACTAATGCGGCCTCTGTTTGACCTCATGGTCACACGTTCAAATCCTGGCGGGTCCACTCAACCTTTCATTCTTCTGAGGTCGATAAAATGGGTACCATTGAGAGGAGTAATGGCATGCGGTAAACTGACTGTATCAGCATGCCTGCAGGTGTGTTTGTTCACACTTTGATTGCATGTTAATTCGTGACAGTTTAGTGTAGTTTGGTAATATCCCAAACCTTTACGCCCTACCACTTTCAAATGTCACCAGCCGCCACTGCTTGGAAGAAGACTCCTGTAGAGAGGAGAGCGCCTTGATACGCAGTCTCCGACTCTCTAAGTACTGGGAATCTGAATGGCGTTGAGTGTTACCTCATTTTCAAGATCCAAGGTGTTGTGGGCAGCGCTGCACGCGCTGGAAAAAGAAATGCTGGCAAGCGCTTCACGCGCTGAAGAAAAACTCAGGTGAGCGCTACACGCGCTGGAAGAACAATGGCTGGCAAGCGCCTCACGCACTGAAGAAGGAGCATGGGTGAGCGCTACACGCGCTGGAAAAAGAAATGCTGGCAAGCGCCTCCTGCGCTTAAGGAAAACTCAGGTGAGCGCTACACGCGCTGGAAGAACAATGGCTTGCAAGCGCCTCACGCGCTGAAGAAGGAGCACGGGTGAGCGCTACACGCGCTGGGAAAAGAAATGCTGGAAGAAAAACACCTACGGCACAAAAGCGTTCTCGCTGGTGTTCTTGACTCGGAGAACTCCGGGCTGCGCAGCTAACCTCTTCCTGACCTGGAAGAGACTGACGATATCTTGGACGGGACTCCTGGTTGCTCACAGCTCCGCACTTGGGAAGTGCGGCGGGGAAAAAAGAACAGCGTTACGACTACTCTGAAGAAGTCAGACCACAGGAAAATGCAAGACGAGTCTCTGGAAGGCTCCCTGGAAAGTTTGTCAAGCCCCGTTTTAGGCAAAGGCGGGGATTAAGTAGGAACTCATTCTGGGTCCTCGGATCCCACTTCCTGTAGCTTTGCCCCTAAGCCTCTTGGGACATGTAGTTCCTTTCAAAGCTCGACATTTCGCATACGTGGCAATTGCAACGGGGGAAGGTGTTGTATCCCTCTGATGTGTTTGTGTGCCCTTTATGGTCTGGGTGCCTATAATCCCTACAGAACCCCCTCTCGGGGATCGCCGACTCGGCGGTCGTACAGGCTTCCCTGGGTGAATCGCATTGAATTGCTCTATCAGCTCGGGACAATTGAGGTTCTGTATCGGCTCCCACGTCCTGTCTTCAACTCCAAACCCTTTCCAGTCCACAAGATACTGTACTCTATCTCGGACCAACCGGGAATCAAGGAGGGATTGAACGTCAAACTCCTCTTGTCCTTCCACGTCAATAGGGAGAGGCCGGTCAGGCAGCCTCATACTAGAGGGACATGATTGGAGCAAGGAGACAGGAAAGACAGGATGGATATGTCAGGATGCTGGCAGGGATAACCTCATGGCTATAGGATTGATAACTTTCTCTATACAAAAGGGACCTATGTATCTGGGTTTCAGTTTATTCTCCCCTTTGAGGTGAAGGTTCCTGGTGGACAGCCATACCTTATCTCCTACTTGGTACCTTGGCTCTGGGTTTCTCTTCCTATCTGCAAAATGTTTTTGTACCTGTTGGGCCGATAAGAGATTATTTGTTACATCGATTAACACTGCCTTGAGGTGGGCATGGTGTTCTTGAATACTCGGGACCTTGGATTGAATAGGCCATTCAAACGGGAACATATTGGGATGGTACTCGTTCACACAAAAGAAAGGGGAGCAGCCCTACGTCGTATGCTCCGCGTTGTTGTGGGCAAATTCCGCGGTCCATAACAAGGGATACCAATCAGTTGTGTTCTGAAGCGAAAAGCAGCAGAGGTATTGTTCTAAGGTTTGATTTAACCGTTCTGTTTTCCCATCAGTTTGAGGAAGATAGCTGCTTGATAGTTTAGCATCTATTTTCATGGATATGCACAGGGCCTTCCAAAATCGGGATGTAAACTGCAAACCCCTGTCTGTAATTAAGACCCTCGGAATACCATGAAGTTTGACTATGTTTTGCAGGAATACTAAAGCCAATTCGGAAGTATAGACGGTGGTTCGGTCTGGTCTGTCTGGGGTGTGTTGTGGAGATCCTTGCTACGAGACAGGGCATCGACCTTTCCATTTTGAGGCCCAGGTCTGTATTTAATCACGAAATCATAGTCAGAAAAGAACAATGTCCATCTTAACTGGCATGGTGTTAGGGCTTTAGCTGTTTTCAGAAACAACAGGTTTCTATGATCCGTATAGATTTCTATGACATGACGTGCCCCAAGGAGATAGTGCCTCCATTCTTCGCATGCCCTTTTAATAGCCAGCAGTTCTTTGTCGGATGTGGAGTAGTTGATTTCACTCGGAGAGAGTTTCTTCGAGAAATAGGCCACCGGGTGAAGTTGCCCTGTTGAAGGATGTCGCTGCGATAGTACCCCACCGAGTGCATACTGAGAGGCGTCTGTCTCCAAGATGAACGGTAATTGCGTATCTGGATGCCGTAGAATGGGGGCTTGCGTGAATCTTTATTTGAGCGTTTTAAAAGATGTTTCAGCTTCTTCTCCCCATATAAAGGGGGTGTTTTTTCGCAATAGACTAGAGATGGGATGAATGATTTTGGAAAAATCCTTGATAAAACGCCTGTAATAGTTAGCGAAACCCAGGAAGCATTGAACGGATTTTACATTCTGTGGAGTCTTCCAGCAGGTTATAGCCTCTACCTTGCCGGTTTCCATCTGGAAGCCATTTTCATTAATGATGTATCCCAGGAAGGCCACTTCTGAAACATGAAACAAACACTTCTCCAATTTAGCGTACAGTGAATTTTTCTGTAGTCGTTCTAGGACGGTTTTCACATGGAGAATGTGTTCCAAAAAAGAGGTGGAATAAATCAGAATATCGTCGATATAGACGATGCAGATGGTGTCCAGTAAGCCCTATAACACTTCATCCATAAAGTATTGGAACGCCGCTGGGGCATTACACAGCCCAAAGGGCATTACTCGGTATTCATAGAGCCCGAACTTGGTCCGGAAGGCGGTTTTCCACTAATCCCCTTGTTTTACTCTTACCAAGTGGTAGGCTCCTCGCAGGTCTAACTTCGTGAAATATCTGCTCCCTTTCAGTTGGTCCAATAGCACCGGAATCAGGGGTAAAGGGTAACGTTTTTTTATCGTAATTCGATTGATAGCTCGATAATCAATACACATGCGTAATTCGTCACAGTCTTTTTTCGAAATGAAAAAGAGAGGCGACGAAGCAGGCGATGAAGAATGTCTGATAAAGCCGGAAGCAAGGTTTTCGTCCAAGTAACTTCATAGATACCGCGTTTCAGGCTCAGTAAGTGCATAAATCCTGCTACAAGGGATTTCGGCTCCGGGGGTCAGCTCAATCCGGCAATCATAAACCCGATGAGGGGGAAGTTGTGTGTCCGTTTGTTTGTCAAACACCAGCCTGTATTCTTCATATTCTCTTGGTAAGGACGTGGTACAGCAAAAGGCAGGAGCTGAGCAAACAGTGGGCAACAAGATGGCTTGCGATCCCTCATGGTTTATTTCTGATAACCTGGCTTGATGGGTGCAGTGTTTTCTACAATACAGGGAGTTTAACGTCACGGTGCGATCTGCCCATCCTATGGCAGGATCATGCACGGTCAGCCAGGGCATGCCCAATATTAAGCGGAACTGAGGAGCATCGATGACATCGAACTGGATGGTTTCAAAATGGGTTTCTCCTAACCTCATTGTGATAGGAACGGTGTGGTACCATACAGGTCCTGAAGTAATGGCTGTTCCATCGACTACGTTTACCTGGGTGGGTACCTTCTTTTTTTTCCATACCACTCCTATGGTTCTGGAATACTCTTGGTCAATAAAATTGACAGTTGCCCACTGTGATACGATGGTTTCCTTCCAAATATAGCTGTACTTTAACTGTGAGATGTGTCACCGTGCTCAGGAGTGTACGGGCAATCACAGACGAGATCGTTGTACAGGAGCTTGTTGAATAAGTGACCTCCTCCTGATTCAAGCCTGTCAGTTTTCCGACGCCTCTTTAAGGGCCGATCGACGCTTGCCCTCTTTGATTCATGCTCCTCTCGGGAAGCTGTGCCCGGGCTCTACATTCCCTGATGAAATGGCCTCCCTGCCACAATACATGCATAGTTTCATCTTCCTCCGTTTGACCCTTTCTTCTTTGTGAGGGGGCCTCTGATACCTCCAATCTGCATGGGTTCAGGTCTATCGCTTTGCTTAGGTGCTTCCTCTTGCAGGGTTCTTGGCCGAGAGACGAGGAAATGTGAATCACCTTTTGATCTATCCCCTTTTCGTTCCTGTATACGGTGATCAAGCTGTACCGTAAGGTCTATCATTTCTTCACAAGTCTGGGGTAGCAGCACTACCTGGCATAGGACATCCTTTAACTCTCCCCGCAACCCTTGATAAAAAAGGGAGGTTCGTTTCTCCTGCGGCCAGTCGGTTTCCACAACGAGTCGGTTGAATGTTGTAATGTATGAAAGCAGATCCTGAGAACCCTGTCGGATGGTTAGTAATTCACGGTCTAAGGATAACATATGAGATTTGCAATCGAACAATTTTCTCATCTCCAGACAAAAATCTGTGAATCTGTGTAAGACAGGATCGTTGCGTTCCATCAAGGGAATGGTCCAACTGGCAGCATTTCCTTCCATATATGACATCATGAATGCAGTTGTGGATGCCTCGTCCTGAAAGACTGCAGGCTTGCATAGGAAATGCAGACGACATTGGTTCAAGAATGTTTCAAATTTTTTCGGGTCTCCGTAGAAACGCTCAGGAGGAGCTAAGGGTATTCCTGTATTCTGCAGGACGTGAACTGTTGGGACAGAACCAGTAGCGGATGAAAAAAACAGGACTGGTGCCGAAGAACCCTCCACTATGGGTAGGGGCTGATGGTTGCGTGGTAGTGGCATGAGGGGACAAAGTTGCTTCCTTTATATATGACTTGCTGCCCTGTCTAGTAAGACCCGCTACCTCTCTCCTAAAGGTACCCATCTCCTTTCTAAGTTCCTGGTTTTCTAGTCGTGAGGTTTGCACCGCCTGCTGTAAGGCGTTAAGGCTCTCTAGCAGTGATGCTAACTCCACATTAGTATCCATCGCTCGGGCTGGCGTTAAACTTGGGCTTGACAATCTGTCGTGGTTGTCAGCAGCACCGAGTATAATACGCCACTAACCTTCAGTACGGCCAGCGGGAGCGATGCCGTGAAGAGTAGGTTCCCCCCTTCCCAGAAAACACTAGTCTCACCTCAGCGGAATGACACGCTAGAGTAAGAGAAGTATCCAGGGGAAAAGGGAAGGGGATAAAATAACAATGATGTCCTGCTTTAGAACGGGTTTGGTATCAACCTCTTGGCACCCTCAGGGACCCCTGTAGGTGATAGAAAGCAAGAAAAGAATAAGAAGCACCACACGCATTCACTGTGGAGACATTACTGGTTTTAGGAATCACACATACATTATTCCCACCAGATAATCACTCTAGTCAGAACAAGGAGTTCCCCATGTAACAGAACGTTATTGTAAGGCAGTCCAGGCTGGGACACGATCATGATACAGCACACAATCTGAATCAAACACACCTTTGGATACTCTTGGCAGGGTATACACTCAAGATGATAAAGGAAGGATGTGGTTCATATCATCGAAACAAAGTATAAATATGAAACAATATTCCACGAGAGGAGAGCGCCTTTATGCGCAGTCTCCGAGTCTCATGCAGGATACCAAATACCTGAGGTGAGTAGCGGTGATCAACACTTGGAAGAAGACTCCTGTAGAGAGGAGAGCTCCTTTATGCGCAGTCTCCGACTCTCTAAGTACTGGGAATCTGAATGGCGTCGAGTGTTACCTCATATTCAAGATCCAAGGTGTTGTGGGCAGCGCTGCACACGCTGGAAAAAGAAATGCTGGCAAGCGCTTCACGCGCTGAAGAAAAACTCAGGTGAGCGCTACACGCGCTGGAAGAACAATGGCTGGCAAGCGCCTCACGCACTGAAGAAGGAGCACGGGTGAGCGCTACACGCGCTGGAAAAAGAAATGCTGGCAAGCGCCTCACGCGCTTAAGGAAAACTCAGGTGAGCGCTACACGTGCTGGAAGACCAATGGCTGGCAAGCAGCTCACGCGCTGAAGAAGGAGCACAGGTGAGCGCTACACGCGCTGGGAAAAGAAATGCTGGAAGAAAAACACATACGGCACAAAAGCTTTTTCTCGCTGGTGTTCTTGACTAGGAGAATTCCGGGCTGCGCAACTAACCTCTTCCTGACCTGGAAGAGACTGACGATATCCGGGACGGGACTCCTGGTCGCTCACAGCTCCGCACTTGGGAAGTGCGGTGGGGAAAAAAAGAACAGCGTTACGGCTTCTCTGGAGAAGTCAGACCACAGGAAAATGCAAGACGAGTCTCTGGAAGGCTCCCTGGAAAGTTTGTCAAGCCCCGTTTTAGGCAAAGGCAGGGCTTAAGTAGGAACTCATTCTGGGTCCTCGGATCCCACTTCCTGTAGCTTTGCCCCATAGCCTCTTGGGACATGTAGTTCCTTTCAAAGCTCGACATTCCGCATACGTGGCAATTGCAACGGGGGAAGGTGTTGTATCCATCTGATGTGTTTGTGTGCCCTTTCTGGTCTGGGTGCCTATAATCCCTACAAGGGTCCCCCAGGTCAGTGATGCCCCAACTGACTGAAAACTTTCCCTCTTTTCTTTATATAGGCCCAGGTCAGGTGACCACCCTCTAAGGCGGCAAAAGCAGGCTCCGCCCCTATTCTAGAATGTTCCAGGAGCTTCTCTACTCTAACTATGGGCAGGCAAGGCAGGCTGGTATGGTTACGATGTTTAGGAGTTCCAACCAGCTCCTGGCAACTAGAGTGCGACTAAAAAGACCACGCCGCAGTAGCAGGGGTCAGTGGCAGCCATGATGGAAGTAGAGACCACCTGCACCTAGCATTGATTTTAACATTACACAGGGCATCTCAACCTCACAGGGCCTATACAACTTCCTTACGATGGGGGGACATCCTGAATTAGGGGAGCAAAAAAAATTCAGGGAACAGGGCCAAGTCCAACACCCACAATGCACCTCTGCATGCACAGAACACCAAATCTCCACAATGCATCTCTGCATGCACAGAACATTGTTAGAAGGGGCGATCCCAGAGGGCCAGGATATGCTCTCCCGACCACCCCGTGACCCACCTCTCCCAGAAATACTGCTGAGTCCTAACGTGAGGTGCTCGGCGGGGAGGACTCCGTGTCTAAGATCGTACACACTGAGCTCACACCACACTTATGAACGGACACCACACCGTGGATTTCAGTAAGCAAGTTCTTTATCACAAAGTAAAGTTTTAGGCAAAATGAACACGTATTTACAAGCGATTGAGGGATCGCAAAGTCTCAGTGGTAAGGAGGAGGGAAGCAGGACCGTCTCAGTATTAGGCCAGTACGAAGCGTACCCTGCGCACAGCTCTCAATCCTCGAGCCGGGGGATACGGAAGATGGAGGTCGTACTGGCTGCTCCACTCACTTCTTCTCGAGCCAGGTCGTGTTGGTAGCGTCGGTACTCCTCGAGCCGCGACGAGGTCAGCAGGGCTCGATCCGGAGTGAACAGAGTGTCTGTCAGTTCTTGACGAGCCGCGACCACGTCACCAGGGCTCAGGGTGTTCAACGAATGTCCTTAGAGTTCAAGGAGGAGCCGCGACGAGGTCAGCAGGGCTCTAAGGTTCCAGTTCCTTCTTCACGAGGATGAGCCGCAACAGCGTCAGCAGGGCTCGATAAGTTCCAAAGTTCAGTCTTCTCCCCAAGGGTTGAGCCGCGATCAGATCAGCAGGGCTCTCTTGTCCAGGATACAACTGCCCGCTAGTTCTTGGGCGGGCCTTGATATAGCGCAGTGGCCCTTTGATGTCCGGACCCTCGTAGGCGGGGATCTCATGCCGGGGTCAGGCAAGGGCTATGGAGTCAGGGACCTCGGGAAGGGTAATGGCGGCTGGTGGCCCTGTGGGGTGATGCAGGTTCTGGGCGCCCGGTACAGGGAGGAGCATGCGGGGATGGTAGTCCGTTGGTAGGGTCGTGTAGGGAGCGGGGCGGACAGGGAACGGGACGACCAGGGATTTCTGGGTGCAGGGCCGGGCTAACAGGGTGCTGAGGAACGGGGGGAACCACGCCATGAGGCCAGGTCCAACACGCGTCCCCCCAGCTGAAAGGCAGAGAGAACTACCCATTCTCTTGGGGGTTCTCTTCACTGAGGCGGAAGAACTGGGACAGGCCATCCGCGTTGGCGTGGTCAGCACCAGGACGGTGCTCAACAGTGAAATCCATCCCCTGGAGGGAGATGGACCAGCGTTACAGTTTGGGGTTCTCTCCTCTCATTTGCATTAGCCACCGAAGGGGCCGATGGTAGGTTTGGACCCGGAAGTGAGTACCGAACAGGTAGGGCCTCAACTTCTTCAGGGCCCAAACCACCGCGAAGGCCTCCTGCTCGATGGTGCTCTACCTTTGCTCTCGAGGGAGTAACCTCCGGCTAATGAATGCCACTGGCTGGTCTAGGCCCTTTTCATTCATCTGAGACAGGACCGCTCCGATGCCATGCTCGGATGCGTCCGTCTGGACCACGGACTCTCGGGAGTAGTCGGGGGCCTGCAGTACTGGGGCGGTACACATGGCGACTTTCAATGCTTCAAACGCCTTCTGACAGGCGGGGGTCCAGCTAACTCTCTTCGGCTGCTTTTTGGAGGTCAATTCTGTGAGGGGGACTACGATGCTGCCATACCCCTTTATGAATCTTCGGTAGTACCCCGTGAGCCCCAGGAAAGCCCGCACTTCCGTCTGGGTCGTGGGGGCCTCCCAGGCAATGATTGCATCGATCTTGGGTTGGAGGGGGGCCACAGGCCGCTCCCGACCTGGTGCCCCAGGTAGGCCACTGACCCTTGTCCAATCTGGCATTTGATGGTGAGGCCCGCTCGACGCAGGGCCATCAACACCTCCCAGAGGTGTTGTAGGTGTTCGGTCCAGTGGGAGCAGAACACCGCGATATCATCGAGATATGCGGCGCTGAATCCCTCCAACCCAGCCAGTACCTGGTTAACCAGCCTCTGGAAGGTGCCGGGGGCATTTTTCATTCCGAAGGGCATCACCCGGAAGTGGTAGTGGCCATCCGGGGTGGAGAAAGCGGATCTCTCCCTGGCCCCCTCCGTGAGTGCGATTTGCCAGTACCCGCAGGTCAAGTCGAAGGTGCTGAGGTAGTGAGCAGATCCTAGACGGTCAATGAGCTCATCTGTGCGGAGAATGGGGTGTGCGTCGGTTCGGGTGACTTCGTTGAGCCCACGGTAGTCCACACAGAACCTCAGCTCGGGAACAGCGCCGGGGCGGCCGCCTTCGGAACCAGGACTACGGGGCTGGCCCATGGACTGTCGGAGGCCTCGACCACTCCCAGGGCTAGCATCTTGGAGACTTAGGCCTTGATGCAGGCCCGGACTCGGTCAGGGACGCGGTAGGCTCTGTGCCGTACCGGAGGGCTGTCCCCGGTGTCCACATCGTGGACGCACCATCCGGTGATCCGGTGAGTAACTGGCGACAGTCTTCGCGTTGCTCGGGGGTGAGGGAGGAGGAGAGACTCACTCCCTCTACGGAGCCATCTTTTTCCTTCACACACAGGAGATCGGGGAGAGGCTCCGTGTCCTCTTCCCCTCCGTCACCGGTGGTGAGGAGCAAACCCAACTCGGACCGCACAAAGTGGGGTTTGAGGCGCTTCACATGGAGGACCCTCAAGGGGTTCCTGGGAGACTGCACAACTATGAGATAGGTGACTTGGCTCTTGCGTTCCACCACTTTGAAGGGCCCGGTCCACTTGTCCTGAAGGGCACAAGGTTCCACCGGGGCCATCACCCAAACCTGCTGGCCGGGCTGAAACTCGACCAGAGTGGCATTTTGGTCATACCAACGTTTCATTTCTTCTTGGCTTGCCTCGAGAAGCTCCCGGAACCTCCGAGTCTGGTTCCAGAGGGCCAGAATGTATCGAAACACATCTGGGGGTGGATCCTGGGGTGCCACTTCCCAACCCTCCTTGACCAGGCTGAGGGGTCCCCGGACCGGGTGCCCATAGAGCAGCTCGAATAGGCTGAACCCCAAGGATTTCTGGGGGACTTCCCGGTAGGCGAACAGGAGGCAGGGTAGGAGGATGTCCCACTTGCGCCTATGGGGCTCCTCGAGACCCATGATCATTCCCTTGAGGGTACGGTTGAATCGCTCAATTAGGCCGTTACCTTGGGGGTGGTATGGGGTGGTGAACTTGTACGTCACCCCACACTGTTGCCACAGGAACTTCATGTATTTGGAGATAAAGTTTGTTCCTCGGTCACTCACCACTTCTCGCGGGAATCCCACCCGGGAGAAGATCCCCATGAGGGCCCGCCCCACTACGGGGGCCGTCACCGTTTGGAGGGGAATGGCCTCGGGGTACCGGGTGGCATGATCCACCAGGACGAGGATGAACTGGTGGCCTAAGGAGGTCCGGGGGTCCAGGGGCCCCACGTTGTCTATTCCCACCTGTTCAAAGGGGGTACTAACAACGGGGAAGGGTTGGAGAGGAGCCTTGTGCTTCCCTTCGCTCTTCCCGCTGGCCTGGCACGTGGGGCAGGACTTGCAGTGGGTCTCCACATCGGCACGCATACGGGGCCAATAAAAATGAGTGACCAGGCAGTGATAGGTTTTGTCTTGTCCCAGGTGTCCCGCCAGGGGCACATCATGGGCCAGGTTCAGGAGGAAGCCGCGGAAACGTAGGGGTACCACCAGCACCCGGGCTGACCGTAGTTCGGCAGACTTCTGTTCACTATACAAGAAGCCATTTTCCCAATAGATAAAGTGGGAGCTGGACTGGTCACCGGCAGCTTGGGCGGCAGCCTGCTGCCGCGGCCCAACTAAAGAAGGACAGGAGGTCTGCTCCAGGCAGAATTCCTCTCTGGAAGGTCCTCCTTCCTGGCGCCACTGGGCTAACTCAGGGAGGTCGTCCAAGTTTGGGGTCTGTTCGACGGGAGGGCCTAGGGGACCTGTGTCGGGATCAATTTCTTCGCCAGGGGTAGTTCGAGGACCTCGGGTCGCTCGCTGCCCTTCGGGTCATCAGAGACCGGGCTAGGGGTCCCTGGTTCCACCCCCCCCGGAGGTGGACATCCTGGCGGTCATGGCTCGTATGCTCACGCAGGCCCATTTGAGCAGGCCCACCATCTGTAGGTGAGCCCTACGCTCCACCTGCTTCCACGGGTAGCTCTCCAGATCGTAGCCCAGTAGACAGTTCACGGACATGTCGGTGCGGACCGCTACCCGTAAGTCATCGGAGACTCCCCCCCACCCAAACGGGACCTGAGCTATTCGGCAGGTGCGGACGGAATTGTCAGCTGAGATCACCCTGCAGGAGGCGTGGGGGATAATCTGGTCTTCTGTGACTAGGTGACATCGCACTGCGGTGATGCTTGCTCCAGTGTCTCGGAGGGCCCCTATGCGGTGCCCGTTGATGGTCACCTGTTGGCGGTACTTCTCAGTGTTGTCGGGCAGGGGGGCTCCTGGGACCATCTCCCTATCCCCGAGGGAGACTAATGACATGGCTGCTGGCTCCCACCCCTCTGTGTCCTCTATCTCTTCCTCTTCTAGGGCCACTGTGGCGCGTGGGGGGACTCGCAGCAGCGGGTTTCTTGATCAGGGGGCATTGGGGATCACTGGCATAATGCCCTGGTTGCTGACATCTGAAGCAGGCTATGCTGGCTCGGGGTCCCTGTCTGCCTGAGGGGGGCCCTGCCCTAGTCATGGGAAGAGAGCTTCCGGACTGGTTTCGGGGGGGGGGCTACCCTGGGGCCGGACTGGGACCCTCGCTGCCTACATTGACCTCCCCCTCCTCTCTGGCGGGAAGATCCTTGTTCGTTTCGGCCATAGTCCCCCACGGGCCCCCTAGGGACTCGGGTGTTCACCCAACGATCAGCCTCGACAGCAAGCTTCCGTGGGTCTGTCAATTTGCTGTCCAGAGGGTGCTGTCTCAGTTCCACAAAGCAGTTTGTGGATAGGTGTTCATATGTGATGAGGTCGAATAGTCCTTCAAAGGTGGTCACCTTGCTGTCCTTGATCCACCCTTCCAAGGCCCGGCTGTATAAATTCACGTATTCTACCCGTGTGGTGCCGGGGAGCTTCTTGCAGTCTCGGAACCGCTGCCGATACATCTCTGGAAGGAACCCATATCAGGATAGCAGAGCGTCCTTCATGTGTTGGTAAGAATTCAGGACGGCGGAGGGCAGGTCCAGCATGGTGTCTCGTCCCTCACTGAGGAAGCGCCCCCTCAATCCGGCCCCCCAATCCTTTTCGGGCACCCGGTGGGAGGTCATGGCGACCTCGTACACTTTGAACCACTGCTGGATGTCGTCTCCCTTGTAGTACTCTTTTACTACATCCTTGGGGATGTGTACTTTGGCCTCCACTGGGGAAGGGGTTTCTCGGTTCCCCGGGGGTCGGGTCTCTTCACTTCTTGCTTTCAGCTCAATTTCCTTTAGGCTGCGCTCATGCTCGAGCTGGAGTTTCTTTCCCTCATGCTCCCTCTGGAGCTTCTTTTCTTCTAGTTCCCCTTGTAACCGCAATTGTTCGACGGCCAACTTTTTCTCGGCCAGCTTGAGCTCTCCTTCTATCTTGAGGCGCGCTAGCTCTAGCTCGTGGGTTCGGGTTCGCTCTCGGTCTGTCAGCTCCTCTTGTGACAGACCCCTTTCCGTGCTGGGACTCCGGGCCAGGGAGTCGGTTCTCTCACCTTCCTGGGCGCTGGGTTTGGTCTGCGGCCCTCCCTCTCCACCGTCTCCTTCTGGTGGGGGCAGGTGGGCCCCGGACTCAGGCTGTTAGGGCTTTCTGGAAGTCTTCCTTGGTGCCCAAACCTGTGGTAGCGATGTGAAGTTCCTTGCAGAATTGTTTCAGTTCTCTGTGGGTATAATCCTCCAAAAGGTCCTTTTGGAATGTGGGCTTCTCGCTCGTTCCGGTGGAACTCATGATTGCTCTTTTCTTCTGTTGTTCTTGTGTCTTCGTTCAGGTAGTGTGTCAGTCGTTTTCCTGTACGATCTCTAGACATAGGCTCTTATCCCGTCGCTTGCCACCAATGTTAGAAGGGGCGATCCCAGAGGGCCAGGATATGCTCTCCCGACCACCCCGTGACCCACCTCTCCCAGAAATACTGCCGAGTCCTAACGTGAGGTCCTCGCCGGGGAGGACTCCGTGTCTAAGATCGTACACACTGAGCTCACACCACACTTATGAACTGACACCACACCGTGGATTTCAGTAAGCAAGTTCTTTATCACATAGTAGAGTTTTAGGCAAAATGAACACGTATTTACAAGCAATCGAGGGATCGCAAAGTCTCAGTAGAAAGGAGGAGGGAAGCGGGACAGTCTCAGTATTAGGCCAATACGAAGCGTACCCTGCGCACAGCTCTCAATCCTCGAGCCGGGGGATACGGAAGATGGAGGTCATACTGGCTGCTCCACTCACTTCTTCTCGAGCCAGGTCGTGTTGGTAGCGTCGATGGTCCAGCCGGACCAGAGTACTCCTCGAGCCGCGACGAGGTCCGCAGGGCTCGATCCGGAGTGAACAGAGTGTCTGTTGGTTCCTGAGGAGCCGCGACCACGTCAGCAGGACTCAGGGTGTTCAACGAATGTCCTTAGAGTTCAAGGAGGAGCCGCGACGAGGTCAGCAGGGGTCTGAGATTCCAGTTCCTTCTTCACGAGGATGAGCCGCGACAGCGTCAGCAGGGCTCGATAAGTTCCAAAGTTCAGTCTTCTCCCCAAGGGTTGAGCCGCGATCAGATCAGCAGGGCTCTCTTGTCCAGGATACAACTGCCCGCTAGTTCTTGGGCGGGCCTTGATATAGCGCAGTGGCCCTTTGATGTCCAGACCCTCGCAGGCGGGGATCTCATGCCTTGGGGCTGAACATCGGAGTGTTCCGTTGGCTGGCCCTTTGATCCTTTTGAAGATGCATCCGGGGATTCCCAGACGCCCAGCAGAGTCTGGAGCCAGCTATCGGGGAGGCCAGAGGTGCGATTGAAACCAGCCCACAGGGGAAGGCTAGAGGTGTGAGAGAAATCAGTCTCCCAGGGGAGGCCGGAAGTGCAATCAAAACTCTTTTGTCTTATCTCACTCAGGGAGCCCTCTACCCCCCAGCCGGGCATGGCGCGTCTGCAGCCTAAGTTTCACTGGGACCGGGGTCAGGCAAGGGCTGTGGAGTCAGGGACCTCGGGAAGGGTAATGGCGGCCGGTGGCCCTGTGGGGTGATGCAGGTTCTGGGCGCCCGGTACCGGGAGGAGCATGCGGGGATGGTCGTCCGTTGGTAGGGTCGTGTAGGGAGCGGGGCGGAAAGGGAACGGGACGACCAGGGGTTTCTGGGTGCAGGGCTGGGCTAACGGGGCGCTGAGGAACGGGGGGAACCACGCCATGAGGCCAGGTCCAACAAACACCAACTCCCCACAATAAAGTCCACATTTGTAAAGCGCACAATCACCCGTAAGGGTCTCTAGGCGCTGGGGGGCCGTCGGGAAGATTAAGCGAGCTATTGCCCAGAGTCACATGGTGCTGGGCTGACCTGCCGCCGGAGCCGGGGATCGAACCGTGGTCCCCAGATTCCAGCGTCAGTCGCCCTGGCCGCGGCGCCACACCTCTTCTGTGCATCTCTGCATGCACAGAACACCAAATCCCCACAATGCATCTCTGCATGCACAGAACACCAACACCCCACAATGCACATCTGAATGCACAGAACACCAACTCTCCAAAACACTCCCCACAATGCACCTTTGCATGCACAGAACACCAATTCCTCACACTGCACATCTGCATGCACAGAACACCAACTTCCCACAATGTACCTCTGCATACACAGAACACCTACTCCCCACAATGCATCTCTGCATGCACAGAACACCACCTCCCCACAATGCACCTCTACATGCACGGAGCATCACCCTCCACAATGCACCTCTGCATGCACGGAACACCATCTCCCCACAATGCATCTCTGTATGCACAGAACAGCAACTCCCCACAATACATTTCTGCATGCACAGATCACCAACTCCCCTCAATGCATATATGCATGCACAGAACACCAGCTCCCCACAATGCACCTCTGCATACACAGAACACCAACTTCCAAGATTTCATCTCTGCACGCACAGAACGCCAACTCCCCACAATGCACCTCTAGATACACAGAACACCAACTCCCCACAATGCATCTCTGCATGCACAGAATGCTAACTCCCCACAATGCATGTGCATGCACAGAACACCAACTCCCCACAATGCACCTCTGCATGAACAGAACACCAACTACCCACACTGCACCTCTTCATGCACAGAACACCAACTTTCCACAATGTACCTCTGTATGCACAGAACACCAAATCTCCACCATGCATCTCTGCATGCACAGGACACCAACTCCCCACAATGCAACTCTGCATGCACAGAACACCAGTTCCCCACAATGCATCTCTGCATGCAAGGAGCATCACCCTTCACAATGCATCTCTGTATGCACAGAACACCAAATCCCCAAAATGCATCTCTGCATGCACAGAACACCAACTCCCCACAATGCACCTCTGCATGCACAGAACACCAACTTCCCACAATGTACCTTTGCATACACAGAACACCAACTCCCCACAATACATTTCTGCATGCACAGAACACCACCTCCCTACAACGCATCTCTGTATGCACAGAACACCAACTCCCCACAATAGATTTCTGCATGCACAGAACACCAACTCCCCACAATGCATCTCTGCATGCACAGAACACCAGCTCCCCACAATGCATCTCTGCATGCACATGACACAATCTCCCCACAATGCATCTCTGCATGCACGGAACACAAACTCCCCACAATGCATTTCTGCATGCACAGCACAACACCTCCCCAGAATGCACCTCGGCATGCACAGAAAACCAACTCCCCATAATGCAACTCTGCATGCACAGAACACCAACTCCCCACAATGCACCTCTGCATGCACAGAACACCAGCTCCCCACAAAGTATCTCTGCATGCACAGAACACAATCTCCCCACAATGCATCTCTGCATGCACAGAACACAAACTACCCACAGTGCATTTTTGCATGCACAGCACACCAACTCCCCACAATGCATCGCTGAATGCACAGAACACCCACTCCCCATAATGCATCTCTGCATGCACAAAATACCAGCTCGCCACAATGCACTTCTGCATGCACAGAACGCCAACTCCCCAAAATGCATCTCTGCATGCACAGAACACCAACTCCCCACAATGCAGTTCTGCAAGCACAGAACACCAACTCCCCACAATGCATCGCTGAATGCACAGAACACCCACTCCCCAAAATATATCTATGCATGCACAGAACGCCAGCTCCCCACAATGCATCTCGCATGCACAGAACGCTAACTCCCCAAATACACAGAATGCCAATTCCCCACAATGCATCTCTGCATGCACTGAACGCTAACTCCCCAAATACACAGAATGCCAATTCCCCACAATGCATCTCGCATGCACAGAACGCTAACTCCCCAAATACACAGAATGCCAATTCCCCACAATGCATCTCGCATGCACAGAACGCTAACTCCCCAAAAACACAGAATGCCAATTCCCCACAATGCATCTCGCATGCACAGAACGCTAACTCCCCAAATACACAGAATGCCAATTCCCCACAATGCATCTCGCATGCACAGAATGCTAACTCCACAAATACACAGAAGGCCAATTCCCCACAATGCATCTCTGCATACACAGAACACCAACTCCCAAGAATTCATCTCTGCACGCACAGAACACCACCTCCCAGCAATGCATTTCTGCATGCACGGAGCATCACCCACCACAATGCACCTCTACATCCACAGAACACTAACCCCCCACAATACATTTCTGCATGCACAGAACACCAGCTCCCCACAATGCATCTCTGCATGCACAGGACACAATCTCCCCACAATGCATCTCTGCATGCACAGAACACAAACTCCCCACAATGCATTTCTGCATGCACAGCCCAACAACTCCCCAAAATGCACCTCTGCATGCACAGAAAACCAACTCCCCACAATGCATAAATGACTGCACCGAACACCAGCTCCCCACAAAGCACCTCTGCTTGCACAAAACACAAACTACCCACAGTGCATTTCTGCATGCACAGCACACCAACTCCCCACAATGCATCTCTGCGTGCACTAAATACCAGCTCCCCACAATGCACCTCTGCATGCACAGAACACCAACTCCCCACAATGCATCTCTGCATGCACAGAACACCAACTCCCCACAATGCATCTCTGCATGCACAGAACACCAACTCCCCACAATGCACCTCTGCATGCACAGAACACCAACTTCCCACAATGTACCTTTGCATACACAGAACAACAACTCCCCACAATACATTTCTGCATGCACAAAACACCAACTCCCTACAACGCATCTCTGTATGCACAGAACACCAACTCCCCACAATACATTTCTGCATGCACAGAACACCAACTCCCCACAATGCATCTCTGCATGCACAGAACACCAGCTCCCCACAATGCATCTCTGCATGCACAGGACACAATCTCCCCACAATGCATCTCTGCATGCACGGAACACAAACTCCCCACAATGCATTTCTGCATGCACAGCACAACACCTCCCCACAATGCACCTCGGCATGCACAGAAAACCAACTCCCCATAATGCAACTCTGCATGCACAGAACACCAACTCCCCACAATGCACCTCTGCATGCACAGAACACCAGCTCCCCACAAAGTATCTCTGCATGCACAGAACACAATCTCCCCACAATGCATCTCTGCATGCACAGAACACAAACTACCCACAGTGCATTTTTGCATGCACAGCACACCAACTCCCCACAATGCATCGCTGAATGCACAGAACACCCACTCCCCATAATGCATCTCTGCATGCACAAAATACCAGCTCGCCACAATGCACTTCTGCATGCACAGAACGCCAACTCCCCAAAATGCATCTCTGCATGCACAGAACACCAACTCCCCACAATGCAGTTCTGCAAGCACAGAACACCAACTCCCCACAATGCATCGCTGAATGCACAGAACGCCCACTCCCCAAAATATATATATGCATGCACAGAACGCCAGCTCCCCACAATGCATCTCGCATGCACAGAACGCTAACTCCCCAAATACACAGAATGCCAATTCCCCACAATGCATCTCTGCATGCACTGAACGCTAACTCCCCAAATACACAGAATGCCAATTCCCCACAATGCATCTCGCATGCACAGAACGCTAACTCCCCAAATACACAGAATGCCAATTCCCCACAATGCATCTCGCATGCACAGAACGCTAACTCCCCAAATACACAGAATGCCAATTCCCCACAATGCATCTCGCATGCACAGAATGCTAACTCCCCAAATACACAGAATGCCAATTCCCCACAATGCATCTCGCATGCACAGAACGCTAACTCCCCAAATACACAGAATGCCTATTCCCCACAATGCATCTCTGCATACACAGAACACCAACTCCCAAGAATTGATCTCTGCACGCACAGAACACCACCTCCCAGCAATGCATTTCTGCATGCACGGAGCATCACCCACCACAATGCACCGCTACATCCACAGAACACTAACTCCCCACAATACATTTCTGCATGCACAGAACACCAGCTCCCCACAATGCATCTCTGCATGCACAGGACACAATCTCCCCACAATGCATCTCTGCATGCACAGAACACAAACTCCCCATAATGCATTTCTGCATGCACAGCACAACAACTCCCCAAAATGCACCTCTGCATGCACAGAAAACCAACTCCCCACAATGCATAAATGAATGCACAGAACACCAACTCCCCACAATGCATCTCTGCATGCACAGAACACCAACTCCCCACAATGCCTCTCTGCAAGCACAGAACACCAACTCCCCACAATGCATCTCTGCATGCACAGAACACCAACTCCCCACAATGCATCTCTGCATGCACAGAACACCAACTCCCCACAATGCATCTCTGCAAGCACAGAACACCAACTCCCCACAATGCATCTCTGCAAGCACAGAACATCAACTCCCCACAATGCATCTCTGCATGCACAGAACGCCAGCTCCCCACAATGCACCTCTGAATGCACAAAACACCAACTCTCCATAATGCACCTCTGCATGCATAGATCACAAACTCCCCACAATGCATCTCTGCATGTGCAGAACATCAACTACCCACAATGCATCTCTGTATGCACAGAACACCAACTCCCCACAATGCATCTCTGCAGGCACTTAAAGCCAGCTCCCCACAATGCACCTCTGCATACACAGAACACCAGCTCCCCACAATGCATCTTTGCACGCACAGAACGCCAACTCACCACAATGCATCTCTGCATAGACAGAACATTAACTCCCCACAATGCATCTCTGCATACACAGAACACTAACTCCCCACAATGCATCTCAGCATGCATGGAACACCAACTCCACACAATAGATCTCTGCAAAAATATAGCATCAACACCTCACAGTGCATCTCTGCATGCACACAGCACAAAAAGCATCTTTGCACTCACACACAGTACAAAACAAATCTCTGCATGCACACACAGCATAAAACGCACCACTGCATGCGCTCACAGCACAAAATGCATCTCTGCATGCGCGCACAGCACAAAATGCATCTCTGCATGCACACACAGCACAAAATGCATCTCTGCATGCACACACAGCACAAAATGCATCTCTGCATGCACACACAGCACAAAATGCATCTCTGCATGCACACACAGCACAAAATGCATCTCTGCATGCACACACAGCACAAAATGCATCTCTGCATGCGTGCACAGCACAAAATGCATCTCTGCATGCACACACAGCACAAAATGCATCTCTGCATGCACACACAGCACAAAATGCATCTCTGCATGCATGCACAGCACAAAATGCATCTCTGCATGCACACAGCACAAAATGCATCTCTGCATGCACACACAGCACAAAATGCATCTCTGCATGCACACATAGCACAAAATGCATCTCTGCATGCACACACAGCACAAAATGCATCTCTGCATGCACACAGCACAAAATGCATCTCTGCATGCACACACAGCACAAAATGCATCTCTGCATGCATACATAGCAAAAAATGCATCTCTGCATGCACACACAGCACAAAATGCATCTCTGCATGCACACACAGCACAAAATGCATCTCTGCCTGCACAGAATGCCAACTCCTCATAATGCATCGCTGCATGCACAGAGTATCACCTTCCACAGTGCATCTCTGCATGCACAGAACACCAGCACCCTACAAGGCATCTCTGCATGCACAGAACGCCAGCTCCCCACAATGCATCTATTCATTGCACAGAATGCCAACTCCCCACAATGCATCTCACCATGCACAGAGTACCAGCTCCCCACAATGCATCTCTGCATGCACAGAGCACCAGCTCCCCACAATGCATCTCTCCATTCACAGAACACCAGCTCCCCACAATGCATCTATTCATTGCACAGAATGCCAACTCCCCACAATGCATCTCTGCATGCACAGAGTACCAGCTCCCCACAATGCATCTCTCCATTCACAGAACACCAGCTCCCCACAATGCATCTCTGCCTGCACAGGACACCAGCACCCTCCACAGTGCACCTCTGTTTGCACAGAGCACCAGCTCCCCACAATGCACCTCTGTATGCACAGAACACCAACACCCCACAATGCACCTCTGCACGTGCAGAACACCAGCACCCCACAATGCATCTCTACATGCACAGAACACCAGCAACCTACAAGGCATTTCTGCATGCACAGAATGCCAGCTCCCCTTAACCGCATGCGTGTGGTCGCTTTTCCCGCTGTGTGCGGCATTTTAAAAATTACCGCGTTACATGAAGAGCTCAACTCGTCATCAACACACGCCAGGTAACGCTGATGACGAGCTGAGCTCGTCATCAGCATGGAAGGGGTTAATGCATCTCTGCATACACAGAACACCAACACCCCACAATGCACGTCTGCATGCACAGAACAGCAACTCCCCAGAATGCATCTTTGCCTGCACAGAATGCCAACTCCCCACAATGCACCTCTGCACGCACAGAACACCAGCACCCCACAATGCACCTCTACATGCACAGAAAACAAACGCCCCACAATGCACCTCTACATGCTCAGAACGCCAGCTCCCCACAATGCATCTCTGCATGCACAGAACACCAGCACCCTACAAGGCATCTCTGCATGCACAGAATGCCAGCTCCCCCTTAATACATCTCTGCATACACAGAACACAAACTCCCCACAATGCACCTCTGTATTCACAGAACACCAACTCCCCCAATGCATATCTACATGCACAGAACACCAAGTCCCCACAATGCATCTTTGCATGCATAGAACATCAACTCCCCACAATGCATCTCTGCATACACAGAATGCCAACTCCCCACAATGCATCTCTGCGTGCACAGAATGCCAACCCCCCACAATGCATCTCTGCATGCACAGAACGCCAGCTCCCCACAAAGCACCTCTGCATACACAGAACAAAAACTCCAACCATTCATCAGGTAGGAAGAACCCTTTCATCAGGCCAGCTAGTACATACCCCCCTGGGCTGGCCTAAGGCAAGTGTGAGCAATCAGTCCCCCAACATGGGAACTGTCTTTAATAAACTCAGGCCCCCAAGGATGTCCTGCAGGGCTCTGGCCCAGTTCTGGTTCGTGAATGGCTAATTGGGGCCAACGGGGCCCAACAACAGTTTCCCTCGGGGACGGGCGATCTCGGGGCCTCCCTCCAGCTCTCCAGAGGCCCTGCGGTCATCAAGCGGGCCGCCTCCTCCCCCGAGGGGTTACCTTAGTCTTCGGGCCGCTCCGGGCCCCTTGCGATGGCGTCTTGTGGTTGGGAGGGCTCTCGGTCTTCCCCGAGCCCTCCGGTGGTGTGGTTCCGTATTCCCGGGCCCTTGGTGATGTGGGAGGCCCGGGAACCAATCAGGTGTGAGGTGCGAAAGGGGGCTCGGCCACAGCGGCCAATTGACGGGCAGTTCTGGTGGGCACGGCAGCCAGGTCCAATGGCTCTGCGCCAAAGGGGCGGGGGTGCGGCCGATGACGTGCCCGGGCACCCCCGTCACGTGAGGCGAGTGATCTTGCCTCCAAGGCCTAGCGTGGTCTTCGGGAACCACCCCCGGCGCTCTTCTTAGGCTTAGGACCGCCGGGGGAAGCAGTTGAGCATATGCCCGGGCCGCAGCGGTGACGAGCAGCAGGGATGTGGCCGCGGCCCTCTCCTGGCTCCAGGGACCACCGCAGGAGGGCAGATGTCATGGCCGCGGCACTCGTGGTAGGGCCCAGGGCACTCCGACGTCCCCGGGGGCCGCGGCAGCACCGTCAACGCTGGACCGGGCCGCGGCGGTGAGTTCCCACGGCGCCGTATAGGAGCGCAGCAGGGGCCAGGCGGAGCTCAGTGCCAGTCAGTCTCTGGAGCTCCCGCGCGAAGCGGCAGTCAGCACGTGGGAGCCAGGGGCAATTCAGGGGCTCAGCCAGCTCGAGGAGCCTGGCGGCGGGGTAAAGTCACAGCGCTAGCAAGGGCACCGCGGCACTGGGGCCAACAGCACTTTTCTAGGCACAGTAGGAGAGCGCTGAGTAGGCAGGGCAGGCAGTTCAAGCAGGGCAGGCCACTCGACTGTGGCAGATCAGCAAAGGGGACCCAGGTGGAGTCAAGGAGCGCAGGGGGTGACACAGCTCCAATACCTGGTTGATCCCCAGTAGTCCTTGTGGGCACAGAGAAGTGGTCTTCTCAGCGCTAGATGTTTTCTGCGCCCTTTAAAAGTATATTCTTGGAGGAGGGGGGTTGAGTTGGAGGCTGAAGGCAGGATAGTCTCAGCAGGTCACTGCCGGTGGTCCCTGGGTTCCCCTCCCGCCGGGCCAGATCAGTGGGCTAGTCCAGTGCTCCTCACTCAGCTTGATGGGCAGCGCCTAAGCCCTGTCACCCCTAGTGGTATAGGTCCCTGACTAGGCCCTACCACCTAAGTCTCCTGGGTAGGTTCCCCCAGGTCAGTGATGCCCCAACTAACTAAAAAGATTCCCTCCTTTCCTTAAATAGGCCCAGGTCAGGTGACCACACTCTAAGGCGGCAAAAGCAGACCCCTCCCCTGTTCTGGAAGGTTCTAGGAGCTTCCCTAGGCTAGCTATGGGGAAAAAAGGCAGGCTGCTGTTGCAACAATGTCTAAGGGTCCCAGCCAGCTCCTGGCAACTAGGGTGCTATTAAAAAGACCACTCTGCAGTAGCAGGGGCCAGTGGCAGCCATGTTGGAAGAAGAGAGCACCTGCACCTTAGCATTGATTAGCAATGGGAAGGCGCTCGGAGACCTAAGGCCAACGAAAAAGAGGGTGGAAAATATAAGGCAAGGGCGAAAAAAAATAGGGAAAGACCACCCTAGGGCTGACAGGTCTAACATGCGTCCCCCCAGCCGAAAGTGGGGAGAGCTACCCAACCTCTAGGGAGTTCTCATCACTAAGGCGGAAAAACTGGGAGAGACCGTCAGCATTGGCGTGGTCAACTCCAGGCCGATGTTCCACCCGAAAGTCCATCCCCTGTAGGGAAATGGACCACCTTAGCAAATTGGGATTTTCGCCTCTCATTTTGCATGCGCCAGCGAAGGGGTCGGTGGTCTGTCTGAATAAGGAAGTGAGAGCCAAAAAGGTATGGTCTCAACTTCTTCAGGGCCCAGACCACAGCGAAGGCTTCTCACTCGGTGGTACTCCACCGTTGTTCCCGAGGGATGAGTCTTCTAGAGATAAAGGCCACAGGTTGGTCTTGGCCGTCATTGTTCAGTTGTGAAAGCACAGCGCCTATGCCGTGCTCAGAGGCGTCCGTCTGCACGATGAACTCTTTCGTGAAGTCAGGTGTTGCCAGCACCGGGGCGGTGCACATCGCGTGCTTCAGTGTCTCGAATGCCTCTTGGCAAGCAGCCGTCCTGATCACTTTTTGTGGCTGCCTCTTGGACGTCAGCTCCGTCAGGGGGGCTACGATGGTACCATACCCCTTGACAAACCGGCGGTAGTATCCAGTGAGGCCGAGGAAAGCTCGGACCTCAGTTTGGGTTTTGGGGGTCTCCCAGGCCATGATGGTCTCGCTTTTAGCTTGGAGGGGTTGCACCTTACCCCCGCCCACCAGGTGTCCCAGGTAGACGACAGATCCCTGTCCAATCTGGCACTTACTGGCCTTGATGGGGAGGCCAGCGCGTTGTGGGGCCTGCAGCACCTCCTGGAGATGCTGCAGATGGTCCTCCCAGGTGCTACTGAAGACAGCGAGGTCATCCAGGTACGCCGCTGAGAAGGACTCCAGGCCAGACAGCACCTGGTTCACCAACCGCTGGAAGGTGGCCGGAGCATTCTTGAGCCCGAAGGGCATCGCCCTAAATTGAAAGTGGCCCTCGGGGGTGGAGAACGCTGTTTTCTTCTTGGCTCCGTCGGCTATGACGATCTGCCAGTGCCCTGATGTTAAGTCGATGGTACTGATGTACCGGGCTGCTCCCAGCCGGTCAATCCACTCATCTGCCCGTGGGATCGGGTGAGCATCTCTTTTGTTGACAGAGTTCAATCCCCAATAGTCCACACAGAACCGAAGTTCCGGTGTGGTGCCCGGTGGGGCTGCTTTCGGCACCAACACTACTGGACTATCCCAAGGGCTGCTGGAAGGCTCGATCACCCCCAGCTCCAGCATTTTGGCCACCTCACTCTGGATGCTGTTCTTGACTTTATCGGACAGCCGGTAAGACTTGGTTTTTACAGATGGGCTGTCCCCTGTGTCCACATCATGGGTACACAGATGTGTAATTCCAGGCGTGAGGTAGAACAATGAGGCATACTGCTCCAACACCTGGTGGCAGTCCCTCTGTTGCTCTGGTGTCAAGGATGGGGAGAGGACCACTCCCTCCACTGATCCATCCTTCTCCTGGGCCGCCAGAAGGTCAGAAAGAGGCTCACTCTCTTCCTCCTCGCTCCCATCCGTCACCATGAGGAGAGCATGCTCAGATCGCTCATGGTGTGGCTTCAGGCGGTTCACGTGCAGCACCCGATGGGGCTGTCGGGGGGGTCTTCAAATCAACGACATAGGTGGTCTGGCCTCGTCACACCACAATCTCGTACGGACCAGTCCACCGGTCCTGGAGGGTGCAAAGCTCCCCAGGCTCCATGACCCACACCTTCTGTCCAGCATCCAACTCCACCGTCCGAGCGTTGCGGTCATACCACTCCTTCATGACGGCTTGACTAGCCTCCAGGTTGTCTGAGGCTTCCTTCCACAGCTTGGCCATCAGGCTGCAGAATGCCAGCATATAGCTGACGACGTCACGGGGAAGCTTCTTCGAAGTCTTCTCCCACCCCTCCTTCACAAGGCTGAGGGGCCCCCTAACGGGATGGCCATAGAGCAGCTCAAAAGGGCTGAACCCGACTCCCTTCTATGGCACCACGCGGTATACAAACAGCAGACAGGGAGGAGGATGCCCCACTTCCACCTCAAGTCCTCTGGCAGGCTCCGGATCATCCCCTTCAAGGTTTTGTTGAAGCGCTCTACGAGCCCGTTAGTCTGGGGGTGGTAAGGAGTGGAGAACCGATAGGTCACTCCGCACTCCTTCCACATGGCCTGCATGTAGGCCGACATGAAGTTCGTGCCCCTATCTGACACCACAACCTTGGGGAATCCCACTCGGGTAAAAATCCCCATCAGGGCCCGTGCCACCACAGGTGCAGTGATGGTCCTCAGAGGAATAGCCTCCGGGTACCGAGTGGCGTGGTCCACTAACACCAAAATGAACCGGTGTCCCAAAGAGGTCAGAGGGTCCAACGGCCCAACAATGTCAATTCCGACCCGCTCAAAAGGGGTCCCGACAACCGGGAGCGATTCCAAAGGGACCTTCACCTTAGTCCCAGACTTGCCACTCGCCTCGCAAGTCTTGCAGGTCTTACAGTAGGTGTCAGAGGCAACTCTCATCCTGGGCCAATGAAAATGCGGGACCAACCGCGCAAAGGTCTTGTCCAGGCCCAGGTGTCCAGCTAAGGGTATTTCATGCGCCAATTTCAATAGCAAGGCCCGGTAGCACTGGGGGACCACTAAGGCCCTCGAGGATCCATGCACCGGGACCTTAGGCCCACTGTAAAGGAGGCCATCCTTCCAGTACACATGATACCTGCCGGTCTCTTGGTTGGTCGCTTGGGCTTCGGCCTGCCGCCGCATGCCTTCAAGCGTGGGGCACTCTCTCTGCGCCCGACAGAATTCCTCCTGGGTAGGCCCTCCTTCCACATGCTACTCGGCAAGGGTCGGCAAGTCCCCCACGGGAACAACCTCCACCTCCGCGGACTCCGGGGTTACCTCCACGGGCTCCCCATCCATCACATGGGGCGTGTCCTCCACAACATTCTCTTCTTCACGACCAGCATGGGGTTGGGCCATGGTTTCAGGCTCCAACCCGGGTTGAGTTCCTTGCCGGGCAGCCATGGACCTCGTGACCACGCAAGCCCATCCTGGTAACCCCAGCATCTCAGTGTGGGCCTTAAACTCCACTTCCTTCCAGGCGGTATGTTCCAGATCGTTTCCTAGCAGATACTCCACGGGCAAGGCAGGGCTTACAGCAACTCTCAACGGGCCTTTAACTCCTCCCCACTCAAAGCTAACCTGAGCCACAGGATAGTGACTCAGACTGCCGTCAGCCAACACGGTCGGATGGAATACGTCAGGGATCACTTGCTCAGGGGACACTAGCCGCCTCACCACGGTGGTCATGCTGGCACCTGTGTCCCTCAGAGCCTCCACCTCCTGTCCGTTAACCTGCACCCTCTGCTGGTATTTAGCAGTGTTTGATGGTAAGGGCGTCACTGGGACCATCTCTCTATCCCCGAGTGAAACCAGGGTCAGGCCTGTCCACTCCCCTTCCCTATCTAGGGGCAACTCCGTCCCAAGCGCTACACTAGCCACCTGGGGGCTCTTACCTCCTGTGGAGGCTGGGGTTCTCTTGCGTTACTAGGGCTCCCCCTTGTAGTGTCCAACGTCCCCACATTCATAGCAACGGACAGTTCTTGGCTGCTGACTCTTGTCAGTGTAAGTGGGCTTTGGGGAACTGGACTGAGGTGGGGTACCTACTCTTCTCCCAAACTGTATGTTTTGTGGGCCTCGTGAGAACTCCTTCTTTTTATCTCCCCCCTCTCTCTTCTGGGGGAAACCCTGTCCGCCTTTCGGGCCATCTCCCCCGGGGCCCTCATGAGACACCCGGGTGCTAACCCAAGTATCCGCCTCCTCTGCAAGTTCACAGGGATCAGTTAGCTTGCGGTCCACCAGATGTTGGCGCAGCTCCAGAAAACATTTATCCAAGAGGTGACTCTCTCAAAAATAGGTTGTACAGGCCCTCATAATCATGCACCTCGCTGCCACGCACCCAACCATCCAGAGCCTTACGGGCATAATCAAAAAAATCCACCCAGTTTTGCGTGGGCAGCTTATGGCTGCCACGGAACCTCTGGCGATACCTTTCTGGGTTGAGGCCAAACTTCTTAAGTAGCGCCTCCTTCATGGGGTGATATCTGACTTGGTCTGCCTTCTCTAGGTACAGGAGGGTGACCCTTACTGTGGGAGGTATGTATCGGTACAGGCCTCCTCCCCAGTATCTCTCAGGCACCCCATGGGCTGTCAAGGCCACCTCATACGCCTCCAACCACTTGGCGATGTCATCCCCCACAGTGTAACTCACTATCACCTCTTTGGGTAAATAAAACTTAGGCTCATGTAGAGCCTCTGGTACGCTGCCACCATTAGCATTCCCTGGCGCACCTAACTTCAATGCTCGCAGCTCCAAATCCTTAAGCTGAAGCTCGTGCGCCAGCTTCTTCTCCTCCATTGCGAACCTCCTTTCTTCCCTTTCTCTCTTCCTCTCGTGGTCCAGCTTGGCAAGCTCCCATCTCAATTGCCTCTCCTCTCTCCTGTCCTCATATTCTTCTGACGACGCAATCCTTCTAGACCCACTACTGCCTGCCCTGGAACGTCTTCCTGGTAGCAAGTTTTCAGTAACATCAATACGCAGTAGGTCTAGCTCTTCCTGTGCGCCCGCCTCCTGTTGTGTGCCCTGCCCCTCCTGTCCCCCATCCCCTCTCCCCTCTGGGTGGGCCCTTACCCATGCCCTCAAGGCTTTATGGAGCTCCTCTCCTTTGGCTCTCCGCCCAACAGGCACCCCTATCCCCTGACAGAATTCCCTCAGCTGCACCACTGTATACTCTTCCAGGTTGGCCAGCTGGAACTCCATTTTGACAGGTGGGGACCTAGATAAATCAAAGGGAAAGATACTAGGATGTAGGTAACAGTATCAGGTCAAAACAGGACTCCGCACACTCAACTTAGACAGTGGGGGGTCAATTGATTAGGCTTGCGTACACATTAGGTGTCTAGTCTAATTGCGGCGCACCCTGTCTCACTGGAGGGTGCTGTATAGCCACAGGTCCTTATCCCACTGCTGCCACCAATGTAGGAACTGGGGTCTCCAATCCCATAGGGGGTAGATTGGTGCGAGCAGCCAGGCACCCGAAAGCTTAGGTGGCCATACAGCACACACATCCATTGAGCCAGTAAACGCACACAATGACTGACACCACACCAGTGAGGTTGGTTAAAACAATACTCTTATGTAGAATCAAAATCACGGTGGGCAACTCATTTAGGGCAATTTCAATAATAAAGGTATCAATATCTCATTAAAGCATTTCATCAGGGGAGCAAAGGGAGCAGGTCAATAATCAATGTAGCATGTCTCAATAACCATTTCCTTCAGGGAATAACCGCTTCATTACTCAGCAATAAACATTTCATTAGATAACTGTAGGCCTTGAGTCAACAGCTTCTCCTACGGGCCTGAACACTTCAGTGGAAATCAGGCAACATCTCATTATGCAAGAGAACAAGCACCCCATTTGATAAGTATGGACATTTCATTTAGCAATACTGAACCATTCATCAGGTAGGAAGAACCCTTTCATCAGGCCAGCTAGTAAATTCTCCCCCTGGGCTGGCCTAAGGCAAGTGTGAGCAATCAGTCCCCCAACATGGGAACTGTCTTTAATAAACTCAGGACCCCAAGGATTTCCTGCAGGGCTCTGGCCCAGTTCTGGTTTGTGAATGGCTAATTGGGGCAAACGGGGCCCAACAACAGTCTCCCTCGGGGAGGGGCGATCTCGAGGCCTCCCTCCGGCTCTCCAGAGGCCCCGCGGTCACTCAAGCGGGCCGCCTCCTCCCCCGAGGGGTTACCTTAGTCTTCGGGCCGCTCCGGGCCCCTTGCGATGGCGTCTTGTGGTTGGGAGGGCTCTCGGTATTCCCCGAGCCCTCCGGTGGTGTGGTTCCGTATTCCCGGGCCCTTGGTGATGTGGGAGGCCCAGGAACCAATCAGGTGTGAGGTGCGAAAGGGGGCTCGGCCACAGCGGCCAATTGACAGGCAGTTCTGGTGGGCGCGCCAGCCGGGTCCAATGGTTGCGCGCCAAAGGGGCGGGGGCACTTCCGATGACGTGGCCGGGCGCCCCCGTCACGTGAGGCGAGTGATCTTTCCTCCAAGGCCTTGCGCGGCCTTCGGGAACCACCCCGGCGCTCTTCTTAGGCCTAGGGCCCGCCAGGGGAAGCAGTTGAGCAGGCGCCCGGGCCGCAGCGGTGACGAGCAGCAGGGATGTGGCGGCGGCCCTCTCCTGGCTCCGGGGGCCGCCGCAGGAGAGCAGATGTCGTGGCTGAGGCTGCAGTCCGACGTCCCCGGGGGCCGCGGCAGCACCGTCAACGCTGGACCGGGCCGCGGCGGTGAGTTCCCACGGTGCCGTATCGGAGCGCGGCAGGGGCCAGGTGGCGCTCAGGGTTAGTCAGTCTCTGGAGCTCCCGCGCGAAGGGCAGTCAGCGCGTGGGAGCCAGGGGCAATTCAGGGGCTCAGCCAGCTCGAGGAGCCTGGCGCCGGGGTGAAAGTCACAGCGCTAGCAAGGGCACCGCGGCGCTGGGGCCAACAGCGCTTCTCTAGGCACAGTAGGAGGGCGCTGGGTAGGCAGGGCAGGCAGTTCAAGCAGGGCAGGATATTCGACTGTGACAGATCAGCAAAGGGGACCCAGGTGGAGTCAGGGAGCGCAGGGGGTGACACAGCGGCAATACCTGGTTGATCCCCAGTAGTCCTTGTGGGCACAGATGAGTGGTCTTCTCAGCGCTAGATGTTTCCTGCGCCCTTTAAAAGTATATTCTTGGAGGAGGGGGGTTGAGTTGGAGGCTGAAGGCAGGATAGTCTCAGCAGGTCACTGCCGGTGGTCCCTGGGTTCCCCTCCCACCGGGCCAGATCAGTGGGCTAGTCCAGTGTTCCTCACTCAGCTTGATGGGCAGCGCCTAAGCCATGTCACCCCTAGTGGTATAGGTCCCTGTCTGGGCCCTACCGCCTAAGTCTCCTGCGTAGGTTCCCCCAGGTCAGTGATGCCCCAACTAACTAAAAAGTTTCCCTCCTTTCCTTATAAATGCCCAGGTCAGGTGAACACACTCTAAGGCGCCAAAAGCAGACCCCTTCCCTGTTCTAGAAGGATCCAGGAGCTGTCTTAGGCTAGCTATGGGAGAAAAAGGCGGGCTGGTGTTGCAACAATGTTTAAGGGTCCCAGCCAGCTCCTGGCAACTAGGGTGCTATTAAAAAGACCACTCTGCAGTAGCAGGGGCCAGTGGCAGCCATGTTGGAAGAAGAGAGCACCTGTACCTTAGCAATGATTAGCAATGGGAAGGCGCTGGGAGACCTAAGGCCAACGAAAAAGAGGGTGAAAAAATAAGGCAAGGGCGAAAAAAAACAAGGAAAGACCACCCTAGGGCTGACAGGTCTAACACAGAGTTTTTGCTACCTTCATGCCAAGACTATCCTGAGATACAAGCTTTCTGTTTGCTGTAATCCACCTTGTGTGATCGCGCACTGCCGCGCTGGGATCTTGTAAGGATACGCCCTTTTCTGTTTATGCTCTGCCGAGCTGTGAAGCGGCGAGAAGACGCCTTTCCCCTGAAGTGCTCTGCCGCGCTGTGAATACAGTTTTGTCGGTCGCGTTCTGACGCGTATTCGAATGCTGAGGAAGCGCGAGGAGGCGCTTACTGCTAGGAAAATTCTTTGTGGTGCTTGGAACACTACCTTCTTTTACTACAGCGCTTGAAGGTGCTTCCAGAGGGAGTCTACCATACCTGAAGAAAGCGCATGGCAGCGCTGTTCTACATTTAACCTTGTGTACACTGTGATTTCTATGTAAATATTAACACGCATGGAATACGCTGTATGAATCTTAAATACAGACATTACTTCTTTTGAGAATCAGAGCCGTTGAGAGGCTCGGAGGTCTATGGGATTATAATTGCAGTTTTGTGGTTTTCTTCAGCAAGCCATTAAGGAACACCAAAACGTCTCCTGTTGAGAATGAAAAGACACAGCCACCTTTAACCAGTGGACTGCCTGGTTGCAGATAAGTACTTGGGTGTACCTGGTGTGGTGCAATCTAATATTCTCTGTGCTTCAGAGTTTATATTTCACGGAGGACGTGAAGAAACTTTACTTGTTTTCTTTTATGCTTTATTTTGACATTTTGTGCCTTTTTCTATGAAGGATACATGTGGCAGCTTAAAATGTAAGTGTATAATCTCACATAACCATATTTATATACACTAGAGAGAGTGTGGAATGTGTATATGACATATTGTATCTCTCCTACAGGAATCACGGGCTATACTAGGAGTGAGATCCACACAACTACCAACCAGCTCTCCGTTGATCATTCAAGCTGCTGCAACTTTATTTTTTCGTTTGTCCCTTTTTTTCCCTTCCCCTGTTGTGGTACAGTCTGTTGAGTTCGATAGTACTCGCAGGTGGTTCCGTATAGGGGGAAAAGGAGAAATAGCATTGTTCATCGCTCCCGCTGTATACGGCTGATCAGGTTAGTGTTACCTTATATTCTTGTCATGACAGCTGCATACTGATCCAGTCTCCCATAATGCATCTATGCCTGCATACTGATCCAGTCTCCCATAATGCATCTATGCCTGCATACTGATCCATTCTCCCATAATGCCTGCTGCATACTGATCCCATCTCCCATAATGCATCTCTGCCTGCATACTGATCCTATCTCCCTTAATGCATCTCTGCCTGCTTATAAGGTCTGTTGGGCTGGCTTTTACTATAGATTTCCCTGATATCACCACAAACATTGCCTGCAGTAAACAAAGACCCATGCGTTCTCCCATACCTTGCAAAATACCCATACAGCGTGTCTATACCAGCTCAAAACTGAACCGATTACAGATGTGGGCCACTTTTTCAAATATATGGTTCGTGTTGGACTTGGCCCTTTTGGTAGGTTCACCCCTAAACTTTTTGCTTTTAAATGTGACCTGGTGTTAGTTGTTTTTGGTTTCTGCGCACTTTAACACTGTGTCCCAGTGTAAAGTGTGTGCGCAATCTGAGTGCGTGTGGTGAGATTGGCCTGCCCTCCCATAGGAATGCATCGGGGATAGGTGTGTCCATGGTAGTTCCTGATGTGAGAGGAGTGCAGGGGCGAGTTTGGTATGTGCAAACACGTGAGTATAAATGCTGCGCAATTGTGTGCGCAGATTTATTGTGTCTAGTGGAGAAGTGCCACTTCTAGAAGTTGGCATGTCTGTGTGCAGTGAATGTGGATTGCCTGTCTGGCTTGTGAGTCACAGGGACTTCTAGCTGGTATGCCTGGCTTCAGGAGCCAGGATGGGTCTGCCCGGTGGTGAATAGGGAGATTTGCAGCATGTAGATGGGAGGGAGGAGTTGCACCTGGGACCTGAATAGGGCTGTGCCTTCCCTCCACAATGCTGGCTCCCCCTGTGGTGCGTCTGATGACCCTAGCCTGTCCTGTGAATAGGGAGAGGGGCTGAGCACAACAATGTGCTCCAGAACCAGTTGCATCTGGTTTGTCCCTTGCCATGCACTCTTGAGACAAAGGGAATTAGTGTATAAGAAGGGGCTGTGACCCCATGTATGTGTTCACTCTTGTTCCTGAATTGGGGGGCGGCTGCTGTTGCTGGGCGCCAGGAGGAACCGCCACTGGGGACTCCCTGCTGGAGGGCCCTGTGAGCTAGCCCCTGGGCCCAGCCTTGGCCCCCCTTCATTTTGAAAGACTCTTTAGGGACTTTGCATTCAAGCGCCTGGGAAGCGCTTTATTTCCATTGCTAAAGAAGCGCTGGATCTCCCTTTTCTGAGAAGCACTTCATTGTGGTGCTACGAGGAGCAGCGCCTCTGATTTGCATGGCAGCACGAGGCTGCGATCATTTTTCTGGTGGGGGGGACCTCCGGCGTGGAGTTTCCCCCTGCAATTGTGCTTATTTGCGGCGCGGGTGCCACCCCGCATTGCCTGCCACATTTGGGGGAATACGGGTGCCACCCTGCGTATTCGCCTGTTTAATATCCCTAGCGGGTGCCCACTCTGCCAGGGACTGTGTGCTAAAAAACAGTAGCCTACCCTGTTTTACCGCTGGCAGCCGCCAAGCCTTGAAACCCTGAGTGCCGCCGCTCTGCCCGCGGTGACCCGGAAGTGCTGAAGAGAAAACAGGAAGCGTCGGGAGCCCACCCCGCGCTCCTGTAAAGAGAAGAAAGCCGGCGTCTCTCCACGGGGCTCCTGAGAGTGAGGGAGAGCCCCGTGTGCTGCTAACGCCGCCAAGCCGGTGTCCATGAACAGAGGAGCGGATGGGAGCCTACCCCTCGCTCCAGTACCGACGCCGCCAAGCTGGTGCCCATGAATGGAGGAGCGAACGGGGGCCTACCTCGTGCTGCAGTACCAGGTGAGGAGCGGAGTTGCTGAGGCCCAGGCGAAGTCAGGGAGAACCGGGATATCGGCCTTGTAGTAGGGACAGTGCCGGCCGAGGCACATTAGCGGTCCCTGCCTCGCCACATCGGGAGAGTCCCGGTGAGTAGGGCCGTAGTTCTGTTAACAGGGGGAGTGTGACAAGGCATATTTGTGGTGCTTGCCCCCCTCCATTGCACGCTAGTCATTGTTCCCTAAGGCACAGTTGGTGCCAGGGCATATTCCATGAGTGGCCCCGCCTACCAGAGGGTCGCTCCAATATTGGGGGCATTATTTGGCTACTACGAGTGGCACCGCAATATTGGTGCCGCTTGCTGCATGGTTACAACGTGTTGCGGCAGTTATTGGTCAAGCTCCCCGAGGGGGACTCAGGAGCCTCCCTTTGACAGGCACAGTGGTGCCAGGCCCACCTCCAGCTGCACTGCGAGTGAGAGCAGGCAGCTGCATCACAGGGGCACTTTCTTATGGCATTAGAGTCCCAGAGAGGGGCTCAGGGGGCACGCTGGTGCCTGGGCTCATTTCTCCCAGCTGCCCCGCGAGAGCGCAGTCAGCTGCAATGTTGCACATAACTGTTTAGAGAGCCCCAGTGTGGATTCCTGAGGGCACCGAAGTGTCCGTGCCCATCCTTTGCAATTTTACAGCGCCCAGCAATTAGTGGGCAGCTGTTACGTTTAGGCTCAAACTCTTGCGCACCTTTGTTGTCGCTGCTTTGTGCAGCCAGCCCTGACTTTTGGGACAAAGGGCGTTTGAGCCCAATGGAAGACCAGGCCTGGGGTTAGTATCTAATGTGCTTCTTGCACAAGGTGATTGGTGATTTTGTGTTTATGATGATAATTGCCTAATGTGATTTATGCGTAATTTATTTATGCATCCTACGTTATACCTCTGTGTTTTCATGATTAGGAGGTTGTTTTGCCTAGTATCCTAGTGTAGTTTATGCTAGTCAGTTTATGTTTCACTGCGTGACCTATGCCTATGGTGACTAGTATTGCGTAGTGTGTTCCTACCTTTTACCAGTGGTTACTGGTTGTGTTCTACAAATTGTTATTTTGTGCTACAATTATTCTATGGTCTACATCTACTATTTCTACTAATTACCGATTCTGACAGTGGCCCACGTGGCCCTGTCATGTGTATATAATCCCCTGTAGATACTGCCCAGTGCCAGTTGGCACAGTGTATCTGCGTGATGGTGATCTATTGTGTTTATGGTAATACAAAGGCTATTTTTATATATAAGCTTGTGTGGAGTTCCTTTTTGTGGTGTGCCTAGTGTGATGCTGCTGTGTGTGTGTCTTGCGCAAACGCTTTACACATCGCCTCCGGGATAGGCCTGACTGCTCGTGTCAAGCTACCAAGGGGGTGAGCAGGGGTTATCTTTGGCGTGTAACTCTCCCTAGCCCTGACTAGAGTGGTGGTCTCTGCCTGGCTTTGGCGCAAGCCTTAGACAACCAGAGATCCCATTTCTAACAGTTCGCCAAATGGGGCCACTTTTATTTTGATCCCGGTCTGACCCTGTCCACAGTACATCCTTCTCATACTGCTCCAACCCCCATAATGCCTCTCTGCACACCTGCCGCTCCAATTTCCCACAATGCAGCTCTTTCTATATACTGCTACAGTCCTCTCCCCCACACATGCTACAGTCCTCTCCACACATGCTACAGTCCTCTCTCCACACATGCTACAGTCCTCTCCCCACACATGCTACAGTCCTCTCTCCACACATGCTACAGTCCTCTCTCCACACATGCTACAGTCCTCTCCCCATACATGCTACAGTCCTCTCCCCACACATGCTACAGTCCTCTCTCCACACATGCTACAGTCCTCTCCCCATACATGCTACAGTCCTCTCCCCATACATGCTACAGTCCTCTCCCCACACATGCTACAGTCCTCTCCCCACACATGCTACAATCCTCTCCCCACATGCTACAATCCTCTCCCCATACATGCTACAGTCCTCTCCCCATACATGCTACAGTCCTCTCCCCACACATGCTACAGTCCTCTCCCCACACATGCTACAGTCCTCTCCCCACACATGCTACGGTCCTCTCTCCACACATGCTACAGTCCTCTCCCCACACATGCTACAGTCCTCTCCCCACACATGCTACAGTCCTCTCCCCATACATGCTACAGTCCTCTCCCACACATGATCCAGTCCTTTCCCCACACATGATCCAGTCCTTTCCCCACACATGCTACAGTCCTCTCTCCACTCATGCTACAGTCTTCTCTCTACACATGCTGCAATCCTCTCCCCACACATGCTACAGTCTACTCCCCACACATGCTACAGTCCTCTCCCACATATGCTACAGTCCTCTCCCACACATGCTACAGTCCTCTCCCCACACATGCTACAGTCCTTTCCCCACACATGCTCCAGTCCTCTCCCCACACATGCTACAGTCCTTTCCCCACACATGCTCCAGTCCTCTCCCCACACATGCTACAGTCCTCTCCCACACATGCTACAGTCCTCTCCCCACACATGCTACAGTCCTCTCCCCACACATGCTACAGTCCTCTCCCCACACATGCTACAATCCTCTCCACACGTGCTACAGTCCTCTCCACACATGCTACAGTCCTCTCCCCACACATGCTACAGTCCTCTCCCCACACATGCTACAGTCCTCTCCCACACATGCTACAGTCCTCTCCACACATGCTACAGTCCTCTCCACACACATGCTACAGTCCTCTCCACACACATGCTACAGTCCTCTCCCCACACATGCTACAGTCCTCTCCCACACATGCTACAGTCCTCTCCCCACACATGCTACAGTCCTCTGCCCACACATGCTGCAATCCTCTCCCCACACATGCTACAATCCTCTCCCCACACATGCTACAATCCTCTCCCCACACATGCTACAGTCCTCTCCCACACATGCTACAGTCCTCTCCCACACATGCTACAGTCCTCTCCCCACACATGCTGCAATCCTCTCCCCACACATGCTACAATCCTCTCCCCACACATGCTACAATCCTCTCCCCACACATGCTACAGTCCTCTCCCACACATGCTACAGTCCTCTCCCACACATGCTACAGTCCTCTCCCCACACATGCTACAGTCCCCTCTCCACACATAATACAGTCCTCTCCCCACACATGCTACAGTCCTCTCTCCACACATGCTACAGTCCTCTCCCACACATGCTACAGTCCTCTCCCACACATGCTACAGTCCTCTCCCCACACATGCTACAGTCCTCTCCCTCCCCACACATGCTGCAATCCTCTCCCCACACATGCTACAATCCTCTCCCCACACATGCTACAATCCTCTCCCCACACATGCTACAGTCCTCTCCCACACATGCTACAGTCCTCTCCCACACATGCTACAGTCCTCTCCCCACACATGCTACAGTCCCCTCTCCACACATAATACAGTCCTCTCCCCACACATGCTACAGTCCTTTCTCCACACATGCCACAGTCCCCTCTCCACACATAATACAGTCCTCTCCCCACACATGCTACAGTCCTCTCCCACACATGCTACAGTCCTCTCCCACACATGCTACAGTCCTCTCCCACACATGCTACAGTCCTCTCCCCACACATGCTACAGTCCTCTCCCCACACATGCTGCAATCCTCTCCCCACACATGCTACAATCCTCTCCCACACATGCTACAGTCCTCTCCCACACATGCTACAGTCCTCTCCCCACACATGCTACAGTCCCCTCTCCACACATAATACAGTCCTCTCCCCACACATGCTACAGTCCTCTCTCCACACATGCTACAGTCCTCTCCTCACCCATGCTACAGTCCACTCCCCACACATGCTACAGTCCTCTCCCCACACATGCTACAGTCCTCTCCCCACACATGCTACAGTCTACTCCCCACACATGCTACAGTCCTCTCCCCACATATGCTACAGTCCTCTCCCCACACATGCTACAGTCTACTCCCCACATATGCTACAGTCCTCTCCCCACATATGCTACAGTCCTCTCCCACACATGCTACAGTCCTCTCCCCACACATGCTACAGTCTACTCCCCACATATGCTACAGTCCTCTCCCCCCACATGCTACAATCCTCTCCCCACACATGCTACAGTCCTCTCCCCCCACATGCTACAATCCTCTCCCCACACATGCTACAGTCCTCTCCCCCCACATGCTACAATCCTCTCCCCACACATGCTACAGTCCTCTCCCACACATGCTACAGTCCTCTCCCCACACATGCTACAGTCCTCTCCCCACACATGCTACAGTCCTCTCCCACACATGCTACAGTCCTCTCCCACACATGCTACAGTCCTCTCCCACACATGCTACAGTCCTCTCCCCACACATGCTACAGTCCTCTCCCCACACATGCTACAGTCCTCTCCCCACACATGCTACAATCCTCTCCCCACACATGCTACAGTCCTCTCCCACACATGCTACAATCCTCTCCCCACACATGCTACAGTCCTCTCCCACACATGCTACAGTCCTCTCCCCACACATGCTACAGTCCCCTCTCCACACATAATACAGTCCTCTCCCCACACATGCTACAGTCCTCTCTCCACACATGCTACAGTCCTCTCCTCACCCATGCTACAGTCCACTCCCCACACATGCTACAGTCCTCTCCCCACATATGCTACAGTCCTCTCCCCACACATGCTACAGTCCTCTCCCCACACATGCTACAGTCTACTCCCCACACATGCTACAGTAATCTCCCCACATATGCTACAGTCCTCTCCCCACACATGCTACAGTCCTCTCCCCACATATGCTACAGTCCTCTCCCACACATGCTACAGTCCTCTCCCCACACATGCTACAGTCTACTCCCCACATATGCTACAGTCCTCTCCCCCCACATGCTACAATCCTCTCCCCACACATGCTACAGTCCTCTCCCCCCACATGCTACAATCCTCTCCCCCCACATGCTACAGTCCTCTCCCCCCACATGCTACAGTCCTCTCCCCCCACATGCTACAATCCTCTCCCCACACATGCTACAGTTCTCTCCCACACATGCTACAGTCCACTCCCCACACATGCTACAGTCTACTCCCCACATATGCTACAGTCCTCTCCCCACATATGCTACAGTCCTCTCCCCACACATGCTACAGTCCTCTCCCACACATGCTACAGTCCTCTCCCACACATGTTACAGTCCTCTCCCCACACATGCTACAGTCCTCTCCCCACACATGCTACAGTCTACTCCCAACATATGCTACAATCCTCTCCCCACACATGCTACAGTCCTCTCCCCCCACATGCTACAATCCTCTCCCCACACATGCTACAGTCCTCTCCCCACACATGCTACAGTCCTCTCCCCACACATGCTACAGTCCTCTCCCACACATGCTACAGTCCTCTCCCACACATGCTACAGTCCTCTCCCACACATGCTACAGTCCTCTCCCACACATGCTACAGTCCTCTCCCCACACATGCTACAGTCCCCTCTCCACACATAATACAGTCCTCTACCCACACATGCTACAGTCCTCTCTCCACACATGCTACAGTCCTCTCCCACACATGCTACAGTCCTCTCCCCACACATGCTACAGTCCTCTCCCTCCCCACACATGCTGCAATCCTCTCCCCACACATGCTACAATCCTCTCCCCACACATGCTACAATCCTCTCCCCACACATGCTACAGTCCTCTCCCACACATGCTACAGTCCTCTCCCACACATGCTACAGTCCTCTCCCCACACATGCTACAGTCCCCTCTCCACACATAATACAGTCCTCTCCCCACACATGCTACAGTCCTTTCTCCACACATGCCACAGTCCCCTCTCCACACATAATACAGTCCTCTCCCCACACATGCTACAGTCCTCTCCCACACATGCTACAGTCCTCTCCCACACATGCTACAGTCCTCTCCCACACATGCTACAGTCCTCTCCCCACACATGCTACAGTCCTCTCCCCACACATGCTACAATCCTCTCCCCACACATGCTACAGTCCTCTCCCACACATGCTACAGTCCTCTCCCACACATGCTACAGTCCTCTCCCCACACATGCTACAGTCCCCTCTCCACACATAATACAGTCCTCTCCCCACACATGCTACAGTCCCCTCTCCACACATGCTACAGTCCTCTCCTCACCCATGCTACAGTCCACTCCCCACACATGCTACAGTCCTCTCCCCACATATGCTACAGTCCTCTCCCCACACATGCTACAGTCCTCTCCCCACACATGCTACAGTCTACTCCCCACACATGCTACAGTCCTCTCCCCACATATGCTACAGTCCTCTCCCACACATGCTACAGTCCTCTCCCCACACATGCTACAGTCCTCTCCCCACACATGCTAAAATCCTCTCCCCACACATGCTACAGTCCTCTCCCACACATGCTACAGTCCTCTCCCACACATGCTACAGTCCACTCCCCACACATGCTACAGTCCTCTCCCCACATATGCTACGGTCCTCTCCCCACACATGCTACAGTCCTCTCCCCACACATGCTACAGTCTACTCCCCACACATGCTACAGTCCTCTCCCCACATATGCTACAGTCCTCTCCCCACACATGCTACAGTCTACTCCCCACATATGCTACAGTCCTCTCCCCACACATGCTACAGTCTACTCCCCACACATGCTACAGTCCTCTCCCCACATATGCTACAGTCCTCTCCCCACACATGCTACAGTCCTCTCCCCACACATGCTACAATCCTCTCCCCACACATGCTACAGTCCTCTCCCACACATGCTACAGTCCTCTCCCACACATGCTACAGTCCTCTCCCCACACATGCTACAGTCCCCTCTCCACACATAATACAGTCCTCTCCCCACACATGCTACAGTCCTCTCTCCACACATGCTACAGTCCTCTCCTCACCCATGCTACAGTCCACTCCCCACACATGCTACAGTCCTCTCCCCACATATGCTACAGTCCTCTCCCCACACATGCTACAGTCCTCTCCCCACACATGCTACAGTCTACTCCCCACACATGCTACAGTCCTCTCCCCACATATGCTACAGTCCTCTCCCCACACATGCTACAGTCTACTCCCCACATATGCTACAGTCCTCTCCCCACACATGCTACAGTCCTCTCCCCACACATGCTACAGTCTACTCCCCACACATGCTACAGTCCTCGCCCCACACATGCTACAGTCTACTCCCCACATATGCTACAGTCCTCTCCCCATACATGCTACAGTCCTCTCCCCACATATGCTACAGTCCTCTCCCACACATGCTACAGTCCTCTCCCCCCACATGCTACAATCCTCTCCCCACACATGCTACAGTCCTCTCCCCACACATGCTACAGTCCCCTCTCCACACATAATACAGTCCTCTCCCCACACATGCTACAGTCCTTTCTCCACACATGCCACAGTCCCCTCTCCACACATGCTACAGTCCTCTCCCCACACATGCTACAGTCCTCTCCCACACATGCTACAGTCCTCTCCCACACATGCTACAGTCCTGTCCCACACATGCTACAGTCCTCTCCCCACACATGCTACAGTCCTCTCCCCACACATGCTGCAATCCTCTCCCCACACATGCTACAATCCTCTCCCCACACATGCTACAATCCTCTCCCCACACATGCTACAGTCCTCTCCCACACATGCTACAGTCCTCTCCCACACATGCTACAGTCCTCTCCCCACACATGCTACAGTCCCCTCTCCACACATAATACAGTCCTCTCCCCACACATGCTACAGTCCTCTCCCCACACATGCTACAATCCTCTCCCCACACATGCTACAGTCCTCTCCCCACACATGCTACAGTCCTCTCCCCATACATGCTACAGTCCTCTCCCCACATATGCTACAGTCCTCTCCCACACATGCTACAGTCCTCTCCCCCCACATGCTACAATCCTCTCCCCACACATGCTACAGTCCTCTCCCCACACATGCTACAGTCCCCTCTCCACACATAATACAGTCCTCTCCCCACACATGCTACAGTCCTTTCTCCACACATGCCACAGTCCCCTCTCCACACATGCTACAGTCCTCTCCCCACACATGCTACAGTCCTCTCCCACACATGCTACAGTCCTCTCCCACACATGCTACAGTCCTGTCCCACACATGCTACAGTCCTCTCCCCACACATGCTACAGTCCTCTCCCCACACATGCTGCAATCCTCTCCCCACACATGCTACAATCCTCTCCCCACACATGCTACAATCCTCTCCCCACACATGCTACAGTCCTCTCCCACACATGCTACAGTCCTCTCCCACACATGCTACAGTCCTCTCCCCACACATGCTACAGTCCCCTCTCCACACATAATACAGTCCTCTCCCCACACATGCTACAGTCCTCTCCCCACACATGCTACAATCCTCTCCCCACACATGCTACAGTCCTCTCCCACACATGCTACAGTCCTCTCCCACACATGCTACAGTCCTCTCCCCACACATGCTACAGTCCCCTCTCCACACATAATACAGTCCTCTCCCCACACATACTACAATCCTCTCCCCACACATGCTACAGTCCTCTCCCCACACATGATCCAGTCCTCTCCCCACACATGCTACAGTCCTCTCCCCACACATGATCCAGTCCTCTCCCCACACATGCTACAGTCCTCTCCCACACATGCTACAGTCCTCTCCCCACACATGCTACAGTCCCCTCTCCACACATAATACAGTCCTCTCCCCACACATACTACAATCCTCTCCCCACACATGCTACAGTCCTCTCCCCACACATGATCCAGTCCTCTCCCCACACATGCTACAGTCCTCTCCCCACATATGCTACAGTCCTCTCCCACACATGCTACAGTCCTCTCCCCACACATACTACAATCCTCTCCTCACCCATGCTACAGTCCTCTCCCCACATATGCTACAGTCCTCTCCCCACACATGCTACAGTCCTCTCCCCACACATGCTACAGTCCTCTCCCACACATGCTACAGTCCTCTCCCCACATGCTACAGTCTACTCCCACACATGCTACAATCCTCTCCACACACATGCTACAGTCCTCTCCCCACATGCTACAGTCTACTCCCACACATGCTACAATCCTCTCCACACACATGCTACAGTCCTCTCCCACACATGCTACAGTCTACTCCCACACATGCTACAATCCTCTCCACACACATGCTATCGTTCTCTCCTCACCCATGCTACAGTCCTCTCCCCACATGCTACAGTCCTCTCCACACATGCTACAGTCCTCTCCCCACACATGCTACAGTCTACTCCCCACATATGCTACAGTCCTCTCCCCACACATGCTACAGTCCTCTCCCCACATATGCTACAGTCCTCTCCCCACACATGCTACAGTCTACTCCCCACATATGCTACAGTCCTCTCCCCATACATGCTACAGTCCTCTCCCCACATATGCTACAGTCCTCTCCCACACATGCTACAGTCCTCTCCCCCCACATGCTACAATCCTCTCCCCACACATGCTACAGTCCTCTCCCCACACATGCTACAGTCCCCTCTCCACACATAATACAGTCCTCTCCCCACACATGCTACAGTCCTTTCTCCACACATGCCACAGTCCCCTCTCCACACATGCTACAGTCCTCTCCCCACACATGCTACAGTCCTCTCCCACACATGCTACAGTCCTCTCCCACACATGCTACAGTCCTCTCCCACACATGCTACAGTCCTCTCCCCACACATGCTACAGTCCTCTCCCCACACATGCTGCAATCCTCTCCCCACACATGCTACAATCCTCTCCCCACACATGCTACAATCCTCTCCCCACACATGCTACAGTCCTCTCCCACACATGCTACAGTCCTCTCCCACACATGCTACAGTCCTCTCCCCACACATGCTACAGTCCCCTCTCCACACATAATACAGTCCTCTCCCCACACATGCTACAGTCCTCTCCCACACATGCTACAGTCCTCTCCCCACACATGCTACAGTCCCCTCTCCACACATAATACAGTCCTCTCCCCACACATGCTACAGTCCCCTCTCCACACATGCTACAGTCCTCTCCTCACCCATGCTACAGTCCACTCCCCACACATGCTACAGTCCTCTCCCCACATATGCTACAGTCCTCTCCCCACACATGCTACAGTCCTCTCCCCACACATGCTACAGTCTACTCCCCACACATGCTACAGTCCTCTCCCCACATATGCTACAGTCCTCTCCCACACATGCTACAGTCCTCTCCCCACACATGCTACAGTCCTCTCCCCACACATGCTACAGTCCTCTCCCCACACATGCTACAGTCCTCTCCCACACATGCTACAGTCTACTCCCCACATATGCTACAGTCCTCTCCCCACACATGCTACAGTAATCTCCCCACACATGCTACAGTCCCCTCTCCACACATAATACAGTCCTCTCCCCACACATGCTACAGTCCTCTCTCCACACATGCTACAGTCCTCTCCTCACCCATGCTACACTCCTCTCCCCACATATGCTACAATCCTCTCCCCACACATGCTACAGTCCTCTCCCACACATGCTACAGTCCTCTCCCACACATGCTACAGTCCTCTCCCCACACATGCTACAGTCCCCTCTCCACACATAATACAGTCCTCTCCCCACACATGCTACAGTCCTCTCTCCACACATGCTACAGTCCTCTCCTCACCCATGCTACAGTCCACTCCCCACACATGCTACAGTCCTCTCCCCACATATGCTACAGTCCTCTCCCCACACATGCTACAGTCCTCTCCCCACACATGCTACAGTCTACTCCCCACACATGCTACAGTCCTCTCCCCACATATGCTACAGTCCTCTCCCCACACATGCTACAGTCTACTCCCCACATATGCTACAGTCCTCTCCCCACATATGCTACAGTCCTCTCCCACACATGCTACAGTCCTCTCCCCACACATGCTACAGTCTACTCCCCACATATGCTACAGTCCTCTCCCCCCACATGCTACAGTCCTCTCCCCACACATGCTACAGTCCTCTCCCCATACATGCTACAGTCCTCTCCCCCCACATGCTACAATCCTCTCCCCACACATGCTACAGTCCTCTCCCCCCACATGCTACAATCCTCTCCCCACACATGCTACAGTCCTCTCCCACACATGCTACAGTCCTCTCCCCACACATGCTACAGTCCCCTCTCCACACATAATACAGTCCTCTCCCCACACATGCTACAGTCCTTTCTCCACACATGCCACAGTCCCCTCTCCACACATGCTACAGTCCTCTCCCCACACATGCTACAGTCCTCTCCCACACATGCTACAGTCCTCTCCCACACATGCTACAGTCCTCTCCCACACATGCTACAGTCCTCTCCCCACACATGCTACAGTCCTCTCCCCACACATGCTACAGTCCTCTCCCACACATGCTACAGTAATCTCCCCACATATGCTACAGTCCTCTCCCCACACATGCTACAGTAATCTCCCCACACATGCTACAGTCCCCTCTCCGCACATAATACAGTCCTCTCCCCACACATGCTACAGTCCTCTCTCCACACATGCTACAGTCCTCTCCTCACCCATGCTACAGTCCACTCCCCACACATGCTACAGTCCTCTCCCCACATATGCTACAGTCCTCTCCCCACACATGCTACAGTCCTCTCCCCACACATGCTACAGTCTACTCCCCACACATGCTACAGTCCTCTCCCCACATATGCTACAGTCCCCTCTCCACACATGCTACAGTCCTCTCCCCACATATGCTACAGTCCTCTCCCACACATGCTACAGTCCTCTCCCCACACATGCTACAGTCTACTCCCCACACATGCTACAGTCCTCTCCCCACATATGCTACAGTCCTCTCCCACACATGCTACAGTCCTCTCCCCACACATGCTACAATCCTCTCCCCACACATGCTACAGTCCTCTCCCCCCACATGCTACAATCCTCTCCCCACACATGCTACAGTCCTCTCCCCCCACATGCTACAATCCTCTCCCCACACATGCTACAGTCCTCTCCCACACATGCTACAGTCCTCTCCCCACACATGCTACAGTTCTCTCCCACACATGCTACAGTCCTCTCCCCACATATGCTACAGTCCTCTCCCCACACATGCTACAGTCTACTCCCCACATATGCTACAGTCCTCGCCACACACATGCTACAGTCCTCTCCCCACATATGCTACAGTCCCCTCTCCACACATAATACAGTCCTCTCCCCACACATGCTACAGTCCTCTCTCCACACATGCTACAGTCCTCGCCACACACATGCTACAGTCCTCTCCCCACATATGCTACAGTCCTCTCCCCACACATGCTACAGTCCTCTCCCACACATGCTACAGTCCTCTCCCACACATGTTACAGTCCTCTCCCCACACATGCTACAGTCCTCTCCCCACACATGCTACAGTCTACTCCCAACATATGCTACAATCCTCTCCCCACACATGCTACAGTCCTCTCCCCCCACATGCTACAATCCTCTCCCCACACATGCTACAGTCCTCTCCCCCACACATGCTACAGTCCTCTCCCACACATGCTACAGTCCCCTCCTCCACACATGCTACAGTCCTCTCCCACACATGCTACAGTCCTCTCCCACACATGCTACAGTCCCCTCCTCCACACATGCTACAGTCCTCTCCCACACATGCTACAGTCCCCTCCTCCACACATGCTACAGTCCTCTCCCACACATGCTACAGTCCTCTCCCACACATGCTACAGTCCTCTCCCACACATGCTACAGTCCCCTCCTCCACACATGCTACAGTCCTCTCCCCACACATGCTACAGTTCTCTCCCACACATGCTACAGTCCTCTCCCACACATGATCCAGTCCTCTCCCCACATATGCTACAGTCCTCTCCCCACACATGCTACAGTCCTCTCCCCACACATGCTACAGTCCTCTCCCCACACATGATCCAGTCCTCTCCCCACACATGCTACAGTCCTCTCCCACACATGCTACAGTCCTCTCCCAACATATGCTACAGTCCTCTCCCCACATATGCTACAGTCCTCTCCCCACACATGCTACAGTCCTCTCCCCACACATGCTACAGTCCTCTCCCCACACATGATCCAGTCCTCTCCCCACACATGCTACAGTCATCTCCCCACACATGCTACAGTCCTCTCCCCACACATGATCCAGTCCTCTCCCCACACATGATCCAGTCCTCTCCCCACACATGCTACAGTCCTCGCCACACACATGCTACAGTCCTCGCCACACACATGCTACAGTCCCCTCTCCACACATAATACAGTCCTCTCCCCACACATGCTACAGTCCTCTCTCCACACATGCTACAGTCCTCTCCTCACCCATGCTACAGTCCTCTCCCCACATATGCTACAGTCCTCTCCCCACACATGCTACAGTCCTCTCCCCACACATGCTACAGTCCTCTCCCCACACATGCTACAGTCCTCTCCCACACATGCTACAGTCTACTCCCCACATATGCTACAGTCCTCTCCCCACACATGCTACAGTAATCTCCCCACACATGCTACAGTCCCCTCTCCACACATAATACAGTCCTCTCCCCACACATGCTACAGTCCTCTCTCCACACATGCTACAGTCCTCTCCCACACATGCTACAGTCCTCTCCCACACATGCTACAGTCTACTCCCCACACATGCTACAGTCCTCTCCCCACATATGCTACAGTCCTCTCCCCACACATGCTACAGTCTACTCCCCACACATGCTACAGTCTACTCCCCACACATGCTACAGTCCTCTCCCCACATATGCTACAGTCCTCTCCCCACATATGCTACAGTCCTCTCCCACACATGCTACAGTCCTCTCCCCACACATGCTACAGTCTACTCCCCACATATGCTACAGTCCTCTCCCCCCACATGCTACAGTCCTCTCCCCACACATGCTACAGTCCTCTCCCCATACATGCTACAGTCCTCTCCCCCCACATGCTACAATCCTCTCCCCACACATGCTACAGTCCTCTCCCCCCACATGCTACAATCCTCTCCCCACACATGCTACAGTCCTCTCCCACACATGCTACAGTCCTCTCCCCACACATGCTACAGTCCCCTCTCCACACATAATACAGTCCTCTCCCCACACATGCTACAGTCCTTTCTCCACACATGCCACAGTCCCCTCTCCACACATGCTACAGTCCTCTCCCCACACATGCTACAGTCCTCTCCCACACATGCTACAGTCCTCTCCCACACATGCTACAGTCCTCTCCCACACATGCTACAGTCCTCTCCCCACACATGCTACAGTCCTCTCCCCACACATGCTACAGTCCTCTCCCACACATGCTACAGTAATCTCCCCACATATGCTACAGTCCTCTCCCCACACATGCTACAGTAATCTCCCCACACATGCTACAGTCCCCTCTCCACACATAATACAGTCCTCTCCCCACACATGCTACAGTCCTCTCTCCACACATGCTACAGTCCTCTCCTCACCCATGCTACAATCCTCTCCCCACACATGCTACAGTCCTCTCCCACACATGCTACAGTCCTCTCCCACACATGCTACAGTCCTCTCCCCACACATGCTACAGTCCCCTCTCCACACATAATACAGTCCTCTCCCCACACATGCTACAGTCCTCTCTCCACACATGCTACAGTCCTCTCCTCACCCATGCTACAATCCTCTCCCCACACATGCTACAGTCCTCTCCCACACATGCTACAGTCCTCTCCCACACATGCTACAGTCCTCTCCCCACACATGCTACAGTCCCCTCTCCACACATGCTACAGTCCTCTCCCACACATGCTACAGTCCTCTCTCCACACATGCTACAGTCCTCTCCTCACCCATGCTACAGTCCACTCCCCACACATGCTACAGTCCTCTCCCCACATATGCTACAGTCCTCTCCCCACACATGCTACAGTCCTCTCCCCACACATGCTACAGTCTACTCCCCACACATGCTACAGTCCTCTCCCCACATATGCTACAGTCCCCTCTCCACACATGCTACAGTCCTCTCCCCACATATGCTACAGTCCTCTCCCACACATGCTACAGTCCTCTCCCCACACATGCTACAGTCTACTCCCCACACATGCTACAGTCCTCTCCCCACACATGCTACAGTCTACTCCCCACACATGCTACAGTCCTCTCCCCCCACATGCTACAATCCTCTCCCCATACATGCTACAGTCCTCTCCCCCCACATGCTACAATCCTCTCCCCACACATGCTACAGTCCTCTCCCCCCACATGCTACAATCCTCTCCCCACACATGCTACAGTCCTCTCCCACACATGCTACAGTCCTCTCCCCACACATGCTACAGTCCCCTCTCCACACATAATACAGTCCTCTCCCCACACATGCTACAGTCCTTTCTCCACACATGCCACAGTCCCCTCTCCACACATGCTACAGTCCTCTCCCACACATGCTACAGTCCTCTCCCACACATGCTACAGTCCTCTCCCACACATGCTACAGTCCTCTCCCCACACATGCTACAGTCCTCTCCCCACACATGCTGCAATCCTCTCCCCACACATGCTACAATCCTCTCCCCACACATGCTACAGTCCTCTCCCCACACATGCTACAGTCCTCTCCCACACATGCTACAGTCCTCTCCCCACACATGCTACAGTCCTCTCCCACACATGCTACAGTAATCTCCCCACATATGCTACAGTCCTCTCCCCACACATGCTACAGTAATCTCCCCACACATGCTACAGTCCCCTCTCCACACATAATACAGTCCTCTCCCCACACATGCTACAGTCCTCTCTCCACACATGCTACAGTCCTCTCCTCACCCATGCTACAATCCTCTCCCCACACATGCTACAGTCCTCTCCCACACATGCTACAGTCCTCTCCCACACATGCTACAGTCCTCTCCCCACACATGCTACAGTCCCCTCTCCACACATAATACAGTCCTCTCCCCACACATGCTACAGTCCTCTCTCCACACATGCTACAGTCCTCTCCTCACCCATGCTACAGTCCACTCCCCACACATGCTACAGTCCTCTCCCCACATATGCTACAGTCCTCTCCCCACACATGCTACAGTCCTCTCCCCACACATGCTACAGTCTACTCCCCACACATGCTACAGTCCTCTCCCCACATATGCTACAGTCCCCTCTCCACACATGCTACAGTCCTCTCCCCACATATGCTACAGTCCTCTCCCACACATGCTACAGTCCTCTCCCCACACATGCTACAGTCTACTCCCCACACATGCTACAGTCCTCTCCCCACACATGCTACAGTCTACTCCCCACACATGCTACAGTCCTCTCCCCCCACATGCTACAATCCTCTCCCCATACATGCTACAGTCCTCTCCCCCCACATGCTACAATCCTCTCCCCACACATGCTACAGTCCTCTCCCCCCACATGCTACAATCCTCTCCCCACACATGCTACAGTCCTCTTCCACACATGCTACAGTCCTCTCCCCACACATGCTACAGTCCCCTCTCCACACATAATACAGTCCTCTCCCCACACATGCTACAGTCCTTTCTCCACACATGCCACAGTCCCCTCTCCACACATGCTACAGTCCTCTCCCCACACATGCTACAGTCCTCTCCCACACATGCTACAGTCCTCTCCCACACATGCTACAGTCCTCTCCCACACATGCTACAGTCCTCTCCCCACACATGCTACAGTCCTCTCCCCACACATGCTGCAATCCTCTCCCCACACATGCTACAATCCTCTCCCCACACATGCTACAGTCCTCTCCCCACACATGCTACAGTCCTCTCTCCACACATGCTACAGTCCTCTCCCCATACATGCTACAGTCCTCTCCCCATACATGCTACAGTCCTCTCCCCACACATGCTACAGTCCTCTCCCCACACATGCTACAGTCCTCTCCTCACCCATGCTACAGTCCACTCCCCACACATGCTACAGTCCTCTCCCCACACATGCTACAGTCCTCTCCCCACACATGCTACAGTCCACTCCCCACACATGCTACAGTCCTCTCCCCACACATGCTACAGTCCTCTCCCACACATGCTACAGTCCTCTCCCACACATGCTACAGTCCTCTCCCCACACATGCTACAGTCCCCTCTCCACACATAATACAGTCCTCTCCCCACACATGCTACAGTCCTCTCTCCACACATGCTACAGTCCTCTCCTCACCCATGCTACAGTCCTCTCCCCACATATGCTACAGTCCTCTCCCCACACATGCTACAGTCCTCTCCCCACACATGCTACAGTCTACTCCCCACACATGCTACAGTAATCTCCCCACATATGCTACAGTCCTCTCCCCACATATGCTACAGTCCTCTCCCACACATGCTACAGTCCTCTCCCCACACATGCTACAGTCTACTCCCCACACATGCTACAGTCCTCTCCCCCCACATGCTACAATCTTCTCCCCACACATGCTACAGTCCTCTCCCCCCACATGCTACAATCCTCTCCCCACACATGCTACAGTCCTCTCCCACACATGCTACAGTCCTCTCCCCACACATGCTACAGTCCTCTCCCACACATGCTACAGTCCTCTCCCCACACATGATCCAGTCCTCTCCCCACATATGCTACAGTCCTCTCCCACACATGCTACAGTCCTCTCCCCACACATGCTACAATCCTCTCCCCACACATGCTACAGTCCTCTCCCCCCACATGCTACAATCCTCTCCCCACACATGCTACAGTCCTCTCCCCCCACATGCTACAATCCTCTCCCCACACATGCTACAGTCCTCTCCCACACATGCTACAGTCCTCTCCCCACACATGCTACAGTTCTCTCCCACACATGCTACAGTCCTCTCCCCACATATGCTACAGTCCTCGCCACACACATGCTACAGTCCTCTCCCCACATATGCTACAGTCCCCTCTCCACACATAATACAGTCCTCTCCCCACACATGCTACAGTCCTCTCTCCACACATGCTACAGTCCTCGCCACACACATGCTACAGTCCTCTCCCCACATATGCTACAGTCCTCTCCCCACACATGCTACAGTCCTCTCCCACACATGCTACAGTCCTCTCCCACACATGTTACAGTCCTCTCCCCACACATGCTACAGTCCTCTCCCAACACATGCTACAGTCTACTCCCAACATATGCTACAATCCTCTCCCCACACATGCTACAGTCCTCTCCCCCCACATGCTACAATCCTCTCCCCACACATGCTACAGTCCTCTCCCCCACACATGCTACAGTCCTCTCCCACACATGCTACAGTCCCCTCCTCCACACATGCTACAGTCCTCTCCCACACATGCTACAGTCCTCTCCCACACATGCTACAGTCCCCTCCTCCACACATGCTACAGTCCTCTCCCACACATGCTACAGTCCCCTCCTCCACACATGCTACAGTCCTCTCCCACACATGCTACAGTCCTCTCCCACACATGCTACAGTCCTCTCCCACACATGCTACAGTCCTCTCCCCACACATGCTACAGTCCTCTCCCCACACATGCTACAGTCCTCTCCCACACATGCTACAGTCCCCTCCTCCACACATGCTACAGTCCTCTCCCACACATGCTACAGTCCCCTCCTCCACACATGCTACAGTCCTCTCCCACACATGCTACAGTCCTCTCCCACACATGCTACAGTCCTCTCCCACACATGCTACAGTCCTCTCCCCACACATGCTACAGTCCTCTCCCACACATGCTACAGTCCCCTCCTCCACACATGCTACAGTCCTCTCCCCACACATGCTACAGTTCTCTCCCACACATGCTACAGTCCTCTCCCACACATGATCCAGTCCTCTCCCCACATATGCTACAGTCCTCTCCCCACACATGCTACAGTCCTCTCCCCACACATGCTACAGTCCTCTCCCCACACATGATCCAGTCCTCTCCCCACACATGCTACAGTCCTCTCCCACACATGCTACAGTCCTCTCCCAACATATGCTACAGTCCTCTCCCCACATATGCTACAGTCCTCTCCCCACACATGCTACAGTCCTCTCCCCACACATGCTACAGTCCTCTCCCCACACATGATCCAGTCCTCTCCCCACACATGCTACAGTCCTCTCCCCACACATGATCCAGTCCTCTCCCCACATATGCTACAGTCCTCTCCCCACACATGCTACAGTCCTCTCCCCACACATGCTACAGTCCTCTCCCCACACATGCTACAGTCCTCTCCCCACACATGCTACAGTCCTCTCCCCACACATGATCCAGTCCTCTCCCACACATGCTACAGTCCTCTCTCCACACATGCTACAGTCCTCTCCCCACACATGCTACAGTCCTCTCCCACACATGCTACAGTCCTCTCCCAACATATGCTACAGTCCTCTCCCCACATATGCTACAGTCCTCTCCCCACACATGCTACAGTCCTCTCCCCACACATGCTACAGTCCTCTCCCCACACATGATCCAGTCCTCTCCCCACACATGCTACAGTCCTCTCCCCACACATGCTACAGTCCTCTCCCCACACATGCTACAGTCCTCTCCCCACACATGATCCAGTCCTCTCCCCACACATGCTACAGTCCTCGCCACACACATGCTACAGTCCTCGCCACACACATGCTACAGTCCTCTCCCACACATGCTACAGTCCTCTCCTCCACACATGCTACAGTCCTCTCCCCACACATGCTACGGTCATCTCTCCACACATGCTACAGTCCTCTCCCCACACATGCTACAGTCCTCTCCCCACACATGCTACAGTCCTCTCCCACACATGATCCAGTCCTCTCCCCACACATGCTACAGTCCTCTCCCCACACATGCTACAGTCCTCTCCCCACACATGCTACAGTCCTCTCCCCACACATGCTACAGTCCTCTCCCCACACATGCTACAGTCCTCTCCCCACACGTGCTACAGCCCTCTCCCCACACATGCTACAGTCTACTCCCCACACATGCTACAGTCTACTCCCCACACATGCTACAGTCCCCTCCTCCACACATGCTACAGTCCTCTCCCCACACATGCTACAGTCCTCTCCCCACACATGCTACAGTCTACTCCCCACACATGCTACAGTCCTCTCCCCACACATGCTACAATCCTCTCCCCACACATGCTACAATCCTCTCCCCACACATGCTACAGTCCTCTCCCACACATGATCCAGTCCTCTCCCCACACATGCTACAGTCCTCTCCCCACACATGCTACAGTCCTCTCCCCACACATGCTACAGTCCTCTCCCCACACATGCTACAGTCTACTCCCCACACATGCTACGGTCCTCTCCCCACACATGCTACAGTCTACTCCCCACACATGCTACGGTCCTCTCTCCACACATGCTACAGTCCTCTCCCCACACATGCTACAGTCCTCTCCCCACACATGCTACAGTCCTCTCCCACACATGATCCAGTCCTCTCCCCACACATGCTACAGTCCTCTCCCCACACATGCTACAGTCCTCTCCCCACACATGCTACAATCCTTTCCCCACAGATGCTACAGTCCTCTCCCCACACATGCTACAGTCCTCTCCCCACAAACTGCTCCATTCCACCAATGCATCTCTACTTACACCCTTTCAACACCTCACATCTGATACCTTTATCACACTGCTTCAGCCTCTCAGAATATCTCTTTGGGGTCCCTTCCTTGGGTGGTCGTAGCACACATGCTCCTTGGTGTCCCTCGTGCCCACCCAGTGCCCGCCCGTATGCCCACTCACCGATCCGAATGTGCGTTCTCCCATCATAGACCAGCCATTCGTACACCTCGTCACTGAAGCAGAGAACATTGTGCTTTGTACACAGATCTGCGATCAGCTGCAGCTCCTTCCTGGTAAACACCTACAAGGAAGGAAAGGGGTAGAGGTGAGGGGCTGCTGAGGGAAGGGATACGGGCGATAAAGCTGCTGAGGGAAGGAAGTAGAGTGTTGCAGAGTGGAGTGGCATAGAGTGAAAGAGAGTGCCGTGGAGTGGAGTGGCAAAGAGAGGAGTAGAGTGTTGCAGAGGTGAACGGGCAGCTGAGAGAAAGGGTAGCTGTGAGGGGGCTGCTGAGGGAAGGGGGAGAAGTGAGAAAGCTGCTGAGGGAAGGGATAGAGGTGAGGGGGCTGCTGAGGTAAGGGATAGAGTTGAGGGGGTTGCTGAGGGAAGGGATACAGGTGAGGGGGCTGCTGTGGGAAGGGATAGAGGTGAGGGGGCTGCTGAGGGAAGGGGTAGATGGAAGGGATAGAGGTGAGGGGGCTGCTGAGGGAAGGGATAGAGGTGAGGGGGCTGCTGAGGGAAGGGGTAGAGGGAAGGGATAGAGGTGAGAGGGCTGCTGAGGGAAGGGATAGAGGTGAGGGGCTGCTGAGGGAAGGGGTAGAGGGAAGGGATAGAGGTGAGAGGGATGCTGAGAAAAGGGGTAGCGGTGAAAGGGCTGTGGAGGGCTGCTGAGGGAAGGTGTAGAGGTGAGGGGGCTGCTGAGGGAAGGGGTAGAGGTGAGAAGGGTGCTGAGGGAAGGGATAGAGGTGAGACGGCTGCTTAGAAAAGGGGTAGAGGTGAGACGGCTGCTGAGGGAAGGGATAGAGTTGAGGGGGTTGCTGAGGGAAGGAATACAGGTGAGGGGGCTGCTGAGGGAAGGGGTAGAGGGAAGGGATAGAGGTGAGAGGGCTGCTGTGGGAAGGGATAGAGGTGAGGGGGCTGCTGAGGGAAGGGGTAGATGGAAGGGATAGAGGTGAGGGGGCTGCTGAGGGAAGGGGTAGAGGGAAGGGATAGAGGTGAGAGGGCTGCTGAGGGAAGGGATAGAGGTGAGGGGGCTGCTGAGGGAAGGGGTAGAGTGAAGGGATAGAGGTGAGAGGGATGCTGAGAAAAGGGGTAGCGGTGAAAGGGCTGTGGAGGGCTGCTGAGGGAAGGTGTAGAGGTGAGGGGGCTGCTGAGGGAAGGGGTAGAGGTGAGAAGGGTGCTGAGGGAAGGGATAGAGGTGAGACGGCTGCTTAGAAAAGGGGTAGAGGTGAGACGGCTGCTGAGGGAAGGGATAGAGTTGAGGGGGTTGCTGAGGGAAGGGATACAGGTGAGGGGGCTGCTGAGGGAAGGGGTAGAGGGAAGGGATAGAGGTGAGAGGGCTGCTGTGGGAAGGGATAGAGGTGAGGGGGCTGCTGAGGGAAGGGGTAGATGGAAGGGATAGAGGTGAGGGGGCTGCTGAGGGAAGGGGTAGAGGGAAGGGATAGAGGTGAGAGGGCTGCTGAGGGAAGGGATAGAGGTGAGGGGGCTGCTGAGGGAAGGGGTAGAGGGAAGGGATAGAGGTGAGAGGGCTGCTGAGAAAAGGGGTAGCGGTGAAAGGGCTGTGGAGGGCTGCTGAGGGAAGGTGTAGAGGTGAGGGGGCTGCTGAGGGAAGGGATAGAGGTGAGACGGCTGCTTAGAAAAGGGGTAGAGGTGAGACGGCTGCTGAGGGAAGGGGTAGAGGTGAGAAGGGTGCTGAGGGAAGAGATAGAGGTGAGACGGCTGCTGAGGGAAGGTGTAGAGGTGAGAGGGCTGCTGAGGGAAGGGATAGAGGTGAGACGGCTGCTGAGTGAAGGGATAGAGGTGAGAGGGCTGCTGAGAAAAGGGGTAGAGGTGAGGGGGCTACTGAGGGAAGGGATAGAGGTAAGAGAGCTGCTGCGGGAAGGGATAGAGGTGAGAGGGCTGCTGAGAAAAGGGGTAGAGGTGAGGGGGCTGCTGAGGGAAGGGATAGAGGTGAGAGGGCTGCTGAGGGAAAGGATAGAGTTGAGAGGGCTGCTGAGAAAAGGGGCAGAGGTGAGGGGACTACTGAGGGAAGGGATAGAGGTGAGTGGGCTGCTGAGGGCTGCTGAGGGAAGGGGTAGAGATGCGAGGGCTGCTGAGGGAAGGGGTAGAGGTGAGAGGGCTGCTGAGGGAAGGGATAGAGGTGAGAGGGCTGCTGAGGGCTGCTGAGGGCAGGGGTAGAGGTGCGAGGGCTGCTGAGGGAAGGGGTAGAGGTGAGGGAGCTGCTGAGGGAAGGGGTACATGTGAGACGGCTGCTGAGGGAAGAGTAGAGGTGAGAGGGTTGCTGAGGGAAGGGGTAGAGGTGAGGGGGCTGCTGAGGGAAGGGGTAGAGGTGCGAGGGCTGCTGAGGGAAGGGGTAGAGGTGAGGGAGCTGCTGAGGGAAGGGGTACATGTGAGAGGGCTGCTGAGGGAAGAGTAGAGGTGAGAGGGTTGCTGAGGGAAGGGGTAGAGGTGGGAGGGCTGCTGAGGGAAGGGGTAGAGGTGAGGGAGCTGCTGAGGGAAGGGGTACATGTGAGAGGGCTGCTGAGGGAAGAGTAGAGGTGGGAGGGCTGCTGAGGGAAGGGGTAGAGGTGAGGGGGCTGCTGAGGGGAGGGGTAGAGGTGGGAGGGCTGCTGAGGGGAGGGGTAGAGGTGAGATGGCTGCTGAGGGAAGGGATACAGGTGAGGGGGCTGCTGAGGGAAGGGGTAGAGGTGGGAGGGATGCTGAGGGAAGGGGTAGAGGTGGGAGGGCTGCTGAGGGAAGGAAGTAAAGTGTCATAGAGTGGAGTGGCAGAGGGTGGAGTGGTAAAGAGTAGAGTGGAAGAAAGTTGAGGGTAGTAGATTGTTGTAGAGTGGAGTGTCAAGAGTGAAGTGGCATAGACCAGAATGGCATGGAATGTCCCAGAGTGGAGGTGGCATTGAGTTTCATACAGTGAAGTGTCATAAAGTTGGGTTGCTGTAAGTGGAGTAATGTCAACTGGATTAGAGTGTCATGGAGCTGAGTAGAATGTCGTGGAGTGGAGTAGAGTGTTTTGGAGTGGTGTGGAGTCAAAAGCGTAGAGTGAAGTGGCATAGAATGGAGTGGCATGGAGTGTAGTGGCATGGTGTAGAGTTGAGCGCTGTAGGGTGCAATAAGAGTGTACCAGAGTGGAGTGGCGTAGAGTGAAGTGGCATAGAATGGTGTAGAGTGGTGTAGAATGTCAGAGTGGACTGGCACAGACTGCCGAAGACAGGAGTGGCATACAATATCGAAGAACAGAGTGACATAGAGTGGAGTTGTGTCAGAGTGGAGAGGCATAGAGTGTAGTAGAGTGTTGTGGAGTGGCATAGAGTGGATTGTTGTAGGGTCGAGTACAGTTTTGTGGAATGGCATAAAGTGAAGTGGCATAGAGTAGTGTGGAGTGGCGTAGAATGGTAGGGAGTGTTGTAGAGTGGAGTGGTGTAGACTGTCGATGAGTGAAGTGGCATTGAGGGGCATAGAGTAGAGTAGAGTATGCCAGAGAGGAGTGGAGTAGAGTGTTGCAGAGTGGAATGGCATAGAATTGAGAAGCATATAGTGAGTGGCATTGAATGAGTGGCATAGAGTTGTGGAGCGCAGTAGAGTGAAGCATTGTAGAGTGGAGCGGCATAAAATAGAATGAAGTAAAGTGGAGAGTCATAGAGCGGAGTAGAGTGCCGTACTGTGGCATAGAGTGGAGTAGCGTAGATTGGAAAAAAGTGGTGTTGCATAAAGTATAGTAGATTGGAGTGTTGCAGAATGTCAGAGGTAGTACAGTGTTGTAGAGTGTAGTAGAGTGTTGTGGAGTGCCAGAGTGGAGTGGTGTAGAGTGCTGAAAAGTGGAGTGTAATAGAGTGGAATGGGGTACAGTAGAGTGGCATAAAGTGGAGTAGAGTGTCTTAGAGTGGAGTGGCATACAGTGGAGTGGCATAAAGTGGAGTAGAGTGTCTTAGAGTGGAGTGGCATGCAGTGGAGTGGCATAAAGTGGAGTAGAGTGTCTTAGAGTGGAGTGGCATACAGTAGAGTGGCATAAGGTGGAGTAGAGTGTCTTAGAGTGGAGTGGCATACAGTGGAGTGGCATAAAGTGGAGTAGAGTGTCTTAGAGTGGAGTGGCATACAGTGGAGTAGCATAAAGTGGAGTAGAGTGTCTTAGAGTGGAGTGGCATACAGTGGAGTGGCATAAAGTGGAGTAGAGTGTCTTAGAGTGGAGTGGCATACAGTGGAGTGGCATAAAGTGGAGTAGAGTGTCTTAGAGTGGAGTGGCATACAGTGGAGTGGCATAAAGTGGAGTAGAGTGTCTTAGAGTGGAGTGGCATACAGTGGAGTGGCATAAAGTGGAGTAGAGTGTCTTAGAGTGGAGTGGCATACAGTGGAGTGGCATAAAGTGGAGTAGAGTGTCTTAGAGTGGAGGGGCATACAGTAGAGTGGCATAAGGTGGAGTAGAGTGTCTTAGAGTGGAGTGGCATACAGTGGAGTGGCATAAAGTGGAGTAGAGTGTCTTATGGTGGAGTGGCATACAGTAGAGTGGCATAAGGTGGAGTAGAGTGTCTTAGAGTGGAGTGGCATACAGTGGAGTGGCATAAAGTGGACTAGAGTGTCAGAGTGGAGTACAGTTCTGTGGAGTAGAGTATCTTAGAGTGGAGTGGCATACAGTGGAGTGGCATAAAGTGGAGTAGAGTGTCTTAGAGTGGAGGGGCATACAGTGGAGTGGCATAAAGTGGAGTAGAGTGTCTTAGAGTGGAGTGGCATACAGTGGAGTGGCATAAAGTGGAGTAGAGTGTCTTAGAGTGGAGTGGCATGCAGTGGAGTGGCATAAAGTGGAGTAGAGTGTCTTAGAGTGGAGTGGCATACAGTAGAGTGGCATAAGGTGGAGTAGAGTGTCTTAGAGTGGAGTGGCATAAAGTGGAGTAGAGTGTCTTAGAGTGGAGTGGCATACAGTGGAGTAGCATAAAGTGGAGTAGAGTGTCTTAGAGTGGAGTGGCATACAGTGGAGTGGCATAAAGTGGAGTAGAGTGTCTTAGAGTGGAGTGGCATACAGTGGAGTGGCATAAAGTGGAGTAGAGTGTCTTAGAGTGGAGTGGCATACAGTGGAGTGGCATAAAGTGGAGTAGAGTGTCTTAGAGTGGAGTGGCATACAGTGGAGTGGCATAAAGTGGAGTAGAGTGTCTTAGAGTGGAGTGGCATACAGTGGAGTGGCATAAAGTGGAGTAGAGTGTCTTAGAGTGGAGGGGCATACAGTAGAGTGGCATAAGGTGGAGTAGAGTGTCTTAGAGTGGAGTGGCATACAGTGGAGTGGCATAAAGTGGAGTAGAGTGTCTTATGGTGGAGTGGCATACAGTAGAGTGGCATAAGGTGGAGTAGAGTGTCTTAGAGTGGAGTGGCATACAGTGGAGTGGCATAAAGTGGACTAGAGTGTCAGAGTGGAGTACAGTTCTGTGGAGTAGAGTATCTTAGAGTGGAGTGGCATACAGTGGAGTGGCATAAAGTGGAGTAGAGTGTCTTAGAGTGGAGGGGCATACAGTGGAGTGGCATAAAGTGGAGTAGAGTGTCTTAGAGTGGAGTGGCATACAGTAGAGTGGCATAAGGTGGAGTAGAGTGTCTTAGAGTGGAGTGGCATACAGTGGAGTGGCATAAAGTGGAGTAGAGTGTCTTAGGGTGGAGTGGCATACAGTAGAGTGGCATAAGGTGGAGTAGAGTGTCTTAGAGTGGAGTGGCATACAGTGGAGTGGCATAAAGTGGACTAGAGTGTCAGAGTGGAGTACAGTTCTGTGGAGTAGAGTATCTTAGAGTGGAGTGGCATACAGTGGAGTGGCATAAAGTGGAGTAGAGTGTCTTAGAGTGAAGGGGCATACAGTGGAGTGGCATAAAGTGGAATAGAGTGATAGAGTGGAGTACAGTTCCGTGGAGTAGAGTATTGTAGAGTGCAGTAAAAGTTTGTGGAATGGCACAGAATGAAGTAACGTGGAGTTGAGTGTCGTAGAGTGGAGTGTCAGAGAAGAGTTGTGTAGAATGTAGTGGCATAGAGTTGAACAGAGTGTTGTAGAGTGGAGTCTCATGGAACGGAGTAGAGTGTAGTAGAGTATTGTAGAGTAGAGTGATGCAGAGTGGAGATAAGTGGCATGGAATGGCATAAAGTGAAGTGGCATAGAGTGGAGTAGCGTAGATTGGAAAAAAGTGGTGTTGCATAAAGTATAGTAGATTGGAGTGTTGCAGAATGTCAGGGTAGTACAGTGTTGTAGAGTGTAGTAGAGTGTTGTGGAGTGTCAGAGTGGATTGTTGTAGAGTGCAATGCTGTAGAGTGGAGTGACATAGAGTGCCAGAGTGGAGTGGTGTAGAGTGCTGAAAAGTGGAGTGTAATAGAGTGGAATGGGGTACAGTAGAGTGGCATAAAGTGGAGTAGAGTGTCTTAGAGTGGAGTGGCATACAGTGGAGTGGCATAAAGTGGAGTAGAGTGTCTTAGGGTGGAGTGGCATACAGTGGAGTGGCATAAAGTGGAGTAGAGTGTCTTAGAGTGGAGTGGCATACAGTGGAGTGGCATAAAGTGGAGTAGAGTGTCTTAGAGTGGAGTGGCATGCAGTGGAGTGGCATAAAGTGGAGTAGAGTGTCTTAGAGTGGAGTGGCATACAGTGGAGTGGCATAAAGTGGAGTAGAGTGTCTTAGAGTGGAGTGGCATACAGTGGAGTGGCATAAAGTGGAGTAGAGTGTCTTAGAGTGGAGTGGCATACAGTGGAGTGGCATACAGTGGAGTAGAGTGTCTTAGAGTGGAGTGGCATACAGTGGAGTGGCATACAGTGGAGTAGAGTGTCTTAGAGTGGAGTGGCATACAGTGGAGTGGCATAAAGTGGACTAGAGTGTCAGAGTGGAGTACAGTTCTGTGGAGTAGAGTATCTTAGAGTGGAGTGGCATACAGTGGAGTGGCATAAAGTGGAGTAGAGTGTCTTAGAGTGAAGGGGCATACAGTGGAGTGGCATAAAGTGGAATAGAGTGATAGAGTGGAGTACAGTTCCGTGGAGTAGAGTATTGTAGAGTGCAGTAAAAGTTTGTGGAATGGCACAGAATGAAGTAACGTGGAGTTGAGTGTCGTAGAGTGGAGTGTCAGAGAAGTGTTGTGTAGAATGTAGTGGCATAGAGTTGAACAGAGTGTTGTAGAGTGGAGTCTCATGGAACGGAGTAGCGTGTAGTAGAGTATTGTAGAGTAGAGTGATGCAGAGTGGAGATAAGTGGCATGGAATGGCATAAAGTGAAGTGGCATAGAGTGGAGTAGCGTAGATTGGAAAAAAGTGGTGTTGCATAAAGTATAGTAGATTGGAGTGTTGCAGAATGTCAGGGTAGTACAGTGTTGTAGAGTGTAGTAGAGTGTTGTGGAGTGTCAGAGTGGATTGTTGTAGAGTGCAATGCTGTAGAGTGGAGTGACATAGAGTGCCAGAGTGGAGTGGTGTAGAGTGCTGAAAAGTGGAGTGTAATAGAGTGGAATGGGGTACAGTAGAGTGGCATAAAGTGGAGTAGAGTGTCTTAGAGTGGAGTGGCATACAGTGGAGTGGCATAAAGTGGAGTAGAGTGTCTTAGGGTGGAGTGGCATACAGTGGAGTGGCATAAAGTGGAGTAGAGTGTCTTAGAGTGGAGTGGCATACAGTGGAGTGGCATAAAGTGGAGTAGAGTGTCTTAGAGTGGAGTGGCATGCAGTGGAGTGGCATAAAGTGGAGTAGAGTGTCTTAGAGTGGAGTGGCATAAAGTGGAGTAGAGTGTCTTAGAGTGGAGTGGCATACAGTGGAGTGGCATAAAGTGGAGTAGAGTGTCTTAGAGTGGAGTGGCATACAGTGGAGTGGCATACAGTGGAGTAGAGTGTCTTAGAGTGGAGTGGCATACAGTGGAGTGGCATACAGTGGAGTAGAGTGTCTTAGAGTGGAGTGGCATACAGTGGAGTGGCATAAAGTGGAGTAGAGTGTCTTAGAGTGGAGTGGCATGCAGTGGAGTGGCATAAAGTGGAGTAGAGTGTCTTAGAGTGGAGTGGCATACAGTGGAGTGGCATAAAGTGGAGTAGAGTGTCTTAGGGTGGAGTGGCATACAGTGGAGTGGCATAAAGTGGAGTAGAGTGTCTTAGAGTGGAGTGGCATACAGTGGAGTGGCATAAAGTGGAGTAGAGTGTCTTAGAGTGGAGTGGCATGCAGTGGAGTGGCATAAAGTGGAGTAGAGTGTCTTAGAGTGGAGTGGCATACAGTGGAGTGGCATACAGTGGAGTAGAGTGTCTTAGAGTGGAGTGGCATACAGTGGAGTGGCATAAAGTGGACTAGAGTGTCAGAGTGGAGTACAGTTCTGTGGAGTAGAGTATCTTAGAGTGGAGTGGCATACAGTGGAGTGGCATAAAGTGGAGTAGAGTGTCTTAGAGTGAAGGGGCATACAGTGGAGTGGCATAAAGTGGAATAGAGTGATAGAGTGGAGTACAGTTCCGTGGAGTAGAGTATTGTAGAGTGCAGTAAAAGTTTGTGGAATGGCACAGAATGAAGTAACGTGGAGTTGAGTGTCGTAGAGTGGAGTGTCAGAGAAGAGTTATGTAGAATGTAGTGGCATAGAGTTGAACAGAGTGTTGTAGAGTGGAGTCTCATGGAACGGAGTAGAGTGTAGTAGAGTATTGTAGAGTAGAGTGATGCAGAGTGGAGATAAGTGGCATGGAATGGCATAAAGTGAAGTGGCATAGAGTGGAGTAGCGTAGATTGGAAAAAAGTGGTGTTGCATAAAGTATAGTAGATTGGAGTGTTGCAGAATGTCAGGGTAGTACAGTGTTGTAGAGTGTAGTAGAGTGTTGTGGAGTGTCAGAGTGGATTGTTGTAGAGTGCAATGCTGTAGAGTGGAGTGACATAGAGTGCCAGAGTGGAGTGGTGTAGAGTGCTGAAAAGTGGAGTGTAATAGAGTGGAATGGGGTACAGTAGAGTGGCATAAAGTGGAGTAGAGTGTCTTAGAGTGGAGTGGCATACAGTGGAGTGGCATAAAGTGGAGTAGAGTGTCTTAGGGTGGAGTGGCATACAGTGGAGTGGCATAAAGTGGAGTAGAGTGTCTTAGAGTGGAGTGGCATACAGTGGAGTGGCATAAAGTGGAGTAGAGTGTCTTAGAGTGGAGTGGCATGCAGTGGAGTGGCATAAAGTGGAGTAGAGTGTCTTAGAGTGGAGTGGCATAAAGTGGAGTAGAGTGTCTTAGAGTGGAGTGGCATACAGTGGAGTGGCATAAAGTGGAGTAGAGTGTCTTAGAGTGGAGTGGCATACAGTGGAGTGGCATACAGTGGAGTAGAGTGTCTTAGAGTGGAGTGGCATACAGTGGAGTGGCATACAGTGGAGTAGAGTGTCTTAGAGTGGAGTGGCATACAGTGGAGTGGCATAAAGTGGAGTAGAGTGTCTTAGAGTGGAGTGGCATGCAGTGGAGTGGCATAAAGTGGAGTAGAGTGTCTTAGAGTGGAGTGGCATACAGTGGAGTGGCATAAAGTGGAGTAGAGTGTCTTAGGGTGGAGTGGCATACAGTGGAGTGGCATAAAGTGGAGTAGAGTGTCTTAGAGTGGAGTGGCATACAGTGGAGTGGCATAAAGTGGAGTAGAGTGTCTTAGAGTGGAGTGGCATGCAGTGGAGTGGCATAAAGTGGAGTAGAGTGTCTTAGAGTGGAGTGGCATACAGTGGAGTGGCATACAGTGGAGTAGAGTGTCTTAGAGTGGAGTGGCATACAGTGGAGTGGCATAAAGTGGACTAGAGTGTCAGAGTGGAGTACAGTTCTGTGGAGTAGAGTATCTTAGAGTGGAGTGGCATACAGTGGAGTGGCATAAAGTGGAGTAGAGTGTCTTAGAGTGAAGGGGCATACAGTGGAGTGGCATAAAGTGGAATAGAGTGATAGAGTGGAGTACAGTTCCGTGGAGTAGAGTATTGTAGAGTGCAGTAAAAGTTTGTGGAATGGCACAGAATGAAGTAACGTGGAGTTGAGTGTCGTAGAGTGGAGTGTCAGAGAAGAGTTATGTAGAATGTAGTGGCATAGAGTTGAACAGAGTGTTGTAGAGTGGAGTCTCATGGAACGGAGTAGAGTGTAGTAGAGTATTGTAGAGTAGAGTGATGCAGAGTGGAGATAAGTGGCATGGAATGGCATAAAGTGAAGTGGCATAGAGTGGAGTAGCGTAGATTGGAAAAAAGTGGTGTTGCATAAAGTATAGTAGATTGGAGTGTTGCAGAATGTCAGGGTAGTACAGTGTTGTAGAGTGTAGTAGAGTGTTGTGGAGTGTCAGAGTGGATTGTTGTAGAGTGCAATGCTGTAGAGTGGAGTGACATAGAGTGCCAGAGTGGAGTGGTGTAGAGTGCTGAAAAGTGGAGTGTAATAGAGTGGAATGGGGTACAGTAGAGTGGCATAAAGTGGAGTAGAGTGTCTTAGAGTGGAGTGGCATACAGTGGAGTGGCATAAAGTGGAGTAGAGTGTCTTAGGGTGGAGTGGCATACAGTGGAGTGGCATAAAGTGGAGTAGAGTGTCTTAGAGTGGAGTGGCATACAGTGGAGTGGCATAAAGTGGAGTAGAGTGTCTTAGAGTGGAGTGGCATGCAGTGGAGTGGCATAAAGTGGAGTAGAGTGTCTTAGAGTGGAGTGGCATAAAGTGGAGTAGAGTGTCTTAGAGTGGAGTGGCATACAGTGGAGTGGCATAAAGTGGAGTAGAGTGTCTTAGAGTGGAGTGGCATACAGTGGAGTGGCATACAGTGGAGTAGAGTGTCTTAGAGTGGAGTGGCATACAGTGGAGTGGCATACAGTGGAGTAGAGTGTCTTAGAGTGGAGTGGCATACAGTGGAGTGGCATAAAGTGGAGTAGAGTGTCTTAGAGTGGAGTGGCATGCAGTGGAGTGGCATAAAGTGGAGTAGAGTGTCTTAGAGTGGAGTGGCATACAGTGGAGTGGCATAAAGTGGAGTAGAGTGTCTTAGGGTGGAGTGGCATACAGTGGAGTGGCATAAAGTGGAGTAGAGTGTCTTAGAGTGGAGTGGCATACAGTGGAGTGGCATAAAGTGGAGTAGAGTGTCTTAGAGTGGAGTGGCATGCAGTGGAGTGGCATAAAGTGGAGTAGAGTGTCTTAGAGTGGAGTGGCATACAGTGGAGTGGCATACAGTGGAGTAGAGTGTCTTAGAGTGGAGTGGCATACAGTGGAGTGGCATACAGTGGAGTAGAGTGTCTTAGAGTGGAGTGGCATACAGTGGAGTGGCATAAAGTGGACTAGAGTGTCAGAGTGGAGTACAGTTCTGTGGAGTAGAGTATCTTAGAGTGGAGTGGCATACAGTGGAGTGGCATAAAGTGGAGTAGAGTGTCTTAGAGTGAAGGGGCATACAGTGGAGTGGCATAAAGTGGAATAGAGTGATAGAGTGGAGTACAGTTCCGTGGAGTAGAGTATTGTAGAGTGCAGTAAAAGTTTGTGGAATGGCACAGAATGAAGTAACGTGGAGTTGAGTGTCGTAGAGTGGAGTGTCAGAGAAGAGTTGTGTAGAATGTAGTGGCATAGAGTTGAACAGAGTGTTGTAGAGTGGAGTCTCATGGAACGGAGTAGAGTGTAGTAGAGTATTGTAGAGTAGAGTGATGCAGAGTGGAGATAAGTGGCATGGAATGGCATAAAGTGAAGTGGCATAGAGTGGAGTAGCGTAGATTGGAAAAAAGTGGTGTTGCATAAAGTATAGTAGATTGGAGTGTTGCAGAATGTCAGGGTAGTACAGTGTTGTAGAGTGTAGTAGAGTGTTGTGGAGTGTCAGAGTGGATTGTTGTAGAGTGCAATGCTGTAGAGTGGAGTGACATAGAGTGCCAGAGTGGAGTGGTGTAGAGTGCTGAAAAGTGGAGTGTAATAGAGTGGAATGGGGTACAGTAGAGTGGCATAAAGTGGAGTAGAGTGTCTTAGAGTGGAGTGGCATACAGTGGAGTGGCATAAAGTGGAGTAGAGTGTCTTAGGGTGGAGTGGCATACAGTGGAGTGGCATAAAGTGGAGTAGAGTGTCTTAGAGTGGAGTGGCATACAGTGGAGTGGCATAAAGTGGAGTAGAGTGTCTTAGAGTGGAGTGGCATGCAGTGGAGTGGCATAAAGTGGAGTAGAGTGTCTAAGAGTGGAGTGGCATAAAGTGGAGTAGAGTGTCTTAGAGTGGAGTGGCATACAGTGGAGTGGCATAAAGTGGAGTAGAGTGTCTTAGAGTGGAGTGGCATACAGTGGAGTGGCATACAGTGGAGTAGAGTGTCTTAGAGTGGAGTGGCATACAGTGGAGTGGCATACAGTGGAGTAGAGTGTCTTAGAGTGGAGTGGCATGCAGTGGAGTGGCATAAAGTGGAGTAGAGTGTCTTAGAGTGGAGTGGCATACAGTGGAGTGGCATAAAGTGGAGTAGAGTGTCTTAGAGTGGAATGGCATACAGTGGAGTGGCATAAAGTGGAGTAGAGTGTCTTAGAGTGGAGTGGCATACAGTGGAGTGGCATAAAGTGGAGTAGAGTGTCTTAGAGTGGAATGGCATACAGTGGAGTGGCATAAAGTGGAGTAGAGTGTCTTAGAGTGGAGTGGCATACAGTAGAGTGGCATAAAGTGGAGTAGAGTATCTTAGAGTGGAGTGGCATACAGTGGAGTGGCATAAAGTGGAGTAGAGTGTCTTAGAGTGGAGTGGCATACAGTGGAGTGGCATAACGTGGAGTAGAGTGTCTTAGAGTGGAATGGCATACAGTGGAGTGGCATAAAGTGGAGTAGAGTGTCTTAGAGTGGAGTGGCATACAGTGGAGTGGCATAACGTGGAGTAGAGTGTCTTAGAGTGGAATGGCATACAGTGGAGTGGCATAAAGTGGAGTAGAGTGTCTTAGAGTGGAGTGGCATACAGTAGAGTGGCATAAAGTGGAGTAGAGTATCTTAGAGTGGAGTGGCATACAGTGGAGTGGCATAAAGTGGAGTAGAGTGTCTTAGAGTGGAGTGGCATACAGTGGAGTGGCATAAAGTGGAGTAGAGTGTCTTAGAGTGGAGTGGCATACAGTGGAGTGGCATAAAGTGGACTAGAGTGTCAGAGTGGAGTACAGTTCTGTGGAGTAGAGTATCTTAGAGTGGAGTGGCATACAGTGGAGTGGCATAAAGTGGAGTAGAGTGTCTTAGAGTGGAGGGGCATACAGTGGAGTGGCATAAAGTGGAATAGAGTGATAGAGTGGAGTACAGTTCCGTGGAGTAGAGTATTGTAGAGTGCAGTAAAAGTTTGTGGAATGGCACAGAATGAAGTAACGTGGAGTTGAGTGTCATAGAGTGGAGTGTCAGAGAAGAGTTGCGTAGAATGTAGGGGCATAGAGTTGAACAGAGTGTTGTAGAGTGGAGTCTCATGGAACGGAGTAGAGTGTAGTAGAGTCTTGTAGAGTAGAGTGATGCAGAGTGGAGATAAGTGACATGGAATGGCATAAAGTGAAGTGGCATAGAGTGTAGTAGAGTATCGTAGAATGTCATAGAGGGAAGTAGAGTGCCAAACAGTGGAGTGGCGTAGAGTGGATTATTGTAGAGTGAATGGCAAAGAGTTGAGCGGAATAGACTGTCACAGAGTGGAGTGTCATGAAGCGGAGTGGTGTAGGCTGCAGTGGAGTAGAGCGTCAGAGTGGAGTAGTGTGTCTTGGAGTAAATGTAAGTGCCAGCATTTGTAAAGCGCACAGCTACCTCCGACAGAGGTGTCCCGGCGCTGGGGGCCCTCGGTAAGATTAAGCAAGCTATTGCCCAGAGTCACATGGTGCCGCCGGAGCCAGGGATCGAACCGTGAACCCTGTGGTCCGGAGTCAGGCACCCTGGCCGCTGCGCCACACCTCTTCCACTCTTTTACAGAGAGTCTTAGAAAGGATAGGAGAGTCATAGAGTGGAGCAAAGTAGTGTGCAGTGGTGTAGAGTGGAGTGGATAGAATGTCATATAGTGGAGTGGAGTGGAATAGAATGTCATGTAGTGGAGTGGAGTGGTGTGTAGTGGAGTAGCTTAGTGTGGAATAAAGTGGAGTTGAGTAGAGTGTTGTAGAGTGGAGCAGCGTACAGTAGAGTGAGGTAAAGTAGAGTGGCATAGAGTGGAGTGGAGTAGAGTGTCTTATAATGGAAAAGAGTGTTGAGTAGTAGAATACAGTAGAGTAGATTGTCGTGGAGTGGCGTAGAGTGGAGTAGAGTGTCTTAGAGTGGAGTGGCATACAGTAGAGTGGCATAAAGTGGAGTAGAGTATCTTAGAGTGGAGTGGCATACAGTGGAGTGGCATAAAGTGGAGTAGAGTGTCTTAGAGTGGAGTGGCATACAGTGGAGTGGCATAACGTGGAGTAGAGTGTCTTAGAGTGGAATGGCATACAGTGGAGTGGCATAAAGTGGAGTAGAGTGTCTTAGAGTGGAGTGGCATACAGTGGAGTGGCATAACGTGGAGTAGAGTGTCTTAGAGTGGAATGGCATACAGTGGAGTGGCATAAAGTGGAGTAGAGTGTCTTAGAGTGGAGTGGCATACAGTAGAGTGGCATAAAGTGGAGTAGAGTATCTTAGAGTGGAGTGGCATACAGTGGAGTGGCATAAAGTGGAGTAGAGTGTCTTAGAGTGGAGTGGCATACAGTGGAGTGGCATAAAGTGGAGTAGAGTGTCTTAGAGTGGAGTGGCATACAGTGGAGTGGCATAAAGTGGACTAGAGTGTCAGAGTGGAGTACAGTTCTGTGGAGTAGAGTATCTTAGAGTGGAGTGGCATACAGTGGAGTGGCATAAAGTGGAGTAGAGTGTCTTAGAGTGGAGTGGCATACAGTGGAGTGGCATAAAGTGGAATAGAGTGATAGAGTGGAGTACAGTTCCGTGGAGTAGAGTATTGTAGAGTGCAGTAAAAGTTTGTGGAATGGCACAGAATGAAGTAACGTGGAGTTGAGTGTCATAGAGTGGAGTGTCAGAGAAGAGTTGCGTAGAATGTAGGGGCATAGAGTTGAACAGAGTGTTGTAGAGTGGAGTCTCATGGAACGGAGTAGAGTGTAGTAGAGTCTTGTAGAGTAGAGTGATGCAGAGTGGAGATAAGTGACATGGAATGGCATAAAGTGAAGTGGCATAGAGTGTAGTAGAGTATCGTAGAATGTCATAGAGGGAAGTAGAGTGCCAAACAGTGGAGTGGCGTAGAGTGGATTATTGTAGAGTGAATGGCAAAGAGTTGAGCGGAATAGACTGTCACAGAGTGGAGTGTCATGAAGCGGAGTGGTGTAGGCTGCAGTGGAGTAGAGCGTCAGAGTGGAGTAGTGTGTCTTGGAGTAAATGTAAGTGCCAGCATTTGTAAAGCGCACAGCTACCTCCGACAGAGGTGTCCCGGCGCTGGGGGCCCTCGGTAAGATTAAGCAAGCTATTGCCCAGAGTCACATGGTGCCGCCGGAGCCAGGGATCGAACCGTGAACCCTGTGGTCCGGAGTCAGGCACCCTGGCCGCTGCGCCACACCTCTTCCACTCTTTTACAGAGAGTCTTAGAAAGGATAGGAGAGTCATAGAGTGGAGCAAAGTAGTGTGCAGTGGTGTAGAGTGGAGTGGATAGAATGTCATATAGTGGAGTGGAGTGGAATAGAATGTCATGTAGTGGAGTGGAGTGGTGTGTAGTGGAGTAGCTTAGTGTGGAATAAAGTGGAGTTGAGTAGAGTGTTGTAGAGTGGAGCAGCGTACAGTAGAGTGAGGTAAAGTAGAGTGGCATAGAGTGGAGTGGAGTAGAGTGTCTTATAATGGAAAAGAGTGTTGAGTAGTAGAATACAGTAGAGTAGATTGTCGTGGAGTGGCGTAGAGTGGAGTAAAGTACCGTGGGGTAGCATAGAGTGGAGTAGCATAGACTTAAGTGTCGTAGTGGAATGTCATATAGTGAAGTGGCGTAGAATGGAGTGGCATAAATTGGAGTGGAGTGGAGTGGCATAGAGTGGAATAATGTGGAGTGTCATAGAGAGGAGTAGAGTGCCATAGAGTGGAATGGAATAGAGTGAGGTGGCAGAGAGTGTGGTGGCAGAGAGTTGAGTGTAGCAGGTTGTCGTAGAGTCGAGTGGCGTACAGCGTCCCGGAGTAGAATGTGGAAGAGTGGAGTGGAGTAGAGTGGAGTAGAGTGTCATTGAGTGGAGTGTCATAGAGTGGAATGGAGTAAGTGTAGTGATGAAGAGTGTCAGAATGGAGTAGAGTAGTGTAGACTGGAGTGGTGCAGAGTTATGTGAAGTGGTGTGGAGTAGCATAGAGTGGAGTAGAGTGTTGTGCAGTGGTGTGGTGTAGAGTGGCATAGGGTGGAATGGCATAGACTGTAGTGTAGTGGAGCAGAATTGCCTAGAGTGGAGTAGAGTGTTGTGCAGTGGTGTGGTGTAGAGTGGCATAGGGTGGAATGGCATAGACTGTAGTGTAGTGGAGCAGAATTGCCTAGAGTGGAGTAGAGTGTTGTGCAGTGGTGTGGTGTAGAGTGGCATATGGTGGAATGGCATAGACTGTAGTGTAGTGGAGCAGAATTGCCTAGAGTGGAGTAGAGTGGCGTAAAGTGGAGTAGCGAGGCATGGAGTAGAGAGGCATGAAGTGGAGTGGAGTGGTGTAGAGGCTCATTCACTTTTGAACTCCATCGCTGTTATTTTGGGAATGCTTCAGCACCTACTTGTGGCACCTAATGCATGTGCCTGAAAGTGAGGAATAGAATGAAGTAATGCTATTAGTTAAGAGCACTGAACAAAATAAACCAGCTGTTAGACAGAACATTGCTCCTCACAGGCTTGCAAGAGTGATGAGCTGGTAGTGACAGAGACAAGAAGAGCCAGCCAAGCAGAAAGCTAGGAAGCAGGAAACCTTTTCAAAGAAATACAACACATTTACTGCTGTCGACTAGCACACAAGAAAAACAACTGAAAAAACAAGCATTGGCAAAGATCTATTGGCTCTGGGGTGCGAGCTGCTGTGCTACATAACTTAAATTTCTACGGGTGTTTCTGAGCTTGAAAATGATCACCACGAGAACCATTGGTCCCTGAGGAACAAGACAATGCACTGGCTCAATATGAACCGTGCAATTCCTAACGGAAGAAAAAGCAGGGTGCTGATGGTTCGACGTGTTCCTTGGGTGGGCCCTACAAAGAAATCTGTGGTTGGAGATTGTGTAGTGGTGACCTTTGAGGACCCACATACAGCACGCTATATATGTTCCTGTCCCAACGGGGAAGGTTCTTATGTTATCCCTAGACTCTTGTCCTTTTTCTACCCCCCACCCCCTAAAAAACCTTTGAATGATGGATGGTCACTGGTACAGCGTCATCCTTGGAGGACTTACTCCTCTAATTACCAAGATTCCTTTATGTGCTGGAATGGCCTACCCACCCAGAATAGGTTTGGTAGCCTTGAGGAGGTAGACTGACTTATAAGGCATCCAACGCCCAATGTAGAATTAATGGTCTCTGCAACTTTTATGGCAGGGCCTCTTGTAAGTCCTTCTATAATGACCGACTCCAATCATGGACATATGGAAAGCTATTCAACTCCGACACTAGCACAAACTGATAATGTTGAGGAATGTACAGTTGATAAGACTAGTTCTTTATCCAGGGTACTGATTTTGGACGCAGAATTAAGGTTAGACGATCCACAGCAAGATAGTGTAGCCCCCCCCTTGGTACCATCGGTTCCTAATGTTGAATCTGATCCCCCCGGTACAGAGTCAACCCCACATTTGTTTTTCCTGTCATGGAATATCGCTGGAGTAGGCAAAAATCTGAGAGACCCAGAATGGGCAGATTATGTCGACACCAGCGACTTTTGCCTATTGCAAGAAACTTGGGCACTGGATATTCCACACAGGATGGGATACAAAACTTTTGGCATTAAGGCCACTCAGTCCGCTAGGGGAAGGCCATGCGGGGGATTGATCATATGGCTTAAAATTACTTTAGCCATAAGAGTTGATGTCATAGATACAGGAACCCCCGACATTCTGGCCTTAAAAATTACATCAACTGAAGGGGGTGAATACTACATTATTAATGTCTATAATAGACCGATAGGGTATTCCAAAGCTTCGCCCACCTTGGAAAAGAATGCCCACCTTGGAAATTCTGGATACCTTTTTAAAGAGGGTGGTGGGAGAAATCCCTGTAATATTAGGGGGCGATCTAAATTGCAACTTTGAACCGATCCTTGGGATTTCCGATGTTCTTCAAGAAGAAGACCAAGCATATAACATCCCCCAGCTTGACACCGTGAATTATGTCCCGTGTAGCACTCTGGCGGTTCAATTATTGAGGCTAACAGTTGATCATGGCCTCAGAGCGTGCAATGGTCGCCTTTCGTCAGATCTTATAAAACAACCTACCTTTGGGAAATCGAACAGTAGATTAGATTTTATTCTTGTTTCTTTGACTATTTGGCATTTTATGATTGATTTTAAAGTATCATCGAGGGTAGAGAGTGATCACTTTCCCCTGGAACTTTTTATTGATCCGCACATAATTAGAGACACTTACGACCTGGCAACATGTGAGGTGGTTACTGATGTCCAATGTGAGCAGGCACACATAATTAATAACAACAGACGTGCTTTAAAATGGCCACATCTTTTAAGGGAGGGTAAGACCTTGGCTGCAGTTTATTCATTGTTTAACAGCACTTTTTCACCTCTAGTAGGTCAATCTTTATCTACTGATAACTGTGCTCATTTTGTTGAGTTACACAAAGGTTTCTTTGATGAATTGAGAGTTCATATGTCCAAACTGCCCAAGATGAATCAGCAAAATGTACGCGTGGGATGCCATGGGAAACTTTGGTATGACCATGCTTGTAAATTGGCTAAGAGGAACCTCCTTTATGCGATTAAAAACAAAACCCAAGATGATGTTAGACTCGCTAGGGAGGAGTACAAGCGAGTCCAAAGGGTAGCACAGAAAACATGGGAAGAGTCAATTTGGGCTGATATGTTGTCTGCTGCAAAACTTAATGATAATGTTGGCTTTTGGAGGTTGGTTGCAAATGGGGGCCATGCCGGTAGACCTGTGAGGGACTCGTTCATTGATGAAATGACATGGGTGACGCACTTTTCCAATTTGTATAAACCATATGATGACGGTAAGGAAGAGGAGCTCCCACGTCCACTACCACTACCTGTGTGTCTTGATTTTACTTTGGAAGAAACATATAGGGCAATCAATGAACTTAAACATAACAAAGCCCCTGGGCCAGACAAAATATCGGGTGACCTCTATAAACATGTACCTGAAGTTTGGGCACCCTATATTAATCGTTTGTTTAATGCTCTGTCCATTAATTGTAGTTTTCCTGATAGTTGGCGTGCAGCAGAAGTTGTTCCCATTTTTAAAAAGGGAATAAGGTCTGTTCCCTCTAATTACAGACCTATTAGTTTAATGGACACTCTGCAAAAACTTTATGCCAAGCATCTGCTTTTCAGGATAAATGACTGGTTGGAGGACTCGGCCATACTTTCCAAATTTCAGGCAGGCTTCAGGTCTAAGACCAGCACGATAGACCAGGTCTTTAGATTTTGTTGTCTGATTTGGAAGTATGTTTACATTCGGAAAGGACACCTGTATGTAGCCTTTATCGATTTGAGGGCGGCATTCGACCTTGTTCCTCGCAATCTGCTATGGAGATCATTAAACATAGCCGGTCTGCCAGACAGCCTTTTGGTCCACAATATTGAATTGCATGCTAGAAATCACGCAAATATCAGATGGGGTCCGAAAGGTGAACTGACGCGTGATATCCCGATCAAGCGTGGTGTCCGACAGGGATGCGTCCTGGCCCCAACTCTATTTTCTATTTTTGTTAATGATGTGCCTGATTATCTCAATACTTGCAATAACGATTCACCACAACTGAATGGAGAGAGAGTGCCTGCGTTGCTCTTCGCGGATGATACCATCTTAATATCCCAAACCAAGAAGGGCCTCCAGGCACTCTTAAACTCCTTCAGCAGTTACTTTGAGACTAAAGGGCTAGAAATAAATATTGACAAAACAAAATGTATGGCTTTAAATCCTATTAGACCGGATAGAGGGAACCTGACCCTGAATGGGGAAACTTTAGGTACTGTAGAGAATTTTACTTATTTGGGGGTGGTACTTGACTCAAAGTTGACATGGAAAGCGCAAATCGAAAAAAGTAAGGTGTCATATGCCCATAATGCAAAACCTATAATTTGTAGATTGAATGCTAGTACAAGTAAAAGTGTAACTCCCGTACTTGAACTTTTTAAATTTAAAATTCAATCCGCAGCTTTATATGGGGCTGAGATATGGGGTCCTTGGGCCAGGGAGAGTTTCCAAGGGCTCGATAACAAATTTATGAGATCGATTGTAAAGGTCCCAACCAGCACACCTTTAATACCTCTTCATCTCGATTTGAACTTTAAACGAACCGACCACCTAGTTATTATAAGACCGTTAATGTTCTGGATTAGGATTTGGTCCACTCCGGAACTGGTAGATTACAGAAATGGTCTCCAAGAAGTATTGAATCTGGACTCCTTCAATTCCATTCGGTGGTTCGGGCATGTTAAAAAATGGTTTAACAATCTGGGGTTGAGTTCCTTCTGGGAAAACCCAGAGAATTTACCAGCTCTTGCCAAAAATACAGTAAAAAGAGCATACTGGTGTTTCATGAATGACAGATATATTCATGATAGTAGAACCGGCACCCTAACCAATCATTTTTTAACCTTTAAAACTGAACCATGTTTTGAATCGTTTTTGGACGAAATAGAGCCTCCCCTTGCTAAGACTCTCTTCCTGAAGTTCAGGTATGGGAACCTCATGCTGAAATCTAATACTGAGCGTTGGACAAATAAAAAACTGGATTGTCCTAATAATATAAGTGAGAGATGCCCTATGTGCTCAGATATATGTAAGGAGAATGAGGTGCATATGTTATTCATATGCAAAGCATACCAGAAAGCTCGAAAAAAATGGCTCAAACCAATGTGTGCTCTTTTAGGCACTAGATCTTGTTATATAGCATACAGGATCCTAAAAACTAATACTGCACAGTTTATCGTATTCAGTATCAGTAGGTTTCTTCATTCAGTTTTTATTGTCCGAAAGAAAATGGGACAGGTACTTTGAAGATGGATAGATTTTAAATAGTGAATTCTGCTGTTAAAACTGTATTTGCCTGCTGAATGAACTATGTCCTTGATTTAATTGGTGAGAATTAACTTTACACCTTATTACTGTAATTATTGTTTTAATTGATCTTACACATGTATTATGTTCTAAATGTATGAGTTAATGAATGTATTTATGTGTGTCTTTTATGGCCGTTGGCCGAAATAAAGAAATAAAGAAATAAAGAAATAAATTTTAAAAAAATGTGGTATATATGGCCAGACCAAGTAACACTGTTTTTTTTTACTTTAAACTAATCACATTTGGGTAATTGTTACCTTCCCATGGAGATCTTAGCCCCTCTTCTAATGATGCTCAAGTACCTCCTGCCTCTCCTGTGAGATCTTAGCCCCTCTTCTTGTGATGTTCAGGTTCCTCCTGCCTCTCCTGTGAGATCTTAGCCCCTCTTCTAATGACGTTGAGGTACCTCCTGCCTCTCCTGTGAGATCTTAGCCCCTCTTCTAATGATGTTGAGGTACCTCCTACCTCTCCTGTGAGATCTTAGCGTCTCATCTAATGATGTTGAGGTACCTCCTGCCTCTCCTGTGAGATCTTAGCCCCTCTTCTTGTGATGTTCAGGTACCTCCTGCCTCTCCTGTGAGATCTTAGCCCCTCTTCTTATGATGTTCAGGTACCTCCTGCCTCTCCTGTGAGATCTTAGCCCCTCTTCTTGTGATGTTCAGGTACCTTCTGCCTCTCCTGTGAGATCTTAGCCCCTCTTCTTATGATGTTCAGGTACCTCCTACCTCTCCTGTGAGATCTTAGCCTCTCTTCTTCTGATGTTCAGGTACCTCCTTCCTTTCCTGTGAGATCTTAGCCTCTCTTCTAATGACGTTGAGGTACCTCCTGCCTCTCCTGTGAGATCTTAGCCTCTCTTCTTCTGATGTTCAGGTACCTCCTTCCTTTCCTGTGAGATCTTAGCCCCTCTTCTTGTGATGTTCAGGTTCCTCCTGCCTCTCCTGTGAGATCTTAGCCCCTCTTCTAATGACGTTGAGGTACCTCCTGCCTCTCCCGTGAGATCTTAGCCCCTCTTCTAATGATGTTGAGGTACCTCCTGCCTCTCCCGTGAGATCTTAGCCTCTCTTCTAATGGTGTTGAGGTACCTCCTGCCTCTCCTGTGAGATCTTAGCCCCTCTTCTAATGATGTTGAGGTACCTCCTGCCTCTCCTGTGAGATCTTAGCCCCTCTTCTAATGATGTTGAGGTACCTCCTGCCTCTCCTGTGAGATCTTAGCCCCTCTTCTAATGATGTTGAGGTACCTCCTGCCTCTTCTGTGAGATCTTAGCCCCTCTTCTAATGATGTTGAGGTACCTCCTGCCTCTTCTGTGAGATCTTAGAGCCTCTTCTTGTGATGTTCAGTTACATCCAGCCTTCCCAGAGGAGTCTAGAGACCTCTTCACATTATGTTCCAGCCTTCCCTATGGGATCTTAGCCCCTCTTCTTGTAATGTTCAGGTAACTCTTACCTTCCCTGAGGAGTCTAGACCCTCTTCTCATGATGTTCAATTACCCCTTACCTTTCCCATGGAGGTCTAGTTCCTCTTCACTAATGTTTAGGTAACGCTTACCTTCCCCATGGGGTTGTTTGGTGTGTTCACAACAATGGCTTTGGTGCGTTTGGTGAACTTGGCCGACAGCTCCGCCGGGTCCAACCACCAATCTGTGCTGCTGGCCGGATTATGGCCTTCTGCAGGACCCTACAAATGTAAGAGAAGGCGGTTCAGGAACAGTCAGATTTGCGTGCCAAATCTAAACACGTTTGGGCAACAGTGCACGTACACAGAGGGACAAGAAAACCCATCACAGAAACCGGTGGGACCACCAGGGAGGCGCATGAAGCTTTGATAAACAAGTACGGTCTCAGCTAAGAAGCGTATCTCAATATGCAGGTCCTGCAATACTCACAGGCCGCAGAGGAATGTAGACAGGCGTCCCTCCAGCCATCCGCACCATGGGTTCATAGCAGTTAAAGAACGGCTCGATGAGAATCACCTGGGCAAGGACACAAAGAACAGGGTACCTCGTTAGGTCAGTCGAGATGCTGGCGGACCGCCTATATCAAAGACAGCCACAGCCTCCACGCTCACACAAAACTCTGCTCCACACACAGTACTACAAACACAGACCAGGGGAGCAGAGCGGCCACCAATAAGACTTCCCTGTACTTTTGGAACCTGTAGGAGCCTAGACCCAGGGAGCAGAGCGACCACCAATCAGACTTCTCTGTACTTTTGAAACCTGTAAGAGCATAGCCCAGAGGAGCAGAGCGACCACCAATCAGACTTCTCTGCAAGCCCAGGGGAGCAGAGCGGCCACCAATCAGACTTCTCTGTACTTTTGAAACCTGTAAGAGCCTAGCCCAGAGGAGCAGAGCGGCCACCAATCAGACTTCTCTGTACTTTTGAAACCTGTAAGAGCATAGCCCAGAGGAGCAGAGCGACCACCAATCAGACTTCCCTGTACTTTTGAAACCTGTAAGAGCATAGCCTAGAGGAGCAGAGCAGCCACCAATCAGACTTCTCTGTACTTTTGAAACCTGTAAGAGCATAGCCCAGAGGAGCAGAGCGACCACCAATCAGACTTCTCTGCAAGCCCAGGGGAGCAGAGCGGCCACCAATCAGACTTCTCTATACTTTTGAAACCTGTAAGAGCATGGCCCCACAGGAGCAGAGCGGCTGCCAATCAGACTTCTCTGTAAGCCCAGAGGAGCAGAGCGTCCGCCACTAAGACTTCTCTATACTTTTGAAACCTGTTAGAGCTTAGCCCGAAGGAGCAGAGGGGCCACCAATCAGACTTCTCTGTACTTTGGAACCTGTAAGAGCTTAGCCCAGAGGAGCAGAGCGGCACCAATCAGACTCCTCTGTACTGTTGGAACCTGTAAGAGTTTAGCCCGGGGGAGCGGAGCAGCCACCAATCAGACTTCTCAGTACTTTTGGAACCTGTAAGAGCATGGCCCCACAGGAGCAGAGCGGCCGCCAATCACACTTCTCTATACTTTTCAAACCTGTAAGAGCATGGCCAATTGGAACAGAGTGGCCATCAATCACACTTCTCAGTAATTTTGGAACCTGTGAGGTCATAGCCCAACAGGAGCAGAGCGGTCGCCAATCAGACTTCTCTGTACTTATGTAACCTGTAAGAGCATAGCCCAGAGGAGCAGAGCGGCCACCAATCATGCTTCTCTATACTTTTGAAACCTGTAAGAGCATAGCCAACTGAAACAGAGCGGCCACCAATCACACTTCTCAGTAATTTTGGAACCTGTAAGAGCATAGCCCAACAGGAGCAGAGCGGCCACCAATAAGACTTCCCTGTACTTTTTGAACATGTAAGAGCATAGCCCAGAGAAGAGCGGCCCCCAATCAGAGTTCCCTGTACTTTTGAAACCTGTAAGAGCATAGCCCACTGGAGAAGAGCGGCCGCCAATCATACTTCTCTATACCTTTGGAACCTGTAAGAGCCTAGCCCAGAGGAGCAGAGCGGCCACCAATCAGACTTCTCTATACCTTTGGAACCTGTAAGAGCCTAGCCCAGGGGATCAGAGCGGCCACGAATCAGACTTCTCTCTAATTTTGGAGCCTGTAAGAGCCTAGCCCAGGGGAGCAGAGCGGCCACCAATCAGACTTCTCCATACTTTTGAAACTTGTAAGAGCCTAGCCCAGAGGAGCAGAGCGGCCACCAATCAGACTTCTCTGTACTTTTGAAACCTGTAAGAGCCTAGCCCAGAGGAGCAGAGCGGCCACCAATCAGACTTCTCTGTACTTTTGAAACCTGTAAGAGCCTAGCCCAGAGGAGCAGAGCGGCCACCAATCAGACTTCTCTCTACTTTTGGAACCTGTAAGAGCCTAGCCCAGAGGAGCAGAGCGGCCACCAATCAGACTTCTCAGTAATTTTGGAACCTGTAAGAGCATAGCCCAACAGGAGCAGAGCGGCCGCCAATCAGACTTCTCAGTACTTTTGGAACCTGTAAAAACATAGCCCAGAGGAGCAGAGCGGCCTCCAATCAGACTTCTCTGTACTTATGGAACCTGTAAGAGCATAGCCCACTGGAGAAGAGCGGCAACCAATCAGACTTCTCTGTAAGCCCAGAGGAGCAGAGCGGCTACCAATCATACTTCTCTATACTTTTGGAACCTGTAAGAGCATAGCCTGGGGGATCAGAGCGGCCACGAATCAGACTTCTCTGTACTTTTTGAACCTGTAAGAGCATAGCCCAGAGAAGAGCGGCCACCAATCAGACTTCTCTGTACTTTTGAAACCTGTAAAAGCATAGCCCAGAGGAGCAGAGCGGCCAACAATCAGACTTCTCAGTACTTTTGGAACCTGTAAAAGCATAGCCCAGAGTAGCAGAGCGGCCACCAATCAGACTTCTCCATACTTTTGAAACTTGTAAAAGCATAGCCCAGAGGAGCAGAGCGACCACCAATCAGATTTCTCCTTACATATGGAACCTGTGAGAGCGTATTCCAGAGGAGCAGAGCGGTCACTAATCAGACTTCTCAGTACTTTTGGAACCTGTAAGAGCATAGCCCAGAGGAGCAGAGCGGCCACCAATCAGACTTCTCTTTACTTTTGGAACCTGTAAGAGCCTAGCCCAGAGGAGCAGAGAGGCCGCCAATCACACTTCTCTGTATGCCCTGGGGAGCAGAGCGGCCACCAATCAGACTTCTCAGTACTTTTGGAACCTGTAAGAGCATAGCCCAGAGGAGCAGAGCAGCCACCAATCAGACTTCTCCGTACTTTTGGAACCTGTAAGAAGATAGAACAGTGGAGCAGAGCGGCCACCAATTAGACTTCTCTATACTTTTGGAACCTGTAAGAGCTTAGCCAGGAGGAGCAGAGCAGCCGCCAATCAGACTTCTCTGTACTTTTGGAACCTGTAAGAGCCTAGCCCAGGGGAAGAGAGCGGCCACCAAACAGACTTCTCTGTAAGCCCAGAGGAGCAGAGCGGCCACCAATCAGATTTCTCCATACATATGGAACCTGTGAGAGCGTATTCCAGAGGAGCAGAGCGGCCACTAATCAGACTTCTCTATACTCTTGAAACCTGTAAGAGCATAGCCCAGAGGAGCAGAGCGGCCACCAATCAGACTTCTCTGTACTTTTGGAACCTGTAAGAGCATAGCCTGGGGGAGCAAAGCGGCCGCCAATCAGACTTCTCTGTACTTTTGGAACTTGTAAGAGCATAGCCTGGGGGAGCAAAGCGGCCGCCAATCAGACTTCTCTGTACTTTTGGAACCTGTAAGAGCATAGCCCAGAGGAGCAGAGTGGCCACCAATCAGACTTCTCTGTACTTTTGAAACCTGTAAGAGCTCAGCCCGGAGGAGAAGAGCGGCCACCAATCAGACTTCTCTGTACTTTTGAAACCTGTAAGAGCCTAGCCCAGAGGAGCAGAGCGGCCACCAATTAGACTTCTCTCTACTTTTGGAACCTGTAAGAGCCTAGCCCAGAGGAGCAGAGCGGCCACCAATCAGACTTCTCAGTAATTTTGGAACCTGTAAGAGCATAGCCCAACAGGAGCAGAGCGGCCGCCAATCAGACTTCTCAGTACTTTTGGAACCTGTAAAAACATAGCCCAGAGGAGCAGAGCGGCCTCCAATCAGACATCTCTCTACTTTTGGAACCTGTAAGAGCCTAGCCCAGAGGAGCAGAGCGGCCACCAATCAGACTTCTCAGTAATTTTGGAACCTGTAAGAGCATAGCCCAACAGGAGCAGAGCGGCCGCCAATCAGACTTCTCAGTACTTTTGGAACCTGTAAAAACATAGCCCAGAGGAGCAGAGCGGCCTCCAATCAGACTTCTCTGTACTTATGGAACCTGTAAGAGCATAGCCCACTGGAGAAGAGCGGCCACCAATCAGACTTCTCTGTAAGCCCAGAGGAGCAGAGCGGCTACCAATCATACTTCTCTATACTTTTGGAACCTGTAAGAGCATAGCCTGGGGGATCAGAGCGGCCACGAATCAGACTTCTCTGTACTTTTTGAACCTGTAAGAGCATAGCCCAGAGAAGAGCGGCCACCAATCAGACTTCTCTGTACTTTTGAAACCTGTAAAAGCATAGCCCAGAGGAGCAGAGCGGCCACCAATCAGACTTCTCCATACTTTTGAAACTTGTAAAAGCATAGCCCAGAGGAGCAGAGCGACCACCAATCAGATTTCTCCTTACATATGGAACCTGTGAGAGCGTATTCCAGAGGAGCAGAGCGGTCACTAATCAGACTTCTCAGTACTTTTGGAACCTGTAAGAGCATAGCCCAGAGGAGCAGAGCGGCCACCAATCAGACTTCTCTTTACTTTTGGAACCTGTAAGAGCCTAGCCCAGAGGAGCAGAGAGGCCGCCAATCACACTTCTCTGTATGCCCTGGGGAGCAGAGCGGCCACCAATCAGACTTCTCAGTACTTTTGGAACCTGTAAGAGCATAGCCCAGAGGAGCAGAGCAGCCACCAATCAGACTTCTCCGTACTTTTGGAACCTGTAAGAAGATAGAACAGTGGAGCAGAGCGGCCACCAATTAGACTTCTCTATACTTTTGGAACCTGTAAGAGCTTAGCCAGGAGGAGCAGAGCAGCCGCCAATCAGACTTCTCTGTACTTTTGGAACCTGTAAGAGCCTAGCCCAGGGGAAGAGAGCGGCCACCAAACAGACTTCTCTGTAAGCCCAGAGGAGCAGAGCGGCCACCAATCAGATTTCTCCATACATATGGAACCTGTGAGAGCGTATTCCAGAGGAGCAGAGCGGCCACTAATCAGACTTCTCTATACTCTTGAAACCTGTAAGAGCATAGCCCAGAGGAGCAGAGCGGCCACCAATCAGACTTCTCTGTACTTTTGGAACCTGTAAGAGCATAGCCTGGGGGAGCAAAGCGGCCGCCAATCAGACTTCTCTGTACTTTTGGAACTTGTAAGAGTATAGCCTGGGGGAGCAAAGCGGCCGCCAATCAGACTTCTCTGTACTTTTGGAACCTGTAAGAGCATAGCCCAGAGGAGCAGAGTGGCCACCAATCAGACTTCTCTGTACTTTTGAAACCTGTAAGAGCTCAGCCCGGAGGAGAAGAGCGGCCACCAATCAGACTTCTCCGTACTTTTGAAACCTGTAAGAGCATAGCCCACAGGAGCAGAGCGGCCGCCAATCAGACTTCTCCATACTTTTGAAACCTGTAAGAGGATAGCCTGGGGGAGCAGAGCGGCCACCAATCAGACTTCTTTGTACTTTTGAAACTTGTAAAAGCATAGCCCAGAGGAGCAGAGCGGCCACCAATCAGATTTCTCCATACATATGGAACCTGTGAGAGCGTATTCCAGAGGAGCAGAGCGGTCACTAATCAGACTTCACTGTACTTTTGGAACCTGTAAGAGCCTAGCCCAGAGGAGCAGAGCGGCCACCAATCAGACTTCTCTGTACTTTTGAAACCTGTAAGAGCCTAGCCCAGAGGAGCAGAGCGGCCACCAATCAGACTTCTCTCTACTTTTGGAACCTGTAAGAGCCTAGCCCAGAGGAGCAGAGCGGCCACCAATCAGACCTCTCAGTAATTATGGAACCTGTAAGAGCATAGCCCAACAGGAGCAGAGCGGACGCCAATCAGACTTCTCAGTACTTTTGGAACCTGTAAAAACATAGCCCAGAGGAGCAGAGCGGCCTCCAATCAGACTTCTCTGTACTTATGGAACCTGTAAGAGCATAGCCCACTGGAGAATAGCGGCCACCAATCAGACTTCTCTGTAAGCCCAGAGGAGCAGAGCGGCTACCAATCATACTTCTCTATACTTTTGGAACCTGTAAGAGCATAGCCTGGGGGATCAGAGCGGCCACGAATCAGACTTCTCTGTACTTTTTGAACCTGTAAGAGCATAGCCCAGAGAAGAGCGGCCACCAATCAGACTTCTCTGTACTTTTGAAACCTGTAAAAGCATAGCCCAGAGGAGCAGAGCGGCCACCAATCAGACTTCTCCATACTTTTGAAACTTGTAAAAGCATAGCCCAGAGGAGCAGAGCGACCACCAATCAGATTTCTCCTTACATATGGAACCTGTGAGAGCGTATTCCAGAGGAGCAGAGCGGTCACTAATCAGACTTCTCAGTACTTTTGGAACCTGTAAGAGCATAGCCCAGAGGAGCAGAGCGGCCACCAATCAGACTTCTCTTTACTTTTGGAACCTGTAAGAGCCTAGCCCAGAGGAGCAGAGAGGCCGCCAATCACACTTCTCTGTATGCCCTGGGGAGCAGAGCGGCCACCAATCAGACTTCTCAGTACTTTTGGAACCTGTAAGAGCATAGCCCAGAGGAGCAGAGCAGCCACCAATCAGACTTCTCCGTACTTTTGGAACCTGTAAGAAGATAGAACAGTGGAGCAGAGCGGCCACCAATTAGACTTCTCTATACTTTTGGAACCTGTAAGAGCTTAGCCAGGAGGAGCAGAGCAGCCGCCAATCAGACTTCTCTGTACTTTTGGAACCTGTAAGAGCCTAGCCCAGGGGAAGAGAGCGGCCACCAAACAGACTTCTCTGTAAGCCCAGAGGAGCAGAGCGGCCACCAATCAGATTTCTCCATACATATGGCACCTGTGAGAGCGTATTCCAGAGGAGCAGAGCGGCCACTTATCAGACTTCTCTATACTCTTGAAACCTGTAAGAGCATAGCCCAGAGGAGCAGAGCGGCCACCAATCAGACTTCTCTGTACTTTTGGAACCTGTAAGAGCATAGCCTGGGGAAGCAAAGCGGCCGCCAATCAGACTTCTCTGTACTTTTGGAACTTGTAAGAGCATAGCCTGGGGGAGCAAAGCGGTCGCCAATCAGACTTCTCTGTACTTTTGGAACCTGTAAGAGCATAGCCCAGAGGAGCAGAGTGGCCACCAATCAGACTTCTCTGTACTTTTGAAACCTGTAAGAGCTCAGCCCGGAGTAGAAGAGCGGCCACCAATCAGACTTCTCCGTACTTTTGAAACCTGTAAGAGCATAGCCCACAGGAGCAGAGCGGCCGCCAATCAGACTTCTCTGTATGCCCCGGGGAGCAGAGCGGCCACCAATCAGACTTCTCAGTACTTTTGGAACCTGTAAGAGCCTAGCCCAGAGGAGCAGAGCAGCCACCAATCAGACTTCTCCGTACTTTTGGAACCTGTAAGAAGATAGAACAGTGGAGCAGAGCGGCCCCCAATTAGACTTCTCTATACTTTTGGAACCTGTAACGGAATGACCCCACAGGAGCAGAGCGTCCACCAATCAGACTTCTCTGTACTTTTGGAACCTGTAAGAGCATAGCCCAGAGGAGCAGAGCGGCCACCAATCAGACTTCTCTGCAAGCCCAGGGGAGCGGAGCGGCCACCAATAAGACTTCTCTGTACTTTTGGAACCTGTAAGAGCTTAGCCAGGAGGAGCAGAGCAGCCGCCAATCAGACTTCTCTGTACTTCTGGAACCTGTAAGAGCATAGCCCAGAGGAGCAGAGCGGCCACCAATCAGACTTTTCTGTACTTATGGAACCTGTAAGAGCATAGCCCAGGGGAGCAGGGCGGCCCCAATCAGACTTCTCGATACCTTTGGAACCTGTAAGAGCATAGCCCGGGGGAGCAGAACGGCCACCAATCAGACTTCTCTGTACTTTTGGAACCTGTAAGAGCATAGCCTGGAGGAGCAGAGCGGCCACCAATCAGACTTCTCTGTACTTTTGGAACCTGTAAGAGCATAGCCTGGAGGAGCAAAGCGGCCGCCAATCAGACTTCTCTGTACTTTTGGAACCTGTAAGAGCACAGACCAGAGGAGCAGAGCGGCCGCCAATCAGACTTCTCTGTACTTTTGGAACCTGTAAGAGCATAGCCTGGGGGAGCAGAGCGGCCCCAATCAGACTTCTCTGTACTTTTGGAACCTGTAAGAGCACAGACCAGAGGAGCAGAGCGGCCGCCAATCAGACTTCTCTGTACTTTTGGAACCTGTAAGAGCATAGCCTGGGGGAGCAAAGCGGCCGCCAATCAGACTTCTCTGTACTTTTGGAACCTGTAAGAGCACAGACCAGAGGAGCAGAGCGGCCGCCAATCAGACTTCTCTGTACTTTTGGAACCTGTAAGAGCATAGCCTGGGAGAGCAGAGTGGCCCCAATGAGACTTCTCTGTACTTTTGGAACCTGTAAGAGCACAGACCAGAGGAGCAGAGCGGCCGCCAATCAGACTTCTCTGTACTTTTGGGACCTGTAAGAGCATAGCCTGGGGGAGCAGAGCAACCCCAATCAGACTTCTCTGTACTTTTGGAACCTGTAAGAGCACAGACCAGAGGAGCAGAGCGGCTGCCAATCAGACTTCTCTGTACTTTTGGAACCTGTAAGAGCATAGCCTGGAGGAGCAAAGCGGCCACCAATCAGACTTCTCTGTACTTTTGGAACCTGTAAGAGCATAGCCTGGAGAAGCAGAGCGGCCACCAATCAGACTTCTCTGTACTTTTGGAACCTGTAAGAGCATAGCCTGGAGGAGCAAAGCGGCCGCCAATCAGACTTCTCTGTACTTTTGGAACCTGTAAGAGCACAGACCAGAGGAGCAGAGCGGCCGCCAATCAGACTTCTCTGTACTTTTGGAACCTGTAAGAGCATAGCCTGGGGGAGCGGAGCGGCCCCAATCAGACTTCTCTGTACTTTTGGAACCTGTAAGAGCACAGACCAGAGGAGCAGAGCGGCCGCCAATCAGACTTCTCTGTACTATTGGAACCTGTAAGAGCATAGCCTGGGGGAGCAGAGCGGCCCCAATCAGACTTCTCTGTACTTTTGGAACCTGTAAGAGCACAGACCAGAGGAGCAGAGCGGCCGCCAATCAGACTTCTCTGTACTTTTGGAACCTGTAAGAGCATAGCCTGGGGGAGCAGAGCAACCCCAATCAGACTTCTCTGTACTTTTGGAACCTGTAAGAGCACAGACCAGAGGAGCAGAGCGGCCGCCAATCAGACTTCTCTGTACTTTTGGAACCTGTAAGAGCACAGACCAGAGGAGCAAAGCGGCCACCAATCAGACTTCTCTGTACTTTTGGAACCTGTAAGAGCATAGCCTGGAGGAGCAAAGCGGCCACCAATCAGACTTCTCTGTACTTTTGGAACCTATAAGAACTTAGCCCGGGGGAGCAGAGCGGCCACCAATCAGACTTCTCTATACCTTTGGAACCTGTAAGAGCATAGCCCGGTGGAGCAAAGCATCCACCAATCAGACTTCTCTATACTTTTGAAACCTGTAATACCAAAGCCGGGAGGAGCAGAGCGTGATTTCCCAAATAGAGTGAAGTAGGGCAAGGCATCATGCTGCTCCCGTCGTGTTTTGTGGGAAGAACGAGTGGCCAGAATCGAATAGTGCCCCTAGATTTATAGCAAAGAACCTGGTGCCATCCAAAATGGATCCCCCATCCACGGTTCACACAGTCTCATTGTCACGTATGTGCCACACATGCTTAATGTCGACATGCACATGACATGCACACGGAATGTCAATGCAAAAGTATGGGTATAGCACCAGAAAAGACTACTAACTTGCATAAATCAGAGTGCTACCACCATGGCACGACAGTTGAGGGCATAGCCAGGATGCCCATGTCGACAAACAAGGGCCTGCTTGGTGCGTCTCTTCAGGGCACTGAGCCCATTCTCAATGATGGTATTACCATCCTCTGCCACGATGAGCCAGGTGTACTGAATAATCCTGGTGGAGACAGGGGCCATCGCTGCCTCCACATCAAGCATCTTCTTGAAGTTGACTATTCTTCGGTATGACCTCAACAAACACTTGTTGAACTAGACGAGCCTCAAAACATGGCTCTTCGACAGACCCCCTCCTTGATGGAATGGAACCTGCACCCCCCCCCAAACCCCCCCACCCCTAGCGCCTTGAGACCCTTACGGGTGAGTAGTCGCGCTTTAATAAACTCCTGATTGATTGCTCCTGATTGAGACGAGGCATCATTTCCTCTCCAGAGACTCTCCGTCGAGCCAGTTTTCTGGGTTCTCGCAGACTGACCAGGTGTGACTGCATCCTAGAGCACTGCTGAGCACGCTTCAATCTCTGGAACTGAAATCAAATGAATTCAACCCAAATTACTGGACGGTTAGTTTTAGCCTTTGAGGTAAATCTCTAAAAACCTTGTAAGTAGTCCGAGCCCAAGTGGTTCCAATCAGATCCAAAATACAGAAAACCAGAGATGGGTGCAATGCATGAATTATTTTCAGCCACTGGTAATTCCGCAGACCCCACCCAAGTTCACTGTTATTTTGCACACTATGCCACCTCAGGTTGGACCCAACCGTGTGAATATCAGTCTCAACCCTTCTCCAAGAGGAATGGTTGAGCCCAAACAGCCAGGCCAGGTCTGCTCTGAACACAAACAACCCAAGACCAGTTTCACCCTGACTGGGCCTCATCAGTTGGGTGCAGCTTGGTTGCACTGGCACGGGCAGCACAGATCCATATCTGGACATGCACGTAGCACTTAGTGAATCACACTGCAATAGACAAGAAATGATGGACGGAATGCTTGAATTGATTTCAGCTACTGGAAATTAGTTGGAATTGCATCCCAGTCCATGGCTATTTTGCACACCATGCCACCTCAGTTTGGACCCAACCATATGAGGGATAAAAAATAGATTTTGCATACATCAGGACTATCGGACCTATATTATGTTAGCATGATGCATCTATATGTACCCTTTTTGCTTGATATATATATATATATATATATATATATATATATATATATGTGCACAAACTCCTGACAAAGCCACTGCAGCTCAGGAACCGGAACAGCGAGGCAAGCAGGAGACGGACCACAAATGAAGAATCAAAGGTCTTTTATTGCCGGAAAGGTGTGGGGCAAGAGGGCAAGACGCGTTTCGGGCTTACAAAGCCCTTGTTCACATGCAGTGACCCAGTGATTTCTTTTTGGTTTTATAATGCCGTGAAACCCGCCTCCCCACCAGTTTGCTAATCAGGTCACATGATCATAGGGATAGAGAAAAGACTCTATCGTCTTAAAACACAAAGAGAAAGCATATCATAGACTCCTTACAAAGAGTCATATTTACAATACAATAAAAACTTTGACATAGTAAATCGATATTATTGATACAATGTCATCTCTTTTCATATGATTTGTATAATATTGCCGGATAAATCCATGTGCAAAAAACTATGCTTTGTGCAAATATAGCGACCTGTAAACATTGAGGGAGCGGGAAAAAATAGGAAGTGCAAATAACAAAGTTTCATTGAATCACTGTCTGCAATTCATGGAGTAGTCAATTTTGTGCATAAATGCAGTTAGAGGGAAGGAAAGAAGGAAAAAAGTGCTAATATATATATATATATGCTTTTCGCAGGGAGGGCAGCATTTATTTCCCCCTCGCGTATCTACTGCTAACAGAGTAGGCCGAAAACCATACAGACGCCATTTTCGAACTTTTGCTCGAACAGGGGCTGTAATCACGTGTTACTCTCCGGCAGTTGTCAAGCCCCAGTTCATCTGAGTTACGGGGAGCAGCTGAACCTAGGCTGTTCACTCGACTGTCCTGAGACTCAAGGTCGCATCTGGCTTTGGGTGCGATAAGCGCATTCCTGGAGACACCGTGCCTACACTCCCGGGCACCAAGACAAAAGGGAGTCACCCCCCCTGACCTTCCCAGTAATAAATAGTTAAGGTTTGAACTAATCATGTGTGCCATATATGGTCCTTCCCTGGAGCTTGAGGGTCAACTGGTGTTTTTCCTTTCACAGTGATTATATGTGTTGAACTGAAGAGTATATAACCTCATGTTTGAATACGAGCCAATAGTTTTCTCCACGCACCTTGAACGGGTGAGGATGGGTGAGGGTCAGAGAGGCTCCTCTATAGAGTATTATGCTTAATAAATGATTGAACTTTCTTCACTGCCAACTGACTCATAATTTGGTAATGGGATTGGGGCTATTGGTAAGTGTAGCCCTTTATGTTATTTTTTCCAGTACTTCAGTTGGCAAGTCTGCCGGGACTCCGTGATAGGGTCGTCCTCCCGTAACCGGGTAGAAAGGACAAAGAAAGGGGAGCTCAGGTCGAGCGGGTGGACGGACCGAAATTTTTTACTTACTCTGTTCTCGTGATCAGAGTGCCCCAGCTGCTAGTGACCCTTCGCCGTAGTCCTACGGGCGTAACCCAGCAGCTGACCGTGTTGGTCTTCAGGAGTTGGCAGTGGAGAATACGCAATTGTACCTGCGTGCACCAGGTGAGTGAATTGTTTTTGGTGTCTTTTGGAACGCGCTATTGAGCAGTGCTTTTGAAGCAATTAACTGTGTAGGATTTGGTGGTCAGTGTACCACGGAGAATTTTGGGGGTCTGACGAGGCAGCATTGTGCCTGCATGGGTAGACACTCCACGGACTTGTTTTGTGAATAATAGAGGCGCCGATCGGACGCCCTGGTGTGGCTCGTGTGGTGCACACCGGGCCGGACTGGTCTCGGAAAGGCCTGTGGTTATACCCTGGTAGCCTTGGGGACATATCTGAAGCGATGCTAAGGCAACAGGCTTAGTCAGAATAGTCCCAAGGGTGAACCAGGAAGACTGCAGGATGGTCTGTAGGACAGTCTGTGGTTATACCTGTCCGACGGTCTCTTGGTAGTCTTTGGACTGCTTGTTTTTGGTATCTGTTGGTCTGGAATCTGAATTGATTGATTCTCCTTGAACAGGAGTCGACGGGCTCTGTTCTTTGTTTGGAAATAAAAAAGAGACATGTCGTTTTGAAAATCTTTGTATGTACATATATATTGCTCTGTGTATGTTCAAATAGGAGTGCGGTTGAATATGTTGTGAATGGTTGAACATGGCCATGTTTGAAAGTCTGTTTCTTGAATGAGGAATATTTGTCAACAATCATTATGCCGTGTATTAGCAAATTGTGTTTTGGATGTTGTTGCCGCCGAAAAGACATGCGCTTGTCTGAAAGTCAATTTGCCCCACCCGAGGGCAGCCCGAGTTATGATATGTATGTAAAACATGGTATTACCCCTATCTTGTTTAATACCCTATGGCACAAATACACGAAGGATAATGTAGAGTTGTAATGGCTCTTAACAGGGTCTTTTGATGAGAAAAAGATACATTTTCTGCAAGATCAATTGTTCTCTAAGCGCAGTCGACAGGAAATGTTTGATTCCCTAAACATGTGGCAGAAGGAAGCAAAGCGTAGACGTATACGGGAGGAGAAATTATGTAGAATAAAGGGAGGTCAGACGATTACGCAGAAAGCCATAGCTTACGATAAAGCTCAAAACAAAAAGGGAATTGATTGTGCAGACAGACAATTTAGATTGCAAGTGGATAAGACCTATGTAGCCAGGACTGAGGCGGAGGATGAGATGGAGGATTTATTGGACACATGTCCACCTCCCCCTTATGCTCCACAACCTATATATCCTATCGCCCCCTCAACTCCAGCACAAGCCCCTTCAGCCTCTGCCCCTGTTGTTTCTTCTTCCTCTGTCTCTCCGGGAACGTCCTTTGTTTTATCTCCCTCCGCGTTTGAGACAGCTACTTTATGGTCTGATACGTTGCCATCCTCTGTTATATCCACAGCTGCTTTGTCTCCCCCTACCCTTGCATGCGTTTCCCAGTCTGCGAGCACGACCCCAACCCTAGCTGACCCATCATAAGTCTGAACTTGGGCCAGAGGAAGTGTACAGAAATGTTGAGGTTTTATTAAATTATCGAGGATGGATGCACCATAAATGTCCATCATGGGACTCTCAGCACCCTATACGAGAAGTCCATCCTATTTTTCACTCTGAAATACCGGAACTTAAAAATGATCAGGTTGTGGTGACTAGACCCAGTGTAGAGGTGTGAGTACAGGAGCAGTGGGTTTACACCCCTTGGAAGAGGAGTGAAATCCTCGCGCTCAAATCATAACTACCTGACCCCCGTAAAAATCCTACGGCCTATTATAAAGAACTCACAGAAGCAGCTTCTTCAGCTGGTATGACCCTTGCTGACGTAGAATTATTTTTTGCATTGTTGGTTCCTGTTGATGTATGGCGTCAGGTGCATGACCAGGATCATGCTCCGGAGTTAGGCGGAACTTGGGAACAGATAAAGGATTGGGATAAGGAACGAAAGCCTGGTGATAAACTGAAACCCGAACTATTGGCTTTACCTGGTCAGATCATAACTTACATGCATTCCTTAATTCTGCCTCGTAACGTGGATTGGGCTAAATTGACAGCATGTAAGCAGAAGAAAGACGAAAGCGTTTCTAATTTCTTCACTAGAATTGAAGGTGTATTCATTGACTTTAGTGGACAGGATTTATCAGTAGAAGGCGGTGTACGATTATTTGTTAATCGTTTTGTGACAAATTTGTTGCCGGAAGTCTCTGCGCGGCTACAAGCCGCTGAGAGTACTTGGACCACTTCTTCGCTCTCGGTAATATTGAGTACGGCCCAATATTACGAGAATCGGGAAAATGAGAGTAAGGATAAAAGCGAAGAGAAAACAAAAGATCTTAAGACACGAGTGTTGTTGCAACAAATTATCTGAGGTCGAGGGAGAGAGAGAGGCGGTAGAGGTTTCGTCCCGAGGGGGTCGGGAACAGGACGAGGCGGAGGGCCGGCTGTTGCTTTGGGACCAAACCAGTGCGCTTACTGTAAGGAGGAAGGGCATTCGCGATTCCAGTGTCCATTGTTGCTGGCTCAGAATGGGGCTATGAGAGGAAAAGGAAGAGGTCGAGGTGGTGTGGATCGCAGAGATATGCAGTGAGAGGGGGCAACTCATGTAGAATCAGAAAATAATTATTTCGATAATCCGAGAGGTAGGCAGTATTATAATGAGGACTATACAATGGATGCAACCGAAGGGTATGCCTATACATAGGACAGCCAAGGACAGAGTGGGGGCCAGGTGTCAGTACCCATTGATCAGCAAGGTCCTTATGTAAAGGCACATTTGAGAGGAACATCTGAAAAGTTTTTAGTGAATACGGGTGCAATGAATAGTTCTATTTCTCGCTTGCTGGTCCCAGGGGCTGCTCTGTCTAGGCAAAATAATGTTTTGGTGGGATTCTCGGGAATTCCGGTGGTGAGCCCCATTTCCAAACCTATTCCGTTTACTATTGGTCCAGTTACAGTAGACTCCCCATTTCTTTTGACTTCCCATTGTGGTGAAAATTTACTGGGCTTGGATTTGTTTAAGAAATGACATGCTAAAATTTATTGTTCACCTGATGGTGTTTATTTAACTATCAATTCCCCTGGCAAGCATACTTTGCAGTGTTTCACTAAAAATGAACCCCTCCCTCCTGAGTTTGCTGCTATTCCTGAGACGCTGTGGGCCACTGGAGATACAGATGTAGGATTATTGAAGATTCCTCCTGTTTCTATTACTTTGAAGCAAAATGCTCAACTTCCACGTACACCTCAGTACAAAATCTCTCCGGCAGGAGAGAAAGCTTTGCTTTCCATCATACAGAATTTGATAAAGAGGGGTGTAGTGGAGGAGACGGGTGCTAATATATGCAATAGTCCCATTTTACCGATCTTGAAAAAGGCCCCTGTTGGAAGTGATCCTGACTATGTTGATACTTATCGTTTTGTGATTGATTTGCGCAAAATTAATAAAATAGTGGTACCCTGGGGTTTCTGACATCACTACTATTCTCACTATGATTCCTCCCACTTTAAAATATTTTTCCATGATCGATTTGAAGAATGCTTTATTTAGCATTCCGATCCACCCTGATAGCCGTCATATTTTCGGCTTCTCATTATCTGGTCGCAGCTTCCAGTTTTGTCGCGCTCCCCAGGGGTACACAGAGAGTCCTAGTATTTATAGTCAGGCTTTGCAGACTTTGTTGGATGATTTGGTATTGCCCCCTGGTAATGTGCTTTTGCAATATGTCGATGTTGTGTTGGTGGCCTGTGACACTGAGGAAGGTTGTAAGGAAGCCACTGTTAAATTATTGTCTCATTTGGCGGCTAATGGCAATAGAGTATCTCTTTCTAAATGTCAACACTGTCGACAGGAGTTGACCTATTTAGGTTATCTACTGTCACAAAAGGGGAGGAGACTAACCCCTGAGCGTGTGACTACCATTTCTAACATGTCTGTACCTCGTACTCAACGTGATGTTTGTGCATTTCTCTGCATAATCTCTTAATGTCGCCAATGGATCCCTAATTTTTCTCTTCTCACTAAACCTCTCCTGTATTTAACTACTAAAGATGTTCATGAACCTGTACCCTGGACTGATGATAGCCAAAATGCTTTTGACTCTTTGAAATCTGCGCTTTGCTCTGCACCCGTTCTGGGTACCCCTGACTACCAAAAACCTTTTGTGCTTTATGTACACGAGGTGGATGGTTGTTCGCTTTCTGTGTTAACACAAGGATTTGGTGGTAAGCAGAGACCTTGTGCCTATTTCTCAGTGGTGTTGGATAAAAGCACCAGAGCACTTCCTAGCTGTTTAAGAGCTACTGCTGCGGTTGCAGTGGCTATTCGACAGTCGGAAGGGCTCGTTCTGAATACTGACCTCACAGTGATGGTACCGCACGCTGTGGATACATTATTGAACAAAAAGAAGACTCAGCACCTTACGAGTGTGCATCTTACAGGTTACAAATTGACTTTGTTTGCTCCCCACATTACGATTAAGCGATGTGCCACTCTGAACCCTGCTACGTTAGTACCCCTCCCTTCGAACTAAAAGAACAATGATGTTCATGATTGTATCTTTCGGACAGAGGAAGAGACAAAGGGATGGGTAGATCTGACGGACATTCCCCTATCTGACCCTCAAGGGGAGTTGTATGTCGATGGTTTTTGTTTCAAATTACCAGATGCCACGACAACTGCTGCATATGCGATAACTACTCTGCACACTGTAGTTGAGGCTTCTCGAGTACCCTATCAGTCAGCACAGGCAGCTGAGTTAGTAGCATTGCTTCGGGCCTGTGAGTTAAGTGAAGGATTGAGAGTGAATATTTACACCGATAGCCAGTACGCCTTCGGCGTGGCTCACAGTTTTGGCCAACTTTGGGCTGAAAGAGGTTTTCTCACTTCCCATGGTCAGCGAATACAACACGGCCCCTTGATTTTGCGATTACTGACAGCATTGACGTTACCAGAAATGGTAGCTGTAGTTAAATGCAGTGCACACAAGGCAGTGGTTGACGCAGTGGGTGAAGGTAATGCTTTTGCTGATCAAATAGCTAAGGAAACTGCGAAATCCAAATTGACCTCAATGTTTATGACTAGCTCCGCTAGGTGGGTGGCGGATACAGAGATGTTTGATAACAACATGGAGAGTGTCCGAGAAATACAGAAAGAAGCTACCCCTGTTGAACTGGCTAGATAGGAAAAGGAAGTGGGGAAATTAGATGCAAATGATTGTTGGATTGATTTGACAGAAAAACAGCGGTGGTTGTGGCCCAATGCATTGGTGAATGCCGTAGTGACAATGGCACATGGTTCAGCTCATATCGGGGCAAAGGGTATTTGTGCATTATCAGATCCTGTGTGGTACAATCCTAATATTCCAAGAACTGCTGCGCATTTGGTGCAATATTGCATGGTTTGTTTACGACATAATCCTGGGGGCAGGGTGGAAATCTTGCACCGCCATCTCTGCCTTTTGAGGTACTTCAAATGGATTATATCAAGCTGGAGCGTGTTAATAATTTTAAGTATGTCCTGGTCGTGGTATGCGCTTTCAGCAAATGGGTGGAAGCCTACCCGACCAAAGAAAATACTACTTTGGCAACAGTAAAGGCATTGGTAAAGGAATACTTCCCACGCTATGAATTTTCTCGGGTGATCTGGAGTGACAACGGTGGGCACTTTAATGCAGATCTTATCAGTCACATTATTATTATTATTATTATTATTATTATTATTATTATTATTATTATTATTATTATTTTAATTTATAGAGCGCGTAGTCACCCATGAGTATCCCAGCGCTAAGATCAATACAACTGAGGTTCAACAAGGGGGGCCTGGGGGGGACGGAATTAGGGGAAGAGGTGTGTTTTCAATCGTTTCCTAAACCGTAGGTAGTTGGGTTCAGTTCTCAGGTCGCGAGGGAGGGTGTTCCAGAGGCGTGCAGTGTGAACCGAGAAGCGCCTTCCACCTGTTCGGGCCTTCTTGATTCTGGGAATGATGATGAGATGTTCCTGGTCGGATCGAAGGGATCTGGGGGCTTTATAAGGTTTAATAAATTTTTGTAAGCTTGGGGGGCCTTTGTTTTGAAGCAGTCTATGTGCCAGGCAGAGGGCCTTAAACTTCACACGCTCTCTTACCGGGAGCCAATGGAGGCGCTTCAGCGCTGGTTTGGCCAAGGCTCTGACAGGGGTGTTAGTAAGGATCCGGGCAGCTGCATTTTGGACCCTCTGTAATTTGTTCAGGGTAGCCTCCGGCGCTCCTAGATAGATGGAGTTACTGAAGTCGAGCCTAGAGAGTATCAGGCCTTGGATCAGCAGTTTTTGAGAGTTGGGGGGAAGTAGGGTCAATATCTTTCGTATAGACCTAAGGAGCCCGAAGCACATCCCGGCTACCATTTTTGCTTGTGTTGCAAATGATAGGTCTTTATCGAGCCAGGCCCCCAGGCTTTTTACCTCTGGTTTCGGGTCTGGGAGCGGACCCAGAGAGGGTGGCCAGATGTTCTGTAGTGAAGAGGGCCCCTTCTGACCAAGGAGGAGAATGTCAGTCTTTGAACCGTTAAGTTTCAAAGATGATTTGTTCATCCATCCTTGTATCTGCGACAGACAGTTGTAAAGGTCCGCAGGTTGTTGGCTAGGGTGAGAAAGGGACACCACTAATTGTGTGTCGTCAGCATAGCTGACGATGCTCACTCCGAACGGAATAACAACCTCCTCCAATGGGGACATGTAGATATTAAATAAAGTGGGGCTCAGGGAGGAGCCCTGAGGCACGCCACATTGGAGGGGAGTGTCGGAGGAGCGGGTGTTATTCTCCCAGATTTGAAAAGAGCGGTGACTCAAAAAGGACGATAGCCAGGATAGCGCGGTCCCTTCAACACCTACACTCCTGAGTCGTTGAATTAGGAGCTGGTGGTTGACGGTGTCGAAGGCCGCACTGAGGTCGAGGAGGATGACTGCCACTGATCCTCCTTCGTCCAGGAGTGCTCTGGCCTCCTCCACTGCCATAAGGAGGGCGATGTCAGTGCCCTGTCCGGGGCGGAATCCCGTCTGTGAGCTTTTAAGCCGGTTGTTGCTCTCCAAAAATTGTGAAAGTTTCCTGTTCACAAGTTTTTCCGCGATCTTACTAGTTCCCGGGAGGAGGGAGATTGGTCTGTAATTTGCCAGGTCGGCAGGGTCGAGGGAGGTTTTTTTTAGTAGTGCTTTGACCACTGCCGCCTTCCAGCTGGGTGGCACAACTCCCTGTTGGAGAGAGGCGTTAATGAGGTGGGTGAGGGGGAGAGCGATCGTGGGTGCAACTTTTTTGAGGATACGTAAGGGCGCAGGGTCCCTGGGTGATCCGCTTTTAATAATATTCAGCGTATTTTCAACCTCTTCTGTCGTCACTTGTCCCCAAGAAGTGAGACATGGGGGGGGTAGGGGAGTTATTGGATTCTTTTTCCACGTTCAGATTTGTGGATGGGATGGAGTTGAGGATTTTTTGGATTTTCTCCATAAAGAAGTTGGCTAGCTTGTGGGATTTTTCCTCGTCTGCCTTGGGGTCTGGTGGGCCTCTCGGTCCGGGATCGGGGACTTTAAGGAGTTCTTTTAAAATGGTGAAGGATTCCTTACTGGAGCTAGCGGAGTGTTCTATTCTTTCTTGAAAGAACAGACTTTTGGTGTTGCGAAGGGCGGTTTTATAATTTTGTAATGCGTTGTGGTAAGCGTCCTTTTTTTCGTTGGATTTATCCTTCCTCCAAGAGCGCTCTGTTCTCTTACATTCATGTCGTAGAGATTTGAGCGCCGGAGTGTACCAGGGAGCGGGAGTCACTCTTTTCGTATGTCTAAGAGTGGTGGTATTGGGAAGGAGTTTATCCAGTGAGGATATGAGCCAGGAATTGAATTGTTCGTCGGCCGTCACCGGGTCCGTGGAGAGCACAGGTGTGGAATCTGAGAGCATACTGGCCCATTCAACTGGTGCAAGCTTATGCCAACGTCGGTCTGTCACTCAGATTTTAGGGGGTTGAGGGGGTGCTACGACTAGGTGCCAGGAAAAGGGGACTAGGAAGTGATCTGTCCAGGGGAACGGGATGGGAGGGCCCGAGGTGATATCCATGATGTTGGTCAGGACGGGGTCCAAAAGGTGCCCCTTATCATGGGTTGGTTCGTTGTTGATCATTCGGATGTTAAACGACCTAAGGTCCTGAAGGAAGTCCAAAGATGAGGAGTCTGTGGGGTCATTAAGATGAAGGTTAAGATCGCCTACGAGAAGAAAGTTTGAGGCGGAGGAAGCTAATTGTGACACCATATCAGTGAGGGCGGTGAGGAAATTCCCTGGTGTCCCCGGAGGACGGTAAATCAACAGTCCTGAGAGGGAGTGTGCCGGGGAAATTTGAAGGGCGAAGTGGCAACTTTCGCAATCCTCCACGTTGGCATTCCTAGTCCTACAAGCAAGGTGTCCTCTATAAATGATTGCCATCCCCCCTCCTCTCCTTTTAGGCCGATGTAGGGTTTGAATGAGATAGCCTGGGGGTAGGGCATTGACAATATCAGAGTCCGTGCTAGCAGAGAGACAGGTGTCTGTAAGAAACAGAGCATCTAGGCCATAATCCAGTATCAACAGGTTGATTTCATGCGCATGCTTAGGGAGGGAGCGGCAGTTAAGGAGGCCGAACTCAAGTCCTGGCTTTCCAGCGCAATGTTCGGCTGGGTTGCATCGTGCGCAGTTAACAAAGGGTTTACCTTCGGCATGGATGTAGTGGCACTCCTGATTTTTTTCCTGATGGAAGGCCCGGAGCATGTCACTAGTGAACACCAAACGCTCGTGCGGCAAATCCGGCAGAGCACCTGGGCCTGGGTCCGGCTGGGCCCGGACGGGCCCAGACGGGCTTACCTTAGGCGTGCCTTTGGCGCGCTGACGGCGCGCCCGCTGCGCCCGTCCGCTGCGCGTCCGAGAGTTGCACATGGTTTTATACAGGAAGAGGGCGTGGGGGGTCGTGGCCTGAGGAAGTGGGCGTGGCCTGTGAGCAGGCTCGCTCGCTAATGGTGGTGCTGGCGATTTCTTACCCCGTGGCAGCGTTCTGATCGGCTGCCCGGGTGTTAAGGTACAGGATGAGTGCCCCAACCAGCCTAGCAGGTGAGGGAAAAGGGTGCAATTCGTATAAATCAATAAACACACATAAGTTTTTTTAAAATGCTACAAATTCGAGCAGAGCTCCCGGCTGTGCCTCAGGAGTACAGGATCTGGGGAAGGCTGGGCGTCGGCGCTTTATATAATCAAAGGGGGCGTGGCCTGAAGAAGTGGGCGTGGCGTGTGAGCAGGCTCGCTCGCTAATGGTGGTGCTGGCGATTTCTTACCCCGTGGCAGCGTTCTGATCGGCTGCCCGGGTGTTAAGGTACAGGATGAGTGCCCCAACCAGCCTAGCAGGTGAGGGAAAAGGGTGCAATTCGTAAAATCAATAAACACACATAAGTTTTTTTTAAATGCTACAAATTCGAGCAGAGCTCCCGGCTGTGCCTCAGGAGTACAGGATCTGGGGAAGGCTGGGCGTCGGCGCTTTATATAATCAAAGGGGGCGTGGCCTGAAGAAGTGGGCATGGCCTGTGAGCAGGCTCGCTCGCTAATGGTGGTGCTGGCGATTTCTTACCCCGTGGCAGCGTTCTGATCGGCTGCCCGGGTGTTAAGGTACAGGATGAGTGCCCCAACCAGCCTAGCAGGTGAGGGAAAAGGGTGCAATTCGTAAAATCAATAAACACACATAAGTTTTTTTTTTTTAATGCTACAAATTCGAGCAGAGCTCCCGGCTGTGCCTCAGGAGTACAGGATCCATTTGTAATGGACTACAGATTAGGCAGAAATTCCATGCGGCTCGACACCCCCAGTCTGCTGGGTTGGTCGAGAAGTATAATGGAATACTGAAGCTCAAATTAGCAAAGATTCAAGAAAGTACTGGATTGAGGTGGCCAGATGCTCTGCCACTAGCATTGATGTCAATAGGGGTTACCCCATATTCTCGCTCTGGCTTATCTCCTTATGAGGTAATTTTCGGGTGCCCTGCCAATGTTTGGGGCATCCCGAGACCAAGAGCATTTCGTGATATTGAGTATGATCTTTTCCTCTAATCCCAACATCATAATAAATGACGTCATCCTGGTACCCTGGTCGGATCATGTGGAGAAGTGTGGCTCACTGGTTAGAGGAGGCAGACCCTGAAGCAGAGGTCAGACCCGGGACCAGGGTTCAATTCCCGACGCGGCAGGGTCTTGAGCACAAATGTCCACAGACTCGATAATTCTCGCTTCGGTGCCTACTCGAATCATGGGTTCACACTCTGCAACTCTGGGCAATAGCTTTCTTAATCTCCACTACGGCCCCCCTGCGGCGGGATGCCTGGCTTTCACCTTGGGGATGCCCAGTAGGGTTATCTCACAGGGAAAAAGCCAGGACGGGTTCCCAAAGCAAGCGCCTTGAGACCTTGCGGTGATAAGGCGCTATATAAGAACCTTTGACATGACATGACATGACATCATAAAGTTGTCCCTTTCACTTTAACCATCGATCAGACCAACACCGGCAGGGCCCCCAGCGCAAAGAATTCTCCTTCCAAGAATGGGATAAAATTGATATTGCCAAACTTCACACACACCTTGATGCGACAATTTCAGGGCTTGCCCATGACAGCAACTTTGCCAATGAGCAAGTAAACAACTGGATTAAAGCCGCGGTGCTGTCTGTCGCACCTCTTAAAACAAATCTCGCTACAAGGAGAAAGACTTCTGAGCCTTGGTTCTCGGAGAGGCTTAGACTGCAAAAGCAGACCTGTAGGTGGGCTGAAAGGAGATGGAGGGTTAACTACGAGGACAGCGAGAAACATACCTACTGTAAGACTCTAGCCACCTTCAAGAAGTTTATTACTGAAGAAAAATCGACCTTCTTTACTAAAAAAATCAAAGAGGCCAATAGCTTGAGTAAAGAGCTTTTTGCCATGGTCAAAAAGCTTACCAGAACCACGGCTAAGCAGATTGAAGGCAGCATAGGGCTTTGCAATAAATTGGGTAAATTTTTCACAGATAAAGTTAAACTCATATGCGACTCGATCCCTATCCTTAATCATGACACACGGACTTTGGGAGAACCCCAGCGCGTCATGAGTAATCACACAGAGCCAGTGAAGGCAGGATTTCAGTTCTCCACCCCTTCAGTGGATCAGGTGCACCAACTCATACTAACCACAAAGTCAGGGGGCCCCTTGGACCCGTGTCCTCCCAAAGTCCTGCACATGTTCCCAGAACAGGTCAGTAAGTAACTTCAGCGGCTCATCACTAGGATTATTGAGTCGTCCTGTTTCCCGAGGGCCTGGAAAGACGCTTCTGTCCTCCCACTCCTCAAAAAACGGAACCTTGACCCTTCGATCCCAGCCAACTATAGACCTATCTCGAGAATTCCTTTCCCGGCGAAAATTCTGGAAAAACACCTGAACACCCAACTGTCGAAATTTATCAAGGACTCCCAGGTTCTTGATATTTCACAACATGGGTTCCGGGGAGAACATGGGACGGAAACCGCTCTGATTACGGCGGCGGAGAAGATTAGGAGGATTCTGGACAGGGGGGGGGGGGAAGGCTGCCTTAATTTTATTAGATCTGTCGGCAGCCTTCAACACCGTTAACCACGTGCTGCTCCTGTCCCGTCTTAAAGAAATAGGGCTGCATGCTTCTGCTATCACACTTATGGCCTCTTTTCTGGGAGAAAGATCCTTCAAGGTGCAGCTTGGGGATTTTTCATCAAAATCATTCAAATCCCCTTGGGGGGTTCCCCAGGGCTCCTCTCTAAGCCCCACCCTTTTTAATGTCTATACAGCCCCGCTATCAAACATTATTAGGGACCACGGTTTCCTACCTATTTCTTACGCAGATGATACACAAATAGTAATGGACATATCCAATAACACCTCAGAGACGGCAGGCAAATTCCGTCCCTGTATGAATCAGGTCAGTGTCTGGATGCAAGCTAATTGCTTGAAACTAAATGGAGATAAGTCCGAGGTCGTGCTGCTGGGAGCTGACACTAACATCTGGTCACCCAACTGGTGGCCGGACGGCTTAGGCAACTGCCCATCACCTGTGGACAGTGTAAGGAACCTTGGATTCATGTTCGATTCCAAACTCACATTTAAGGTCCAAATTAACAAACTCACCTTCTCGGTCTGGTTTACCCTGAAGCTAATTCGTAAACTACTGCCGTACATCCCTCCTGACGCCTGTAAAACACTGGTAATCATGCGGGCCTTTTCCAAAATGGATTACGGGAACGCCATATGTGCTGGCCTACAAAAACAGCTTCTCTCAAAACTCCAGCGGTTGCAGAACGCTGCAGCCCGGCTGATACTGAACATCCCCAGGTTTGAGCCGGTGGCCTCCAAGCTTAGAAATCTTCACTGGCTACCGGTTGAGAAAATAAACCAATTTAAGCTGGCATGCCTGGCATATAAATCCATGCATGGGTCAGGGCAGCATTTCTTGAAAACAAACATGGCACCCTACATTCCAGCTAGGACGCTGAGATCTATCCGTGCTAACCTCCTCCGCATCCCTCGTTTCAAACAACTAAGATGGGGGGGAGAGGTTTTCTGCTGCACTCAGCGATAACCTGGAACAAACTCCCTGCAGAAATAAAAAACAGCTCATCTCTGCTAATTTTTTAGAAAGAACATAAAGACCTGGCTCTTTTCTGGGTAGCCTGGCCCAGACACCTGCACGACTCACCCGATGCCCTCCGCTCAACAGTCTCAGTCATTTCAGCGCCAAGACGCCCGTGGGCATTCGTGCGCTCTACAAATCCTATAATCAAATCAAATCAGACAGACTATCTGTATGCTTTGATTAAAGATCTCTAGTCCATTCATCAACAGGTCTCAGCAGTTTTTCAGACCCTGCCGGAGGGTTCCAGACACAGCCTGGAGCCAGGACAGTGGGTTCTGGTCCATAACTACCAGCAAAAATCCAGCTTTGAGCTCCGTTGGTCTGAACCAATTCAAATCCTGTTGGCTACGCGGACGGCGGTAAGAGTGAATGGCAAGCAACACTGGATCCATGTGCCACATCTGAAAAAACTAACCCTCCCGCTTCCTTATGATCAGCGAATCCAGGAAGAAGTTCTGACCCAGGAAAGTGAGCAAGTTCCTCGTTGTGTTCCTTTTTCTGACGCCCAGGTACTTGGAGAAGGGCAAGGAGAAGGTGTCCCGGGCTCAGAAGGGGCTCTGTCATCAGCACAAGTGATTGCCCCAGATTCTGTTGCTCCTGTTGTTGAACGAGAGGCTTGCAGTACTTCTGTTGCACCGGATTCATCATCCTCTGTTTTGTTCTCTAATCAGGAAGTGCCTGGCCATGCTCGATATAACCTGCGGCCCAGAAAACCACGCGGTACCCCATGTGAATATGGTAGGAGATAGGGAGAGACTTGAGCGACAGGTTACAGACCTGCTCCATGAATGTCTGTTAGATGCGCTTCTTGGGTACTGAGTGAGACATTGGACTGAACGGGCTGAGAGCCTTGAACATTTGCTTGCTCTGTTCAGAAAGAAAGAAGAATTTCTTGTTTAAAGGGGCCCAGGTTGTGTTTTCTTCAAGGGTGGTGTGAGAACATAACTCCAACGTGAGAAGTTTGCTTCGGTCTTAATTGTGATGAAGATAGGATCCTGCCTGTGAGGCTCTAGTCGTACACAGGAAAGAAGCACCCTCTGGCAGGTTGGACTGCATTGCCAGAGTTTATTTTTGGACTTTTAGCTAGTATGTTTCCCTTTGCTCATTTCGTTCCTGGAGAGGAACGTCCCTTTGTACCGCGTTATTTCCCTACATATATGCCTGCCTTTTCCAGTTGGACTCAACGAGTCAAAATTGCATTTATAGTTATTATAGTGATATTATTAATCATGTTGATGGGAGTATTTGTCTATTTAGAATTTCGCCACCCTATGCATACTGTTTTAGGAATAACTGCCCCACCTCTGGAAGATGAGTTTTATACTTTAGCCCCACATAAGGTAAGGCACCGTCAGACTTATGCAAAAAATGTATTTGTAGAAATGCTTCATCAAACACACAGCACCACCAATACTACAAATTGTCTGGTGTGTGGCCTACTGCCATCTGTTATGCACAAGCATGATTTATTCATACCCCTACCCTTGTCTAATGTAAATGTAAATGTAAATGTATTTGAGCTTGTAAAGCGCACTGCTACCCGTCCGTAGGTTTCCTGGTGCTGTATAACTCTGGGGAACCCGTCCTGGCTTTCCCAGTGGGATGGTCCCTGCTGGGAGTCCCCAAGGTGAAGCCAGGCATCCCCGGAGTTGATGGGGCCATTGTGGAGATTAGGTAAGCTAATGCCCAGAGTTGCCGAGTGGAACCCCTGATTAGAGTAAGCACCGAAGCGAGAATTATCGAGTCCGCTGACCCAAGTCCACGACCCTGCGTCCCAGGCCGACTTCTGCTCCCGTGTCTGCCGCCTCTAACCAGTGAGCCACACTACTCCACATCTGTGGAGTTGTGAGGCTTGGTTTAAACTACTCTCAATGATGTATATGCATTATGCTGTGGACACTCAAAGATTTTCGGAAAAAGATTATAAAATGATTTTAGCATACATTGAGGTTCATCAAGGATTTGACCCTGATGGAAATAATGGAGAGGGAACATTAGACCCGAATGCATGTATGAATATGTATACAACGCATGAGAACACCACTTGGTTAAAAAACTAAATTTTGGATTTTGCTGAATTTAATTTCACCCAGTATTTTTGACATTTTCAAGAACGTAATGTTACTGACGATAGAGCCATTCCAGTGCCTATATTAAATAGTACCTCTGCGTTCTGTGTTCAGGGAGTAGGGTACATATCAGTAGGAGAAAGTCGATGTAATTACACTTATCAGTTGCATACCTTTAGCAGCCCTCCCTTGTTAACCCCTCGTAATGTATATTTTGTTTGTGGAGAAAATGCCTCTACTTGGCTTCCACGAGGTTGGGCTGGACTCTGCTACCTCTCCTTTCTGTACCCTCCAGTTTATATCGCCCCTTCTAATTATCACAAAGATCACCGCCTAGATAAACAAAATCTGCCCGTTAAGAGGAATAAAAGAGAGATAGACACTACCAATATAGATCAGACAGATACTCTTGAACAGCATTTTACCGACATTGTAAAGGGAGTATTTCCTATCTGGGGGCCTATAATCACCAGCAAAGAGGTACGCCGTTTGCCCACAGTATTCGAAAGGGTAATTAACACTACTGCAGGACTATTGACCAATTTAACAGTAGAGCTTCAAGCGACGAGACTCGTTTTGCTTCAAAATCGTATGGTTTTAGATGTTATCTTGGCAGATCGAGGAGAAGCATGCCGTGTGGTCGGCAGTTCCTGCTGTGTTTACATTCCTGACTCTGCCCCTACTGTTCATTTGGCTATCCAGAAGCTACATCGTTTGGCTTCTGAAATACATGCAGAGACTGGTACATGGTCCCTCTCTGGTTGATTCTGGGGTCTGTTGTCTACCTGGGGATGGAAAATTCTGATGGTGCTGGCTGGTATAGCCGGTATCATATACACGTGTTGCCTTTGTGTACAATGTGGACCTGCATGTTGCTCTTATTGCGCAACTAAACTCACCTCCTCCTTGGCAGGTCCATCCCCAGCAGCAGTAAAGGCTCAGCTAGTTCAGCAGGAAGTCAACGATTTAATTCAAATTGATGAAGGGATATTCGAAGTCAGAGCTGTTATAGTTAGCTACATCATGCTAAAAGGGCCTTTCTGAGGGATAAAAAATAGATTTCTCATACATAAGGAATATCAGACCTATATTATGTTAGCATGATGCATCTACATGTACCCCTTTCTGCCTGATATATACATATATGCTTTTGCAGGGAGGATAGCATTTATTTCCTCCTCGCGTATCTACTGCAAACAGAGTAGGCCGAAAACCATACAGATGCCATTTTCCAACTTTTGCTCAAACAGGGGCTGTGATCACGTGTTACTCTCCGGCAGTTGTCAAGCTCCAGTTCATATGAGTTACGGGAGCAGCTGAACGTAGGCTGTTCACGTGACTGTCCTGAGACTCAAGGTCGCATATGGCTTTGGGTGCGATAAGCGCATTCCTGGAGACACCGTGCCTACACTCCCGGGCACCAAGACGAAGGGAGTCACCCGTCCTGACCTTCCCAGTAATAAATAGTCAAGCTTTGAACTAATCATGTGTGCCATATATGGTCCTTCCCTGGAGCTCGAGGGCCTACTGGTGTTTTTCCTTTTACAGTGATTATATGTGCTGAACTGACAGTATATAACCTAATGTTTCAATGCAAGCCAACAGTCTTCTCCGCGCACCTGATGGGTGAGGGTTGGAGAGGCTCCTCTATAGAGTATTTTGCTTAATAAATAATTGAACTTTCTTCACTGCCAATGACTGATTATTTGGTAATGGGATTGGGGCTATTGGTAAGTGTAGCCCTTTATGTTATTTTTTCAAGTACTTCACATATGCATATTATTCTTGACCCTGCTTCAACAGGAATAACACAGACCGAACTGCCAGGCCAGGTGCTTGCTGAATCCGAAAACAAGCAACACAAGACTGATTTTGCCCTGATTGGGGCTCGTCAGTCAGAGCAACTTGGTTCCAGTGGCACAATGAATACCAGACCGATGCCTGGCATACCCGAGCCTCACTGAGTGTCACACTAAATTGTACCAAAAAGTTATGGATGGCATTCTTGATTACTCTCAGCCACTGGTAATTCCTCTGGGCACCTTCTGATCCATTGTTTATTTTGCACATCATGCCACCTCAGTCTAGACCTAGTTATGGACTCCAATAGAAAGTCCAGCCCAAATTACCCATCAGACCCAAACATAGTGGAAGAAACCCCCAGAGGATCCATAAGGATCATAGTTAAACTAAACTGCAGCCAAGCACTAAAGAGCTAGAAGACTTTTAGGGCTGGGTCTCATGCCCAGAAGGAGCTAACCATCTCTGGATTTTGAAAGTTTACCTGTGTTTGAAATTGTAAATAATGACTTCCCTGTAAATACTTCTCTTGTAGAAAGGTAAACCTTAACTGCTTGACCACGCTGCACTGAGAGTCAAGTGCTCAAATGGAGTGGTTGGTCATTTACCTGGGGTGCGGTATTCTGGCCAACAGTCCACGAGTATTGCCAGACCACTACAGGGGAGTTTCTCAGATCAGGAAGAGGGTCTGTGAAAGCAGGGGCAGCCGGGCATTACCTCGTCGCCTTCATCCACCAAGGCCTGGAAGGCATCGTACAGCGCCTGGTACGCCCCGACTGTCACCAGCACATTGCTGAGAGGATCAAGATCCCGGCCAAGAAGCTTCCCAAAGAACTGAGCCAGGTTCTTCACAAGAGGAGGGTGACCCTGCAAAGGAAAGGGGGAGGCAGGGTGAGAGAGGGAAGGACGGGGGTGGTAGGGAGAGAGATCTAAACACAAGCACACGCAGAGTGAAAAAGGGAAAGGAAGGGTGAGAGCAAGAGATACAGACAGAGGCAGACACAAGCAGAGGAAGCGTGAGTGAGGGGAAGGAAGAGTGAGAGAAAGAGACAAAAACAAGCAGAGTAAGAGAGGGAAAGGAAGAGAGATAGTGAGAGAGTCAAACGCAATGAGAAGCAGAGAGAGATGGGAAGGGAGTCAGAGAGAAGTGGGGAGTAAAGAGAAACTGAGAAATGCCTGGTGCCATTATTTAGTAACTTCATCCCTGAGTTCAGAGCAGGCTCTGCTTCGTACTCGTTCTGTATTTGTCTTAAAATACATCCGGTATCACTGCTAATGAAGGAATACCATGAGTCCTGGTATATATGGCAGCAAAGACTGTACCCCAAGAGGCACAATCTTCTATTTGTGGTGTTATTCCCATGAGCAAGCAGATTGTTAGCATTCTGTGTTTTTCATATGGGGTAGTATTCGGGAATACTGCCTTGAGCTGAGATATTTTCTGAGCTACCCAGAATGGCATTTGTTCACGTTTCGTTACCGCGTATAATGTTTGTGGAGTATTTTAATTGCTGTACCCTGAGATTGGGTTCCATTTGTTGCAACTGTTGTTGGTTGGACTGTGCAAGTCGTCATGACGAATTGCGTCATTGATTTTAGCTTTGGTTCTTTGAAAGGCTGCCGTACCACAGATGACTGGTAGGGTGCAGGCTTGAGCTGTGGTACTTTGAAAGGCTGCAGTACCACACAGGACTGGTAGGGTGCAGGCTTGAGCTGTGGTACTTTGAAAGGCTGCGGTACCACAGAGGACTGATAGGGTGCAGGATTGAGCTGTGGTACTTTGAAAGGCTGGAGTACCACAGAGGACTGGTAGGGTGCAGGCTTGAGCAGTGGTACTTTGAAAGGCTGCGGTACCACAGAGGACTAGTAAGGTGCAGGCTAGAGCTGTGGTACTTTGAAAGGTTGCGGTACCACAGAGGACTGGTAGGGTGCAGGCTAGAGCTGTGGTACTTTGAAAGGTTGCGGTACCACAGAGGACTGGTAGGGTGCAGGCTAGAGCTGTGGTACTTTGAAAGGCTGCGGTACCTCAGAGGACTAGTAGCAAAGAGGCTTGAGCTGTGGTACTTTAAAAAGGTTGTGGTACCACAGAGGACTGGTAGGGTGCAGGCTTGAGCTGTGGTACTTTGAAAGGCAGCAGTACCACAGACGACTGGTAGGGTGGAGGCTAGAGCTGTGGTACTTTGAAAGGTTGCGGTACCACAGAGGACTGGTAGGGTGCAGGCTTGAGCTGTGGTACTTTGAAAGGCTGCGGTACCACAGAGGACTGATAGGGTGCAGGCTAGAGCTGTGGTACTTTGAAATGCTGCGGTACATCAGAGGACTGGTAGGGTGCAGGCTTGAGCTGTGGCACTTTGAAAGGCTGCGGTACCAGAGGACTGGTAGGGTGCAGGCTTGAGCTGTGATACTTTGAAAGGCTGCGGTACCACAGAGGACTGGTAGCGAGGAGGCTTGAGCTGTGGTACTTTGAAAGGCTGCGGTACCACAGAGGACTGGTAGGATGCAGGCTTGAGCTGTGGTACTTTGAAAGGCTGCAGTACCACCGAGGACTGGTAGGGTGCAGGCTTGAGCTGTGGTACTTTGAAAGGCTGCGGTACCACAGAGGACTGGTAGGGTGCAGGCTTGAGCTGTGGTACTTTGAAAGGCTGCGGTACCACAGAGGACTGGTAGGGTGCAGGCTTGAGCTGTGGTACTTTGAAAGGCTGTGGTACCACAGAGGACTGGTAGGGTGCAGGCTTGAGCTGTGGTACTTTGAAAGGCTGCGGTACCTCAGAGGACTGGTAGGGTGCAGGCTAGAGCTGTGGTACTTTGAAAGGCCACGGTACCACAGAGGACTGGTAGGGTGCAGGCTTGAGCTGTGGTACTTTGAAATGCTGCGGTACCACAGAGGACTGGTAGGGTGCAGGCTAGAGCTGTGGTACTTTGAAAGGCTGTGGTACCACAGAGGACTGGTAGGGTGCAGGCTTGAGCTGTGGTACTTTGAAAGGCTGTGGTACCACAGAGGACTGGTAGGGTGCAGGCTTGAACTGTGGTACTTTGAAAGGCTGCGGTACCACAGAGGACTGGTAGGGTGCAGGCTTGAGCTGTGGTACTTTGAAAGGCTGCGGTACCACAGACGACTAGTAAGGTGCAGGCTAGAGCTGTGGTACTTTGAAAGGCTGTGGTACCACAGAGGACTGGTAGGGTGCAGGCTTGAACTGTGGTACTTTGAAAGGCTGCGGTACCACAGAGGACTGGTAGCGAAGAGGCTTGAGCTGTGGTACTTTGAAAGGCAGCGGTACCACAGAGGACTGGTAGGGTGCAGGCTTGAGCTGTGGTACTTTGAAAGGCAGCGGTACCACAGAGGACTGGTAGGGTGCAGGCTTGAGCTGTGGTACTTTGAAAGGCTGCGGTACCACAGACGACTAGTAAGGTGCAGGCTAGAGCTGCAGTCCTTTGAAAGCAAGCAGTACTCCAGGCAGGTAGCTCATGCTTGTGCACTCACAAAGGCTAGGGTATACTGGTTCAGGCTGCTGTCCTCGCCACTGATGGCACGCACAAAGACTTCCATCAGGGCAGCCGGAGGGGAGAAGTCGGGGAACCCCTGCCCCAGGTTCACCACCTGGTACTTGGTTGCCAGCCCAGCCAGCTCCACCCTGCAGAGGAAAGAAATATGAATAAAGTAATAGAACAGTGAGCACCAAACCCAGACCCCTGTCCCCTCACTCACCTATCTGGCCCTCCAGAGTGCTGCAGCAACAAGAGTGCACATCAGGGTGTGCCACCAGCAGCAGTCCGTGCAGGTAAGAGCAGTGGGGTCGCTGACGACAGACGACGACGAGGGAAAATTAATTATTCATTTAATTTATCATTGTGGTCGGTCGAATCCTCCTCCAACTCGCTCCAATCGCCCTACCGTTCTTACTTGCCCGGGCCGCTCCTGTGTGCCACACAATGTAAAGCACCAGAAATATATTTTTTTTTAAAGAAATTTTTATTATTATAAATTCAAAACAGTACTGATTACAGACATCAGTTGCCAATATCATGATATACTTATTACAGGGTAGTTCGTCAGGTAATACGTTGTACACAGTTGTCTTACTCCACATTATAGCATACATAAGTTTCTGAATCCCCGATCCCGGGTATTTAGGCGACTTTACGATAGTTTGTGTGGGTTAGTCGCTTAAATCTGGGTCCGATTCTTCCGTTGGGGGGGGGGGCACAAATATTGCAGCAGAACGAATTCCACTTGCCCCACACACGTACCCACTTATTTGGACACCCTCTGTGTATGAATACTGCCTTTTCTGCCACCATTGCTCTATCTAGGTCTTAAATGTAAAATGTAAATTGATACCTGTATAGCGCACTACTCACCCGCAAGGGTCTCAAGGCGCTTGTACGAATACCGCTGTGGAACCCATCCTGGCTTTCCCTGTGAGGTGTCCACTCCTGGGCACCCCCAGGGTGAAGCCAGGCATCCTTAGCGTTGTGGGGGCCGTTGTGGAGATTAAGCAAGCTATTGCCCAGAGTTGCAGAGTGGGACTCCATGATTGGAATAGGCACCGAGGCGAGAATTATCAGGTCCGAGGAAATTGAGCCCAAGACCCGCCGAGGCGGGGAATTGAACCCTGGTCCCGGGCCAGACCTCTGCATCAGGGTCTGCCGCTCTAACCATTGAGCCACACTTCTCCACAGGTCTTGACACTAGTGCTGATGTGTGGATATAGCTGTGCGATATTTCGTTTAGCTAGTGTAATCCTAAGGGTCACCCAGGCCTGTGCTGCATGGTTGAGGTCCTTTGGCTTCCAAATATTGAGCAGGAACCTCCGTGGTTCCGGGGGGACCTCGAAGCCACAGACCCGGGTGATTGTTGCCATGACTGTCTCCCAGTAGTGTGTTATGTTGGGACAATCCCACAGCGTATGGTAAAATGTGCCCCTTTGCCCACAACCCCGCAGACACAAAGGTGTCTCAATCCGTCCAATTTTGTGAAGCATTGTTCTAGTGTAGAACGTCCTGTGCAATATTTTCAGTTGCACATGTAGTCGGGACGGAATCGCCACCTCTCGTGGGGATGCCAATGCCTCCTGCCAGTCCTGGTCGTCCATGTCTCCTAGTTCGGCATGCCATTTTTCTCGCAAAGGTGTGCATGTGATCTTTCTGATTATTGATTAGGTTGTGATTAGTGAGAGAGACTGTTTTTTTGGTAAGGTGGTCTGAAAGGAGGCAGTCCTCGAGTGGTGATGACTCGGGGAGGGTGGCACCTCGGGGCTATGGCTTTTGTAAGTGCATATTTAATTTGTGAATAGCGAAAGTGCTCTGAGTCAGCCATTGATACGTTGTGCGCAGCTGGGCAAAAGTCACTATCTCTCCCTTCTTCCAAAGGTCTCCAACTCTAGAGATACCAGTAAGGTCCCATTGAGCAAAACCTTTACTGTTGCGAAGCATACCTAGTTTTGGTGTGTCCCACAGTGGTGTGAGTTGGGTGAGGGCTCCCTCCTAGCCGAGAACCATGTATATACTGTGTGTGCAGTGGGGCCGAACAACACGTTTTTCTTGGCCTTGTTGTATAGCGCCACCAGGGGTCCGTCGGTACCAAGGGTGTGTCTGTCAATCCGGTGGGCTGGTTCCTCCTGCGGGGCGTGAAGCCATTGGTTTACCACTATAAGTTGTGAGGCCCAGTAGTGTAGTTGCACATTGAGCAGGGCGATTCCACCATCATACCAGCTCCTAGTGAGTTTGGATATGGCTATGCGAGGAGGCTTTCTGTCCCAGAGTGATCCCACCTCAGCCTCGATGGCTTTGAAATATGAGTTGGGGACAGGGGTTGGCGTGTTTTGTAGGGCGTATAGGAATCGTGGGAGAGACATCATTTTGAATAAGGCCGCTTGGCCCAGGAGGGTCAAAGTAGTGCGTTCCAGTTTTTCACATCGTTTTTGAGTCTCAGGAGAGGGGGATTATGGTCTGGTGTGATGTTTAAAACCATCCCTCCCGAGTTGTATCGTCACTTTCCTCGGCAAGCGTGGGGGGGCGGACCGCGGAGGACAAATAGAACCGATTTCGCCCATACGATGCACAGATATCTAATAGACAATTAAATGAACGGCTGGGGGAGGTCATATATAATAATATATCATCTGCATATAGTGATATACGGTCCTCCCACCCCTCGGTCCAACGCAATCCTTGTATCACTGGTTCTGTTCTTATCCAAGTCGCGAGTGGCTCAAGTACCAGGGCAAATAGAAGTGGGGACAAAGGACAACCATGTCTGGTCCCACGCCCAGAGGAAGCCTTTAGAAATCCGTCCATTAGCTACTATGTGTGCCATGGGTTGTGTGTATAGTAGATAGACCCAAGCACAAAAGTTGGGGCCAAAGTCAAAATGTTGTAACATTGCGAACATGAAGGACCATTCCACCCGATCAAAGGCCATACTGGCGTCTAATGATAGGATTCTAACTGCAAAGTGTTTGTAGTCAGCAAAAAGAAAGGGCGCACTGCTGAATGTGGACGCAATAGGTTTTACAATTCTCAGGTAGGACTGTGGTGCAGAAGGGCGAGGGGATGAACACTGCCTTGTCATACCACCTTCACACGAATGATCCGGCGCACACAGCGATTCTCTCACGGACCTTGAGGTTCTTTCCTTTGGCATGGTTTTACCATTCATAGATAGTCTCCTTTGAGACATGACACTATGAGCATTTGTTATACCTATATATACTGTTATCTGTTCCACCTATGTCCTTTGTATCTCCCCCAGCCCCGTGGAGTCGCGGGAATACAATCCCACTTGCGACGAAATACGTGTTGACTGGTTTGCTTAAAAGAACATTAAACACCGAATTGCTCACGTACCACTTGAAGAATTGTTTGCTTATCCTCAGGCTTTGTTGTTCTTTGTAAATGTATATGTGTCTACATTTGACACACTGTGTTATATGCAATTGGTGTGTGCAAGGGCATCCCGTTGCGTCTAAGGATAGGATGACCGCCTCTTCTTGGATAGTGGACATACGGGACATTACGCCATGGAGCCGTCGTAGGTTCATTGCTGTGTTACGGCCCAGCATAAAACCTGATTGATAGGGGTGTATAAGAGACGCAAGTTGCCATTGTAATCTGGATGCCAGTACTTTCGCTAATATTTTTGCTTCTGCATTGAGGAGTGAAATTGGATGGTAAGAGGTGCAGTCCTGAGGGGGCCTGCCTGGTTTGGGGTTCGTCACCAGAGTCGCTATCTTCTGGTCTCTGGGAAGTATTCCCTTATCTAGACTGTCTTCATACATTTTTAATAAGTGAGGCCCTAGCCTATCTGCTTCTTTTTTTTAGAGTTCCACTGGAATACAGTTGGGACCTAGCGCTTTGCCCGGTTGCAGCCCCCTAATCGCAGCCGTGATTTCGTCAACTGTAAGTGGCTCATCCAATGTGTCCACCTCCTGGGTTGCCAATGTTGGCAGACGTATGTCTTGGAGAAAGGCCAAATTCTCTTCTACGGTGGCGTCTGTAGTGGGTGTGTACACTGTCTCATAGTGTCGCGCAAAGTCTGCAACTATGTCCTGTGGGTCTGTTATTTCCTCCCCAGAAGCCAAATGTAATTGGGCCACCCAGTGATTAGCTCGTTCCTTCTTATCTAGCCAGGCCAGTAACTTACCTGCTTTGTCTCCCACTTCATAAATGGTGTGCTGCGTTTTTGTAGCTCTCACCCTGGTGTCTTCCCATGCATAGTCCCTGTAAGCTTGTCGAGCTAAGGCTAGGTTATGAGTTGCCTCGCCAGTCGGGTCTCTTGTGTGTTCGTTTTCTGCTAGACTAACTGCATTTTCAAGCTCTTGTACCTGTCGAGCCTTGTCCCGTTTGTGTGAAGTAATTTCAGATATGGACTGACCGCGTATCACTGTCTTGTATGCCTCCCAGAGTACTAGGAGAAGCCACAGAGTGTGTGTTTTCTTGAAAGTAGTGCTTTGTAGTTTTGTGTAATTTTTTCCCAATAGCTGGGACCTTCAAGTATCCTGGGTATATTGGATAAATGCGTCTCCGTCCCGTGTGTTGTGATGTGTATGTTACCGATATAGGGGAGTGATCAGATATTCCTCTGGGTAGGTGCGTGATCTCCCTGACAGTCTCCAGGCTTGCCAGGGAGGATAGATATCATCAATCCTGGACATACTATTGTGGGCTCCTGAGTGGTATGTGTATTGGCGCATCGTGGGATGACGTGCTCGCCAAATGTCAACCGGTCCAAGCGCTTCCTTGAATTCTCGCAATTGTGTGAAGGGGTTCCCTTGGTGGCAACCTATCCCAAGAGGCGTCAAGTACGGCGTTAAAGTCGCCTCGTATCATCAGTTCCCCCAAGGGGTAAAGTAAGCAGGAACTTACCGAGGGCTGGGAAGGCTAGTCTGTGGAGTGCAGGGGGAACATATACTGAGCCCAGGTTGTAAGCTTGATCTTCCCACTGACAAGAAAGTGCCGCAAAGTGCCCTTGGTCATCTGTCTGGGTGCTCTGTATTATCAACGGACAACTTTTTCGAACCAGTATCCCCACCCCTCTAGATCCCGTAGTGAATTCGGAGTGCGCTATCATTTTAAACCCCCATCTATCCAGTGCTTTGGTGGCTGTTCCCACCAAGTGGGTTTCCTGTAGGAAGACCACTGATGGAGTTTGTCTCTTGAGATATTGTAGTACCAGCCCTCTTTTTATTTTGTTACCTAAGCCATTAACATTCCAGGATATGAGGGTGAGAGGAGGGCTATGAGGTACTGAAATTCTGAACCCGTTTCATAAAAGTCATCGTACCATGACGATTTTGGTAGCAGCAGACCGAAAATGGCTAGTGTAAGGTGTACAAGTATTTTCGTCATATTCGAGTGACGAGATCACCGTGAAATCAGAGTTCTCGTTCTGAACCCTCGGGATCCATCTTGCGTACGGCAGCCATTTTGTGGTTGCCCTCACATAGGCCGATGACAGTGGCCGAACGAGTCTCCAAGCACACGTACACTTTAGCTGACTTCAGAATGACCTGAGCGAGCGACCCTCTTGCCTGAAGCCAAACTTGTTAAGCCAGTTCCTTTCCCAGTAGCTGATCAACATTGCTGATCAAGACACAAGACACCATCAAACCTTTTATTACGCACAGCTATGTCTTATCTTGCTCACACCTTTCTCTGCTCCTTTCTTTATGGTCCATTTACGATGGGGATGTGCCCGTTTTTATGGTGGGTTCGATCGCCCTGTCTGATGAAGAATGTTGGGTTTGACTAAAAATTGATTGTGGGTTGGACAAACTGAAAAATGGGCTTGTCATCATGATTCTGCGGTTTTGTCGTGAAAACATGTGAATGGCCAACTGTAAAATAAGGAATGTTCGCATGAAGCATAATATTTGGTATAAAAAGGGATGACTAGCTTTGTAAAGTTGAGCAGTCTCCTGAGAACATACACCGTGTTGTACTTCTAGGATACCTGTTACTGGCTGCAGCCAATAAATCTGATCTTTGACGTCACCAAGAAGTTTCTGTGTTTCTGTAGTCTGAGACAGGAGAATCCGAAGTCCTCGGGTGTGTCTCCTGGCACCGCTGGGTTTTAAATAACCCGGTACTTCAGCTGGACTTGTGTGTGTCTTCCAGACGTAAATGCAAGGGGTCAGGAACTATGTCTCCCGGGCTGTAAGGCAACTTTGGGACATTGGAGTCGTGCACGTGAGTCGGTGGGTTCCCTGAGTACTAACCCTGAAGTGTATGGCATCAGCATTAAACAATTAAACATACCAAAAAATAAAAATTACAAACTTAAACAGTACCTTAACCAGTACCCCCCTTCTACCCCCCTCCCTGCCTCCCTGCTAGACGGATTCCCAACTACCTGCCACCCCAACTGTGCAGAGTGCTTTAGCCCTATAAACAGTACTTGTGTAAGGGGTGAGAGGCCATCCGGAGCACTTTGAACATCCCTTTGCTCAAAGACTGAAGAGGTCAAATCGTTGCAGTAAATACAGCATCGGAATGAGGAAACAAAGTTCCATAGTATGACTCTATTGGGCCAGTCCCAGACCATCCTGGGTGATCCTAGTTAAGGTAGTGCATCATGGCGTGGGGTGATTGGACGTCTCTGTTACAAGGCCTCATCGTTGCTAAGCCAGTGTCATCCACCCTTGTTGGTTCATTGCTCCGAGTCCATTTGAGGCTGGTCATCTGCTCCACACACTTGTCTCCGGCCCTGTGACGCCGCCTCCGAGGGGCGACGTTGTTGTTGACCACTGTCTTTTCTTGATCCATTGACCCAACGCCAACCTTCGAGCCAGTTGTGGACGTCCTCTGGTGCTTCGAAGAACCAGGCTTTGCCGTTTGCTACCACCTGGAGCTTTGCGGGAAAGAGCATGGAATAGACGAGCTCTCTGCGTTTAAGTTCCTTCTTAACCTCGAGGAAGCTCCTTCTCTGCTTGGTGATCGCCGCCATGTAGTCTGAAAAAATATGTGGCGTAGACTCGGCCCAAGACCTTTGGAGCACCTTACATGAGACTGCATTACACAAAGTCAAGAAAGAGGATTCCAGGCTCAGTGCTTTTGCTGCTGCCGCCCTTGTTCTGCTCTGCTTTCTGCTGTGGCTGGATGGCTCTGGTGCTGCTCTCCTGAAGCACCCGGGAGATCTCCTGATATTTTCGCCGCAAAAACTGCCTGTGCCCGCCCCTGCCCCCGTACCGCCGCCTGCAGTCGCACTGGGAAGTTGCCTGCGCTGCCGGTTGCCCCGTGTGTACCCGTGTGTGCCTGCCTGCCTTTGCCGAGTGAGGCCGACTGAGGCCGCAGAGAGGCAGGTGGGTGGGCGAAATGAGGCAAGGCGGGGGGAGGCAGGAGAGGCGTGACTCGGCAGGCTGAGACCAAGGAGGGCCTTGTGATCCCTGGGAGCAGCCTGAGGTGTGTTTGAGCCTGAGGGGGTTAGTGCGCAAAACGAAGTGGCAGGCGGCGCACGGGAGTAAGCCGCGGGCCGCAAGGCGCAGCATGGACGTAGACGGCAAGCGGAGGCGGCGGCGGCGATAGAGGATCAAGCCGCTGGCCGTGAGTCGCTGCGAGGAGCTGCAATGGGCCATGAGGAGGCAGAAGACAACGGTAAGCAGCGGCGGCTGCAGTGGAGTAAGCCGCGGGACGCAAAGAGCCGCGACGCAGTTTAGTTGGGATCTTTGAGGAGCTGCGAGGTGGGAGCAGCTGTGCAGTGGGGAGTGGTGGTGAGGGGGGGGCTGTGAAAGGGCTACCTAAGTCGTAAGTTGCCTGAGCCGGAGCTGCAGCTGCGAGCTTTTGGAATAAGCGGGGCACCCGACCTCTACTTCCTCTATTCCTTCTATTCCCACTGCACAAATTGAAACCTATAGTTTGGAGGTAGATTAAGGCTTGGGACTACAGCTACAGCCAATTGATTGAACTGCCACGATTCTGTTGAGACCTTATCTGTGTTGGTAATATTGGAGGTGGCGGTGGTGGCGTCATTGGGGTTGCTTGTTGAGCGTGAGCACCCCGTTCCGCCCCGTCGTGGAGGTTGGACCAAGGAGCCTGGAGCGTGGAGTGGGAGTAGGAGTTTGAGAGCTTTGGAGACGGGGAGCCAGGCGCGGACTGGCATGCGCAATTGAGAGCCCTTACCGGGGGTTTGAGTTGGCGGCGGCTTATGGCTCATGGCTTGCCGTCTGCTGACTGATTATACGGTTAGCGGACCCCCCTCTCCAGCTGAGCTATTGGGACAGCCAGAGAGAAACTGCAGAAAACTGTGGTTAAGTGCGATACGGTGGAGAGTACTATACCTTTAGCCTCTTGAGACACCGAGTTACTGAGCCCTGGAATTCGTGAACAGTTGGTCCGAGTGAGAGAGTGGAAAACAGAGGGGGATCAAGCTAAGAAAACACGAATAGGGTACAGTAGTACGGAAAGTGAGGGGAATTATGCGCTCTGGTAAAGAGAGGGGAATTATGCGCTCTGGTAAAGAGAGGACGTCAGGAACAATTGTACGACGCACAAAGAAAATACAACAACCGAAGGTGCTAAAAAAGGTTAAAGCAAACACCGAAGGAATGAATCAGACACTAATCTCTCCAATAGCAAGGATGTTTGAGAAATCGGGTAAAATCCCGGACAAATTTCAATTTATGAAGGATCCAACCGGAGCTTTGATGACAATGCAAACAGATCCTGAAAATAATGAACCTACAAACCCCAATTAAACCTACTAATACCGAGAAAGCTAGTATGCAAGTCACACAAAGTATCCAACAAAAAGGACAGTGTAACTCACAAATTAAGACTAATGAACAAAATGAATTCCAAATCACAGATCAGGATATATTAAGTGTAACTATACCTTCCGGGACAAATCATCAAAATAATCCAAAAGAAATGGATGTATCAGTTGTATCAGATGTATCAGATGCATTACCTAAGGATGCAAATTGCTATATAAGTGATTCTGATTTCAATTATCCCGATGTCAATCAGGTAATCCAGAGAGGTATGAAGGAACAAAAACTGTCAATGATTCCTATAGAAGTAAACGTAGAAATCAAGAAAAGATCTCAGACAGTTACTGAGGAAATAACGACCAGACAATTGAGTAATCAAAGTTGTAATATAGGGAGCATCAATCAAGATGACGATGACCCTCATGGAACAAGCCAAGATAATCCAAATGGGGGGGATGATTTAGGAAATAAAATAAATGAATATAAGGATCCAAAAATAAATGACATCTTCAAGGTAGAATATCCAACTTCCATTACCAATGAATACCAAAATGGAAAGTCAACACAAGATAACCAAATAGGAATAAAAAAACAAGATATGGGGCTGAATGGGGAAATTTTTTAACAAACCTCGACTTTGACAACAGAAGCACTAAAATATCAATCCAATAAAATGGATATTCAAATTGATTTACTCAAAATGATGGCAAACGCAGTTGCGTGAATTGACAATAAACTTGCTAAGATTATTGGTCTGATAGTTAGAGCTCAAAATGACAATCAAAAAATGGCCACAGATTGTATCTGTACACCTATTATAGATAAGCTAGCAACAATATCTGAGGTTTTGCATTTCATAATAAAAGATAACAAAAAGACCATACAAAAGGAAAATAGAAATGATTATGAAAAAATGAAAGGCAAATCTAAACTTATTATTGATAAGGAAAATAACAGTTGCATTGAAAGTATCGATGGGATAGAATGAACACCACCAAAAAAACCGCAGACAAAAGCAAAGGCACAAGGCGAAAGAATAACAACAATAGACGTACAATTATTGGACCAAAAACGGGATGAGACAACCAGTATAGAAACAAGGGTAGATCAAGAATGTAAAGAACAGGACCCCCATGGTTTCACTATGTCAAAACGCCAAAGGAAAAAATTACGCAAAGCAAGAAAAAATGTAAAAATCAAAAATTGCGCAGTAATACAATTGGATGAAGACCTGATAACAACCATAGACACGCAAGAATATGATTTAAGAAATGAATCACCAAGAGAAGAAAAAAAGATCTCACCAACAACTAAGACTGGGAATAATAAATACTTCGCTATATTTGTACCATCAAAGGAAAAAGTGAGGGCCCAAAAAAATATAGCTATTATGTGCACTAAAACAAGCCAACCAGGGATGGAACAAAAAAATACGGAGGAAGGTATCAATCTGAGAAAAATAAAATCAACGGGTAAAGGGCTACTTATAGAGCAAGAGCCGCAGCTTGTAAAAAGTAGAAAATTAGAAGAACCGGCAGTAATAGGGACTATACCTAGCCCACCTCAAATCAAAGAAAAGTTACTAGAAAAAGAGAAAGAACATGATAGTTGCCCGATCATTTAGAGTTCTCAGAGATGGAATGATAGCACTCCTATAAAGGTAACGATAAAAACAAGTCATACACAACATCAATATGCTGATGAAAAAACAGAAACATATTTGAAATCTAATGTAAATGATGAAGATAAAAGGAATACGCAAAAAATAGTAGAGATAAAAACAAAATTACCAGCTTGGGATCACCTTGTTATTGAAAATCGGGAAGGAGTAAAGCGAATTACTTACAAAACAATGCAAGCTATGAAAATAGATAACCAGGACGACTATCTATCAAATGAGAAAGCACAACTCATTATTAAACCAGAATTCGAATCGAGAGGGAGGGAGACAAGATACACTAAATAGAGGGAATACACTTAGACTATTTAAATCAATCCCATCATTAGCTAAAATTGTGAGTGAGGATATTGACTCAATTGAATTTATGACTGATAAGGATAGTTTCCAGGCACCTACATTAATTACATTAAATTCAATGTCAATTGCAGAACAAATTCTAAATGAACATGAGACATTTAAGGCTTGGGGCATATTAATCAGTAAGCAAGTTCCAAAGGTTTATCCGACACCACTTATTAGTGAGATAGATCAGGAACAGAATGTAAAAACTAATATGAAAAAGGATACCGTACTAAAAAATGCTCGGGGCAGGTCTGCGCATAAAGTAGGAGTAACATCACCGCAAAGGAAAATAGAAAAAGATTCAGGAATAAATGAAAAAGGGATTGCCCTGGCATTACATAGCAATAAGGATCAATGATGGTATAGAACCATGCTCCACCCAAGGAAAGTAAAAAAGATCGAAAAAATGACGATGTGTTCATGGAACATAAATGGAGTGGGAACAAAGATTCATGATGCACACATAGATTCTATACCACATCCATGTCAGATTATCCTATTGCAGGAAACATGGCAAACCAATCCATTTATGTTACAGGGCTATATAGGTTATTTAGAATGTGCAAATAACATCCATAAATATGGCCGTCCAATTGGGGGGCTAGCAACATTTATTTCAGCCTACAGGTCGAGCATGAGCAATTGGACCCAAATAGCGCGAACATTCTAATAGTCAAATTGAAATATAAAACATGTAATCAAAAAATAAAGCATTTAATCTTGACTAATGTATATATACATCCAACACGCAGTAGTAGAGAATCAACGTGTGCAACACTTAATAACTTTTTGCTGGAACAAATGTTGGATGACCCTTTAGCAGACTATATGATGACCGGGGACTTTAACCTGAATTTACTAGCACCGTTTATAAGGGATGATATTTCCCAATCCCAAGATCATCAATGGTCAATCCCCATCAGGACCTAGGAAGGTAGACAAATCCCTTGCGAAATAAAATCGGTATACAATTTGTTAAGGACATAGAAGCAATGGTTCTGCGCATTCTTAATGGGAGATTTAAAGCAGATACTCCTCAAGCATATACGTATATCTCGCATAATGCAAGGACATGGATCGATTTTACAATGACATCACTCAATATCTTCTGGAACATCACCTCATATCAGCTCGAGGGAGAGTTGCAGATAGTGAACACTGTCAGCAGATAATAATTACCAACATCAGGAATAATACAAATCAATCATACCAAACTGCGCCGGGGTACCTTGGAACGATAAATTATAAAAAACTTATTTGGACTGTCCAAAATAAGGATGAGATGAATGAACAAGTCCAGAAACTTATAGAGAATTGCTTCAATGATAGAACAATGGAATCGCTGATTGATCAGTGGGTATATTTTACTAGGAAGTTGGTCAATCCTCAATCTCAAGTGCGATTGGATAAAATGAACAAACGAGATGAAAACAAAACATATATAAATCTTCCATATACAATAACAAAACTAACAAGCATTTACAATGCAATAGGTCTCGCAGCATTAAAGTTTGAGTTATTGGTATTGTGTATGACAATGCCAATATTTGTAACTTTCGCAAATGTGACACCTATAGCATTTCTATTGCAATTTGTGTTGTATTTACGTGACTTAGATGTATTGATATTACAAATATTTGGATATTTGGATATTTGGAGGTGTATTTATAGAGCGCTGCGTTCGCTCCGGAAGGAGCATCATGGCGCTACAAGACCTTGATACCAGATCACAGAGTAGTGTGGAGGGGGGCTAGATTGAAGCTTTGGACCAGTCATCGGGAAGATTAAGATTAAATAACAATGGCTTTTAATTGTTTTAAATAATTAATACTTAAATAAAAGTTATTATAATTTATAATGACAATAGCTTAAGATTTTGTAAATATCTTTTGTAAATTAGGCGCCATGCTTACCAGTAAAAGGCTGGCTCTAAGGGAGTTCGTTTTCGGTAAGAATGTCACCAGGCACCAAAGGCACGCAGCTGCCGAAGATAAAGTGCCGCGGCAGTTGTGCCAATTTTAATTAAAAAAAATAAAATCATGATTCTGGGCAAATTATTTGACCTCCCTGTGCATAAAATTATAAATATGTGTGGAATGTAACGTGATTGTAAATATATAAAATGTAATATCACCAATTTGCAAATCTCCTGTTCATGCTTTGTTGCCAACCATGTGGGTTTTCTTCAGATCCATGCAAACATGCGTACATTATCTGGGGTGGATGTGTGTGGGTGTGTGTGTGGGTGGGTTGTGTGTGTGTGTGTGGGTGAGTTGTGTGTGTGGGGGTGTGTGTGTGTGGGGGTGTCTGTGTGTGGGTGTGTGTGAGGGTGTGTGTGGGTGTGTGTGTGGGGATGTGTGTGTGTGTGTGGGGGGGTTGGGGGGGTGTGGGCGGGGGATAGTGGGGGTGGTGTGGGTTGTTTGTGTGTGTGGGGGGGGTGGGGGGTTGTGCGTGTGAGTGGTTGTGTGTGTGGGTTATGTGTGGCTGTATTTACAAAGTCCAGGCCCTAATTTATAGTCCCTTCTTAGGCATCCAAACCCTCTCGAACCAGAAAATGTTTTTTTAATATGGTCTGGTAGGTTGATCACAAAAGTTTGCTACAACTTACAGATTGTGGACATATCGTCTCAGAAAGTGTTGTTTTTCGCTACCAGGTGAAGCCATTGTGGCACACAGAGTACAGTTTTTGATTCTATATCGGGAGGTGCTGTGGAAAAGGTATTTGCGTTCTGTTTCAAAAAAATGCTTTTACAGCTAAGCATTCACCATAATATAATGGCTTAAAAAACAATGTAAAGCCTGTATCCTTCGACTTTCACAAATAACTAATTATAATTCTACAAATAAAACAACTTTGACAACATTGCATTTGGATACACAATAATCTTAGCCTCTAGACTGGAATACAGGAAGTGTATTGTTTGGTACTGGGCATGAAGAAAAATACAAAGCTACATTCTTTATGCCGCCTCCGTAGAAACTAAATTCACACTTTTAAAATATGTTATCCCTAACAAATACCGCTACATTACTTGACAATGAAAAGACTGGAAAATAAGGGTAACATGAACTTCCTTCAAAACACACCTTTCTGCAGTCTTGTGTCTCCATTGGCGCACGCACCGGAAGTCAGGCAATGTCACCTGTGACGGGGGCGGGGCCGCGTCCGGACCGGAAGAGGAGGAGGTTACGCAAGTGTTGCGGGGCTTCCTTGACCAGGAGGGGGCCCCGGGAAAGGAGCTGGCAAGAGCCGCTGCGGCGGAGTCCCCCGAGATTGGCCCAGTAAGTTAAAAAGGGCTGGGGGGGTCTTGGTGAACTTGTGTGTGTGTCTGTGTGCGACGGGGGGAGGGGGGGGGGAGCACTCGTGTGTGTGTGCGCGCACGTGTGTATGTGTGGGGGGGGTGTCTGTATGTGCGTGCATGCATGGGCGCTCGTGTGTGTGTGTGTCTGTGTGAATGCGCGACAGCAGCTGGCCACAGCGAGCGCGTTCGGGTGTGCGTGCCAGTTTCAAATCGCCTCCAAGGAGATGAGCCAGGATTGTCTCCTGGAAAGCAGACACGGCGACAAAAGGTCTTTGGCGAGAACACGCTTCCGCGCGCTTAGCCGAGACCTAAAAAGAACTCGAAATAGGATACGAAGACAAATCAAAACTTCCATTGCCAATGAGGAAATACTGGGTAAATTAAAATCTTTAAATCGAAACTTGAAGAAGTTAATATGGAATGAAAAAAAAACAAGCAAAACAAGTATTCTGGGCAAAATTATTCCACACAAGTAAACAACCAACCAACAACGCAAGAGAGTGCTGGAAAATCATAAATGGTCTAGTACGACCAAATAAATTGGTGGTTTCAGCAACTTTAACTGAGCAAGAATGGGTCACATTCCTCGAAAAACACCTAAATCAGAATGGAACATTAATAACAAAAATTAAAACACAATCCTCAAAGAGACTAGACTATGAGATCGAAGAACAAATTGAAATATCAAAAGCCCAATTAACAAAATTAATGAAGAAGCAGAAAGACGGGGCACCAGGACCAAATGGTATTCCGTTTGCTCTCTATAAAGAAAATCCAGAATTATGGTCAGGATATCTAATAAAGGTATTTAAAGAAATTATACAGAGAGGCGCTATTCCCGAGTCATGGCGAGGGTCATTAATCTCGCCAATCTTCAAAAAAGGCGCTTCCGGAAAACTATAGGCTTATCACTCTACAGGACACAGATGCTAAGCTGTTTGCTGGGATATTGCCTACGAATTTAAATGAATGGGCAACAGAAAACAAGATACTGCTACCGAATCAGACTGGTTTTATTAAAGGTTTGGGAACAACAACAAACATCTTAGTATTATCTCTACTAATTGACAAGTCAATCAGAGACAAATAGCCAGTGTATTTATGTTTTGTATATTTTAAATCTGCCTTTGATTGCGTCCAAAGAAATCTCCTATGGAAAAAGCTCCAGCAAAATAATATTCCAACTGAACTGCTAAAACTGATTCAATTACTCTATAGTAAAACCTGGGTTAGAGTGAGGATGGGGGATGGCCAAACATTAACAAAATAAATCCAAGCAACTGAAGGACTAAAACAGGGATGTGTATTGGCCCCCCTCCTTTTTAATTTGTTCTTGGCAGATTTAACAGGAAACCAACCTGGACGAATTAAATTCACATCCACCGAAATTAGCTGGCAAACAGATTTCTAATTTACTGTATGCAGATGATGCCATCTTTCTAAGCCATACTAAAGTTGGATTACAGCGGCTAATTAATCGAATAACCATATACGCAAAAGAAAATGGAATGGTGATAAATGAAACCAAAACAAAAATCATGGTGGTCACTAAGAATAAAAATGTAAGACATAAAAGCAAATGGTATATGGAGAACACCCGATTGGAACAAGTTGAAGTATACAGGTATTTGGGTGTACTATTCGATGAGAAGGGAAACTATCATCCACAAAAAATGGACGGATAGTAAACTTTTCTATTGGATGTGCTCTCTCATCTAGAAATAAATTGTCCCACTGAATGGAGTTATCTTCACATTTAATAATATGATAAGAGCTCTGTCCATTTGTCCACAAATGACTTGACGGCAGCATTTAGGATTTTACAGAAGTCACTTGGCAACCTCACATATCGGCCCCTTTTGAAGATTATAGGGGCAAAACTTCTTCCCACCATCACATATGGCAGTGAAGCACTAATGGGGAAGGCCACTGAAATAACAAATAATGCTCTTTCTAAAACATATAAATCCCTCTTTTATCTCCCAAATAATGCCTCACCTGCACAAATTAGAATGGAATTTGGTTTAAATCATCAATATTATGCAAGAAAGGTCATTTCATCAAAACCTGGTATCGGATAAAAAATGACCATGATAATCAGATATCACAGTTATTATGGCAAGAAATAAATAACAATGTGAAGTCACCTGCCTGGAATTATCTCAAGGAAGCGTTAGAAGAGTTTGAGATTATGGCAATTTGGAATAACATGATAAGTAAGGCATCTTTTAAAAAGATAGTCAATCGAACAACAAACCAACTATTGCTTGTAAATGATAAAGATATGCTGGCAAAAAGAAAACATGCATGGTCAATAATAAATGGATATACGAAAAAGAAGGTACAAGAATATTTGGAAACACCCTGGTCGGAAAAAAATAAGCAAGTTCTTCTTAAAGCGAGGTTTGGAATACTCCCGGGTCTTAGTCATCTTCCCCCATGGAAAAAAATTTAAAGTTGCACATTATGTAGACTGTGTAAAAATGGAGAGGAGAATATTGTCCACCTTTTATGCATTTGTCCTGGACTTCATAATGAAAGAAGAACTTTACTCAAACTTCCTTTTAATATACGAGGAATAAGGACTTGTAGGCACGCACTGAAAATGTGTCTCCACTCTAATGACATAAGTATGAACTCTGCCTTCGTAAGGTTGTTATTGATAGCTAAGACAAAATTGGGAGATGAAGTTATAAAATGAAGAAGTATAATGAATTGTAATGACTTTTATGGAGCAATTGCTTTTTAACGGTTTTATCTATCATAGTATATGTTTTGTATTGTCAATATTGTAAGATTTTAAATAATCAAACAATAAAGATTTACCTTACCTAGTCTGGAAAGAATGAGATTACTGAGTTTTCTATGTGCAGTGGTGGAGCCACTCTTGCTGTTTGGAGGATGGCATTGCGGTCTCTGTAGTTAAAAATCTTAGCCTGGATTGGTCGGGGGGGGGGGGTGCTCCGGGTTTTTGTTTACCGCCCGGTACTCTGTGGGCCCTTTCCACCAAGAAAAAACTGGAGAGTCCCCTTGGTTGAAGCTGGGTCTTGATGAGGTCCTCTCTGTAAAGGTCCATGGCTGGCACCTCCTTGAAGTCCAGAACTCCTGTAACAAGTACATTGTTGCATCTCGATCTGCCTTCTTGGTCGTCCAGTTTAGCTGTCGATTTTGAGCTTCTAATTGGTGGACCTTTTGGTGTAGGGTGGCAGTGTCCTTCATGAGTGATGCCATTGTGTTTTTCGACCATGGTCACTCTAGCAGCCATTTTCTGGAAGTCTGTTTGGAGGAATGACACATCCGCAGAAATAGACCCCACTGTTGTTTGAACGTTTGTCAAAGCGGACATTATATCTTGTAATGTGATTTCTTGTTGGCCCTTGGCGTGACACTGATTTGCGTCTTTGGAGAACCTGCATTTGTTCAATTTGGCTTGCAGGGTCTTGCGTTGACCCCGTCCCCCTATTGATCCGCTCCGCGGGAAGTCTGGTATCGCGCAGAACTCACCACTGCCTGCCTGGTGAGTGCGTGTCACCTTGCGGCTTGTCGGGTTTCCTGCTTCACTATGTGGGGGCCTACGATGGCCGCTTGTCCCAGATCAGGCAGAGCGTTGTCTTGGTACTATGGGGTGGTAGTCTGTGGCCAAGGGCGGGTCGACCAGTACCTTATGCAAGCTCCGCAGGATGTCGTTATCTACGTGGTATCGTCGGTGCTGTATATTTTCGCTAATGTCAGTGCTGGGCCTGTGGCTTGAAGTACTCAGGTCGCATGGTTCCTATACTTGCAGCGGGCCCTCGCCTGCTGGTCTTGTCGTATATTGCTGTGCGGCAGTCGGAAGCTTGGAATTATAGAGAGGAGGGGGATTTAGTCCCTACCACGTGTGTCTCGGTGCCACTTGTCCCGTGTAGTAACTGTTCGTGTGGAGAGGGCGATGGGGTACCATCTTGTTTCTTAGTTGGAAGCCTTCCGTTTCACCAGGGCGACATGGGGTCCTTTCAATGCCACAAAGAATGTGTGGGCCGAGCCGCCAGGTTACGGACTCGCGGTTTGTGAGTCGTAGCGCATTCCCCTCCATTGCGCTCCTTCCTTTTGTCCGTGCTACTGGGTGGATTGAAAAGTAGCTCCCACTGGGCCTTCGTTGTGTCTTGTCACACTGGCCCCCTCTCATCCGCAGCACCCGGGGGCCTCAGCCAGGGAACGGGTTGCGGGCCCTGGCTGTACTAGGAGGCGCCACTGGTTTTTGAGCACCGCCGGCATCCTCCCGCGCGGGGCCCCACAGGATGGTAACCGCGGGGCCCTGCAGGATGGGGCCCGCGGGGCCCCGCAGGATGGTGACCGCGGGGCCCCACAGGATGGTGACCGCAGGGCCCCGCAGGATGTTGACCGCGGGGCCCCGCAAGATGGTGACCACGGGGCCTCGCAGGATGGGGACCACGGGTAGCCCCGCAGGATGGGGACCACGGGTAGCCCCGCAGGATGGGGACCACGGGTAGCCCCGCAGGATGGTGACCGCGGGGCCCTGCAGGATGGTGACCGCGGGGTCCCGCAGGATGGGGATCGCGGAGCCCCGCAGGATGGTGATCACGGGGCCCTGCAGGATGGTGACCGCGGGGCCCCGCAGGATGGTGACCGTGGGGCCCCGCAGGATGGGGACCGTGGGGCGCAGCAGGATGGTGACAGCGGGGCCCCACAGGATGGTGACAGCGGGGCCCCGCAGGATGGTGACCGCGGGGCCCCGCAGGATGGTGACCGCGGGGCCCCGCAGGATGGTGACCACGGGGTCCCGCAGGATGGGGACCATGGGGCGCAGCAGGATGGTGACCGTGGGGCCCCGCAGGATGATGACCGCGGGGCCCCGCAGGATGGGGAACATGGGGCGCAGCAGGCTGGTGACCGCGGGGCCCCGCAGGATGGTGACCGCGGGGCCCCGCAGGATGATGATTGCGGGGTCCCGCAGGATGGTGACCGCGGGGTCCCGCAGGATGGGGACCGTGGGGCAAAGCAGGATGGTGACCGCGGGGCCCCGCAGGATGGTGACCACGGGGCACCGCAGGATGGTGACCGTGGGGCCCCGCAGGATAGTGACCGCGAGGCCCCGCAGGATGGGGACCGCGGGGCGCAGCAGGATGGTGACCGTGGGGCCCCGCAGGATAGTGACCACGAGGCCCCGCAGGATGGGGACCGCGGGGCGCAGCAGGATGGGGACCGCTGGGCCCCGCAGGATGGTGACCGCGGGGTCCCGCAGGATGGTGACCACGGGGTCCTGCAGAGTGGTGACCGTGGGGCGCAGCAGGATGGTGACAGTGGGGCCCCGCAGGATGGTGACCGCGGGGCCCCGCAGGATGATGACCTCGGGGCCCCGCAGGATGGGGACCGTGAGGCGCAGCAGGATGGTGACCGCGGGGCCCGCAGGTTGGTGACTGCGAGGCCCCGCAGGATGGGGACCGTGGGGCGCAGCAGGATGGTGACCGCGGGGCCCTGCAGGATGGTGACCGCGGGGCCCCGCAGGATGGTGACTGCGGGGCCCTGCAGGATGGTGACTGCGAGGCCCCACAGGATGGGGACCGTGGGGCGCAGCAGGATGGTGACCGCGGGGCCCCGCAGGATGGGGATCGCGGGGCTCCGCAGGATGGTGACCGCGGGGCCCCGCAGGATGGGGACCGTGGGGTGCAGCAGCTATTTCTACCAAGTGCTATTTCTACCAAGTGCTTATTCCTGACAGTGGTCCAGGTGGCCCTGTCCCATGTATATAATCCCCTGTAAATTTCGCCCGTGCCAGTGGCACAGTGTAAATTGTATGTTTATTATCTAATGTGTTTGGTATAATACAAAGGCTATTTTTATACATAACCTTGTGTGGAGTTTCCTTTGTGGTGGGCATTGGGTGTTGTTGCTGGGTGCACGCGCAAACGCTTTACACATCGCCTCCGAGATAAGCCTGACTGCTCGTGCCAAGCTACCAAGGGGGTGAGCAGGGGTTATCCTTGGCGTGTAACTCCCTTGCCCTGACTAGAGTGGTGGATTCTGCCTGGCTTTGGCGCAAGCCTTAGCCAACCAGAAATCCCCAGTTCTAACAGATTGTTGGGTGATTGGCAGTTTATATAGGTTGTACTGTTGCTTTTCTGTTGTATCTCCATCCCCTCTCTCCATCCCCTCTCTGGCCTCACCTCAGCATGTGGAGGGCGATACTCCAATGCAGAAATACACAGATCTATGGCGCTGCTCGCATGGATGAGAATGCCAATAGTGTGACCACATTGAAAGCTGTAACGTGGAATGTGTGTGACCTGAATGACTGTAGAAAGGTGTGATTAGTTGCAACATATCTTTAACCGTCATGGGGTAGACATCGATTCCAGGAGTTGCATTTAACGGGTGCCAGCTGCACACGCCTGCGCGTGGGTTGGATGGGAGAAAAATGTATAGAGGGTTACTCCAACTATGCTAGGGGTATAGCCATTATTCTGGAGAAGGGGCTCCCGTGGCACACAAGAGTTGCGATATGCGATCCCCAGGGTTGTTATGTTATGTAACGCACCGACCTTCTGCTCTCCTGGAACAACGTCAAAGACGAAGACACCATCAACATCATGAACACCACCCACTCCAGCTCTCCTTCCGACCCCTGTCCGACCCCTGCCCCCACCACATCTTCAACAAGGCAAGCTCCATTATCGCACCCAAACTCCGGAAGATCATCAACAGCTCCTTCGAGACCGCCACCTTCTCGGAGAGCTGGAAACACGCCGAGATCAACGCCCTCCTCAAGAAACCCAAGGCGGATCCAACGGACCTCAAGAACTTCTGACCCATCTCCCTGCTCCTGTTACCGGCAAAAGTCATTGAGAAGACCGCCAACAGACAACTAACCCACTTCCTTGAGGGGAACATCATCCTGGACTCCTCACTATCCGGCTTCTGCAGCAACCACAGCACCAAAACCGCCATCATCGCTGCCACTGACGACATAAGGACCATACTGGACAGGCACTCCTCCTCCTGGACCTCTTGTCTGCCTTCGGTAGTTCCGATTGTAAGGAAGGTGGATTAAAAAGGGGGAAATGGGAACGAATAGGGGAGTGGGGGGGTGGGAGAAGGCAGTGGAATAGTGGGGATATGCAGGATGTAGAGGTGAAGTGGGGTGTAAAGCAGTTGAGGTACAGGGGAGGTCCAGTTGGGAAGGTGGCAGAATGGGAGGGGAAGGAACGAGAGAAGGGGGGGAAAAAGGGTCGACCTGTGACTCCCGGGAGAGCGGTCTGAATGAATGTGTGGGGGTCAAGAGAGGACAAAGGGAGAAAGAAGACAAGTTAGAGGAAGAAGAAGAGGAAGAATCTAGAGAGATAGTAGTCGCAGGGGTGGGATGAAGGGAGTGGAAGATGTGGTCGAAGAGAGAGAGAGAGGAGTCAGAAGCTTGGATCATGACAGTGCCATTGTTATAAAGTGTAATGGTGAGAGAGCCATTAAAGCGAGCGGAGGGAGACATTTTTAACCGCTTCCCATGCGGGAAAGAAGAGAGGAGGATACGTTGAGGGAAGTGGAGAAGCTGGAAGACCAGGAAGGGTTGTCATTAGTGAAGAAAAGGAAGTCCTTTTTTATCTTCCCTAGGCGCCCATTATGGAATTGGTCAACAAAGAGGGAATCTGGACATTGTTCAATGGTGTTATGTTTGAACCGTTTAGCTACTGCTTTGGACATATGAGGGGGATAGATTACTTTAAAGCAGTTGATTCCAGATTTAATTCGACTGGAAGCCATGATAAGGAGATGAGGTGAAGACGTGGTGTGATGGACAGAAAAAGGGGGGCCACTGGGGTAGTGAAGTCGACGCACAGAGGTAGAATAAGAGGGGGTGCGCAAATTCCGGAAGTCAGTGAGAATAAAACCAATAGGAGTGAGGTCAAAACAGGAGCAAAGGTAGATACCCGACAAGGCTAGAAACAGGTAGAAAGGTACAGGGGAGAAGCAGCATTGAATCATAAGTGCATACCTCATCAGTTTCTAAAAGAGGAAGAGGAGGCACCAATCCAAGATGGCCAACAAAGATTTGAAGGAGCATTCCTCTTTCTGTTCTAATCATAAGTAGGGCACCAGGGGGCACGCACGAGCTCTTCCCTGACACCAGATGCTCCTGCCCTGGCCCGGTCCTTTCTGGGGTGCATTGTTCCAGAGCTGTGTTCCACTAATCCAATGGCTCCCAGGCTCTTTGATTCCCTGTCTCCGTGTCAATTGGCACATATCTGTCCTCATCGGGCTATGTTTTTGTTTTTCTGAAGCGTGTTGATCCTGTGCTGTTATTTCAGAGCAGACTGGAGTGCGGGTGATGTTGAGCTCAGAACAGGCCTCCGTGTCTGCACAGCCATCATTTTAGGGTCAGGCAGCCTTTTTGGGTGGCATAGGGCGAGCGCAGTCAGGTCAGCCGCTGGCCGCCTTTCGCTCTCAGCTGGACAGAGGTGTTGTCGCTGAGAGGGGGTGCGGTCTGCGTCAGTCACGTCTCAGTGCTCCAGGGTCCCAGCTGGCCTTGGCACTGCGTTATGGATGCCTGATGTGGGGACGGTGACATGTTCCTCCTCCTACCTTCCACCTAGCCGACCGATTAACAGTGGGGACGAGGGGCTTTCATCTGGCCTCTCTCTGTGTTGGTGCTCACTCTCCGGTGAGGAACTGTAGTCAGGGATGCATCAGCAGATCCATACTTCAGCGATCCATTGTGCTCCTTAATGTGCCTGCCACTTTCGTTCACAAGAGTGATTGCCCCTGTACGTTCTCTTGTCCTATTGCCTCATCTGTTTGAACCTCGGACCATACCCCTCCCTTCCACTCGCTCCCAGCACCGTTTTGTCTGGCAGGTCCGCTCAAACTTGCTATGGTGTGGCCGCCATTACTGGTGTGCTGTTTAGGCACTGCTCCAGTTTCAGTTTCATTTTTCAGATTCGAGGCGAGTGCGTGCTCCGAACCTAGACTGGTATTTCTTTCCCTGGTATTTTTTCTTTCCCTTGTAGCCGATCTGTCCGCACTTTCAACCGCTCCTCCTGTCTTTGGTGCGCAGACTTGCGGGGGATTATATGTGGCCCGCAATCAGTGAGCTCTGCAGTCTGATTAGTCGCCGGTTAGCGCTCATCTTGTGTCTTGTGCCTTTTCGCTTACTAGCCGAGTGTTAGACAGTGTTGGGCTGGCAGCTGTCTGCTGTCAGTGTATGTGGAGTGGGTCCGATCGCGTCTCATCGCATCTCCCCTCGAATCCCTTGAATTGGTTTCGATTTCGTTGTCGCTATCTTTCCTTCACTTACACCAGTCTCGCTTCGCTGTTAAAATTTCGTTAATCTCCTTCCTGAGGGTGTCTAGCATCTTGACGAGGGCAGCATCCCTAAGTCCGATGGTTCCGACGCCTGGATCTTCTTTTGTAGCTCTTTATCCTCGCTTGTTGTTGGAGCAATCAGTTTCATCTTCTCCATTTCAGCGGAGCAGCCACACCAGGACCCCGCTGCGCATCGTGGGGACCATGTCAAGATCATGCCAAGATGTTGCAGAGTTGCAGAGTTTTGGGGAGGCATCTTTGATGTGTTGGAAGAAGTGATAGGACACAGATATGAACGATCCCCGCTGGTCACCTTGCTTGGCTACGTACGAAAAGTGTCGATGCTTCTGCTAATGGCTAAAAATCTGCTGGGCTCGCAAGCGGAAGCCGCGTTTCGCTGACTGACTTAAAGATGCAGCTTTTTGTCATAACCCGACATCAGAATTTTGGGAGCTAATGCCCGCGCAGGTGCGCCCCAAGAATATATGGGAACAGTTGCAGAGCTACCTTGGTGCCCTTCCCCCCGATTAGGTGGAGGCCACTGCCATTGAAGGATAGGTGATGCGAGGAGACCGCTCAAACCTTGGGTGATCGGATTGCCTGCGTCTTCATGACCTATGGTCAGAGAGACACCCTCAACCCCCTCCCTTCCCTCTTCCTCTCCCTCCCCTTTGTTTTGCTTTATTTTTTATTTGTCTTTTCATTATATAGCGAGCTGTGTTCACAATGGAAACTTAAGCGGACTAAGGCGGCTATATAGATACCGAGCCGTTAAATGCTATGCTGGACTGGCAATGCCTATAGACTGCTGAACACTTGTGGTGCAGATAATATATATGAATAATAATTTTCTGTCCCCATCAATCCTTCCATGCCTGCAATGGGTGATCACTGTAGTCTGTACTTGATGACAATTTACAAATACATATTAAAACATAAAAAAACAAACGTTGGTGGTTACACATAGACAAATAAAGTTGTGTAATGCCAAGCTCCGTGTGTGGTGTAGTCATTGGCGGGTATGAAGGCTGGGGAAGATGCTACAACTGCCATGAATTAGGGGATCAGTAACACGAAGACTGACAGTGCTCTCCCAGAGAGTTTGCCATGATCTCGCAAAGTGCTTGTGCGTGCCATGTGTCCCTTTGTCGAAGTACAGATTCGATGCTTGACGTATGTGGAATCAAAGCGAAACTCCAGCCAGTCTAAAAGCATTTAAAGATAACGAAAGCCTCATTGAGAAGTCTACACATCGTTGCCCAAAAACCTACTGGTAAGGCTGTGAAGAGTGGTATCATGCTACTATGCAACCTAGAGCTATACATTGAACGGAGCAATAACGCCAAAGGCAGATACAACCAGGTTATGAAAGGGCAGCAAATAGCGACAGTAAATTGCAAGATAATGCTGCAATCAGAAGCACTGCGAGGCAGAGATCAACCAGGTGTCAGAAAGTACAAAGTGACGCCTAAAAGCAAAGTGATTCTGATAAAAGAAACAATCATCTGCTTACCAGAACCGATTAAAGAGCGTCATCGTGCCACAGGACTGGGCAAAGTGGCCCAAGGAGAGATGCCCAGGTTTTTGCCTAGGGAGCCATCCATATACGATGAAGTGTGCCACCAAAGCTGCCAAGGGTGGCTCAGAACAACTCCACAGGTCCTCGAAGATTGAAAAGCCAAAAATCAGAATAGTGAAAGATTTCAATGGCAGAGAAGAAAGAGCCCACGTCTCCGGGTATTAGCAAAGATGACCCCTAGGCTAGTACGTCGTAAGGCCTCAAAGAAGGTTTGCATGATCAAGAGACATCATCAGAGAGAACGCTACCCTCAATGTCAGAAAGTTCCACACAGGCTTACAATGATGCCACCTTCTTGAAACCACCACTACCATTCAATACCGCCAAAATGTAAAATATTGGCGACAGATGGACTGCTTGGATAGAGACATTTGTTGATTTCATTGATGCACTAGAAGAAACCGATAGCCGGAAGATTATCAAATACCTCAAAAAATCTTGCTGTTAAAGATGTAAAAGAAGTATAGGAAACTGGGCTTTTGTTGCAGTTGTCCCCCCACTTGTTGCCCCCGTTTCCGATACTAGATGCTGATGTTTTACTCTGACAGTGCTCGGGGTTCTGCTAACCAGACCTCAGTGCTAGTGCTCCTTTCCCAAAACAAGGGGACATCTTATTCTTCTACATTGACCAAGGACTTTAGCATCCCTGTAAGTCCCTAGTAAACGGTACCCCAGGTACCTAGGTACCTAGGGATGCAGCATATCTTATGCCGGTGTTCATGGCAGTTGTAGCATCTTCAACAGCCTTCGTACCCCTCTGCTATCCAACACTTTCCCTACTGTTGCACTCACTGGAGTGGGAAATTTAAGTGTGAAGATTTTAAAATACTTTAATGTTTTCATTTATAATATAATCTTTTTTCATATTGGATTTTATGTTATTGGTGGTGTCCAGCTCGGGGCAGAGTCTAGGGGCCCGGAAGCAAAGTGTTAGCTGTCTACTGCCCGAGTAAGCCTGGGATCGGGATTGGGTGGCTTCCAAACAGAAACAACAGGCTGGCATGTGGTGAGGCTCTGACTGACCCCGTGCGCTTTGTGTATGGGGAAAACGACCCCAAGCAGTCAAAATTACCACTTGAGAATATGGTCTCGCGTTATTAAAGTTTGAGCTATTGGCATTGCTAATACTAATGCAACACCAATAGCTCAAACATTCAGTAATGCGAGACCGATTGCATTGCAAATACTTGTTTATCATAGGTTAACCTAAATAATAATTCTGTCTGTCAAGTAAACCTCTTAAAAGTATATCTGGTTTCTGGTGGGAGCAAGTGTAGTGGCCATAGGATTAATGTGGTGTGGGTTGAGTGGGTTGCCTTGTTGACTGGAAGAGAGATCCTGAACCGTCGCTATAAGGAGGATCACATCGATTTGATTATTTGCCCAGTCATTAAGGTTTTATCATACTGGATGCCGGACTCTGAAATACATTGCCGATGTCAGTGGCTGATGTGCGTTTGTAGGTCTCTCCTAGGCAGTGCTTGCACTGTCTCTTTGAGACCTGCTGAATTCAGGTATGGACTTTTAGCTCCACCCATTTTACGCCGATCTTGTCAATTCGCTCCTCCTACTGTCCTTTGTAAATGATGGCTTTTGATTCATGAATAGGCTTAGTACAGCCTCCTTAGGACCTCCCTCTCTTCTGTTACCTCCCATGAGGACAGCCCCTCTTAGATGTGTCCTAACTCTCTAGGTTTCACTAACAGTTAGTGTGCACTGTTTAGTTAATTAATGTCTTGCTGAAACTGGCACGACATGCTGCATGGGCAGCCACCGCATTTCTTTTCCATTAATTTACTTTTGTAGAAATGACGGCACTGCGCACTTGAGCTTTAAGCATCTGAAACTAAAGTGTGGCATGCCGCCATTGCTACAAAAGTCAATAAACAGAAAAAAAAGGCGGGGGGACTCCGCATTTCTTTTCCATTTATTTACTTTTATAGCACTGGCAGCCTGCCGCGCTTTAGTTTTAAACGTATTAAGCTAAAGCGTGGCGTTCCTCAACTTGTTACAAAAGTAAATAAACAGAAAAAAATATGGCAGCCGCACAACCTTTTTTAATTTTAATTTTTTTTTTTTTTTTAGCAATCACGACATGCCGTGTTTAGCTTTAAACATCTGAAGCTAAAGTACGGCATGCCGCAATTGCTAAACAAGTAAATAAATAGGAAAAAAAGGTGGATGGCCACTGCATTTCTTTTCTATTTATTTACTTCTGTACCAATCTTTTATTAGTTATGCTATTGATAAAATATTTTTGGAGAAAAAATTGTTACAAACATTCTCATTTGCAACGCCAGTAGCTCTACATTTAATTAATGCAAAACATATTGCATTGCAAATGCTTGTTGTTTTTCTGTAGCAAAATTAATTTTTTCGCCAAGGAGAATAAGAGGGCTTGAAAGGTCTTTGAATCCTATACGTACCTAGTAAAATAAAGAAAACACGTATTAATGATTTGCTGATTTCAAGTTAACCCTTGGGTGCCACAGAGGGGAAAGTCATAAAATTCACTGGTAAATTGCTGCAATGAATGAGGCAGGTTTTGTACTACCGAGAAATGAATCTCCAGCAGTGACGTAGTATTAATGAAGCAACAGGCACAGTGAGGCCAGGTTCGTAAGTCTGAGGAGGCCACTGTGCCGCGTTTGTTGCTGTATTTTACAACACAGCAACATTCAGGGTGGTATTTGCTTTCTTACACTATGGCCCAAAGCATCATAGTTACGTTATAATGACATATTCAGTGGCGTAGCACAAAATAATGCCTCCCCCCATTGAATGTAAAGAGGGGCCCCTTCGTCTCCCGTAGCCCACAGATATTCATTGGTTTTGTGCTAGATTGGTCCCTAAAGTGTTAAGAAGCCACTGAAGGGTTGTCGAGCCCCACCCCCACATCAGGGGCACCAGTTACGTCCCTTGTGCCATTATTCTCCATGGTACTGCTGTAGACTTAAAGTACAAAACCAGCTTTAATTTCTCATTTTCGCCCAATATTCTTCAGAGAAATCCTACCCAAACACCTTTGCAGATGCCAGCTGTACCCCAACACTTGTATGGTGTATCGTAAAGTTGGCATTACACTTCTTCTTGGTCCCAGCTAGGCAATGAATGTGCCTGTTTTTCGGCCGCACTATCCGAAGGGCAGCGGGCCGGGATTTGAAATGGTGAACAAATTGCACGAAGGAGCAATCTTCTGTCTCCGTTCCATTTCCTCTCAAAACTGCACAATGCTTCTAAAAATGCAGGAGGTAATTACTAGATCAGCAGCCATTAGCTCACCTCAAAATCACCTGACAAACTGTTGTCAGGGTGCTCAATACTGCAGTTACAGAAGGGCAGGCTAATCTCTCTCTATTGATCTGACCTGTTCTATGACGGCGCAGGAAATCGCGGGACAGTGTGTTTTTCCACTTTTCTGACACTCAAAAGATTAAAGAAAAAGCCTTTTACCCAACAAGCATGCTACCATAATTTAACATGTCACTCTTCGATTGAAATACATGCTTCAACATCTTAGGATATACACGTTATTTCGTAGTAAAAGTCCAACATACCAAAAAACAAAACAAGCTTGGTTTCAAAAGTGGTGAGCGCGCTAGCGCCCACAGCGATGAAAGTGGAAGCAGCGCGTTTGAACATATGTTCACAATTAACATGAGACGCGGCGGAGGAGCAAGCGAGGGGAAAGCCAGAAGGCACCTGATCAGGCATAGAAAGCTGGTTGCTGTGCACGTGCACGCGCGCGTAACTGCAAGCGCTAGGCCAGCAAAAGCATGTGGAAGCACTTTTAAAAGCCCACTACTAAATGTCTCGCATGGCAGCGCATGCGCTGGCTCAGGCGAGACCTAAAACGAGCAGTGCCGTCAATTGCAGTACATATCTCAAGCAAACGTGACAGTATACATGTTACAGATACATCTGGCGGTGATCCCTGCCACACCATATTGCTTTCCCACCTCCATACAACTCTACTTGTGCCTTTCTTTGCTTAATCATTTTGGTTTAACAATAAATAAACTGTATCCTTAGGAATGGAGGCCACAGGCAATTCCTCTGCATATATATCCAACTGGGCCCTGCAACCATTCATCCATTTTAGGACCTGTTCCCCTCCCATCTCCCACCAATGTATTGACACCTGTCGCTTGGGAAGTAGTGTGGCAATGGCTATCAATTTACGGGTACGTGGTCGCAGATGCTTCACCAGTCCCAGCATGCATAGCTGTGGAGTGAATTCCACTCTTTCCATTGTCATTTCAGTCAGAGCTTGTACTACCTGTGTCCAACATCTGTAAACTAGAGAACAGCCCCAGGCCAAGTGTAGAAAGTTAGCATCCAGCGTCTCATGGCTACCACACCGGGAGCTATCCCTAAGCCAGTATGTATGCAGTTGGAGAGGAGTGTACTATATCTGTTGCAAATGTATAATTCTAAGGTTGCAGTTTGCAAGTTATGAGACCTTTGCCCAAGCTGCAGGTTAGCATCATCAGTAATCATCTGTTAGCATCATCAGTAATCATCTGTTAGCATCATCAGTAATGCCATTACATGTCTGGTTCTTCCAGGAATATAGGATTTAGGGACCTCACCGCTGCCCAGAGTCTAATATATATGAACTTTAGTAATATAGGGGTGGGCTGCATAGCAGTGAGTGCTTCCAATGTCAGGATCTGCCTCTCTGGATCTTCTAGTGTGGTCAGCCCTGCTTTCTTCAGTGTACCCGTTGCCTTGAGTTCATTTGAAACTGGTATAGCTGGGCGGGAAGCTTGGGGCAGTGCCGACACATATATTGGGGTCCTACCCGCCCTCGTTCTTAGTTGCTACCAGGTCCTCCAGGTTCTATGTATAGTGTTAACCTCTGATCGAATGACCTCCGTCCTCTCATATAGTAGGGTGGCTGTGAGGGGGATTGGATGGGCGTCATCGGTCTCTACCACTAAATGCGGTAAGTATTGAAGAGGGAAATACCAGTAATGCGCAAATTGTGCATGAGCTCAAATATGATAGGGCTGCACATCTGAGGCTCCGAACCCTCCCTGTTCAGATAGTTTCGTCAAGTTATCCCAGCTGCATCTAGGCTGTTTGGATGCCCAGGCAAGTTTTAAGGGTCTTAAAGAACTCGCTGTTCAGTAATAAAGGAATATTTATGAACATATACACACATTTGGGCAGGGTGGCCATTTTCATTTTTGCTATCCCGTCAGCTAGAGATCATCGAAGCCATCTAGCTACTTGGTCTACCAACTTTGTGAGTGCTTGCCCAAAATTCAGTCAAACCACAGCCTCCGGGTCCGTGTGTACCCATATTCCAAGATATTTGACAGGCTCTGTGCAGCACTCAATTGGGAAGTCCATGGCATGCGGGCAGTTATCTGTGTAAGAAGGAATATGGTCGATTTGCCCTAGTTCCTACTGAGACCCGAGTAACATTCATAGCAAACATACTCCCTGGTGAGGGGTTCCAGGTGTGCCTGAGGGTCGCGGACGTATGGCACCATATCATCCACAATTAAGGATATGGCAAGTGGGCGCTGAGGGAACCTCAATGTGGCCGCTGCATGCCACTGATGAATTACTTAGGCCAAGGGCTCCAGTGCGAGGAAAAACAAGATCAGTGATAATGGGCAACCTTGCCTAGTTCCCCTGCAGATACTAAATGGATCCAAGATATAATTATTGATGTACAACCTTGCAAATGGGTTGGTCTATTGCAGACGTATCGACCTTAAAAATGACTTAGGCATGCCAATACATTGTAGAACCATGAACATATACTCCCATTGTATAAAGTCAAAAGCTTTTGCGGCATCCAACAACATCACTGTAGCTTTCAGCTCTGGGTGCAGTTGATGCAATGTTGCGAACAAGGTTCGCAAATTGTGCAATGTCGAGCATGCAGGGATAAACCCCGATTGATCTGGCAACACCAAGCTTGGGATAAGAAATTTTAATCTAGCAACTACTGTCTTTGCCAAAATGTTGGTGTCTATATTTATAAAGGATATCAGACTATATGAATTACACTGCTCTGGGTTCTTATCCGCTTTTAATAATATTATTATAAACGCTACACAGAGTGTGGCAGGCAACTCCTTCTTCTTGTATACCTCCAAAAACATAGCATGTCGGTATGTAGCCAGGTGTTCTGTATATGTCTTGTAGAATTTATTAGGAAGTCCATCCCCACCTGCCACCTTCCCATTTAGTAGAATATGTATGGCCTCTTTCACGTCCTTTATTGTGTTGTATTGGATATTCACTCTGTCCCAGTGAGAGCCACACTAAGGCCACATCATCCAGGTATTTAACTGAATCTGCATCCTCAGCAGCCTCTCGGGCCCATATAGGTGGTATAGAAATCCATAAAAACTGACATGATATCTGGAGTGTTGTATCATCTATCTCAATCTTGGTCTACAATCTCTACTATGTGTGCTTGCGTCCTGGATTCTGCTAATTTAGAGGCTAAAGTGCACCTGGGTCTTTTGCCACCCCATATGCTCTCTCTTTCCAACGTCTAGACATATGGCAGACTTCCTGCTCCTTAATGTCTTTATATTCTGTAAGCAGCTCAAGTATTTGAGCCAATTTGTGCCTAGCTGTAGCTTCTCTTTAACACCTGTAGGTTGCATTCTATGGGGCAGTTTTACAAGCCCCTTGCAACACTTTTTCGTCACTTTTAACATGGGAAAAGTGACACAAAGTGGCGCAAGGGGCTTGTAAATCTGCTTCTATGTCTTTTAACCTCGAACGGAGTGCATTCAGGACACCTGCCTGCAATCCTATACATTAACCCAAATAGTAGCTTTGAACGCTTCCCATAAAGTCCCCAACTCCTCTACGGATCCCTCATTGTCTTGGAAAAAGCACGTAATCGCTCCTCCTATTCCGTCTCTAAATACTGGGTCAAGTAAGGAGGATGCTTGAGGTCTCCATAGGGACAGTGGGCGTGTGTGCGTGGGGATATCAAGTTCTAATAGGACAGGTGTATGGTCTGAGACTGTCCTGGGTAAATGAGTCACTGCCATTGTCCATGTACATACTATCTAAGGGCCCGATTCACAGAACTAACTTAAGACAAAATCCTAAACTTACTACCATTTTGGTATTCACAGAAGGCACTTACTCATTTTGGTATTCAAGGAATGCACTTACTCATTTCGGTATTCACAGAAGTTAGGAGTCCTAACTTTAGGACTCTTAAATGCCTTCTGTGAATACCGAAAGTCTTAAAGTTAGGATTTTTCTCAATTTAGTAGTAGTAAACTGAGAAAAATCCTAATTTAAATACTTTCTGTTAGAACCCGGGGTCTCTAGTTGGCAGAGGTAAGTACCTTAGCCCAAGTAGGGACCCTTGCTTCTAGTCAGGGTGAAGGAATGACCCTCTGAGATAACCCCTGCTCACCCTCTAGGTAGCATGGCGCGAGCAGTCTAGGCTAAACAGAGGCAATGTGGATAACATTTGCACTTAACACAACAATAATCCCCAATCCACCACAAACTGAGACCACACAGGTAAGTATATTTTATAAAAATATATAATTTTATCTAATTTCAGCAAGGTAAATAAAGCATTTGCATGATAATCACTTCTTTAGAATCAGGTTGCATTTAATATTTACGATGGTACTTGTAACTAGGAAGTTCTGATGTAAAAACAAAGATAGTCTCCAGTCTCTTGTAAATCAGTACCCAAAAATAGTGCCACTGATTTATGTTCCCCTAGCGCTAAAAACGAGCAGTAAACACAAGGCCCACGTGTAATTCTAGCTATGGGCTCCAAGCGCTGTCAATGCGCTCTCTCGCGAGGCCCCGGGACTCTTTCTCGTCCCAGGTGCCGCCTCGCGTCTTCCTGAGACTCAGGCGCCCCAGGGCGTGCAGACCGCACGCGTCCCCGCCCCGGCCGGTCCCCTGTCCTCTCCCGCCCGCTCTCGACAATCCAACGAGCGGCGGGGGAGGCGGTGAGGCTCACCTTGTGGGGGGACGGCTGGCCAGGGGTGCGGGACGCCTCGAAAGTCCCTCGGCGGGGTCAGGTGTCCTCTTCCCGGGCCCGGCGGTGATCTCGGGGAGTCTTCGGCTCTCTCAGCCGCCTCGGCAAAGGCAGCCAATCTCGTCGCGGCCTTTCGGCCGAGCCCTCAATGACGTCGCACGCCTCTTCGGCCCTCAGCCAATTGGAGCGCGGCTCCTTCGTGGAAGCCCTGCCGGTCCTCCAATCCCGTCACGGCCTTTCGGCCGAGCCTCCCTGAGCGGGCCACTCACAGCGCAGCCGCTCCGAGGCTGCTCACGGGTCCCGGGCCACTGGTGGTGCGTTTTTTAGCGGTTCTGGGTCCCGGGTCGCGGCGGTGAGGCACGGATCTGGCAAATCGGGGAACAGCAGTCCCCCACCACAGGCACACGATAGTTAGAGGCCGCCCTCAGTGTGGTCAGTCTACGCCCCCAGCAGCTCACGGGGGAAGCCAAGCAGTCCCACGGCCAGCGTCGGTTGTGTGTCGATAAACACACCGATTCTCTTCCACGGCTGGCGGGTGATTGGCAGAGCGCAGGCTGGCACTGAAGACGATCTCACCGCGCCTAAGACTTTCTTTAGGAACCTTTTAGCCCTGGGTTCCAGAAACAGGAGGCCAGCTCTTCTCAGGCCCTTGGAGATTCAAGATTGTAGACTCAGCACACAGCAAAGTCTTGGCAGTTTCAAGCAGGCAGGGTCACAGCACACAGCAAAGTCCCTTTCTCCTCCTCAGCTTCCAGATAGACAGCAGAACAGGTCAGCCCTTAGAGCACACAGCAAGGCAGTCTTCCTTTAGTTCTCTAGCCGTCCTCCTTCCAGCCGAGGTTCCTTCTTGGTTGTAGAATTTCAGAATCTAACTTCTCTAGTCAGGGGTCCTTTCCTTATACCCCTCAATGTCTTTGAAGTCCTTTGAAGTCTTTGTGCAAGGAGGCCCTGGGTCCAGTCTAAACCAGTTCTGGGGGTTGCGGAGCACTGAGGTGTTTCTGGTTGTCTTCTTCCTGTCAGCTTCAGGGTCAGAGGTGTCAGTGGGCCGGCAGGAGCAGGGTGGTCAGGCAGGCACAGCCCAGCTCTTATCAGGCGTTTCCTCCTCCCACCTCCCGGGCAGCAGATGTGCCCTTTCATCCCCGGGCTGGCTCCGACCCTCTCCTCCGGGGCTCTGCAGCCCCCCCTGTCACATCCAGACCAGGCAGGCATTCCACAAACCCAGGCACACAGAAAGGTTTAGACAAGAGAACAGCCACTTTCTAAAAGGGCTATTCTCCAACACAGGATTTAAAAACACCCTTCACTAAAAGATGTGTCATTAAATTCTGAGTTCAGGGATATCTTTCACTTATGTCCCATCTTGTTCCTATGGGAAGATAGGCTGGTATCACATGGGCCCAGCCTCCTCCATGTTACTCTATGGAGCAAGATAGCCTTACAGCAGTGAGCACATAAAATGGCTGCAGCCCACTACCAGAGCATGTTACCTGCACTAGTACATGCTCTACCTTATCAATACACTGCACCCTGCCCAGGGGGGTACCTAGAGCCTTCCATAGGGGTGACTGATGTGCACAGACAGGGAAGGGTTAGGCCTAGCCAGTGGAGACACTGGCCAGGGGGACAGGGCAGTCCACTGACTGCACACAGGCCCTGCGCTGGCAGGCCTGAGTCACCATTTTAAAGCTACTCATGTGGGTGGCGCAATCTGCGCTGCAGGCCCACTAGTAGCATCTGTCATCACCAGCCCTGGCACACACAGTGCACTTTACTAGGGACTCCATGGTGATACAAATATGCCAATCAGGTATATTCAATTAATATGACAATCTACAGAGGGAGCACTTACACTCTGACACTGATCAGCAGTGGCAGAGTGTCCAAAGCATCTAAATCAGCAAAAACGAAATCCAGCACAGCATCAAAACACATGAGTCAGAGGCAAAAAGATGGGGGAAGAACCACGCCAAAAGGTGTCAGGTCTAACACGTGTCCCCTCCAGCTGAAAGTGGGGAGAACTACCCAACCTCTTGGGAGTCCTCATCACTAAGGCGGAAGAATCTGGACAGACCGTCAGCATTGGCGTGTTCTGTACCAGGGCGGTGCTCCACCGTAAAGTCCATCCCCTGTAGGGAAATGGACCACCTCAACAATTTTGGATTCTCACCCCTCATCTGCATTAACCATCTGAGGGGCCTGTGGTCGGTCTGAACACGGAAGTGAGTCCCAAACAGGTAGGGCCTCAGCTTCTTCAGAGCCCAGACCACAGCGAAAGCTTCTCTTTCAATGGCACTCCATTTCTGTTCCCTGGGGATTAGCCTCCGGCTAATGAAAGCCACTGGTTGATCTCCTCCCTCCTCATTGATCTGGGAGAGTACTGCTCCCACGCCTTGCTCTGAAGCGTCAGTTTGAACAATGAACTCACTGGAAAAGTCAGGTGCCTTAAGCACCGGTGCTGTGCACATGGCAGTTTTGAGGGTGTCAAAAGCAGTTTGACAGGCCTCAGTCCAATTCACTTTTCTGGGCTGATTCCTAGATGTCAGCTCTGTCAAAGGGGCCACAATGGTGCCATAGCCTTTGACAAACCGTCTGTAATACCCGGTGAGACCTAAGAAGGCTCTCATCTCAGTCTGAGTTTTGGGAGGCTCCCAAGCCAGAATGGTATCAATCTTTGCCTGTAGGGGCGCCACCTGGCCGCTCCCCACCTGGTGTCCCAAGTACACCACAGATCCCTGCCCTATCTGGCATTTACTGGCCTTGATAGTGAGGCCTGCCTTCTGCAGAGCCTTCAACACTTCAGTGAGGTGTTGCAGGTGTTCCTCCCAAGTGGAGCTGAACACAGCAATGTCATCCAGGTAGACTGCGCTGAATTGCTCCAGCCCCGCCAGTACCTGGTTGACCAATCTCTGAAATGTGGCGGGGGCATTTTTCAACCCGAAGGGCATGACACGGAACTGGAAGTGCCCCTCTGGTGTTGAAAATGCTGACCTCTCCTTTGCACCGTCAGTTAAGGCGATCTGCCAGTACCCTGAAGTCAAATCAAAAGTACTCAGGTACTGGGCAGCTCCCAACCGATCCACCAGCTCATCAGCTCTGGGGATGGGGTGCGCGTCAGTCTTGGTGACCGCATTGAGCCCACGGTAGTCCACACAGAACCGAAGTTCTGGGGTGCCACCGGGGATAGCAGCTTTCTTAGGCACTAAGACCACTGGGCTAGCCCAGGGGCTGCTGGAGGGCTCAATAACCCCTAGCGTCAACATCTTGGAAACCTCTTCCTTGATGCTGGCTCTGACCTTGTCAGCCACTCTGTAAAACTTCTGTTTCAAAGGCAGACTGTCTCCAGTGTCCACGTCGTGGACACACCACTTGGTGACACCTGGGGTCAGGGAGAACAGGGGGGCGAACTGACCCAAGACTTGGCGACAGTCATCCTGCTGCTCTGGAGTCAGGGTGGGGGAGAGGACCACACCATCCACTGACCCATCTTGCTCCTTGACTGCCAGGAGGTCAGGGAGAGGATCACTATCCTCCTCCCCTCCAACATCTGTAGCCATGAGCATAGTTACTTCAGTCCTCTCAAAGTGGGGTTTGAGGCGGTTCACATGTAGCACTCTCAGGGGCTGCCTGGGAGTCTTCAGGTTAACCAAATAGGTAACCTCGCTCTTGCGCTCCACCACCTCATATGGCCCAGACCACTTGTCACGGAGCGCACAAGGCTCCACTGGCGCCATCACCCACACTTTCTGACCAGGGTGGAACTCAACCAGAGAAGTGTTCTGGTCATACCACCTCTTCATTATCTCCTGGCTAGCCTCCAGGTTCTCTTGAGCGAGCTTCCTGAAGCGCTTGGTCTGGTTGCGAATGGCCAGCACATAGCTGAACACATCCTGAGGGGTTTTCCCACGGGATTTCTCCCACCCCTCTTTCACCAGAGTAAGAGGCCCTCTGACAGGGTGGCCATACAGCAACTCAAAGGGACTGAACCCTAAGGATTTCTGAGGCACCTCCCTGTAGGCAAACAACAGGCAGGGTAACAAGACGTCCCATTTCCGCCTCATGGGCTCTTCCAGGCCCATAATCATGCCCTTCAATGTGCGGTTGAATCTCTCAACCAAACCATTTCCTTGAGGGTGGTAAGGTGTGGTGAATTTGTAGGTCACCCCACACTCACTCCACAGGGACTTCATATACTTAGAAATAAAGTTCGTCCCTCTGTCTGAGACGACCTCCCTGGGAAATCCCACCCGGGAAAAGATCCCCATCAGGGCACGGCCCACCACTGGGGCGGTGACTGTCCTGAGCGGGAGGGCTTCCGGGTACTGAGTGGCATGGTCCACCAAGACCAGGATAAACCTGTTGCCTAGGGCTGTCTTGGGATCCAGGGGCCCCACGATGTCAATGCCCACCCGCTCGAAAGGGGTGCTCACCACAGGAAAGGGTTGGAGGGGTGCCACGCACTTCCCTCCGCTCTTGCCACTAGCCTGACAAGTCTGACAAGACTTACAAAAGGCAGCAACGTGCTTCTTCTTCTGGGGCCAGTAGAAATGGGTGACAAGCCTGTGATAGGTCTTGTCTTGCCCCAGGTGTCCTGCGAGAGGCACGTCATGAGCCAGACCCAGTAGGAAGTTCCTGAAGTGCTCCGGTACTACCAGCACATGGGCTGCACCGGGCTCAGCGAACTTAGGCTCACTATACAGTAAGTCATCCTCCCAGTAGATCAAATGCTCCTTGGACCCCAGGCCTGCTGCTTGGTCTGCCGCCTGCTGCCGCACACCAATGAGAGAAGGGCACTCCTTCTGAGCCTGGCAGAATTCCTCCCTGGAGGGACCACCCTCTTGCTGCCACTGGGACAGCTCAGGCAATTCCCCTAGTTCAGCCACCTGCTCCCCTGTAGGTTCCAGGGCATCCCCCTCTGGGTCTGCCTCCTCCTGGACCGTGGGAACAGTGGGGGCCGGTTTCCCGCGCCCTCTACCCCTTCCTCTCTTGGCAGGTACCTGGGCCATTGTCCCAGGCTCCAGTTCGGCTAGACCGCCCTCTCTGGCTGTCATTGCACGGGTGGACACACAGATCCACGCAGGCAAACCCAACATCTCCAAGTGAGTCCGGTGCTCCACCTCTTTCCAGGGAGAGCTCTCCAGGTCATTACCTAATAGACAATCTACAGGCAAGGCATCACTTACAACAATTTCCAAAATACCGGAGACTCCTCCCCACTCAAATGGAACCTTTGCCAACCTGCAGTAGCGCACTGAACTGTCAGATGCCACCACAGGTCGGAGTACCTTGGGAACAATTTGCTCTTCAGACACCCACCGACACCTGACAGATGTCACGCTGGCCTCGGTGTCTCTCAGAGCCTCCACCTCCCGTCCATTGATGGTCACCTTCTGCCCGTATTTCTTAGTGTTTTGGGGCAGCAAAGTTTCCTGGGCCATCTCTTGGTCTCCTAGAGAGACAAGGGTCATCAATGCTAACCCCTTCTCCCCACTAGAAATCAAATCCCCTCCCAAAGCTACACTGGCTAACGCCGGCGCTGGAGCTGGAGCACCCGTGGGTGCTGATTTCTTCTTTGGACAGTTTGGAACAATGTGCCCCACCTCCCTACATGAATAACAAGTAAGGGTCTTTTTGTCCTGCAGGCCCTTATGGGGCCAGGACTTCTTAGGCTTGGGGGGTTGAGACACCTTCTCCTGGTAACTACTTTGGGGCCCTTTAGAAGACTCCTTTTGATTACCCGTGTCCCCCCCACTCTTCTGCTGGGGACCCTGTCAACCTTTGGCGGGGGTACCTACCACCCCCTTGTGGACCCTGGTGCTAGTCCACCGGTCCGCCTCTTTAGCAAGCTCACTGGGATCAGTTAACTTGCTATCCAAAAGATGCTGGCGCAGCTCTGGGACACATAAACTACTTAAGTGCTCCCTACTAATCAAGTGACACAACCCCACATAATCAGTAACTTTGCTGCCCTTCATCCAACCTTCCAGTGCACGCGTGTACATACTCACACACTCCACCCAAGTACTTGAATCAAGCTTCTTTTTTTTTATTTTTTTAAAACCTTTATTGTACAAAGAAAGCTCACAAATACGGGCCTACAACCCCACGGGCTGGCCACCACACGGTAAAAAACGTAGCAAAGGAGAATAGGTTCTCCACAGGATATGGCACCAGGAGCACAGGAGAAACCACAAAGGCCATCGAGCAATCAGCACAAACAGGATAACAAAAGGTTAATTTTCTAATACGGGGCGGGGGAACAGAAGAATAACGGGCCGTGGAAGAAACAACAAGGGAGGGGCCGCGGCAAGCCGCCATTTTATGAACACAGGATGAAACAATAAGCCATACAAACATAGCTACCAAAGAATATACACATAATCGGAGTACAAAGAAGCTACAATGGCATCAGTCAAACCGCGCTCACCCGTCACCGCCCCCACCCAAATTGAGGAGACAGAACCAAAAAGGCCCCCATTGCAAAATACAATACGATACGCACCCCAACGGAAATAAAGAGACCCCCATAAAGGAGGAAGGGGAAGAGGGAAAAAGGGGACAAAAGAAGGGACTCCCACCAAATCACGCACCCCCAGGAGACAAGACAGAACAACATGACCCGGCAAGTGATATACCAAAAAGTCGATACCAAAATAACCAGCGGGCCACAATCAGACACACACCGGAATACGAACGCCACGGAAACTCCCCAGGGGGACACATGAGGAGACAGAGTCCCGAAAAGGTGAATACACAAGAGCCATAGAACAAAAAAAGGAAGAAATAAGGGGGGAAAAAGACCCCCCAATAGAGACAGACCCCCCCACCCACCCCTAAGCCCACCCTGCACCCCTGCAGAAGGCTACGGCCTACCCCCCCGCAGCGTGCCTGTCGCCCTAATTAGAACCCGAAATATAGCGGAGCAAAGTGAAGTCGGAAACAGAAGACAAAAACGGGAAGGGCAAGGGAAGGGAACACGGGATGGGAGACACATACATACACATACACGGGGGAGGGCCGGGAAACAGGAGGAAACGCACCAGGCCACCCGCCTGAGTCGAAGGTCCAAGACCCCGGGAAGCCAAAGATTATCAGGTTACAGTCCAAGAGCACCAAACAGTCACACATAACCATACCAGGACACGTTGACCATCCAAACCAGTACAAGACTACCGCACGCAGATGCCAGTGCACATCAGCCCTGTCCCTGTTTGTCCAAAGTGGGAACAGTCCGATCCAGCGAGGTCCAGGCCACGAAGAACAGAAGGCAGACAGCAGGAAAATCCAACGGCAGTCCAGAAAATACACGTGAAGGACAACCCGGAAGATCCAGGAAAGTCACGAAGTGTAGCAAACGATGCAGGCACAAGTCCAAGGATATGTCCAAAGAAACCGACCCATCTGGGCCAGCACAGGAGAGATCGCCGGGCAGCGGCGGCAAAAAGGAACCGGGAGAGTCATGAAGGTCAGGCCGAGCAAAATCCAGCTCCCGGGCCAGAGGCAAAGGAGGCAGAGCCGGAGGAGGAGGCACCATCAAGTTCCGCATACCCACGGACGCGGTCGTAGCCGGGGCCAATTCTGCCAGGATAATTCCAGCCGCACCCCGCAACGGCAAAGCCACATCCGGCCGTGGGGGCCCGGGAGGCCCGTAGCGAGGAACCATCTCCGAAGTAATGACAGGCGCGGCCACCAAAAGTCGCCAGGAGAGCAGGGCATCCAGGACCTCTTTAAGTGTAGGAAAACCTTTACAGTATTCGTCACCCGGGCCATGCGGCGGGCCTCCAGCGCTCGTCCAGGCCCGGCCAAGACAATTGGGGTCGGTCGCCATTTGAGAGCCCAACAAGGCCGCGCGGCCGCCAACCTCCGCCGGGGCGACGGCAAGGCAAGTGTAGTCGCGCCGACCAGCGGCAGAGCACCCCGGGCAGGAAGGGGGGCCACCAGAAGAAAGGGACCTCACCGGCCACCCAACGCCGCCGGTCCCGTTCTCCGAGTCCGGGCGGCAAAATCAAAATGGCCGGACCGGAGAACAAAGGGGGAGCAAGCCGGATACACGAGGAGCTCCGGCAATGGAAGGCAGCGCCTCCACCAAAGGCCTCCTCCCCACGGGAATCAGCCAGGAAGGACCTCCGGCCCACACGAACAACGGCCTTCCGACCACCTCCACCGCGCCCCGAAGGGCAGCACCGCAGGCTCCGTCCGGCCTGGGAGCCAGCAAGAAGATCCAGGCCAGTCCGCCTCCGACTCCCCAAAATTATCGTGGGCACCGCACCGGATCCACAGCAGCCAGGACAACCGGAACAAGAGGTAAGTGCCTGCAGGGCGTCGTAGCACTACCACCCAGCAAAGAGGGCTTCCCGGGGCAGGATAACAGCAGGATAAATGTGAAAATACAGGCGGGCGAACGGAGCCGAGCTAAAGCGCGGCCATCTCGGTCGCGAGCTAGGCTCCTCCCCTGAATCAAGCTTCTTGAAGTTCCTAAACTTCTGGCGGTACTGTTCAGCAGTGAGCCCATACCTGAGGCACAAAGCCTCCTTCATGGCGGAGTAGGATAAAGCACCCTCTGCTTCTAAGGGTGCCAAAACATCCCTCCCAGAGGCCTCAAAATACTTCCACAATCCTGCTCCCCAATTCTTCTCAGGCACTTCATTCATCTTTAAGGCAAGTTCATACGCTCTGAACCACGCATAAATATCCTCACCCCTCTGATAATTCTGTACCAGATCCTTTGGTATGTATACTTTACCCGCCTGTACTGGTTGTGCGCTGCCACCATTAGAACTGGACACCCCCTCTTTAAATTTGAGGGCCAATTCCTTCATGCTCAACTCATGAGCCAATTGGAGTTTCCTCTCCTCCAAAGCGAAAGCGGTTCTTCTATCCTCCGCCTCTGCTTGTGCTTTGAGCTTAAAAAGCTCAATCTCATGGGCCCTAGCTCTCTGATTTTCCTCCACTTCTTCTGAAGAAATAACCCTACCGGAGTGGTTGCTGCCGGGCCCAGGCGCTGGCCTCACCACTGGCAATTCACTGGACAAAAAACCATTCTCCTGTGTGCCTCCCTCTCCAATAGGAGCTTCTGGAACACCATGTTTGGCCTCCCACCAGGCCCTCAGAGCTGTCCGTAGCTCTTCCTTATTTGCGCCGCCCCTTACTGGGCATTCAAGCTGTCTGCAGACTTTTCTCAGTTGCTCCTTGTTATAGGTTAACAACTCCTGGATTTCAAATTCCACTTCCGCTTCTCCATTCACGCTTGGCGCTTTCCGAGACATGATGCTTCCTAACCTTTTCAACTAAAAAGATTTCACAAAAAAAAAAAAAAAAAACAATCTTGCGCAACCTGTTCTGCTAGACTAGTGATGTACAAGAAATCACTGCAGGTCAAGTGCAATTATTAGTTCAAAATCCCACCGCTGCCACCAATGTTAGAACCCGGGGTCTCTAGTTGGCAGAGGTAAGTACCTTAGCCCAAGTAGGGACCCTTGCTTCTAGTCAGGGTGAAGGAATGACCCTCTGAGATAACCCCTGCTCACCCTCTAGGTAGCATGGCGCGAGCAGTCTAGGCTAAACAGAGGCAATGTGGATAACATTTGCACTTAACACAACAATAATCCCCAATCCACCACAAACTGAGACCACACAGGTAAGTATATTTTATAAAAATATATAATTTTATCTAATTTCAGCAAGGTAAATAAAGCATTTGCATGATAATCACTTCTTTAGAATCAGGTTGCATTTAATCTTTACGATGGTACTTGTAACTAGGAAGTTCTGATGTAAAAACAAAGATAGTCTCCAGTCTCTTGTAAATCAGTACCCAAAAATAGTGCCACTGATTTATGTTCCCCTAGCGCTAAAAACGAGCAGTAAACACAAGGCCCACGTGTAATTCTAGCTATGGGCTCCAAGCGCTGTCAATGCGCTCTCTCGCGAGGCCCCGGGACTCTTTCTCGTCCCAGGTGCCGCCTCGCGTCTTCCTGAGACTCAGGCGCCCCAGGGCGTGCAGACCGCACGCGTCCCCGCCCCGGCCGGTCCCCTGTCCTCTCCCGCCCGCTCTCGACAATCCAACGAGCGGCGGGGGAGGCGGTGAGGCTCACCTTGTGGGGGGACGGCTGGCCAGGGGTGCGGGACGCCTCAAAAGTCCCTCGGCGGGGTCAGGTGTCCTCTTCCCGGGCCCGGCGGTGATCTCGGGGAGTCTTCGGCTCTCTCAGCCGCCTCGGCAAAGGCAGCCAATCCTGTCGCGGCCTTTCGGCCGAGCCCTCAATGACGTCGCACGCCTCTTCGGCCCTCAGCCAATCGGAGCGCGGCTCCTTCGTGGAAGCCCTGCCGGTCCTCCAATCCCGTCGCGGCCTTTCGGCCGAGCCTCCCTGAGCGAGCCACTCACAGCGCAGCCGCTCCGAGGCTGCTCACGGGTCCCGGGCCGCTGGTGGTGCGTTTTTTAGCGGTTCTGGGTCCCGGGTCGCAGCGGTGAGGCACGGATCTGGCAAATCGGGGAACAGCAGTCCCCCACCACAGGCACACGATAGTTAGAGGCCGCCCTCAGTGTGGTCAGTCTACGCCCCCAGCAGCTCACGGGGGAAGCCAAGCAGTCCCACGGCCAGCGTCGGTTGTGTGTCGATAAACACACCGATTCTCTTCCACGGCTGGCGGGTGATTGGCAGAGCGCAGGCTGGCACTGAAGACGATCTCACCACGCCTAAGACTTTCTTTAGGAACCTTTTAGCCCTGGGTTCCAGAAACAGGAGGCCAGCTCTTCTCAGGCCCTTGGAGATTCAAGATTGTAGACTCAGCACACAGCAAAGTCTTGGCAGTTTCAAGCAGGCAGGGTCACAGCACACAGCAAAGTCCCTTTCTCCTCCTCAGCTTCCAGATAGACAGCAGAACAGGTCAGCCCTTAGAGCACACAGCAAGGCAGTCTTCCTTTAGTTCTCTAGCCGTCCTCCTTCCAGCCGAGGTTCCTTCTTGGTTGTAGAATTTCAGAATCTAACTTCTCTAGTCAGGGGTCCTTTCCTTATACCCCTCAATGTCTTTGAAGTCCTTTGAAGTCTTTGTGCAAGGAGGCCCTGGGTCCAGTCTAAACCAGTTCTGGGGGTTGCGGAGCACTGAGGTGTTTCTGGTTGTCTTCTTCCTGTCAGCTTCAGGGTCAGAGGTGTCAGTGGGCCGGCAGGAGCAGGGTGGTCAGGCAGGCACAGCCCAGCTCTTATCAGGCGTTTCCTCCTCCCACCTCCCGGGCAGCAGATGTGCCCTTTCATCCCCGGGCTGACTCCGACCCTCTCCTCTGGGGCTCTGCAGCCCCTCCATGTCACATCCAGACCAGGCAGGCATTCCACAAACCCAGGCACACAGAAAGGTTTAGACAAGAGAACAGCCACTTTCTAAAAGGGCTATTCTCCAACACAGGATTTAAAAACACCCTTCACTAAAAGATGTGTCATTAAATTCTGAGTTCAGGGATATCTTTCACTTATGTCCCATCTTGTTCCTATGGGAAGATAGGCTGGTATCACATGGGCCCAGCCTCCTCCATGTTACTCTATGGAGCAAGATAGCCTTACAGCAGTGAGCACATAAAATGGCTGCAGCCCACTACCAGAGCATGTTACCTGCACTAGTACATGCTCTACCTTATCAATACACTGCACCCTGCCCAGGGGGGTACCTAGAGCCTTCCATAGGGGTGACTGATGTGCACAGACAGGGAAGGGTTAGGCCTAGCCAGTGGAGACACTGGCCAGGGGGACAGGGCAGTCCACTGACTGCACACAGGCCCTGCGCTGGCAGGCCTGAGTCACCATTTTAAAGCTACTCATGTGGGTGGCGCAATCTGCGCTGCAGGCCCACTAGTAGCATCTGTCATCACCAGCCCTGGCACACACAGTGTACTTTACTAGGGACTCCATGGTGATACAAATATGCCAATCAGGTATATTCAATTAATATGACAATCTACAGAGGGAGCACTTACACTCTGACACTGATCAGCAGTGGCAGAGTGTCCAAAGCATCTAAATCAGCAAAAACGAAATCCAGCACAGCATCAAAACACATGAGTCAGAGGCAAAAAGATGGGGGAAGAACCACGCCAAAAGGTGTCAGGTCTAACACTTTCGGTATTGACAGAAGGCATTTAGGAGTCCTAAAGTTAGGAGTCCTAACTTTACTACTACTAAATTGAGAAAAATCCTAATTTTAAGACTTTCGGTATTCACAGCAGGCATTTAGGAGTTCTAAAGTAAGGAGTCCTAACTTTACTACTACTAAACTGAGAAAAAAACCAATTTTAAGACTTTCGGTATTCACAGAAGGCATTTAGGAGTCCTAAAGTTAGGAGTCCTAACTTCTGTGAATACCGAAATGAGTACGTGCATTCTGTGAATACCAAAATGAGTAAGTGCTTCTGTGAATACCAAAATGGTAGTACGTTTAGGATTTTGTCTTAAGTTAGTTCTGTGAATCGGGCCCTAAGATACTAACCAATAATCTAAACAACACCACGTGTTGTGCACTGATTAAATAAGTGTCCCCTCTCTATTGTTTGGGTGTCGAAATCTCCATATATCCACCAATCCATGGGCCTCCGTGTTTGTACGCATAACCTCATTGCATGTTTCCCGTGCCATTCTGTGTTGGCAGATCAATCTATCAGGGTATCAAGGTACATGTTGAGGTCACCGCCCCATATCACCACCATAGGGTTCATAGTATCTAGGTGCCTCCAGATCTTAATATAGAATTTGTGGTAGTCCATATTTGGGTCTTATGTGCCAACTATCATCACCATAGTTCCCCCAAAACATCTGTGTACAATGACGTATCGTCCCTGATCATCTGTTTCAGAGTGTGCAAGTGTGAATAGGGTTCCTTTCTTCATCAACAATAATACACCTCAATCAATCAGGGATTTGTGAATTGCACTACTCACCCATGAGGGTCTCAAGGCACTGGGGTGGGGGGGATTCGGGCAGCTTCATCTCATCCGAAGAGCCAGGTTTCGAGGCTCTTCCTGAATGCTTGCAGAGTAGGGGTTCCTCCGATGCTGAGGGGGAGTTTGTTCCAGGTCTTGGCCGCGATGTAGGAGAAGGATCTACCTCCATTGTGGCTCTGCGGATCCGTGGGATTTCGGCCAGGGCAAGGTCGGCAGAGCAGATGTTTCTCTTGGCTGCGCAGAAGGAGATTCTTTTGTTGAGGTATTAGGGTGTGGAGGGGTTTGTAGGCGTGAGTGAGCGGCTTGAAGGTCACTCTCTTTTCGACAGGGAGCCAGTGGAGGTCTCGTAGGTGATGGGTGATGTGGTCTTGTCGTGGGATGCCGAGTCTGGCTGAGGCGTTCTGGATGGTCTGGAGTCTGAGGAGTTGAGATATGTTGATTCTGGCGTAGTGGGCATTCCCGAAGTCCAGTCTGCTGGTTATGAGTCCAGTCTGCTGGCTTGAATAAGTGGAGTACGACGAGGCCACCTTCGCCACCGCCCACCTCCTACCTATATTTAGCTCTGTGGGTTGCGTAAGGTGTGTTTCCTGTAGCAGGACTATTTGTATACTATGGCATTCAAGGTACGCTAGTACTTGTCTTGTTTTATTGGGGTTATTGAGCCCTCCCACAGTCCATGTTACAAACTTTACTTGGCCCGTGAGATGTATCATTTGAACTGAGTGCTCAGATACATTCTGCAGGGTGATATACCTGTTTTCGTTGATAGTTATATACTTTGAGGCTCATTTATGAGCCCTTGCATCACTTTTGCACCACTAGTGCGTCACTTTTTGTGACGCACCAGCAGTGTAATAAATGCGCCTTGTTGCGCCGCAGTTACAACGTGACGCATCTAGGTAGATGTGTCACTTTGTAAACCCCTGCGCTACATTATACCTGCGCCAGGTATAATGTATGCAGGGGGGGTGTTCCCACACAAGAAAAGGTCATAGAAGTGATGCAGTGAAATCTACCAGATTTCACTGCGCCACTTCTAGGACTCAACAGCAGGTGTAAGACTGACGCAAGCCCTTTCACATGGGGCGTGCCCCATGTGAAAGGACACATTGCTGGGGTTGCGTCACTTTTGTGACACACTCCAGCAATGCGTCACTTTTGCGCCATACAGATACGTCAGAAATACTGACGTATCTGTAACTCCTTGCGACATGATGCGTCATACAGTAAATATGATGCATCAGGTATGTCGCAAGGAGTGCGCACTGAGAAGTGACGCATCGCTGCTTTCATGCAGCGATGCGTCATTTCTCATAAATGAGGCCCATCGTATTTCGTATGAGCCGGACTGCGACTGCAACAACTAACAAACAGAAACCCTCCCCCACCCACTTCAGCACTCCAATCATGCGAAAGCCTTCCCTAGCAAACATAAAGAACAAGTTCCAATAAATAGTCATTAGGGGAGCACCATCCGAGAGTCGCCATAGGCCAAATTCCCCTCCTGATGGTTGGAGGTGGCCTGAATACAACAGGTAGACTACATCAGAGTGGCTTGGTCAATTTTGGGCATTGCATTAGCATTTTCAAAAAGGACTCACTAACATGGATTCCCTCAGGGTCAGCGTGCAACCAGACTTTAAATACCTGATAGTTATACATGGCGTATATATAGATTTTAGGTTTAAACCTATAATAACTGATAAAACCCCGCCAAAAAGGAAATAGCCCTCACCAGTGTAAACATATAAACACTGAAAAAACACCTGCATAATCACAAACTAAATGCCATTCAAAGAAAGGAAAAGGAGAGTGAGTCATTATTTTTCTTCCTGAAGGGGCCAATACAATGTAACTTTGTTATACAAGCTAGCAGCAAGAAAGACTGGGCCAACATTATTCTGCTTGAATTTTGTTGTTTAGGGATGTCACTAAAATACTGTTTCTTCTTCCTTTTGCTTTTTTTAGTTTTGTGGTCTTTGATCGAAAGAAGCAGGGTTTAGAAGCTTGATTTTGGTCTTGTTTAATTATTTTATAAACAGTAGACAATCAGGAAATGTCAAAATCATGTTTTATATTTTGGCTGTGCTTGATTCTTTCATTGATAGGTAAAATTGCTGGTTTCAGAATAATCTTTCCCAATATGTGCCATCACATTTACCCACAGAGAATGGGTCAAAACCCTTGATATATCAGCCCCTGGTTTCTAGTGAGTCAGTATTGATAGTAGGCTTGATAGTCAGGCTTTAAACATTCAATGCAAGGTATAGTGACAAGTATATGTGAAAAGAGTGTTATCACCAAGCATCAGGGATAGTGGCAAAAATATGACAGGATGGAACATGGAACACAGTGTCACTTGGAATGCTGCTGCAAAAAGGTATTTTCCAAGTTCAACAAAGATTGGAGTGATGTTGTTTGTATTTGCAGTGATTTAGCTACGTATATAAAAAAAGTTGTGGAGGGAGAGTTCTGTTCTTATTTAGCCAGAAAGTGACTTTCTGGCTAAATAAGAACAGAACTCTCCCTCCACAGCCTAAAACGGAGATTTTAAATGTCAGAAGAGTTAGTTGGGTGGGTCATTGTCCTAAAGATCTGGAGGGCGATTGTGTTATAATCCATTTTAGGGACCCATGGGTGGTAGATTTTATCCGTAGAGAACCAAGATTTGGAAGAGTGGGTGATGTCCAATCTTTAGGCCTTCAATATTTTTACCCTCAAAGAAGCAGCGCCCACCCACATTATTCTTCTAAGTCTCGAAGGTTAAGCCCCACTATAAGACCCTTCTATGAGCGGGTTAATCATTTTCCTCAATTCCCCTTACTGTTTAACAGGATTGAGCCTCTATCAGGCCTAGAGGGAGTCGACAGACTTCTGAATAATCCAGGCAATCCATCACAGCCCACAAGATGCAGTAGGGGTCACGCGGATATCTGTTTAACAGAGGTTCGGGCAGCTAGTAAGATTGAATCGATAAATTGTGGGACCAAGCGAATGGTCTTGGCGAGACAGAATGATGTTAACAGGGTTGTAATATCTCCCCTGGACCCCTTGCTTACCGATTCCCCAGCTAGTGTGTCTCCGACCGTGGCGGAGAGGTTAACAGGTACTATTCTAGAGTCCCTCGAAATAAGTCAACCACCTTCTCAGGATCCCCTACTTAAAATTGTCTCATGGAACATCGCTGGGTTAAAGGCGAAATTAGATCAAGGAGAGTGGGCAGACTTTGTGGAAGCGTATGACATTCTAATTTTTCAAGAAACCTGGGCCCCAGATCCAATTTTTCGATTGGGGTATTTAAATTTTTTCAAACCTGCAATCCGGGGGAAAAAAGGCAGAGCCTCAGGTGGTCTAACTATCTGGGTGAGGCAGAACCTTAGTTATAGGCCTACCGAAGTGTTAGTGCATAGCCCTGATATCCTAGGGATTATGCTTGGTAGAAATGACCATCAGGAAATCTTTATAATTAATATTTATGCATGAGGCTTACCCGGTGGGCGGTCACCTACAATTATTAGTAACTTAGATTCACTCCTCAATTCAATCGGGAGGGACAAGTTTCTAGTAGTGGCTGGGGACTTTAATTGTACCTTCGAACCTCTCATGTGTGAGGGTGAAGATATATATACTGAAGAAGATGCACTATGGAATGTCCCACATCTTGTATTAAATCCAATCAAGAGGGGGACTGAGGCAGCTCTTCAATGGCTTGGTTTGTGTTTTGAGTGGGGGCTGAGAGCCGTAAATGGCCGCTCCGGATCCGATAAAATTGGCTGCCCAACCTTTGATAATGGGACCAGTTCTAGTCGTATTGACTATATTTTATTAAGAATAGAGTTTTGGTCACTACTGGACGATATGTTCATCTGTGCACGTCCTGAGAGTGACCATAACCCCCTGGTCTTAAGTTTAAAATTAGATGTAAGCTCTGAATGCAGTAGCACTACTAGGTGTGTCACAGCCGAGGCCATCATATCCAACAAAAGACGTAGGGTTCGATGGAATAGGATTATCGAAGACCCAGAAATCTTAGATAGGATAACAAATGAAGTCTTATCGACTAGCGGTGTGATTCAGGAACAGGCCAAAAATCAAGGGTATCTTGACCATCTGATAGTGCTTCATGAGCAGCTCTTTGTAAATATGAAAGCTCTCCTTACTAAACCCCCCAAATCTGGGCCAGTGGTAGCCCCGCCATCGGGTAAGAGACGGTACAATAAATCATGTCGATTGGCTTATAGCTCCCTGGTCAAAGCCATAAAATCTAGGGTGGCTTTAGATATTAGACAGGCTAGGGCTTTGTATAAGCAAGCTCAAAGGGAGGCTAAAAGAACTTGGGATGACAACCATTGGCAGGATTTATATGAAGCTAGTAGGTCCACGAACCACATTAAGTTTTGGCAAGTGGTAAAATGGGGTGGGAATCAGGACTCGCAAATTCCGGCTAATCATGTATCTGCCGAGAACTGGGTAGAGTATTTCGCATCCCAATTTTGGAGCCCGGAGTCTGAGGCCGAACGGGGTGTGGTTCTTCCTGCAACCATGTCTCCAACGTTATGTCCGCCTCTAGTGTTTGTGAACAAGGATGCAGAGTTGGCATTGGGTCTAGTTCAGGCTGGCAAAGCACCAGGTATGGACTGTATCCCGGTCGACTTATTTAAATCTGACCCGTCGAATTGGGTTCCATATATCACGACACTTGCTAATGCCATCCAAAAGGGGCAAGGATTCTAGACTCTTGGAAAGGGGCCGAAATTTTACCCATTTTTAAAAAAGGGCGATCGCTCTGTCCCGGGAAATTATCGCCCCATAATCCTTATAGATGCCATCCAGAAGGTTGTATCGAGAATGCTATTGGCAAAAATACAGGAGTGGGTTGACAATGAGAACATCTTATCACCTATGCAAGCGGGATTTAGAACTAACGTAAGCACAAGAGATCAAGTGTTTAGATTCCTACTGATATATTGGAAGGTGGTGCACCTGGGTGGAGGAACTATTTATGCGGAGTTCGTGGACCTCAAGGCCGCCTTTGACCTTGTTCCTAGAGATAAATTATGGGCTGCCTTAGACAAAATGGGTTTGCCAAGCGAGCTTTTGAATTTAGTAATAAATCTACATAAGGACAATTTTGCTAGGGTTAGATAGGGTAGGCAGGGCCAGGTAACCGAGCATTTTTCAGTCAATCGTGGAGTTCGGCAAGGGTGCGTGCTCGCCCCGACCCTGTTCCTTCTTTTTATAAACCAAGTAGTACAGCACTTTGTAGATTCTACTACTGATGCTCCCGTATTGGGTGGTACAAAGTTCCCCCTTCTTATCTTCGCAGATGACACCCTTATCCTTTCCAAAACGCAACAGGGTCTCCAGACTGCGATCAATGAATTTGAGGGTTTTTGTAAACTTAACGACCTAAAGGTGAACGTGAGCAAAACTAAATTCATGGTCCTAACTAAAAATAGGCCAATAAAGAGTCACGTTAGTATGAATGGCATCGAATTAGAGCAGGTAGAACTAATGACTTATCTTGGGGTAGTCTTAGAGCACAGGCTAAAATGGAAATCACAACTTGATTAAGCATGGGCGGATTTTGCGGATCCACGATTCACGAATTTGCGGATTCACGGATCGTGGATCCGCAAAATCCGCGGATTTAGCGGATCGGCGGATTTGGGGGCGTGGCTTCCATGCCAGGAGTGGACCATCGTGCCAGATTGAACCCTGCCCTTCGTATTTATTCAAGAAGACGCCACCGTTTTGTGCCATTCCTCTACTCAACTGGAGTACTTTCTACTGGATGATCAGTAAGTGCTACCTCGTTGGGTAAATGTATAGTGCTTTTACTACACTACAGCTGCTTAAAGTGGCAGAGAGTTGTCTACAGCGGCCAGGTGTGTGGTACTATGCAATCGCGCCGAAGGGCGCAGGGGTCCCTTGAGTGATCTGCCCATCATAGTGGGTAAATGGCGGGAAGACGGTGCACACCGCGAGTGTGTGGGCGGGGCCAAACGGACGGCGCTTCCATGCGAGTGCACATGGCTCTTGTGTGTATACAAGGTCAGAGACTGATCAGAGCAGCAGATGTAGAGACAGAAGCCCCTGGCCACATAACAGCACGGGGATTGCGCTCGTGAAGGTCAAAGATGCAAAGGCCTTTGTCCAGCGTCACAGCTGATTTTCGACGGTATATTTGGGAAGAAGGCACACCTGCCCAGCCTCCACAACGGCATTCCTGGTCTGTAGTAATTAATTTACGATGGCGCCGGCAAGCTGCCAGCGCCATCCTAAGATAGTTACAAAATTAGCTTCAACAGGAAGCTCTAATAGATTAAATAAAGCAGGCGCTCGATGACCTGCTTTATCTTATCTATTAGAGCTTCCTGTTGAAGCTAATTTAGTAGCTATCTTAGGATGGCGCTGGCAGCTTGCCGGCGCCATCGTAAATTAGTTACAACAGACCAGGAATGGTTGAACTTTTGCCCCCGGAATCCGCCGCTCGCGGATTGCGAATTTTCGGCAAATTCGCGAGAGTTCGCGGATCGCGAATTTACCGAAAATTCGCAAAATCCGCGATCGGAGCGGATTTAGCGCTCATGCTTAAACTTGATACACTCTGTTTAAAATTCGCCAGACTGACTGGGTGTTTAATTAGGGAGCAAAGAATGTCACAAACCAAAAGGATAGCGCCGGCGTTAAAAATATATGAGGCCAAAATTAGCTCTGCAATTATGTATGGAGCGGACTTATGAGGATCCACAGATCTCTCTCAATTGGCCAGAATCCAAAATAAATTTCTACGAAATCTGGTTGGCCTCCCACAATCTACTCCTATGAAACCTTTGATGCTCGATCTGGGCTGTCGCTCAATAGTAGATGTAGCACGGTATAGTGAACAGTTCTGTGTTTGGGTCCGTACTGCCCTCGATTCTCTTATACCAATGCGTTGGTCGAAATGTCATGCTAAAACCCGCAGTCCTTGGTATAATGAGTCCCTTGCTGAGCTCAAGAGAACTTGCCGACAAGCGGAGAGGGCGTGGAGGAAGTCTTTTGACCCCACATTGAAATCATTGTACTTTACCCAGCTTAAGAGCTATCACAGAGCTATCTGTCAAGCCCGGGCAGCATATTATGCGTCTGAGTTCTCCAACAGCCCTAACCCATCTAAATTAATTTTTAAGGTGCTTAAAGATCTGATGGGTAAACGGGCCACCTCGCTAGAAATCTGCACGGACTCTCATTGTGAAAGCTTGGCATCCTTTTTCGTGGAGAAGGTGCAGATAATCTACCGAGGGTTTATGCCAGCTGTGCCCGATGCTGAGCCCAGGCCTGTTAGGGTTCCAGATTGTGAACCTCTGTCCTCCTTGCCTGCTATGTCGGCTGAGGCATTTGACACCCTGAGCCTCAAAATTAAATCGGGTTCTCCTTTAGATCCTCTGAAGCCAGAGCTTATCACTCTCCTTCCGCCCCTGTGTCGTGAACCCATACTGGACCTGATTAATCTTTCTCTCACGGAAGGCGTGGTTCCTGCTTCTTGGAAGCAAGCTGTGGTCAGCCCTATATTGAAGAAGCCTAGTCTAGACCCTCTGCTCCCTGAGAATTATCGCCCCATCTCCCTCCTGCCCTGGACCGCCAAGGTCACTGAGGCACATGTAAATTCCATCTTGTCTGCCCATCTCTCTCGTAATAATATTCTTGACGAGAGTCAGAATGGCTTTCGGGCACAACACAGCACCGAAACGGCCCTGCTCTTTATGAGCGAACATCTCCGTTCGGTGCTGGATGTGGGGCAGACAGCGGCGCTCCTTTTGTTAGACCTGAGCGCCGCATTTGATACTGTGTCTCATGGCATTTTGTTGCGGAGGTTGGAGGAAGTGGGACTTGAGGGCAAGGCTCTTCAATGGTTCCGCTCTTTCCTTTCGGACCGGTTTTTTAAAGTGGCCATTCCTCCTGGTCAGTCCTCGTTCCATCCTCTGGGGTTAGGAGTCCCTCAGGGTTCGGCGTTGAGCCCCACGCTGTTCAACTTGTATGTAAAACCGCTAGCTGCCGTAGTTAGACAATCTGGCTTAACCATGACATCTTATGCCGATGACACGCAGCTAGCGGTGACACTCAGTGGGGACCCTGAGGTGACTGCCCCCAGGTTTCGCGCAGGGCTTCTTGCCGTGGCGGACTGGATGCGTATTAACTGTTTACAGTTAAACGCCAAGAAAACCGAAGTCCTGATTCTAGGAAAGCAAGCGGATTTGTGGGGAGATCAATGGTGGCCTCCTGAGTTGGGGGTGACTCCCATTCCAGCGGCCGAAGTGAAGAACTTGGGGGTCTGGCTGGATTCCAACCTTTCTTTTACCAGCCATACTAAGAAGATCGCAGCCACCTGTTATGGGATTCTGCGAGGACTGAGACCGGTCCTTAAATTCTTCGACCCCCCTACTCGGCAACTGGTGGTCCAAGCCTCCATTCTTTCCCGGCTGGACTACGGGAGTGCTCTGTTGCTCGGCGTTAATCAGGCCGAGGCGACTAGACTGCAGAGGGTGCAGAATGCCGCTGCGCGGGCCATTGTAGGCCTCCCGAGACGGTGCTCTGTATCGGCAGTCTTGACCTCCCTGCATTGGCTGCCGGTCAGACAGAGAATCAAATTTAAGGCACTCTGTTTGACATTTAAGATCCTGAAACTCTCGTCTCCCCCCGCCTTGTTGGGCCTTGTTTCCCCTTATGTCCCCAGGCGGTCTCTCAGGTCGGAATCCCTCTACCTGGCGAACGTGCCTAGATTTAGATTGAGTAGGATAGGAGGTCGTTCTTTCTGTGTTATGGCGGCTGGATTATGGAATTCTCTTCCTGTCCATATCCGTGCCCTGAATAGCCTGACTCTTTTCAGACGGGCGATTAAGACCCATCTGTTCACCTCCGTTAACTAATTTCTTCTTCTCAGTGGCGATCTGTTATGTTGTGGTACTTGATCAAGCGCCAGGACGCCCCTTCGCTGGGGCAGCTGTGCGCTGAATAAAAGTTATTAACATAACATAACATAACATAACATAGGATGATAGCATTGTGGAGGACAATTTGGACAACACCTGAACTGGCCATTTTGCAAATGAAATTTTGGATTTCAGATCAATAGTGGGCTCCGGAAATCTTTCCTGGTTTAGAGACGTGAAGTTCATGTTGGGAAATATGGGCCTTAGCTTGTTGTGGACGGCCCCTGAAAATAATGTTTTATCCTCAAAAAAAACAATTTAAAGAACTATGCTGGGCATCCATTAGAATTCAAATTGTAGCCCAGTCAGAATCTTCCTCATTGACTGGCAGGTTCCTGGCTCACAAACTTGATTCCCTTCTAGAGAATTACTGGGATGCTATTACCAGGAGCAACGATAGAAAGCTCTACCACCAGTTTAGAGTTGGTACATTACCAGTCAGGAGCTTCACAAATACATGGCGAGGACAGTCTTCTGAGCATTGCCCTTTGTGCAGGGACAAAATAGAATCAATAGGCCATGTTTTTTTTTGCCTGCCCTGCATATCATGCCCCACGGAGCAAATGGCTAAAACCAATCTGTTCCAAGCTGAGAACAAGGGTGAGTGCGGAGGCGCTATGGTTTTTAAGAACTAATACATCTGAGATTGTGACCATAGCTGTTGCAAAGTTCTTGGGTTGGGCTTGGCTTATTAGATCTAGGCACCTAACTGTGAGCTGTTCAATTTGATAGTATTCATTTTATTTTAGGTAATACATCTAAAGTTTGTATATTTAATTGTGTTTTATGAACTTGTATGATACGCCAATAGTGTTTTAACTTGTGTGATGGAGAATACTTATTGTATACCTGAGTAATTTTACTTAGTTCAAAAGTTTCTTTTTATATTTGGGGTATCAACTTTTTTAACATTGTTAGGCGGAGGAGCTTGGCTGGCATCCGAGATGGCCGCGTGAGCTCAGCGCTCTCCGGACCCCCGCCACTTCCGTCGTGATATCCTGAACTAATCCTGACTTTTTACGAGGATTTGTGTAGAGGACACTGGGTTGATTGCCCTGGACTTTTTGAAATTTGATTTGGACCCGGGGTGCCGGAGTTACATCAATTCGGACTTTCGGGCTCCGCCCTCGAGGTACGCCCGGGACTGGGTGAGGCTCTGTGGCCGTCTTGCAGTTGAACAACAACGGCAGGGGGATTCGACTTGTGGGTCCCCCTTTTAAGTTTCGGTTTCGTTTCTGCCTCAGACTGAGACATCTGGCAGAGGAACCTGGCTTGGGCTGAAGTCGGGGCACGGACCGGCTGTCGGGCCTTTGGCTGGTTTATTCTCCTGTCTGTTGACCCTCCCAATAGTGGTACCCTAGCTGCGGTTCTTTGGTCCCGAGGCCCTGCTCTCCTGTGGCCATTCTATCGAGCCTGGTTGATCTCCGGGTGACGCAGTTCTATCATGGCTGGCAGAGGGGACCGAGAGACTCGGAAGACCAAGACGCCCCTGCGTGGGGGCCCGGTCCAGTCTAACGTTATGGACCGCTACACCCATTCCAAGGGGTCCCCCGGAGCCGCCCTGCCCGGATCAAGTGCCGCTGATCACACTGTGGAGGCGTCAACGGAGCCATCCTTGCAGGACGTCATGGGCGCCATTTCTGCCATGAAGGAGACGATAGGCCAACAATATGAAGCTTTGGCCCACAAAATTGACACCGTGGCCATTGATGTGAACTTGATTCGTGCTGACCTGTCGAAAACCAATGAGAAGGTGAAGTCGTTAGATCTCAAGTCATCCAGTCTCATGGAAGACGTTTCGGAGATGCAGACGGAGATCGGCAACCTTCGTAAGGGGAACGACTTCATGACCCGGCGCTTGGAGGATTTTGAGAACAGGGCCCGTCGCTGTAATGTGCGCGTGGTCGGCGTTCCGGAGAATCCAGAACCTCACTCTGTTGATCTCCTTGTTGAGGACTTGATCCAGAACCACCTCTCCCCGTCTGGTTTGACTAAGTTTTTCGCAGTGGAACGTGCTCATCGTGTTCCGGGGGGCAAGGGTAAGCCGGGTGACCCGCCGAGGCCTATTGTTGCGAAACTCTTCCATTATAGGGATCGGGACGCTATCCTGCAAGCATCGCGTGTGAAGGGCCCGGTGGCCTTTGAGAACGCCACGGTGAACTTCTATCCGGACTTTTCTCAACAGGTCCAGAGACAGCGTATGGGCTTCCGTGCTGTCAAGAAACGTCTCCGAGACATGGGGCTTCGCTACGCCATGCTTTTTCCGACCAGGCTGCGCGTCGAGTACAACGACCGAACCTTCTTCTTTGATCGGCCTGATTCTGTGAATGACTGGATGGACTCTCTGCCTGACCGACCTCCTGAGACTGAGTCCGCCGCCCACCCGGGTGGTGCTGAGGGTGGCGTGGAGAGCTGAACAATCCGCCTACGCCTGGGCTCTCGAATAGAGTAAACTCTTCAGGGATTTAATGCCTCAGTGCCTCTGCTGTTTGTGTGTTTTCCTCATTATCTGTCCTATTCGGGGTGGCGGGTGGGCCAGAGCCTTTCCTCCTCCGGGGTTCTTTTTGTAGAATAGGGGTTCTTGGGCGACAGGCACACTGCATGTTGGGGTGGCTATTTAGCATTTTGCAGGGGTGCAGGGTGGGGGGTATTCTTTTGATTGTTGGGGGGTGGGTGATTGGGGTGTTCGATGTTTATGTGTTATGTTTTCAAGGCGAATAAATCTTGCTTCTGATATTTGTTATGTCATGCTCATCACGGGGGGGTTTCGGCGTTGCTGTGTGGGATGGGGGGTAGCGGGTTGAGGCTGGTTTCGTGGAATGTTAATGGTCTGGGAGATCGCATTAAGCGGAGCGTGGTGTTAAAATGTCTACGCCGTTTATCTCCAGATATTGTTTTTTTGCAGGAAACTCATTTGGTGGGCAATTCTTGTCGTGCGATGAACAGGTGGGGATATCGCCTTGCTGCGCATTCGGGGTTTACCACTGGTTCCAGGGGGGTGGGTATCCTTGTTCGGGCTTCCCTCCCCCTAGCCATTGATGATGTGATCCTTGATGATCTGGGGCGTTATGCTGTCCTCGTGGGTCGCTATGAGGGTCGTACCCTCTCCTTGTTTACTGTTTATGTGCCCCCCGGCCTGCAGACTTCCACCTTTTCCGATTTGGGCCGTGTGTTGCTGAACCTTCCTGAAAGTACTCTTTTTCTTGCAGGCGATTTTAATTCTGTGATCTCCGGTCTACATGATCGCTACCCCCCTAGGGATACTCCTTCGGCCCAACAATGGCTAGGTGGGTTTTTGGACACGTTTGGTTTGGTGGATTGCTGGAGGCTCATGCATCCTACCCAGCTCCAATACACCTTCCATTCGGGGGCCCATGGGAGTCTGTCTAGACTGGATTATTTCCTGATGCCCGCGGCGCAGACGCCGGCGGTGCGTGAGATCAGACACCTCCCCCGGGGCATCTCCGATCATTCTCCGCTCTGGCTTTGTTTTGAGTTTGGGGTGGAGGCGGCGGGCCGAGTGGCTCCTATCAACCCCTGGTATATTGCCTCCCCTGAGACCCGAAACCTTTTGACTAAATCTTTAGATGCCTATTTTTTGGACAACGAGGGGTCGGTTTCCTCGGCTGTGTCACTGTGGGAGGCCTTTAAAACAGTGATACGTGGGCAGGCCCTTTCCCTTATTGCTCAATCCAAGAAGGCTAGGAATCGGGAGGTGGTGGACCTTGAGACAGAGATTGCGGAGAGGGAGGCCGACTTAGAATCTGGGGTCACCTCTGATAAACTCCACGCCCTGGGTCTGAAACAATTTGCTTATAAATCCTTGGTCACGGATGCGGCTAGACTGATGTTTCGGGAACAGCAGGGTCGTCTATATGATGTGGGGGATAAAGCGGGTAAATTGCTGGCATGGTTGGATAAGAAAGAGAGAGCGAATCGTGTGGTGCCTGTGATTCAGTCGTCGAATGGTGTCGAAGTGACAGACCCGGTTGGAATAGTGGAATGTTTTGCAGAATATTTTCGTGTGGTTTATACCCCTGTGTCTGGACGGGATGTGGCTGACTCTCGCCTTTTGCTGCGCGATATAGCTTTGCCCAGTGTTTCCGATCTAGACCGTGTCTCGTTGGAGTCCCCTTTTACTACGGATGAAATAGCGACTGCCATTCGTTCGCTCCGTTCGGGCAAGGCCTTGGGCCCGAACGGGTTGCCAATTGAGCTGTACAAGCTACGCCCTGACAAGGTAGCGCCCCATCTTCGTGCCATGTTTTTGGAGTCCCGGGAACGGGGTATTCTCCCGTATGACCAGCGCCTTGCTACGATAGTCGTAATTCCCAAGGACGGGAAACCCCGGGACCTTTGTTCGTCTTATAGGCCCATTTCCCTGTTAAATGTTGAGCCTAAGGTCCTGGCTAAGCTCCTGGCGACCCGCCTACTGACGGTCATTAGCGACTTGGTTCATCCGGATCAATCCGGATTTATCCCACATCGCAACACGGCTCTTAACCTACGTCGTCTCCACGGTGCTGTTGCGAGGGCGGGGCGTCTGACGGAGCCGGCCATTTTGGCCTCGTTGGATGCCTCGATGGCTTTTGACACGGTCGAGTGGCCCTATCTTTGGGCAGCTCTCGAAAAATTTGGTTTTGGACCTGAATTTATTGGATGGGTGAAGCTGTTGTATGTGGAACCCTTAGCCCAGGTGGTGGTGAACGGTAGAGTCTCTGTCCCCTTCAGCCTTGGTAGAGGGACCCGGCAGGGTTGCCCCTTGTCTCCATTGCTTTTCGCGCTGGCCCTGGAACCGTTAGCTGCGTGGCTTCGATGGGAACCATCACTCAAGGGGATCCGTTGGTCGCCGGACTTTGAAGACCGTGTCTCTCTATACGCGGACGATATTCTTCTATATCTTACGTCCCCGCGTAAATCCTTGAACGTCTTATTTGATGTTCTTACTTCGTTCGGAGCTAACTCGGGCCTTGTTATTAATTGGGCTAAGTCCTGCGTGTATGTTCTCTCGGGTGTTTTGCCCTCTCTGCCGGCCAGGTTCCCTATCCAGGTGGTCCAGTCTGGCTTCAAGTATTTGGGGATTTTTATTACCCTGGACCCCTCCCTCCGGTTTGAGCGCAATCTCCTCCCCCCGCTTCTTAGATTACGCCAGGATGTGGCCCGTTGGCGTAAGCTACCCCTGTCTCCTCTGGGTAGGGCGGCTCTATTTAAAATGATGTCCTTGCCGCGGTTCCTCTACGCCCTTCAGAACTCCTTCGACGACATTCCCGCTACTTATTTCAGAGAAATCGAGAGTCTGCAAAGACAATTGATTTGGGACGGGCGCCCACGTATAGCTCTCGCAAAACTTACTATCCCTTGGTACGACGGGGGCATAGCGCTCCCCGACATCAAGAGATACTACTGGGCTGCCCAGCTCTCGGCCATTAACCACGCGATGTATTCGCCGGGTCGCGATCCGGCTTTTGAAATGGATAGGCTCCAGTTGCCGGGAGGGGACTTTAATAGAGCGCTATATTCTAGATCGGCCGGGAGCCATCTTGTGGGCCCGTCCAGGGCTGCGGTCAAAGTGTGGCGTGCTGCGAATGTGAGTTTGGGGTGGGAGAATCGACTGACGCTGGCGACTCCGCTTTCTGCTTCTGAACGTTTGGGATGTCTCTGGTCTACTAAGGGTTTTGAACGCTGGGATATGATTGGGATATGTAAGGTGGGTGATGTCTGTGCGAAAGGTAGCGTGAAGTCATTCCAGACCCTTAAGGCAGAATACGACTTGAGTGATAGAGAGTTTTTTCGGTATCTGCAGGTCTGGCATGCCCTGGCCTCGGTTCTAACTCCTGATGTGACCCTACCCGAGTCTTCCCCCCTTGAAGATCGTATATTAGATGGGCACTTGCCCGACAGCACTATCTCGCTCATCTATAAGAAACTGATTCATAATCGTGCGGATTTGTTGGTCCGACTCCGGGAGATGTGGGTTGGTGATGGATTGGAACTCGATGACGAGGACTGGCAGTCGGCACTCTCCTCCCCAAAGGAGGTCGCCATTCCCGCCCGTCTTCGTTTGGTGCAACTTAAGATCCTCCACCGGGTGTATGTGACTGGTCCGCGTCTGGTCGTGATGGGTTTTTCCCCGGATGGCTTGTGTAGGCGTGGCTGTGGGATGAGCGCTACCTTTCTGCACATACTTTGGGAGTGTCCTGTGGTGGCGGCCTATTGGGTGGATGTGCTTGCGATAATGACTGTAGTGACGGGTGTTGCCCTGCGGCCTGAGGCCCGACGATGCCTGCTGAATGTGTGGGAACCCTCCGATTACTCTGTGGCCCAGACTAGATGGGCGACCCTGGGTTACATGGTCGCGAAACGCGACATTGCGCAACTCTGGGGCGTATCCCGACCTCCTGACGTTTCGGTGTGGGAGGACAACATGGACTGGTCCATGTTCCGAGAGAAGACAGTCTACGTGGCTAGGGGCAGACCAGGGGCGTGGACGAAAATCTGGGGTCAATGGAATGCATACCGTGGTGATATTTGTACCCCTCCCTTGGTTGCCACCTCCGATATTCTCCTGTCTCCGTAGGCCGACGTTCCCGAAATTTTTCACTCTGTTCTAGGATTTTCCTGTCCTCCCTGCTCCCCCCCCCCACGGCCTTACCGAATCTCATTGATTTACGTCTGTTCTCCTGTTTAGTGACCTCCCCCTCTGCTATTTGGGCTGACTTGATTATTGTACTCGCCTTGTCTTTGTGTTTGTTATTTTTATGTTTTATATGGAAAATTGTTGTATCCTGTCCTATGTCTGGAGAAATTTTATTCTATGTTTGGCCTGACCTCGGAAATGGTTGTTTATTTCATGTGTCGTGCTATGTGACTTAGCGGCCAGCCCGTGTGGTTGTGGGCCCATCTTTGTATTTTATATGATTGCTCAATAAAATTTTTAACCAAAAAAAAAAAAAAAACATTGTTAAAACAAATAGTATTTTAATGTATTTATTACAAAGTCTTTTTTTCTTTTTTTAAGTTATATTGTATGTGCATATGCTGTCTTTTATGATGAAATATTTTGAATAAAGACATATGAGTACTGAATACTGAAAACGTTGTGTGATGACCTGTCAAAATCAATATCTGAGCTGAAGTGCTTCCCTGTAAGAGATCCTTGCCACTTGTTAGATGGTATGCTGAAAGCTTCTTTACAATCTTCAGAGTTAATGAAGTATGCTATTGACTTTTTAGTCCATTTAGATGCACTGTTTCGTTATGAGCGGGAACTAAAACGCAAATATTTCTCATTTTGTGCTTTCTGTGGCATCAAAGAAAGAGTCATCCCAACTGTGTCACTTAGCTGATGGTTTTCACCCCAAGAGGCTGTGAATTATATATTATCCATCCATGTGGTGACCGTTTACAGAATCTTTGCTGAGTGATGATGATGCCAAAGACACAAAATGTGAGGATCTTTGGTCGCAAATTGATAGTGATGTGAAAAAAAGTACACTCTACTGCATTCTTAGATTTTTACAGGAAAACATAACTGCTGTAGTGGACATAAAAACAACTAGAGTCCGAAACCACCCTTGTCTGCCAAATGTTCAGCATAATTGATGTAGATGTGAAACATCTCCTTACGAGTAGGCTGTGTGACGCTTTTAGTGACTTTGGCACTGCAACATGTTCCATGTTAGAATGCTTGCCACTTGGTAAACAAAACAATGTTGAAAAGTAATTCAGGAACTTTTATTTTACAATGTATGAGAAATGGTTTGCAAGGATGCATAGAACTTTCTTTTTTTTTGTTTTAAATATTTTTATTGATGACATGTGGACAGAGTAGCAGCAAATAAAAGACAAACTCACCATACAAAAGTAAAAAAAAAAAAAAATAGAAAACTGGCAATTATGGCAGACAACAAAGTTTAATACATTTTGGGGCGGCAAACACACACAGAATAATCTTACAGAGGAAAAAAAAACCTCAAAGTCCGTTTCAAGCAAGCATAGCTTCCTATAAGCAACTAAACAGTTTCCTTAACACATTCCTAGACAAATTCTCCCCAAATTTTTCCTAATTTACATAATGCTCTTACACCCCTGATTTTAGCTAATGCACGTTCCATATTGTATGTATCTATTACTATTGCCCACCACTCTGCCATCGATGGTGGATCCCGTGAGATCCATGCTCGAGCAATAGCTAGCCTAGCACAAGCCAGTATAATACTAATAAGTTCTCTCAAACTATAGTCACATGATTGTGGACCCAATAGTATATCCTGTAACCTTAAGCTGGACGAGTGTACTGATTTACGAATAGTATCCAGTGCAAATGATATGGAATTAGCAGTGATTTTAGACCCCAATTTCTGACTCCAGCGTGTGGCTAGTTTCCTATAGTCACCGTCTTTCTGAGAGTTAAATCTTTTATATGCAAAACTGATCAGTGATCTATCTTTAGCTAAGTGAATACATTCCCATATACTAGAATCCGTAAATTCAGTAATTTTAAGGCTGCGTATAAATAGTCTTGAATTTGATAGTATTTTAGACGCATGTTTTCCGTCACATTGTAACGAAGTTGGAGTCTACCAAACGATGAGAACCCACTGTTATCGTATAAATTGCCAAGATGTTTAATACCCAGTTGTGCCCATTGTCTCCCTCCCCCATCGTGGAAAATTCCTGGGAGAGCTGGATTGTCCCATAAAGGTAATCTAGAATGGTATAAAGGTATTTGGAATTTACTAACTATGGCTTTCCAAATGTATGCTATGTCTCGTGCAGTCTTGAATTTAACCCTCCTAAAGTAGTTCGGGTCGTTGATGCAGTATAAAAACATTTTGGATTCCGTTCCTAACATAAATGCATAATAAAAAAAGGTTCCTTATAAGGGTGTATCAAACTACAAATGCGTCCTATAAATGTCGACCAGAAGTATGCTTTAAAATCAGGAAAATCAAGGCCACCTTTTCCATAAGGTAATTTGAGTAATTCAATTGCTCGACGTGCTTTTTTATAGCCCCAAATGAAACTGCTTAATATGCCATCTAGGGGTTTAAAAAGAGTCATCCCAACTGTGTCACTTAGCTGATGGTTTTCACCCCAAGAGGCTGTGAATTATATATTATCCATCCATGTGGTGACCGTTTACAGAACCTTTGCTGAGTGATGATGCCAAAGAGACGAAATGTGAGGATCTTTGGTCATATATTGACAGTGATGTGAAAAAAAGTACACTCTACTGCATTCTTAGGTTTTTACAGGAAAACAACGGCTGCAGTGGACATAAAAAAAACTAGAGTCTGAAACCACCCTTGTCTGCCAAATGTTCAGCATAATTGATGTAGATGTGAAACATCTCCTTACGAGTAGGCTGGGCGACACTTTTAGTGACTTTGGCATTGTTCCATGTAAGAGTGCTTGCCGCTTGGTAAACAAAACAATGTTGAAAAGTAATTCAGGAACTTTTATTTTACAATGTATGAGAAATGGTTTGCAAGGATGCATAGAACTTTCTCTGTAGTTTCAAAAGTGCTGCTTTATTTTTAACCGCTTTAATAACTCTGAGGGTATAAGCGCCCAGTTCAACGCAAATGTTGCAAAACCTGCCCAGAGAATCGCAATCTTCATGTGCACCAGTATTGGTATGGAAAGGTATGTCAATGGTCAGAGTTAGCAAATTGTGTACTGTCCGTTTTGGCGTTGACGGTCTCAAGTGCAAATGTTGAGAGAGAATTTTCACAGAACAAAGTTTACATGGGAAGGAAAAAGCGAGTGCACAAGACCAAATACTGAAGAAGTATTGTATGGTGTACTACAACAGGTTTGATTTGCAAAAATGCATTTGGACCTCATATACACTGTATGCACACTATCATGAATTATCAGTGTAGAAAGCAAGCAATAATAAAAGCAAAACATTACATAAACACTGGAAAAACACAGTTTCTGTTGTTTTTTTATGGCGCGAAAATATGTAACCACTGATAACCACTGTTTTTTTAAGGTATTGAAATCACTTGAAAACACTGAAAACCCCCACCAGAATTGACCAAAAATAGAAACTGAAAACAGGAAAGCCTACGTATATACCAAATAAAATCGCTGCAGCCATGACGCCCCCGTTCGACCAACCGGGCCCCACCAGGGTGACGATATCTCCACGATAGGATCCAGCGATAGCCGGCGTTAAGTTGAAACGCGCTAAGCGCGGTCAGCAATGTTTATCGCTTCTTGTTGATGATATGCCCCCATTTCTTCCAATGGGAGGTGGATTGTAGGGATGAGTCTGCCCTTCACTATCAACAAGGTTCTCATTTTCACGTTCATGTTATCGCTGGGTTTCCAGGAATAAGCGCACACTTTCCTGCTATCAATGGATTTCCTATCACATTGGAGATAGGCGTTGCTGATAGCACGCTATCTCCACGATAGCCGGCGTTAAGTTGTAACGCGCTATGCGCGGTCAACGATGTTTATCACTTCTTGTTGATGATATGCCCCTGGTCGCCATGTGGTCCATGCGCAGATTGAGCGCATCTATTTTGACATCAATAATAATAATAATAATAGTGTTATTTATAGAGCACGACAGCTACCTCATACAGAGGTGTCTGGTGCTGAGCGGATGAAACAGAAGAGGGGTCAGGCCAAAGGGGAGGCTAGCCTTGGCTAAAGGGCCAGGTCTTCAGGGTCTTCCTGACCTCGTGTTCTGATTCAACCAGGCGCACATGAGAGGGTCAGGAGTTCCACAGCCTGGCGGTCCTCACAGAGGAGGACCTGCCTCTAATGTGGGGCTTAGCATACATCGATTGCAAACTCTGTCGCGTGGCAAGAAGTGTGGTTTCCAGTGCATCTCCTGCTCCGAATCCGAGAGTGCATGCTGTTGAGACGTGGCAGGCCGCCTGGTTTCAAACAGAAGCCTAGACTGGCGTTTGTCTGTTTTCCCCATTGCGGTTGGACCACGTGGCGTTTAGCCGGCAAAACCCTATTGTACTGCGGCAGCAATCTGAAAGGGGTGCTCACCTATACTAATTGTTTATATTCCTGACTTTTGCTGCAGGCAGCATAGAAGTGGGGGGGATCGGAAGGGCACGGCGTGCCCCTACTTTCTAAATTTACTAAAGCCCGTTCCCCTACTTCTTTATTTTCAGATTGCGTCCCAGGACTGCAGGAATGGTCCAAACTTGAAATAATGTTATTTACGAGCCCTGTGCGCCGCTCATCGAGGATGCCCTCTGCAGTTGCATGACCTCCTCCCCCCTTCCCCTCTGTGTCTGTGGGAAGGGGCCTGCCCCAGTGCCCAGCAGCACTGTAGGAGCCATTTTTTTCCCACTCTAGGGGCAATCAAGCAGCAAGAGAAAGCAGCTTCTTATGATGGCCCTCCTGCTGCAATGATTTACACCTCATTTACTGACCGATGCTACCTGCCTGCCCCCCACTGTGACTAAATACAATCTGTCACATCAGGCTGCATTGGCGGCCCACCCTTTGCCTCATCTGCCCTTTGTTCTCGGGCTCACCCAGACTTATGACGCCACAAGAAGAGGAAGAGGACTCCAGTGTGCAATTTGTGGCAGAGTGTGTCCAAACCTTGGCGCTTAGAAAAAAAACCTGTAGAAAACGTTTAACGTCTACCATTTTATAAATTTTGTACTGCTGCTCTGTCTGCGTTCAGGGATGTGGTATTTTAAAATATACTGTTTACCTTTTTTAAGGTAGTCATAGTCATAGTCATAATTTCTTGTATAGCGCACATTTCACAAAAGTCTCAAGGCGCTTAGCAACAAACGACAACCAAGTGTAAGGGGGGAATGGAGAAAAAATTAATTGGGAAAGAGCCAGGTTTTTAAGCCCTTACGAAAAGCCTGATGATTGGAAAGAGACAGCAGATGTGCAGGTAGCTTGTTCCATAGTTGGGGGGCTAAATAGGAAAAAGCTCTACATCCCATTCTCGATGTTCTAGCCCTAGCCTGTACCAGAAGGGCTTTTGTGCTAGACCTTGAGGTTCTGGAGGGTTTGTACCTGGCCACTTTCTCAGCAAGATAGGAAGGTCCAGTCCCATGTAAAAGTTTGTGTGTGAGACTAATGATCTTAAACTGGCTTCTTTGTCGCACGGGGAGCCAGTGCAGTTGTCTGAGACAGGGCAAAGAGGGGGACCTGGGAGGCAAACCTAGCACCAAGCGTGCGGCGGCGTTTTGAAGGGTTTGTAGCTTAGTCAACAGGCCTTCATTGATGGAGGTATACATTGCATTGCCGTAATCCAGACGGTTAACAACCAGTCCTTGGACCAAAGGTTTTCTGGACTCAATGGGTAGCCATCTGAAAATCTTCCGCAATTTTCGTAGTATACCATAGCAAATGCCAGATACTTGGCTAACCTGAGCCATCATAGAAAGGGCACATTCGAGCATTAGTAACATAAGAGCATCATGCTTGCGCCATGGAATGTGGTAAATGCAGGACACAAATCTCCAAGTCACTTTGCATGGCATTGATTCCTTTCATAAATATGGAGTAATGCCTTACTCTGCACAAGGATGGCATTGCAGTGGGTATTTCCACTCAACGTCCGTGGTTTTTGATGCATTCCAAGATGTACAAGGACTTGTAACCCTGGGAATGCATCAAAATCTTACGCCTCCCCAAGGGAGGCACAACAAAAAGAAATATCTTTATTTCTCCCAATTTTTCCTCTTTCTATATGTGCAGCACACATGGAAAGAGAAAAAAGCCTCTCAGGATTATTTTAGTCCAGAAAGGTACAATGATGCTAGTATGGTATTTTTTTCTAAATTGTACTCAAATGGTATCTTAGAGATGCCACCTGAAAAACAACCAGCCTCCTATGTGTTCCCTGACTGGTAGACACCAGCCTGCTTCCACGAGACAAGTTTCTGGATCAATGGGGTGGGAGCCTTTGCTCTCTGAGGCCAGACACAAAGCTATTCCTGGGTGAGGTGTCCACACCTCCCTCAGGTCAGGAAAAGCCATCTGTTGCAGGGGAGCTTCAAAGGCCTTGACTGCTTTGCAACGCCACCCTCAGTCTCTCCTGCTATCAGGAGCAGGTGCGCTTTCCTTCCTCACATCCTTTTCAGCGTGAAAACAGGCGGTAAAATTAGGACAACCTAGCCCACCCCTTAGGTGGGGAGGCAAGGTGAAGCCCACTCTTCAGTGCCCACCATCTTGCAGATGGCAGGCACTCTCCAATCAGGGTTAGGGATTGTGCCCACTCCCCCACATGGGGTGAGCACACCAAGGGTGCAGTCACCCTAAGGTCAGTAGCCCATTGGTCACTAATCCGAGACCCCTAAAACGCCCCCTAAATACTGTGATTTGGGGGCTGCCCTGGACCCAGAGGAAGATTCCCACAACCTATGAAGAAGAAGGACGAAAGATGAGGCACAATAGAGGAGACTGCAGAGAAGAACTGACTTGGCCCCAGCCCTACCAGCCCATCTGCAGTTCCCTGAGATCCTGCGCCAGAAGTCGTCTTGTGCAGCAGCCAGCGACCTCCAGACCCCCTGGGAGGACTGACTGCCTTCAACAAAGGATATCCTGCCAACAGCAGCTCTGTTCAAAAGAATCTCCAAAGAAAGACTCAGAGCCTGCTGAAGACAAAGAAAGCCGATGCCTGGAACCACCACTCCACCCGTCGCCTACAGCCCAAGTCCAACTGGCCCACCAGTCCCAGTGGGATCCCCCAGCGCTCGAGAGTCCAAGTCCACGTGTGTTAACCCCTCCAGGACTCCCTGACATTGCCTGCAGCCTCTGTACGGAGACCCCCCAACCGGTAAGCTTAAATCCGACCTCAAAAGGCACCCCTGCATCCGGCCGCCTTGCACCCTGGTGAAGAGGACCTGAGGTGGACCTATGTTTCCGAGCCCTCAAATTTACCTGCCCAGCTGTTGGTTCCTCCCGAAAGACTTATTCGACCGAGCCTGCAGCTAAAAAACAAAACAGGCAATCTCCATAGGATTGCATTGGCCTCCTGACCTCTCCTAAGCACTCTGCACTCGGCCGCCCCGGCACCGCTCGTGATGTGGACTTAGTGCTCACCTGGGACCCCTTTGCCCTGACCTTAACCCTAGGAGCTTGGCCCGTGAGCAGCCACCAACCGAAAGCCCCCCTAGCCCCATAGGCTAACATTGGGCCTCAGCACTCTGCACCCGGCCGTCCTAGTGCCGCTGAGGGTGCTTTTTGAGTTCATCCTTGACCCTAAGGGATTCCTTGTTCTAACCTGAAACTCAACCCTCAAGACCGATTACTTACCTACAAACCGATAACCACATTTTCCTCCATTGGACTGCATAGACTGTTTTGCTCTGAAAAAGTTCTGTGTTCAGTTGTGTTTGTATCGAAACTTAAGTAACTGTGTTTTTAATGTAAAAGTGTTTTACTTACCTTTGTCCAGAAAATATCCCCGTGTGATATCTTTGCATATCACACTGAGTAGAAAGAGTGACCTAAAAAGTGATCACAAAGTAATACAGAAGTACAGCAGTTTTTAAGCAGTGTACCAACCTGTAACAAAGTCAAATTCATTCAGCTTGCATATTCTTATCAACCTGTCTGTGAAAGTGCAATTTTACTCACCATTACCAAGTCCTGCTTGGTTCTAAATATAAAATACAATAAAAGAAATGTTTTTATACAAACAATTGGTCTGAGTTCATTGTTTGAGTGTGTGCTATCATTTCTTGCTTGAGTGTGTACAATAAAAGCTCACCACTACCCTCTGATAAAGCCTTACTGCTCGCCCACACTACCACAAATAGAGAGTAAGATATTATCTACTTTTACCTCTATAAGCTTTTGGGGATCCACTGGACTCTGTGCACACCGTACCTTACTTCGATATAGTATATGCAGAGCCAGCTTCCTACACTCATAATTCCAGAGTTGATACATTTGCAATTCTCATTGCTAACTACCTTGAGTAGTAATTTCACAAACTACTAACATAATAGTTGTATCTCAATCATGTGATACTGCTTAAGGCATCTGCAAAACCAACATGTCTGGGTTGTTTTAGGGGTATATATTCACTTTTGAGTGCTATGTCTAGATACAATAAAGGGAACCTAAGAGGCATCTAATGCTGGCTTCATGACATGTTGCGTGAAGCACATACAAAATTTAGGACTACAATTTTGCATTGACCGTGGGGCACGGAATGATGTAATCAACAGTGATCCCCAAAACGTGGGGTCTCCTGTCATAGAATTTAAGCCCACATTTTATCTTGCGAAATGGTTTGAAAAAGGGAGAAGTGCTGATGAAAGAAACTGCATGGCTTGAAGACAAATGGCTTATGATTCCACTTCTAAGCGTATTTGGAACTTTCTGTGATTGAAAAAATATGCCAGATTGTAAATGTATTTTAATGGCAATAACTCCTATATCAAACCTCAAATAAACGTGTATCTATTGGTTGCATTAAACAACGTTATAAGCTGTAAATGATCAGTGAAATACCAAACATACTAAAAATTGGTATATTTTGCTCTTTTTAGCCACACCTCTGACTCCACCCACTGACCCAATCCTCTGGTTATTCCCGCCCCCATATCCTCCCCCCACAGTTCCCCTACTTTTTCCCCCCCACTTCGACCACTGGCTGTAGGTGTCAGATCAATACTGTCCAAAGCACCTCCTTGGCCCTCTTACCTGTGTTTGGTTCTCTTTTGTAACTTGCACACATCACTTTTCTCTTGTAACAGACTGTTTGCTCCTCTTACATTTTGTTTGCTTTCGATACTTGCAGAAGTGCCACCAGTGCCTACGTCACGTTTGTTCTTGTGTTTGAGTGCCCTCCATATTTGCAGTATTATACCTGTATGTGTAATTTGTACACTTTTGTAACCTGCACACGTCACTTTTTTCCTCCTGTAATGCACTGTTTGCTTTTGTAATTTGTTCACTTGTAATTTTCTCTTCATGTATCAGTTCTGGTCCTATTGTGAAGCCTCTGACGCCTTCGGGGAAAGTCCGCGCTATAGAAAAACGCATAAATAAATAAATAAATAAATACGCAGTGGTTGACAAGCCCACCGCTGCTCGTCTCCATATAGCTTCAGTTGTTTGGGACAGAGATACTCAGGAGCAGCAGTGTTTGCAATGCTAGGTGCAGCTGCACCGGGCAGCTGTGATGACGCAATTCCATCCTGGAACCACAAATAGGAGAATCTGTTGCCGTCGGAAACAGGCAGAACCTGCTAGTAAATCTCAGAAGCCACAGTCATGTGACAGTACTACTGAGTCAAAAACAATAGTAATTGCAAGGGCCTAAACACTCCTGGGGCCAAATGATGGGTTTGCTGAATGCCAAGGCTGCCTCCTCTTGATTCCACCTCACGCCTCCTTCTTCCACCACCCTCCACTTCCTGTCCCTTTATGACACTCCTGCAGGTTCTTTTTCATCCCTGCGTTCTCCTTTTGTCTCTCCTCCACATCTTTCTCTTAGTTCTCCCTGTTTTCTCTCTTGCACTGGGTGAAAGTCCAAACGAGCGTTGCCCACCAGCGGCATCGTTTGCACAAATTAAGCACTGACAGCCCTTGCCTCCTCAAACCTCAGACATGTGACAGTGCCCCAGTGCCTCCCCCACCCTGGCAGGAGGATGGATGTGTGAATATAGTATATCTAGAGCTTGAACCCTCCTGAAAGGCCTCGCAGCGCTTTACAAAGTCAAAGATACGCATAAAGACAATGAGTAGCAGAGGAAGCCGGCTTGGAAGGGTTAATGCACTGGGATGTGGTGTCCGTTCAACTACTCACATGTGGCATGACCCGACTTCCATTTCTGACATGTGATTCAGACACTGTTACTTTCCTCCCACCGCCTACAAAGCCCATATCCCAGCATGCAATATCCCTACAGGGACAGGGGGGGTCAGTCTTACCAGATGTTCTTCTCAGTGCCCTCCAGCCTCCGGGCAGGGACCACACTGGACATCTTGAGCTGCAAGGAGAGGAGAGAGGTGGGTTCAGCTTCCAAGAGAGAGGACCCATCACTGAGAGGGGCCCCTGAGATGGGGCAGGACTGCAGGGAGAAGAGAGAGGTGGGTTCAGCTTCCAAGAGAGAGGACAGATCACTGAGAGGGCCCCTGAGATGGGGCAGGACTGTCAGGAGAGGAGAGAGGTGGGTTCAGCTTCCAAGAGAGAGGACCCATCACTGAGAGGGGCCCCTGAGATGGGGCAGGACTGCAGGGAGAAGAGAGAGGTGGGGTCAGCTTCCAGGAGAGAGGGTAACAGGTCCCTGAGAGGGCCCCTGAGATGGGGCAGGACTGCCAGGAGAAGAGAGAGGTGGGTTCAGCTTCCAAAAGAGAGGACAGGTCCCTGAGAGGGGCCCCTGAGATGGGGCAGGACTGCAGGGAGAAGAGAGAGGTGGGTTCAGCTTCCAAGAGAGAGGACAGATCACTGAGAGGGCCCCTGAGATGGGGCAGGACTGCCAGGAGAGGAGAGGGGTGGGTTCAGCTTCCAGGAGAGAGGACATGTCCCTGAGAGGGGCCCATGAGATGGGGCAGGACTGCCAGGAGAGGAGAGAGGTGGGTTTAGCTTCCCGGAGAGAGGACACATCACTGAGAGGGGCCCCTGAGATGGGACAGGACTGCCAGGAGAAGAGAGGGGTGGGTTCAGCTCCCAGGAGAGAGGGTAACAGGTCCCTGAGAGGGGCCCCTGAGATGGGGCAGGACTGCCAGGAGAGGAGAGAGGTGGGTTCAGCTTCCAGGAGAGAGGACAGGTCCCTGAGAGGGGCCCCTGAGATGGGGCAGGACTGCCAGGAGAGGAGAGGGGTGGGTTCAGCTTCCAGGAGAGAGGAGAGATCACTGAGAGGGGCCCCTGAGATGGGGCAGGACTGCCAGTAGAGGAGAGGGGTGAGTTCAGCTTTGAAGAGAGAGGGTAACAGGTCCCTGAGAGGGGCCCCTGAGATGGGGCAGGACTGCCAGGAGAGGAGAGAGGTGGCTTCAGCTTCCAGGAGAGAGGACACATCACTGAGAGGGGCCCCTGAGATGGGGCATGACTGCCAGGAGAGGAGAGGGGTGGGTTCAGCTTCCAGGAGAGAGGGTAACAGGTCCCTGAGAGGGGCCCCTGAGATGGGGCAGGACTGCCAGGAGAGGAGAGGGGTGGGTTCAGCTTCCAGGAGAGAGGGTAACAGGTCCCTGAGAGGGGCCCCTGAGATGGGGCAGGACTGCCAGGAGAGGAGGGTTCAGCTTCCAGGAGAGAGGGTAACAGGTCCCTGAGAGTGCCCCTGAGATGGGGCAGGACTGCCAGGAGAGGAGAGAGGAGGGTTCAGCTTCCAGGAGAGAGGGTAACAGGTCCCTGAGAGGGGCCCCTGAGATGGGGCAGGACTGCCAGGAGAGGAGAGGGGTGGGTTCAGCTTCCAGGAGAGAGGGTAACAGGTCCCTGAGAGGGCCCCTGAGATGGGGCAGGACTGCCAGGAGAGGAGAGAGGTGGGTTCAGCTTCCAAGAGAGAGGACAGGTCCCTGAGAGGGGCCCCTGAGATGGGGCAGGCCTGCCAGGAGAGGAGAGGGGTGGGTTCAGCTTCCAGGAGAGGGTAACAGGTCCCTGAGAAGGGCCCCTGAGATGGGGCAGGCCTGCCAGGAGAGGAGAGGGGTGGGTTCAGCTTCCAGGAGAGGGTAACAGGTCCCTGAGAAGGGCCCCTGAGATGGGGCAGGACTGCCAGGAGAGGAGAGAGGTGGCTTCAGCTTCCAGGAGAGAGGGTGACAGGTCCCTGAGAGGGCCCCTGAGATGGGGCAGGACTGCAGCGAGATGAGGGGTGGTGTCACCTTGAAGAGAGAGGTGGGTTCAGCTTCCAGGAGAGGGTAACAGGTCCCTGAGAGGGGCCCCTGAGATGGGGCAGGCCTGCAGTGAGATGAGGGGTGGTGTCACCTTGAAGAGAGAGGTGGGTTCAGCTTCCAGGAGAGGGTAACAGGTCCCTGAGAGGGCCCCTGAGATGGGGCAGGCCTGCAGTGAGATGAGGGGTGGTGTCACCTTGAAGAGAGAGGTGGGTTCAGCTTCCAGGAGAGGGTAACAGGTCCCTGAGAGGGGCCCCTGAGATGGGGCAGGACTGCCAGGAGAGGAGAGAGGTGGGTTCAGCTTCCAGGAGAGGGTAACAGGTCCCTGAGAGGGGCCCCTGAGATGGGGCAGGACTGCCAGGAGAGGAGAGAGGTGGGTTCAGCTTCCAGGAGAGGGTAACAGGTCCCTGAGAGGGGCCCCTGAGATGGGATAGGACAGGGCTGCAGTGAGATGAGGGGTGGTGTCACCTTGAAGGGAGAGGACGGGCGCCTGAGATGCGGTCACCGCTGCGATCCTGAGACAGCCCCGGGCCGGCGCTGCTGCATCAGTCGCTGAAGTCTCAAGGAAGAGGCAGAGGTTTATATCGTGGAGCGGGTGAGGGAGGGGGGGCTGGGGGGGCAGCGTCGCTTCCACGAACACAGGGCAGCCGCAGGGGGTGGGGGCAGGCACCCACGGCAGAGGCACAGAGCCCTGGGTGTCTTATTGACACAGTGTGTGGAGTATTTCTGTCCATTGTGTAACTCCTCGGAGCTGTGCGTCAGGCGCACGCCCACGGTCCGGGGGGTGTGTGTGTGGGGGGGTGCTGCTATTTGGAATTGTAATTTCAAGTTTAGTACATGAAAGACCATTTAACTACATCCCCCACAATGCACCCACCCAGTTTACTGTAACAGCAAGACCAGGACGCTCAGGCAACTGTCACATTACACTCACATGGTAGAGAACCCCCCCCCCCCCCCAAGACATTACCTACTATCCACCTCCACCACCACTCACTAAGGCCCAGCCCAGGGAACTATTGGGTCAGCTCTCACAGACGCCCGGACGCTTCCCTAACACAAATACGAAATCCTAAACCTTCTAGAAAACCACAAATTAGACCTCCTCCTCATAACAGAAACCTGGGGCGATCCTTCGTGTGGCCCAGATTTCTGTAGAGCAATTATTCAACGTGAAAGCCACTTTGTCAGGAGAGCACTCATCCCTACCACGATCTGCGAAGCTTTGCTGTCAGTTTCACGACCATGACCCCACCATCCTCCTGTACCGTCCCCCGGTTCCACACGGAATTTCTCTCCTCCATGGGCTGTCTATTAGAGCTAGAAGCAGGAGAATGCAGCTCTCCGCGTCCCCCGCAGTGGGACATTAGCAGGGCAGCCTTTTAGTGCCCACTAGCCGGAGCCCCCCCCCCCACGTGTCGGAGCCCCCCCTTGGTCCCAAGGAGGGGAAGGCTCTGTCTAGCTCACTAGCCCCTCCCCTGGGCGGGTGCACCGTGCGTGCGTCTAGGGGAGGGCACACGCTTGGGGGCGGCCCAGGTATTTAGGCCCCTACCGCCTCCCAGATCGACCTCTTTGCCGATCGCTCTGCGCCTGCCTGACGCGCTGCTTTGGCGAGTCTTACTTCAATACCCCCCCTCGTGCCCGCTCCCCCCTTCCGGGAGTCGTCGTTGGGCCGGGCGACCCGCTTGCTGCGGGCCGCTGAGGCTGGGGGCAGGCTCGCTGGATGATTTATTTGATATCCCCCCTCGTGCGCGTTCCCCCTTTCTGGAGGCCAGGCGGCCCGCTTAGCTGCGGGTCGCTGAGGATGGGGACAGGCAGGCTCGATGCTCGCAGAGCTCGCCGCTGAATACGCCTAGTGCCCGCTCCCCCCTTCCGGGAGTCGTTGTTGGGCCGGGCGACCCGCTTGCTGCGGGCCGCTGAAAGCTGGGTCAGGCTTGCGGGCTGCTAAAGCTCGGTCGCGAGCCCGCGAAGTTGCTCCCCTTCGTGCCCGTCCCCAGCGACCGCGTGGCGGAAGGCCGATGAGTTTGAGGTGGCCTCACAGCTAGAGGGGTCGACCTCGACGCTGCTTAGCTGGGATCAAGTCTCGTAAGGGACGCTCAGCATTCTGTGATCTCTTAATCTCCCTGTGTCTAACAAAAATGAATCCATCTCTGTGACGCAACTGGTGCTTATATAAAGCACTCTGATACCTGAAACTTTCGGCCTGGCAGGGAGTACTGTTTTAGGCTTATTGAGGGGTGCACAATGTTGGGCCTCGTCTCGGGCACGCTCCCCCACCTTCTCCTGCGGGTTCACCCGAGGTTGTTGGTCCCAATCTACATGGCGGCGGCTGGGCTCGGGGCTGGTACGCAACGGGGCTGCGGCACGCTGCCCTGCTGCGAGTGAGGTGCCTCGTGTCTGCGGTCTCAGGATTTCTATGTAAGTCTCCCCCTACAACTGCAAACCGACACCGGAGAATCCGGTTTGAGTCTCAGCAATGACTCTGGACATCGTCCTGGGGCGACGGGTGCATCATGGACCGGTAGGATAGCTCAGGGAGCAGTTTTCCGAGGCGCACATGTAGGCGATCATTAGTAGATGCAGCGCTTCACCCATACACGTAAATGGCACTACCAGGCAAGGGTGGGGAAGAATAAAGGGGGCATCGTCGTGGTTGGCCTATTGAGGAATGGCGGCCGGTAGCAGTCCCGGTCAGACGCGGCAGGCACCATAGAGGCAAAGGTGCGCGGGAGATCCCGATGACGTCCCGCCCCCCCCACGCACAACGCGGTAGGACCGTCGGGCAGGGGGGGGCCCGCATGGCTAGTTAAAGTACCCCCACCCTGGTCGGCAGTGGCGGGCCCCGGTAGATAGAAGGAATCCACCCCCCCCTTTTTTTGTCCGGGTATGCGGGGAACGGCGGTGGGTGGCGGCCCAGCCTTGTCAGGCAGGGTGCAATAGTTGCCACGGCCGCGGGAGTGTGTTATCTGAGGGCAGGTGCAGCAGGGCGTTTCAGAGGTCACTCACCCCCAAACACCTCCTCGCTGTACTTTGCTGCGTGTAGAGGAATGAAGGCCGTAGCCGACTGGATGAAGGACAGCAGACTGAAGCTGAACTCAGACAAGACAGAGGTCCTCATCCTCGGAACCACCCCATCAGCCTGGGATGACTCCTGGTGGCCCACATTACTAGGCACAGCCCCGGTACCCACAGACCACGCACGCAGCCTGGGGGTCATCCTCGACTCCACCCTCTCAATGACCAGACAAGTCAACGCCGTCTCAGCCTCCTGCTTCAACACCCTCCGAATGCTCCGCAGGATCTTCAAATGGATACCCCCCGACACGAGGAAAACCGTCACCCACACCCTCGTCACCAGCAGACTCGACTATGGAAACGCCCTCTACTCAGGAACAACAACCAAGTTCCTGAAACGACTACAACGAATCCAGAACGCCCCGGCACAACTGATCCTCGACATCCCCCGGCGCAGCCACATCACACCCCACCTGAGAGACTTCCACTGGCTCCCGGTGAAAAAGAGGATCACCTTCAAGCTCCTCATCCACGCACACATGGCACTACACAACACCGGACCTACGTATCTCAACACCCGACTCAGCTTCCGCACCCCCAACCGAAGCCTCCGCTCAGCCAACCTCGCCCTCGCCACAGTCCCACGCATCCGGAAAACCACCGCCGGCGGCAGATCCTTCTCCCACCTCGCCGCCAAGACCTGGAACACCCTCCCCACCAGCCTACGACAGACCCAGGACCTGCTGGCCTTCAGAGGACTTCTCAAGACCTGGCTCTTCGAGCAGTAGCAGCCCCCCCCCCAGCGCCTTGAGACTCTCATGGGTATGTAGCGCGCTTTAGAAATGCATTGATTGATTGATTGATTGATTGTAGCACTACTAGATCTACTAAACTGGGTAGCACTGCGCGGTCACCTTCCAGCAGAGCTGGTAGCGTATGGTGTTGGACAAAGTGCGTCCGACGGACACTTTACTGCGGGTAGCGCTGCAATGTCGTCGCAGGTTCCAAAAAGATTCCTCATACCCGCATGAGATTAAAAAAGAAACACCCTCCTTTGCCAAAGACAAACTCTGCCCACCATTGGAAAACCTTCTGACCGCTAATGGATTCACCCATTCACCATTTTACATGTGGATTTAATTCCAGGGCTCGTGTCTCACAAATGACTTCTTGAAAGAGGCATCTCACAGAAAATAATATTTTAGGGGAGCTTTTGAGGCCATACTTGCGCGTTTCTCATTGGATTTCATAGCTAGCTCCAAATCCTTGCAACTTAATTCTTGTGAAAATAATTCATTCAGCGTTGGGGTATAACGTCACCACGATTTTATACCCAGATCCAAATCCACTGTAATTACCTGACCTTTTCCCAGAGCTCGTTATAGCTTCATTCTTTGTGGGCTAACAATTGAGCTCCATGGGCATGACGTCACGCATGAGGGCCTGAGGCAATTACTCATCGGCCGCTATACGGCACTGTTCAAACAGAATCTGGGCAGAGAGTCAAGGGCTCCGAGATTCATGATCGCGCAGCAACATTCGGCAGCGCCTCACCCTGCAATGTCGTGGCAAAGACGTCAGACAGCGCCGTGATCCATGCTGACCTGGGCAGCATCCAGCATCTGTGGGCTACAGCCTGCTGCTGAGGAGGGCCGGGCTTGTCTTTATCTGGAATGGAAAAGTACAGCTATCTGCTAGAGATAGGCTGATTTTGCAGAGGCCGCCGCACCCCCCCGAAGGGGGGGTGGCTCAGGGGCCGGCGCCATAACCCGCGCCGTGCCCCCAGTGGAAAAACCAGTTCTGGGGGCTTTAAAGCGCCCAGAAGCAAAAAGAGGGGGATGCCTCCCCGCCAATAAAAAGAGCACCCGATGGCGCCAAAAGGTAACCAATGGGCAGGAGGTGCTAGGTATGAACCCCCCAATCAGGGGGCGCCACCTGACCACCAAGATGGGAGAATTGCGATTATAAGTCGCCGCTCGCCCAGGTGGCTCCTAACTTCGTGGAGCAGGGAGAGCGGCGCACCGATGTTTTTTTCTGCAGAACCCGGATCAGCAACGAGGCGAAGCACTGTCGGTGGGACCAGCGGAGGAGGAATCTTGGGGATCATCGCTGGACTTCAAGATCAACGGTGCGCCGGCGGACCCCTCTGAGGTGGACCGAACAGTCTCTCCCTGCATCTCCACGACTAGACCACTGTCGTGTGAGGCGATCGGCGTGAGGACAACGGGCAGAGCAGCCAAGAACGTGGTGAACGAGGAAGACGCCCGAGCTACCCACGGTGTCGGTGATTGCAGCACGGACCTTCCCGCACTTTTGGGGCTCAGCTCAGGTGGACAGCGGAGTGCCCACCACACCTACAGCGGCGAGGCCAAGGAGGGGACGAGCATCGCGAGCGGCGGAGAGCCCTCTGCAGTCTGGTAAACATAGACGGAGAGCGGCGGAGAGCCCTCAGCCGGATCCAGTGCTTCCCCTGGTCAGCGGAGAGCGGCGGAGAGCCCGCGGCAAGGGCGAGCCTCGAGTAGGGCAGCATCCGACCGGAAGTGGCGACGGAGAGCCCTCGGCCAGATATAACGCTTTGGTGACATCGTGAGCGGCGGAGAGCCCTCGACAGGAGCGAGCGGGTAACCGCAGTAACTTCCGATCAACAAAGTAGCGGCGAAGAGCCCTCGGCTGGAACTAAGGCTGTCACTCGACTAAAAACAGCTGCGAGTGTGGGCACAGGCACAGGCATTCTTCTCCCGCCAGTCCCGCGCGGCTAGGAGCGGCGCCCGGCGCCGCGATCAGCTGTTTGAGCAGCGGGCCAAGAGAGACACCGCGGCCGAACGGCTCGTGCCCAAAGCAGCCCAAGAGTTAAACGGAGGGGATTTATGTTCGCTTGGTGCATCCAAAGGCGGCAGCACCCCGCCAAGAGTCATGACCGAGGGTCAGCCAGAGGAGGTCGCTGAACTGCTCAAGCGGATCCGGGAAGTATCGGCGGTGCACGGCAGCGAGTGGCTGCAGCCGCATTTGGAGCAGGCAGGGGCGACGGCCCAGAAACTCGAAGGGAGGACGAGGCTGGCCCTTCTTCGCCCAAAAAGCGCAAGATCACACCGCAGAAGAAACCCCCCAGGAAGAAGCCCCAGAGGAGAGAACGGCCGAACGGAGGCTTACCACCGAGGGCAGGGGACCACAACGAGGCTACCAGCAGTATGGCGAATGGTGAGCATATTACCAGCATTGTAAAAGAATGTCTTAAATCCTTGGCCCCTACATGGCTTAGTGGTACAGGGCAGGGGGCAGTGAGGTCAGAGGAGCAGCGCGCAGAGAAGACATCAGGTCTGCCATGGCACTTGCTTGACCCAGGCTGGGCACGACAGGTGAGAGTGCGGGGACAGGTGGGGCAAGCATCCCAAGGTGAGCAGGGTTCTCTAGTTGCAGCATGGGGCTACAATAGTACGGCAGGTATCACAGCACTTGAGGGTCCAGTTACTGATCCTTACACCAGGCCATCCCCCGGCCCGGCGTCTTTAACCACAAGGGCCCCCGGTCTAGCTTGCCTTATCCCCCTGGCAGTCAAGGAGAGGATATGGCGCAAAGAATTTATAGATATTTTCTCCCTGCTCGAGATTCAGGACTGAACCTCACAACTTGCGATAAAAAGGACGAGGACAGAAGGGAAAGGCGCAGCGCTAGGAAGGAAAGTAACTTTGACAATTGGCTGGATGCATTTAGAATTATGGCATGCATTATAGTTGAAAGATTCCCGCACTGCGCTTCAGATTTATGGCTCTATGAGGCCAATATCCATTGGGCACAGAGGCAGTTCCCGGGGATGCATGGCTTGAGTATGACAAGGGTTTCAGGCTTAAGATGCAGAGACACCCTGAGATGGAATGGAATGAGGAGGATGTTTCTGGTTTCATACATAAGATACTAGTGGCAAGGAGGTAAAAGTTTGGGCAGGAAAAAGCGACCAGTCCTTTCGGAGCTCCTACCACAAGGGGAGGAGCAGGACATTCCACAGGGTGAAACATAGCGTAGGGAAACCCCTGTCCCCCAATGGAGCCACAGCCATCTGCTGGAAATACGAGGCCGGGGACTGCTCGTGGGGCTCCGCGTGTAAATTTCAGCACACATGCTCAAGCTGCGGGCGAAGGCACCCGGCAGTGGCATGTCGGAGCAAGCGCAAGTCAAAAAGTGACAAAAAAGACAAGAATAAGAAACACTAGTTCCAGGACAACAGGTGGGGGGGGACCTGATGGACATTCAAGATTGCCGGCTGGCCAGATCCCCAATTAACACACAACAGCTGCGCAGACTAGCTAACAAGTATCCTAACAGAACAGACGCCACGGTCCTAGTAAGAGGCTTTGAGGAAGGTTTCGTGATTCCATTCATGGGCCCTTTGCCACTAGAGGGGGAGAACAATCTAAAATCTGCAATGCAATACCCCGACGTGGTGCGCGCCAAATTGGCAAAAGAAAAATCGTTGGGCAGAATTGAGGGTCCTCTCCCACCACAGTTGCACAGGAGCATAGTTGTCTCCCCTTTGGGCGTGGTCCCCAAGAAGGAACCGGGCCAATTTAGACTCATACACCACCTCTCATTCCCTGAAGGGACCACCGTGAATGATGGGATCGCCCCTGAGGCTTGCTCTGTGGGCTACGCATCTGTGGATGACGCAATTGACCTGGTAAAGGCAGCAGGAAAGGGGGCACTGATGGCCAAGGCAGACATTGAATCCGCTTTTCGCCTCTTGCCTGTCCACCCCTCCAGTTTTCACCTGTTGGGCTTTCAGTGGGAAGGAGACCTGTTTATCGACAAAGCGATGCCCATGGGTTGCTCCATAATGTGCGCATATTTTGAACAGTTTGCCACCTTTCTGGAGTGGGCCCTGCATGACAGACATCCGGGAGGTGGGAAACTGCACTACTTGGATGATTTCATGTTTACAGGCCCCGCAGGGTCCTCCATATGCGGGAACACACTAGCGGCTTTTGAAGAGCTGGCCGGGACACTAGGGGTCCCCATAGCATCCGAAAAAACGATGGGCCCAACCACGAGACTTACGTTCTTGGGCATAGAGCTGGACTCCATAGCTGGGACAGCCAGGCTGCCCGTGGACAAGGTGAAGGATTTCAGGGAGGAGGTCAGGAAGTTGTGTGGCCGGAGCAAGGCCACACTCCGTGAATTACAGGGTCTGATTGGGAAACTCAATTTCGCAGCCAGAGTCATTCCCGCGGGGAGAGTTTTTGCAAGGCGCTTGACACAGCTGACATCAGGCGTCACCCACAAACACCACCACTTCCGGCTAGGAGCTGGGGTTAAACAGGACCTACTCATGTGTGATGAGTTCCTCCAAAACTTTAATGGCATCTTGCTATGGAGAGAGGGTTGGGTGACAGCCAGACAGATAGCCCTTTTTGCGGATGCGGCAGGGAGCCTGGGCTTCGGTGCTATCCTTGGGGAGCGGTGGTGCGCGAGCCAGTGGCCGGAAAAATGGCACAGACAGGGCACCACCGGTAATATCACATTCTTAGAACTTTTCCCAATAATAGTAGCTTTGACAATATGGAAACAGGAGTTGAGAGACATGAAGCTGACCCTTTGGTCTGACAACAAGGGGGTGGTACAGGCCATTAACAAAGGCGCAGCGAGGTGCCCTGACACGCTGAGGCTAATGAGACAGTTGGTTAAATTGCAGCTGGAGGGAAATCTGGAGCTGAAGGCTCGACATGTGCCAGGGGCAGAGAACACGGCGGCGGACGCCCTTTCGCGATCTCAGATGAAGCGATTCAGAGAGCTGGTACCAGGGGCGGACAAGGAAATGACCCCTTTCCCGGCGTACCTGTGGGACCTGGGGGGGATAGACTTATCCATACTGATAAATCACTCACTTACCCCCGAGGCAACTAGAAGGTATAAGAAGTATGCTGCCACGGTAATGCGGATCAGGGGCATACAGTCACTGGGCAATAGGGCTGGCACACAAACAGCGGTGGAGAAATTTATACAGTGGGTATTTAATAACAAGAGAACAAGGTCGTGGGGACAGGCCCATCTGGCAGCCATTGCCCACTTTGCCAAGATCTTCACGGGGGAAGATCCCACGGCATCCCTATACCTCAAGACAGCATTAAAAGGATGGAAAAGAGCTGAGGGGGTAAGGGCGGACACCAGGCGTCCCATTGATTTTAAAAAATTGGGCCGGCTACTAGAAGCATTGGTAAGGGTTACAAAAGACAGCTTTGAGCTTCAGCTCTTCAGGGCAGCATTTACCACAGCATTTTTGGCGCTTTCCGCATCAGCGAGTTGGTAGCACCTAACAAGTGGGGCCCGGCCCAACGGTGCCTCCAGGCCACAGACATCAGACCCTTAGGAAAGGTGGTAGAGATAATATTAAGAAGATCAAAAACTGACAAGGCAGGAAAGGGTGTGACTATACGGCTGCAATGCATGGAAATACCGTCACAGGGGCATAAACATAAGCCGTGCTGCTTAATCAGTGGGAATGCTACTAGGTGGTGCACAATTCCTAAGCGTAGGCGAGTTAATACAAAGCGATGAGAACTTTTGGTAACATCAGTAAGGTATGATTGAAAGCCTTCGCTAACGCTGTATTCTAGATAAGAGTTGAACGTACTTTGTTTTGCATATTCGGTCATTCTGGTACTTCTTTTATGTTTCAGGAAGGTGACTTTAAGCTCTTTTTTTGATAAACCTATCCCCGTTGTAGGTTCACTAAAAATATCAAGTTCATAGAGTGTTTTATACCAGGATTGAATGTGGAATAACCAAGGTATATTTGAGCGGTGATCGAGCTTTAAACAGTCATTAATCACATCCTGAGTGAATTTTGTTTCTTCTTTTGACCAGAGATTGAACACCATAGGGCCAGTGGGTGTAGGGCAATTAGGTCCTTGGCATAGTTTAAGCCCACTTCCCTATGTATTAACTCATTTGAGGCCGCAGCCGGGGCACAAAGCAATCGTTTTAAGAAGGCATTCTCCTCATACTGGATTTGGTTGCCACTCTGAGTATGATCGCCCCATATCCCTGCCCCATACAGGGCTGATGATATGCACCTAGAGTTATAAATAGACACCATCTCTTGTATTCTACGGCCCCCTAGTTTCGCCGCAAATCTAAAAACACTACTTGTATTCCTGACCATTTTAAAACGAACGCTCTCCTGTTCATTAGCCCACCTTCCGTCTCCTGAGAATGTACTACCCAGATAATAGAACTTTTTTTACAGTTTCCAGTTTCTCCCCATCTAAATAAAAGGTCCTGTTCTTTCTTGTCTTCCTTCCACATGACATTATAAATGTTTTTCCTTTATTAATTATCAGTTTTCTACTTTCTGTGAAGGTCTGAAACGTATTAATTAGACATTGCAGCCGTTTTGGGTCCGGGAGAGAAGGACCGCGTCATCCGCGTATAAACGAATTGGGATGGGGTTGCCATTTATAATGGGGGCATCTACTTGGATTGTTCTTAGAATTTGATCAATTTGATTTATAAATAAAGAAAATAAAAGTGGGGCAAGAACACATCCTTGTCGAATGCCTCTGTTAATTCTAAATAAAGGTGTGCATTCGCCAGCAGTACCAAATCTGACTTTGCTAGACAAATTTTGAATAGAGTCTGGCCAGGAAATAAATAATTTCAGTAGGAGCATCCATTTCTAATAAAACTGGCCATAATAGCGAATGTTCCACCAAATCAAAAGCCAAACTTAAATCAGCGAAGCACAAAAATAAATTACCTTCTTTGGCTTTTGTGTATTTGCTGATGATAAGTTCCAGGTTCACGCACTGCTCCATCGTTCCCATCCCCCTTCTGAACCCGTACTGCACTGGGGATAAGATGTTCTTTTCCTCAACCCAGGCTTCTAGTCTCTCTAAGAGGACTCGACTAAGAATTTTAATTGACGAGTCCAGAAGCGAGATGGGGCGGTAGTTACGTGCCTCTGACCTGGGGCCTTTCTTATAAAGGGGTATTTATTTATTTATTTATTTATAGTGTTTTATATAGCGCGGACAAGACCCGTGGGTATCAGAGCGCTTAACATAAAAAGATTACAGATTACAGATTGACATTATAGTAGCAATTATAACAACAAACATATATGAGGTAGTAGGCGATATGCTATCAGGGGTGATTAGATAAATATATTCCTAACGCCTGTGTCATTAGCATTAGGAGGTGCATAGGCTTAGCTTGTGTCATAGTCATATCGTCAGGCTCGGTGAGGTAGGGTTACATAGTATTATCAGTACAATTCCATGAGTAATTAGCAATAAGAGTTGAATAGGTTTAGCTTGTGGCAAGGATTAAATAGATAAACCAAGTAGGGTAGAGAATTATATCATTATGGGTGTGAGATACAGTGTAGAGATCACATATATATGAGGTAGCCTTAAAGTGTATAGCCGAGGTTTGATCGGGAATCAGTCATTTGTCTAATTGATCTTCAAATTATTCATGATGAGTCCGATCTTCTTTGTCTTGAGTGTTCATACCAATGGTCGGTAGGTATCTCTATGTAGGGTATTTACTCATCAAGTGGTTCTTCAGTTCCCGTTTGAATGTTACAGTGTTTTGAATCACCCTGATGTTAGGAGGGAGTGAATTCCAGACTCTGGGGGCGGCTCCGGAGAATGCTCGGTCATAGGTCTTTTTCTTCCGGAAGAAGGCCGGTCGTAATAGCAACTCATTAGTGCTTCTAGTTGGTCTGTTACCTCCCGATAGCTTAATTTTCTTGGCTAGATATATAGGCGTGTTGTAGTGAACCGCTTTGTGGGTAATACAGGCCATCTTCATTTTAATTCTAGCTTCGTAGGGTAGCCAGTTTAGTGCCTTTAGGTGGGGAGATATGTGATCGAATTTCCTCGTTCCCGTGATGAGTCTTGCCGCAGCGTTGAGACAGGCTTTTAGTGGTGCAGTGGATGTTTTCGGTAGGCCAGCTAACGTGGTGCAGCCATATTCAATTCTCGAGATCACTAGTGATTGGATAGCCAGTTTTAGATCTGCTTCTGAGATAAAGGGTTTCAGTTTTCTTAGATAGTTCAGGTGGAAACGGGCGCTCTTGGCCATTGTGTTGATGTGGTCTTTCATGTCGAGGTTCTCATCTAACGTAATTCCTAGTGATTTAGCTGAGTTACGATTATGGATTATGGGTACGATTATGGACTGGCCCCATGTTGGTGGAAGTCTGTCTTCTATGGCAGCATTAAAATATCGTGTCAGGATAGGTGCCCATAAGTTCATTTCATATTTATAAAAATCCATGGGCACCCCATCGGGGCCCGGGGCTTTCCCGCCCTTACTCTTTCTAATTGCCTCGTGACCTCGGTTAGGGTCACAGATAACTGCTTTTTTTGCCATTTTGAACTGGGCACTATATCTATATCTAAAATCAGCCAGTCTGAATTAAAAATCCCAGTAAAGTGGGCTATCCAGGCGCGACAGCTAACATGGGAGGTGATTTCAGGGATGTTGTCGTTCTTTAGGAGCGGGCTGTTAATGGTTTCCCAGAATAATTTGTGGGTTTTTGTTGCCGCTGCCATGTCCAGATTAGACCAAGCCTCATTTTGTAGTTCTTTTTTCCTGGTGGTCAACGAGATCTTATAATTATGGCGCTCCTCTCTAATTTTTGCTATATCTCTGGGCTTGGTATCTAGAGCTAGTTTGAGTTTATTTAATGACTGGGCACAATTCTTATCAAACCAGACCACTTGAGTTTTCCTCAGCTTTCGACTCCTAACTGTAAGTGAGTCGTCAATCACTTTAGTTATTTTAAAAAAATTAATGAGTAAATTACCTGGGGTCACTTTGGAACCTAGACAGTAACCTTTTTCCACACTACATTTTAAAAGTACTTCCATCATAAATTGGGCGGGGTTGATTCTAACCCACTTTATTCTCATGCCGTTCGGTCTTTCTGCTGTGATCCCTTGAACGGGTCTCCCATAAGCATGGGTTTTTCGCCCCCAACCAAATAGTACCAGCGATAGGCTGTTATGATCGCTCACAGTCTGCTCGACTACCCATAAGTTGGAATAGACTGATCCATTGGACACCAAGATGTGGTCAATGTTGGAGTGGGCATCCCTCCCTCTAAATGACGGTCACTCTACATTATTTCTATTCTTTGTGCAGTCTAGCAACTCTAGATCTAATTTAGCAACTAAATTATTCAAGGCTCTTCCGTGGTTGGTATGGGGGAAATGATTATAAACAGTACTACCTCCGCGACAGTACTCCCCTCGTTGACCACAGATCCCCTTCTGTGCGTGACTGCACGCTTGAATATTGAAATCTCCCGCCCAAATTATTACAGGGGGATCACCTAGTTGCTCTAATACTCCCTCTATTGCCCGCTCTATATCTTGTACAATCATACCCCGGTTAGCTCCAATGATGTTATAAAAGTTTACTATAACTAGGTCCCTGCCTTTACCATGTACCAGACGCAGGATCTGCGCATACGGGGCCACCTCTACACAGCTACCAAGACTAAACTCAGTTAGAGTAGTTGATACCAAAGTCAAAAGTCCACCTTTTGCTCTTCCTGCTAAAGGGGTTGTTGTATCCACACTATATGATGTATAACCCTCAACTTGTATTTGTGCTCTATGCCACGTCTCCTGGAGACAGATTATATCATGCCCTTGTGTAATAAAGGTGTTCCAGAAAGGGGTAGTTATTTTATCGGCAATTCCAGCTACATTCCAGGTAATAATGTTGAGGCCTTCAACTGTATTATCATGTGCAGTGTCGTAAAGTGCAACTGTTTCTAGACTCTCGGCCGTAGTGGTGTCTATGACAGGGGTTACATCAGTCTGAACTGTTTTGTCAATTGTGTGCAAACCATCACTTGCTAACCTTTCTACAATGTACCCGGCTACCCTTTTTATGCCAGACACCCTTGAATCAGTTTCAGCCATTCCCCTAATAACCGCTACATCAGGTGATTGAGGTAATGTGGTTTGTTCCCTCAGTCAGTCATTCTCATCCAGTGAGCCAAACACCTGGAATCTGTTGTAAATCGGGATTACGAAGTTGTCCCAAGGATTACAGGTAGCTAGCCATCTTGCTTAGGAGACCTGAATGGGGGAGGGAGGCCTGCACTACCACTCCCACCATGTCTCCTGTCCCACAGCTGAGCAGGATACAGACCTCCCCCACCCAGGAGCATGTGTCAGCCATTGCACTGTTCAACAAACAAACTTACAGGTAGGTAGCCATCTTTACTTGGAGGCTGTTTGGGGGAGGGAGGCCTGCATCACTACTCACAGCATGTCCCCTGGCCCACACTCCAGCAGCATGGAGGCCTCCCCCACCCAGGAGCATGTGTCAGTCATTGCACTGTTCAACAAACAAACTTACAGGTAGGTAGCCATCTTCACTTGGAGGCTGTTTGGGGGAGGAAGGCCTGTATCGCTACTCACAGCAGGTCCCCTGGCCCACACTCCAGCAGCATGGAGGCCTCCCCCTCCCAGGAGCATGTGTCAGCCATTGCACTCTTCACCCTCACCTAACAGGTAGGTAGCTATCTTGCTTGTGATGTCTGTCTGTCTGAGGGAGGCCTGCACTATCACTCCAACCATGCCTCCTGTCCCACAGCTGAGCAGGATACAGGCCTCCCCCACCCAGGAGCATGTGTCAGCCATTGCACTGTTCACCCTCACCTAACAAGTAGGTAGCTATCTTGACTCTTCCTGATGTGTGTGTGTGTGTGTGTGTGTGTGTGTGTGGTAGACCTGCATTCCGAAATGCAGCAACAATTGCATGGAATGCATCGAGATCCAACATGTATGAGTGAATGATGTTCCTCTGCACTATGAAATTACACACAGTGTTGTCATGAATTGTACTACTGGTTACTTCATATTTGTGTAGTGTACAGACAGTCATTTATACGCAGCTGACACAATACTTGCACAGTGCCCAACACTGACCATTACCCATCTAATCCACAGGTGATGAAGAACTCACTGCTGAGGACCACAACAACGACCAGCAGAGCCAGTCTCCACTCCTGGCACATGGACTCTCAGATGTGGACTCCCAGGACAGTTTGGACGATGAGCTCCAGCCCGGCCCATCTGGTGTGCCACAGACCCAGAGGTCCCAGGCCCCCATCCTCCCCACCACCACGTCTGCTACAACAACAGCGCAGCAGACCCCTGCTGTCACGGCCTCTGCCTCAACCGCAGCCACCACCACCGCCACCGCCACTACCACTAGTACCACCAGTACCACCTGCAGCACCCTCCCTGTCCCAGGGGACGACCAGGCCACAGCAACAACTGTTGAGGGCAGGGAGAGAGTGCGTGGACCCACAGTGGCGAGGCAAGAGGTCCGTGGCAGCAGAGCAGGTGGGAGGGCCAGGGTCACCACCAGACCTCGGGAGGAGTGGATACCATCTCTGGACCACTTCACCAGAGTTGTGCAGGCATACCAAGAGGTCCAGGGACAAAGTGGCCGGTCGGATGAACTATTAAGGGAGCTCATCCTGCTGATGAGGTCCATTGACAACCGCCTTGGACAGATGGTGGACCTCATGGGCCAGCAAGTGGCATTGCAGAGGGACAGGCCTGTGTCCCAACCACCACCTCTGGCCCCTCCTGTTGTGCTGCAGGATGACAGTGCACAATCCTCCCCTCACGCCGCTGGCCATTAAGCCCCCCCACCACTAAAAAGATCTAGGGGGCGTCCAATGAAGAGCCTGGGAGTCTTCGGAGGCAAAGCACCTGCCACACGCAAGTCACAGAGCCAGCCATGATGACAACCCTCTTCCCTACTGCATTGACTGTTTGGACTGTCTTTCCCCACATTTCCTTGGCAATGGCACCTCCCCCCCACCAACCCCACATCCCCCAGACACTTTAAAGCATGGAGCAACATTGTACCATTAGAGTTTAAATCCAATGTACTCACCACTCAGCGAGTTGTTCCTTCCGACCCTGAACTGGCAGCTGACCACTACACAGAATGGATTTCAAATGCTCTCAATACGGCGGTCCCCACCAAAAAATCTCCAACAATAGGAAGACTTTGCCTGCCCCCTGGTTCTGCGAGGCACTCAGGCTTGAGAAACAAATTTGTAGGCACCAAGAACGACTCTGGCGCTCAAATTATGATCCTGCAAAAAAATTACTCTACATTTGACTTTAGCCAAATACAAACATCTCCTGATCACTGAGAAAAGTACGTTTTATCTTAAACAAATTGAATCAGCACAAGACACTGTCAAACACATGTACCAAGTAGTCACCAAGCTATCTCGACAAGGTTCCACCTCCCCCACAGTCGCTTCCCAAAAACTCTGTAACTCGCTAGCTACCTACTTTCAAGAAAACGTCAGTAACATATATGCCAACTTCACAACCCACATCTCGAGTGACACACATACAACACCTCCCCAAGAATACATAAACCCCATTTGCTCCAGTAATTCTACTTCCACCAACAAAAAACCATCTCCCTCCGTAGAGGAATTCAGTTAACTTTCCCCAGATCTGGTCTCTCATCTACTCACCACTATCATTTCCGGATGCCCTGACGGTCCCTGTCCCCCGCCTACCCTCAAACTGTTCCCCGACATCATAGGCACTAATTTAGCCGACATCTTCAACTCGATATTCAAAACAGGAACTGATCCCTCTATTTGTAAAAAAGCAGTCATCAAGCCCCTTATAAAAATGAACAATCTAGATCCTTCAGACGTCACTAGCTACAGACCCATTGCCTGCCTTCCTCTTCCAGCAAATATCCGCAGAGAAAGTCATGAACTCCCAGTTATCACACATCATTGATGAAAACAACCTTCTAGATGAAACTCAGTTTGTATTCAGAAAGGCACACGGCACCGAAACTGCTCTTATCAAGGGTTCGGACAAAATCAGAAAAATACTCAATGGGGGAGGAGCTGCCATCCTTGTGCTGTTGGATCTCTCAGCTGCTTTCGACACGGTCAAACACGTAACCCTGATCGACCGCGTCGCAGCCCTTGGGATCTCTCATAACTTAGCTTCCTTCCTCTCCAGCCGATCTCAATCAGTCACACTTGGTAATTTTAACTCCCCTTTGTTTGCCCTACCTTGTGGTGTGCCTCAGGGATCCTTGCTAAGTCCGACCTTATTTAATATCTATGTGTCTGACCTGGCGAGGGTCATCAAATCCCACAACCTGGGCCTAACACCATAATGCAGAAGACACGCAATTAATTCTAGCGTTCCACAACGACGGTGCTAAAATTGCACACAACTTCCAACAGGGAATGCTTGCAATCAGCACATGGATGGCAGACAACTGCCTTAAATTAAATACCGACAAAACGGAGGTAATGATCTTCGGCAATCTCCTCCCTGCCTGATCCCCTACCTGGTGGCCAGCAGAGTTGCGATCACCTCCGGCACCTGTCTCAAAGGTAAGAAACCTGGGTGTCATCTTCGACAACAAGCCGACATTTATGCACCGCGCAAATGCAGTTATTTGTGTTAAGCTTTATTGTTCACCATTAAAATGATTTAAAAAACTCCTCCCCTACCTCCCTACCACTGCACCTAACACCCCTATCAGTACACTAGTCATGTCCAGGATCGACTACTGCAACAGCCTTTTTATCAATGCCCAGGAAAGAGTTGTAAACAAACTACAACTGGTGCAGAACGCAGCAGCCAGACTGCTGACAGGCACCCCCAAATTCAAACCGATCTCCAACATAGTTGGACAGCATCACTGGTTGCCCGTCAGAAACAGAGCCAAGTTTAAGGCCCTCTGTACCACCTTTAAAGCAGTTCATGCCACCTAACCTGAGTTTCTAAAAAAATCATTATGTTCCTACACTCCCTCAAGATGCTTATGCTCCTCCACAGCAAACCTCCTGATTGTGTTTTTGGCCCTTTTCCCTGAAATTTTTTGTTTTGCGCTCCCCTAATTCAGGATGTCCCCCCATCGTAATGAAGTTGTATAGGCCCTGTGATGTTGAGATGCCCTGTGTAATATTAAAATCAATGCTAAGGTGCAGGTGCTCTCTTCCCCCAACATGGCTGCCACAGGCCCCTGCTACTGCAGCGTGGCCTTTCTAGTAGCGCTCTAGTTGCCAGGAGCTGGCTGGAACCCCTAAACATTGTAGCCATACCAGCCTGCCTTGCCTGCCCATAGTTAGTAGGGAAGCTCCTGGAACATTCTAGAATAGGGGCGAAGCCTGTTTTTGCCGCCTTAGAGGGTGGTCACCTGACCTGGGCCTATATAAAGAAAAGGAGGGAACGTTTTCAGTCAGTTGAGGCTTCACTGACCTGGGGGACCCTACGCAGGAGATTTAGGCGGTAGGGCCTAGTCAGAAACCTATACCACTGGGGGTGACAGGGTTTAGGCGCTGCCCACCAAACTGTGTAAGGAACACTGAACTAGCCCACTGATCTGGCCCAGCGGGAGGGGAACCCAGGGACCACCTGCAGTGACCTGCTGAGGAATCCTGTCAGCAGCCTTCAACTCAACCCCCCCCTTCAAGAAACCAAGAAACTGCTATCTACAAAGGGTGCAGGAACCATTAAGCACCAAGAAGAAACCCACCTGCGCTAACCAGGACTACTGGGGACCCACCAGGTATTGGGCTGTGCTCCTTCTGCCCCCTTTGTCTTGACCTGCGTCCCTGCGCTAGCCGGCCACTGTCTTGTGGCCTGTTCTGCATCATCTGAACTGCTAAACTGCCTACCCAGCGCTCCCCTGCTGGTCCATGGGAAGCGCTGTGCCACCAGGAACTACTGCGGCTCCAGAAATTGTTGTTGCCCCCGAGGCGCTGTATTCCCAAAGCGCTATTGCCTGGACTGCTTCTGTGCCCTACGTGGCGCTAGCCAAAGCACTGATATCTCCCAGAGTGCTCTCGCTTAAAATCACCCACAGCGCTGTGGCTCACGAGACTGTTGGTGCCCTGAGAAGCGCTGCACCCATCCGAACCGCTGGGGCTCTGGAGAATGATATGTCCCTGAGGAAAGCGCTGTGCCGCCAGAGACCACTGTCGAGCCCCCAAGCGCTCCTCTGCCCCTGGAAGCGCTGTATCAAAGGAAGTGCCACAAACCTGTTGCACCGCAGCAGCCCGGGTCTCCCCTGTGTCCCCGCTAGTGCTGCGGCCTGCAGCTCCGCCATCGGAGCGCCGTCTGCATTCCTGCCGCTGCCCGGCGCTAGGCTATCCAGGCCCCACTGCTGCCAGCATCATCCCCGGCGGCCCTCGGAGTCAGGGGAGGGCCGCCGCATCGTACCAGAAGGCCGCGTTAGGCCCCAAGAGGCGCGAACACTCACCTCACGTGACGGCGGTGCCCGGCCGCATAATTGGCCGCACCCCCGCCCTTTGTCGCGCAACCATTGGCCTGGGCTGTCGTGCCCTCGTGGCAGGCCCCGCTATTGGCTGTTGTGGCCGGTTTCCGCCTCCGCCACCTCCTGATTGGTTCCCGGGCCGTGGAAGCCACGGAAGGCCCGGGAACAGCCTGTGGACGCCGACAGGCCCTCGAGAGGGTGTGAGGGGCCCCCCACCAGCCGGCACAAACCCCAGGAGGGGCCAAGATTGATCCCCCGGCCGCGTGAGGCCTCAGGGAGGGCCGGAGCCCTCCTTCCCCGCCGAAACACATCGCAAGGGTCCGAGATTTCCAAAGAGTAAGGTAACTCCCAGAGTGAGGGGGCGGAGGGACTGAGACCGACCCCCTTCCCCTGGGGAGACTGTTGTTGGGCCCCGTTGGCCCTAATTCGCCACTCCTGAACTGGGACTGGGCGAGAGCCCTCAGAAAGGATTGAGGGACTGCCCAATTAGAGGAGTTAACCCCTGACTAGGGGAATGGTTATTGCTAATGTGACCGGTTTGAATGAAATGTTTACCCCTGCTGGTTCAAGGTGCGACCTATGCCTGATGAAGAGTCTTCCTTGCTACCCTTATGAAATGGTTACCTTCCATAATGAAATGGTCATGTTTGCCTAATGAGATGTTCCCTCTGATTGGGGAAATGTTTTACCTTCAATGACCTGTTCTACTCCTACTCTGGGAAGTGTCTTCTACTCCTGCCTAATGCAGTGTTTCCCGGAGGCCTCTAGTTATATAATGAAATGTTTCCCCTGCTGCCCTAAGGAACTGTGTTACTGAGGCATTGCTATCTTTATTATTCATTGCCCTGAGACTGGGCCAGAGCCCCGGAAGACACCTCTGGGGCCTGAGTTTAGTAGAGTTGAACATCAGGCAATGGTAGGCCCTGATGAATTATACACATTGTTAGCTGATGCAATGTGTGTTTGCCCAATGAAAGGCTTATTGCTGAGAAATGAACTGTTTATCCCTGTCTAATGACCAGGTTATTCCTGCTAAGGAGTTTTCCTATCCAAATGACCAGTTTATTCCTGCTAAGGAGTTTAATGGAATGTTCACCCTTGCTCGGTGAGAGGTTGACTGAAGTGCCTACAGTGATTAATGTAATGCTCACCTTGCCCCTCTAATGGAATGTTCAATGAAGTAATGCTACATTGAGTAATGGAAGGGTTATGATTAATTAATGCGGGTAATGCACTGCTTATTCCTGCCCAAGGAAATGCTGACTAAATGCTTTACATGAGGAGACATTATTCCTGCTAAAATGAAATGTTACTCGAATGTCTCTTTAATGAATTCCTTGCAGGGGCTGGTTTCATGAAGTGTTTATGGAGATATGCTGTGTTGATTAGGGAATTAAACCCTTTACTCCTCCAATGAAATGGTTATTGAAATGTGCTGCATTGTTGAATTGCTCCCTTTACTCTATGCTAGTGAAATGTACTGATGAAATGTTTTAAGGAGATATGGATACCTTTACTACCGAAGTTACCTTGAATGATTTGCCAAACCCGAATTCTTGATCTAGATAAAAGCTACTTGATTTGAATCAAGCTTACTGGTGTGGTCTCCGTCATTCCCAGTTCCTACACTGTACCTCGGACAAAAAAAAGCATCCTGGGGCGACAGATCCTTCCTTTTCGCTACCACCAAACTTTGGAACAGTCTCCCGCTCCATATCAAGATAGGTCCTTCCTTACTGACATGCAGGAAGCAAATAAAAACTTGGCTTTTTAATCAATAATCACCCGTTCTTCCTTACGGCTCAGTCCACAGCGTAGAGACACCTAAGGGTATTTGCGCGCTCTGTAAGTTGCATAAATAAATAAATACATAAATAAAAATGTTGCTGAGACCCGCACAGTAGGGTGCAGTAAACATAGAAGAAGGAACTACAGCTCCCAAGATGCCCTGCAGTGAGCTTCCAGAAACCGTGGCGCTGGGACCCGCACCGTAGGGTATAGTAAACATACAAGCAGGAACTACAGCTCCCAAGATGCACTGCTGTGAGCTCCCAGAAACCGTGGAGCTGAGACACGCATCTTACGGTGCAGTAATCAGCAAGCAGGAACTACAGCTCCCAAGATGCACTGCATTGAGCTCCCAGAAACTGTGGAGCTGAGACCAACATCATAAGGTGTAGTAAACATACAAGCAGGAACTACAGCTTCCAAGATGCACTGCAGGGAGCTCCCAGAATCCGTGGTGTTGAGACCCACACCTTAGAGTGTAGTAAACATACAAGCAGGAACTACAGCTCCCAAGATGCACTGAGGCAAGCTTCCAGAAACTGTGGAGCTGAGACCCGCACCATAAGGTGTAGTAAACATACAAGCAGGAACTACAGCTCCCAAGATGCACTTCAACTGTGCTCCCAGTAACCATGTTGCTGAGACCCGCACAGTAGAGTGCAGTAAACATACAAGCAGGAACTACAACACACAAGATGCAATGTGGTGAGCTTTCAGAAACTGTGGAGCTGAGACCCGCATCTTACGGTGCAGTAATCAGCAAGCAGGAACTACAGCTCCCAAGATGCACTGCATTGAGCTCCCAGAAACTGTGGAGCTGAGACCTACACAGTAGGGTGTAGTAAAAATACAAGCAAGAACTACAGCTCCCAAGATGCACTGCAGTGAGCTTCCAGAAACCGTGACGTTGAGACCGACACCATAAGGTGTAGTAAACATACAAGCAGGAACTGCAGCTCAAACGATGCACTGCAGTGAGCTACCAGAATCCGTGGTGTTGAGACCTGTTAGACCTGGCACCTTGGCGTGAGTCTCCCTTCCACTTTTTGCTGATGTGCCTCAGATGTTTTGCTGGTGTTAGCTGCTCAGGGCACTGCACCACGGCCAATCCGTGCCACAGTGCAAGTGCTCCCAATATAAACTGTACCTATAATTGATTTCCATGATTGGCTCCTTTGATTTACTGTCAGTCCCCAGTAAGGTGCACCAGGAGTGCCCAGGGCTTGTAAATGCCAATACTGCTAGTGGGCCTGCAGCGCTGGTTGCGCCACCCACAGAAGCAGCCTTTTAAAATGTGTCTAGGGTCTTCCATTGCAGAACCTGCGTGCAGTCTGGTACTGTCATGCTGGCTGGGCAAGTGCACACACTTGCCAGTCCCTAAACCTTCCCTTTACTTCATGTGAGTCACCCCTATGGTAGGCCCCAGGGCAGGGTGCATTGTAAGCATAAGGTAGGACCAACCCTAATGTGGGTGGCATGCCCTAATAGTGAATTACAGCCATTTTCGTTTTTTCACTATTGTAAGGCTACCTGTTCTCATAGGCCAGAATGGGCTGCTGGAATTATTACACCCTATAATCCCAGTAGGCCCAGGGAACATGGTAGAAAGTCAAGTTTATTACGCCTGAACTCAGAATAATAAAATACATCTTTTAGTAAAGTTTATTTTAATATCCTGTGTTTGCAAATACTACTTTTAGAAAGTCAGTATTTGCTTGCCTAGCCATTTCAGCCCGCCTCTGCTCTTATGTGTATCTGCTGTCTGGGTTTTGTGAGTGACAGGCCTGGGGATGACAGGTGGTGAATAGAGGAATTACCCCAGGATGGATGGTTGGAGTGCCCCTTGACTCTGAATAGGGCTGTGCTCTGCCACCTCAATGCTGGCTCCACCTCCTGTGGAGCGTCTGATGTGCCTGCCCTGCTCCCTGAAAGGAGAGACCAGAGTTTAGCCAACAAAGTGCTCAGTGACTGAAAGAAGCTATGCAGAGCCCCCCCTGGCCTGCCAGGACAAACGAAATGCTGTATAAAAGTAGGAGCCCTGCTCCTAACAAAATAGATCCTGTTTTCCCACAACGAACCTCTACCCAACCAGAGGGCCCCCAAGAGGAAGCTGAAGGACTGATCTGCTGTTTGCCTTGCTGAGGAAGGAGAGGAGAAGCCCTGACCAGGACTTTGCTTTATTGTGCTGAGAACTGTCTCCAAGGGCTTGACTGAGCTTGCCCCCCTGAACGGAACCCCAGGACCAGTGGGTTCCCTGTATCTTCGCCCGTCTGTTTAACCCCTTCGGTGCTCATGACGAACTCAGCTCGTCATAACCACACCCATTTACATTATGGCCTAGCACAGCAGAGGGATAGCTCAAGCAGTCAAGGTGTTAACTGATGCCGTGTGTTCCTCCCGCCGGAGCTGAGACTGCACCCCCTCACCCCCTCCTAGGGCCGTGGCACTCGGGAGCTCGCCTGCCCTCTACCCGTTGAGAGCCTCGCTCCTTGGAGCCGCTCTCTGCCCCTCGGGTCAGGCCGCCTGCTCCTCTGCCTCCGCCTGTCACTGGAGTGTGCTGAAGTGCTCTCTCGCCCCTCCCACCGGAATTCCCCTCCAGAGTGCCATCTACGCCTGGACGGCCGCCCATACAACTGTAGCGTACCCGGCCGCCCCGCTTGGCCTCCCAAGGCATACTACAGGTCGCGCCGCCCCCTCAAGTGACCCCCAGTACCGTCCGTACTGAAGGTCGTGGGCCGCGACTACCCGTGAGAACCCGCCCGCTGAGTTGAAGATCCAAAGCTACGCCTGTGCACCGAGCGCACCAGCAACCTACGACACGTCCCCCTGCAACAAGGGACAACTGAATACTTCTACGCTTTCCCAGGTACGCCGGTGTGACCAAGCGCACCAAACTGCTGACGTCACGTGCCCCTACACGAGGGACAACTCAATACTTCTACTATGCTTTCCCAGGTACGCCTCCAGCCATTATCTGCAACGGGCTCGGGCCCGCAATGTTCTGTTTTCCCTGTGGTCTCGTGTGCTGGGACCTGCCCCTGTACGCTCCTGCCTACTCACCGAGAACGCTCCTGCCTGCCCGCCTTGTGCGCTGACAGGGTGAGGCGCGTACCCAGACTCTCGCATCTCCGGTTCATCTTTCAGTGCGAACCGCACTAGAGCGGTACGACGCGTACCCGGCAGGGAAAGCACCATACCATACGTGGCGCACCGCACAAAGCGTGAGGATCGGCGAGGCCCGTCCTACAAGCCGTACGAAGTGCCCAGAAGCGCACCGAAGCCTCCAGCCCTCACGACCTTGGCCCCAACACCCTAAAATCGTACCTGGAACTAAACATTACCGCTTTTAAGACCAGATAAATCTACAGGAAGCAACATAAGCAATTCTACTAACCTTAAAGCCAAAACACTTGCCAGTCTGAACTCTTGTGGCCTCCTTTGAAACCTGTTACATAAGGTCTTGTGATAATTTTCCTTGGTTGCATATATTTTTATATAAAGAAGACTTATTTTTATACAACCTACAGCCTGGTGTCCAATTGTGGGGGAATCGGTGTATTTATTGTATGTGACTACAAATGCTTAACTGACAGCACTCCTGAGTTTAGCCTTGACTGCTCACGCCACGCAACCTAAAAAGTGAGCAGGGGTTATTCTTAAGGGGTAGTTCCCTTGCCCTGATTAGTGGAGAGGGTCCCTGCTTGTCACAAGTACCTACCTGTGCCAACCAGAGACCCCCAATTCTAACAAGACCCACACCGTAGAGTGTAGTAAACATACAAGCAGGAACTACAGCTCCCAAGATGCACTGATGCGAGCTTCCAGAAGCCGTGGAGCTGAGACCGACACCTTAGAGTGCAGTAAATATACAAGCAGGAACTATAGCTTCCAAGATGCAATGCGGTAAGATCCCACAAACCGTGGAGCTGAGACACGCATCTTACGGTGCAGTAATCAGAAAGCAGGAACTACAGCACACAAGATGCAATGCGATGAGCTCCCAGAAACTGTGGAGCTGAGATCCGCATCGTAGAGTGTAGTAAACATACAAGCAGGAACTACAGTTCCCAAGATGCACTGCACTGAGCTCCCAGAATCCGTGGAGTTGAGACCCACACCATAAGGTGTAGTAAACATACAAGCAGGAACCACAGCTCCCAAGATACACTGTGGTGAGCGACACAGACACATCGGATGACGATTGATACACAGGAGCACTAATCTCCCCGTCTAACCTCTGTAATTGTTTTCTTTTGCGGGGGTAGTACATGTTGTTTACTGTACGCTAATGCTCCTGTGCAATGGACTGGTCAGCTAGCTGGAGCTTCTACCTTCCCGAACTCAGTGATTGTTTTTGTGTTTTTTGAGGGCCTTTCGCAACGTGTCCGGGGGCATTACTCATTGGATACTTCCAACGACAAAAGCTCCCAACTCCCAATATGTGACATGATGTCTGACAACGAGTTTACGAGTAGTAGAGTCATGCACACTGTTGCATGTCACAAACAGACACAATGTTCTGACAAGGAGTTTACGAGTAGTAGAGTCATGTTGTACACTATTGCATGTCATAAACATACCCAATTTTGTTTACCGCCATATGGTACGATATCTGACTTACCACGGAAAGATACGTCCATATCGCTGTGATTCATTTTACTGCACACCAACGGGGCTTGTACTAAAGCGCGTGGTGGTAGCCCGATCTACATTTTATTTGAACCACAGCCAATTTCTAGACACCGGGGGCCTCCAACACCCGACCTCCTGGCATTCCCTTTTTTGGATACAATCACTACAGGCACAACCCATTCTTAACTGCCACCTTACCTATGGCTTGTTAGACTGGATAAATTGTTATAACATGTTGTGTGAGTGCACTGCTGGCACCGTTACGCACTCGCTGGGGGTTTCCTTCACCTTATGAGACGCACGCATCCATCACCTCCCACTAATGGCTGAGGATGCCGTGCCCCTCGCTAGAAGGTCTACAGCTCTTCATAAACTCATTGTAGTCTTCTCCACGTTTCCTCCCCTGTTTTTCTAATTCTTCTTCCCTTGTTCCCTTTTATTTTATCCACAGGTTTCCACCACGCCCAGTATAGGACTACTAGGGCCCCACACCAAGCTACCTTTAATAATTTTTAGAGATTGTCTGTAGTTGTGCACCACACTTCACATAGGTCCTGAAGAAGTGCCATCCGATTCCTTTTAGAACAACCAGGCACGAAACATGTCGACCCCACCATAGAGACTGCCTGCCAGGAACATCATATTCCCATAGGGCGTCCATTCCTACTTTTTAATTAGGCAGGATCTACCTCAACCATTAAAACTATTGAGTATAGGACTGACCTTGACCTATTTTAAACCACTACCCACGTGCCCACAACCCCCACAGTCCCCACACCTGCACGCACCCAACGGCTTTCTAAAAAGATCTCCGACAAAGAGCCTTGGAAATGGTGAGCCCGTCGAGCATTGAAGCGCCGGCTCGACGAGGAGCAAGGCCCAATGATGAAGCATGACACCTTTCGGGGTGTGTGAGGGCAACATGACAAAAGTTTTGTCTTTTCCCCTTCCCCCCTCTAGGAACTGCACTCCCCCTTTTTCAACACGTTCGCTATGGAGCCACGTGTGCAGGACCTGTTTAAAGATTGGCTTCCGGTCCCACCCCTCTCTATCTCAAGTACTTACCACGGTGGCCCAGCCGAGGGACCTTTTTATGACAATCTCTTAGTGCTACGATTCCGCAGCACTTCCTCCCCCCCCTTTTCTTTCTTGTCCCTCCCCAACCCCCACAATGGAGCTCAGCCATGCACTCGCCTTCGACGAGGATGCAGTGTCAAAAATACTGCGGACCCCATCGCTACTTGACCAGGATGGCAGTAGTGCCAGGGATAGTACCAACAGCGACTGGACTACCATCACCAACATGAAGCGCCAGCTTATGCAAATCCTTATGCATGTTGCCATAATGACTGAATACCTGCGGGCTAATATAGCCCCTAACGGCCTGATAGTCACTAATTCGCCCAGGATCTTCCTTGAAGATAAACAATTCAAGGAGGAATGGTCAATGGTCTCCTGGAAATGTACCCGTGATCTTCTGGTTCTAATCATCAGGACAGCCACAAGCCTAGCAGAAGTACTGATCACGAAGATCGCTATAAAAGAAAGAAGCACTAAAAGCAACCATTGCCAATGCTGTATTTAAAGCCAGACTTGCAGAGATCACAAAGAAGATCAATGATAATAAGTACTATCTAATGCAACAGAGAGTCAACAAACTACAAAAGAATATTGTCCGGTTCAGCAAAGAGAAGGTGCACCCTTATCTCAAGGACGACTATACTCCCTCCAGAGAGGATTACTCATCAGATGATAGTGCCAGTTCCCGCAGACGCACTTACTCATCAAGCAGCAACTCCAGCACGGATTCACGTGGCACCAACCAGCAATGACGTAACACGACATTCGGCTATGGACCACTGGCCTACCAACCAGGACCAGCGTATCAAGGACCCCCACCCTTTCCTGGCCAACAGATGTGGCAGTACCCACAATATCCACAGGGCCCCCAACCACTTTTTGCCCCTTTCCAACGCCAATCTTTTTTAGACAGAGGCTGGGGCAGAGGACGCGGCAGAAGAAGAAGAGGGAACCAACAACCGAAACAAGTACAATGGCAAGACCAGACCCCCTCATCAACCCGGGAGCTGCGCAGCCACCAGGAGAAGAAAAAGTAATTGTGAACCTCTCCACCAAAGTGCTCTCAGACATAGAAACCACCGTACTCAAACTGGGATTGGGGTTTGTCCCCACACCCTCCATTGATAACTTTCGGACCAACAGCGAGCTCCATAACTTCTTTCTCAAAATCCGTTTGAAGGTTTTCTTCACGGACGAACCTTCCAGGTCCAACAATGACACGGGACTCCGCAACCCATCGACTTTCACTCCTCATGCACCCATGGTATCGCTGGAAATTCTACTCCCAAAGTCCCCTACTTCTATACTCTCCTCAAAACACACAAAGGGATCAATCCACCCCCGGGAGACCAATCGTCTCAGGGATTGGGTCCACCTTAGAACCCCTCTCCAAGTTTTGAGACTATTTTTTCAAACCCTTAGTTGGCACTATGCCCTCCTTTCTCCAGGATACCAGAGATGTCCTCAAATTAATTGAATCCACTAATGAACAGGGCCTCCTACCTGATGCATTACTGACACTGGATGTGGAGGCCTTGTACATGAACATTCCCCAACTCAACACTTTGGAGGTGGTGGAGTCCGTTCTGCATACATGCACATGGACATCCCCGACACCAATCAGTTTCATAATGGAATGTGTCCACATTGCCCTGATGGAAAACTTTTTCCAATCAGAGAATAGCCTCTTCCATCAGACACAGGGTACCACAATGGGGAGCACATTTGCCCCAAGTCTGGCATGTCTCTACATGTCAGACTTCGAGGGCAGACACATCCTCACTGAAAGCAACCCCTATGGGTATAACATTCTTCTGTGGCGCCGTTATATTGACGACATTCTGTTTTTTTGCAAAGGCTCAAACGAGACCATCACCCTCTTCCTAGACTGGATCAATGGCCTGAATCCATATCTCAACTTTACAGCCCACAGCTCCTCCAGTGAAGTGCCCTTCCTGGACCTTCTGATCAAGAAACATCCAAATAAACTTACCACAACCACTTACACGAAGCCTTTGACAGCCATTATCCCCTCCAATACCAGAGCTTTCACCCTAAGGCCCTAAAGGAAAACCTTCCCTATGGGCAATTCCTTAGACTAAGGCGAAATTGCACCCAGCTTGTGGATTTCAGACATCAGGCTTCGGAACTCATCACGAAATTAGCCAAATGCTAATACCCAACAAAACAGATAAATGCTCAGAAGAGAGCCCAGAATAACAACTGACCGGTGCTCCTAGAAAAACAAGAAAAACCCACTGCTGAAACCCTAACCTGTGTCATCACCTTTACCCCAGAATCCAATCTACTGAAAAAGGTGATCAATAAACATTGGAGGATCCTGTAGGTGGGAGAAAACCCCTTTCAAAAACCCAGGTTTGCTTGCAAAAGAACTTCTAACATCAAAGACATTGTCGTAAACACAAGACCTAGGAGTCAGACCACACTCACTAACACCCTCTGGGGATTACCTCCTGTCACAGGTCATTTTCCCTGTGGACAGCACAACATGCTTGAAGTTCAGCGCCTGCAACAAAAATCATTAAGATCCATTAACAGTCAGCTGAGCACCCTTAACAAAAATCAGTGGTACGTGGGGGAGGGCATATTGGCTTTGGCAGGTGCCATACAAAACCTATGTGACACTCTAAAACAGAATGAATTTGCCAGGGACAGGGCTGCCCAACGTCCCAACGCTTGACTGCACAATTATACAAAGGCAGTGAACCTCCTCTGCGCCACCACCAGCAACTTCACCCGACGCAGCATTACAATGCAGCTGCAAATGACACACTGCTGCCAGGACATTGCGAGAGGGCTGGAACAGGTCACAAACGCAGTGGAACAAATGCAAACCGCCAACTCTGGTGGTAGCACACTCATGGTCTCTGGAGAGAGCGAAGAGACCTCCAGTAGAAGTAGCAACAATCCGACATTGTGTGATGCGCGACGACGCAGTGGCAGACAAGCTGCAGCACCTAGACAAACAACGGAGGGCACTCAGGCTGAGCACCGACCTGCACCTATCCGTCACTGGAGGAGGTGGACTAAAGATTTACACATTTGCGGCAAGGGGTGAAGCAACCCACCAAAACAGATTGTGCATATTATTAATGAGTACCTTCACTGTGTACATAACATGTGCTGGGCACAGCAAAAAATATTGTTTGTGAAGTGTGAATAAACACATCACATTTGAAAAAAATCATTTTGTCTCATCAGCTTCATTTCTTACCTAAAAGTAGTTTTGTGTGATCTCATTCCGTCTCTGACGTTCAGCAGCTGCCCCGACTCCTGCTGCTGCCCTGCCAGGGGGAGGTGGGCAGGTACATGACCTACATGACCTCCCCCCTATCACCTGGCAGTTTCTTTGCCTTGCCTGAGAATCACACTGCAATTCTATCATGGCATGCCTCTAATGTAAGCATGGCCACAATACCTTTTGTGGGCATCAGAATTATTGTATAAACGACCCGTTCATTGCCTAGTCAGCCACCTGGGCTACACATACCATTGCTTAATCAAGCTCTCCCAACCCCGGAATGGAGGTACAGGAAGACGCTTAAGTTTATGCAGTGCATCGATGGTGCCCCGCCATAATACTCTCTGTGGGTCCCTTATAATTTCGTAACAGCGACCTGAATACCACTAAGCCTCCCTTTGAGCAACATAGGCTATACTCAATAAAGTTTTCAACTCTGCCGCCCACCCCAAGAAGGCGGCAACGGTTGACGCCTTAGCTGTTGCTAGAATTTCTTCCCAAATACGCTTCTTCCGGAATTACAACTCACAGGGATCCAGAGCGAGGGTAGGCTCAGAAGCAAGTTGCCGCCACCCTTCTGTGAGTATCATACAGGCGTCAGATACCACGGTAAGCCATGTCAGCGCCGTCCAACCCATCTACATTAACCTAGCTCTCCACTTTTTTTCTTTAAAAAGTAGAGCAACATCGTGCTCCCTTACACCCCCGTCTGGCCATAGCTCCTATACAAAGGGGTGATTTGATACACAGGAATGTGAGAAGTTAGCCTGGCATATGATGTCCACTAGTTCTAGTGGGCACCTTGCACCAGTCTAATTGACCCTTATTGATGGTAGTTGTAATGTCAACCTTATAGAAAGCTATCCTAGTGGTACCATGGACCAGCAGTCTTCAGGCTAAGACTTAAGTAGGCGAGTTAAGCAAGTTGTTTTACCAATCATAATCCCTTGAGTACCAAATGAAAGGACACCACACAAGGTATATATATCAAATATATATGTATTTAATCTAAACACAACCCCTCTGCACTCTTTATGAGGTCAGAGGTAAAAATACAATACAAGTCACACAGTTAATATACGTTAAGTTGCACAGTATACGTTATGCCCTATGGGTCTCACAAACCATATACTAAGAAAGTGGTATAAGTACCACGAGAGAGTTAGAAAGCAGGCTCGGAGAGGTGTGCAGTGTCTAAACACAGCCGCGGGTTACCATTGACTTTCTATGGGAAACGAAGAAGTTACAAATATACAATTCAAGGACACTTCCGGATGGACTAGGATGGAACCCTTTTAAACTAGGACACTTCGAGAGTCAAGACCCACGGGAGCACCGGAGTACTCGTGTTACCTCACCCAGGGAAGCCGGATGCATAGGTGTCTTTTCGTGTCGGGTTTTGTCGTCGTTTTCTATGGAGAGCAGCAAAGAAGTGCTGCAGGCGATGAGAGGAAAAGTGTCCAGGTGGATCCAAGGGTGGATCGAAGATCTGAAGAACCTGAAAGCAGAAGGGACAGAGTCTGTGTCTTCAGCCAGTGACCAGGAAGGAACCAGGCAATGTTGGGTGATTTCAGATGAAGTAGTCCAGGAGGCATCGACGATGACCAGGACCTGGATTCGAGCTGTTCCACAACGGATCTATTTGACTGCGGTGTCGGTATCTGGATTGGACCCAACAAGCCTTGGCAACCGCAACCCACACAGGATGTCAAGATTGGCTCTGTTGCAGACCAGCAAGGTTTGTGGCTCTTCTCCTTTTCAGGGAAGCTGGAGCAAGCCTGGAGCAACTGGGAAAGCAAGTTAAGTTCAAAGAAAGGTCTTAAGGGGGCTCACTAGCCAACGGGCAAGGAACCGGGAAGATGATTCGAGCTCAAATGCAAAAGTGGGGCCCACGGGACACTCGTGGAGTGTGGGGGCCTGGGCTTCAGTGCAAATGGTGCTTGGGGCTGGGGCTTCCGGTACCCCAATGCACAACTTACTTAGGCTTCAGAAAAGGAGTGCAGGTAGCAAAATGTTGGATGTCCAAAATGTCCGGTCCCAGGTCTCTCGTGTCCGGCACGTGTCTCAGCTTTGCTGTGGATGTGGGTCAGGTCAGAGAAGTCTGGAAGTCCAGTTCTTGAGTTGCAGAGTCTTCGGGTTCCGACAGGAGCCTTGAAACTGCAGAGCGGCGAAGTTGCTGTGGGTGACTGTTTCCACAAGGGAGATGTCTTCCGTCTTCCAGTCAGAATGGAAAGTCGAAGGTCCAAGATATGTCTTTCAAAGATTCATCCAGGATAATCTAAAGTCCTGGGGACACAGATCCTATACTTATACTAAGAAAGGGGGCAGGATTACCTAACTAGGTCCCTCCTATGGGTGGACCTGAGAAGGGGGTGGTTACACCCCTTTCCCTTTGTCCTGTTTCGCGCCACAGGAGAGAGCGCCGCTATTTGACATCTGCTCACCCAGTTGGACCCTTTGGGACTGCCCTAGCAACAAGCATTGAAAATGTAATAGGTCTCGCCCTTGTGTAAGCTAAAGCAATTCAGTTTGTAATTTGGTGGCTTTTTAGCTTTGCTTTTATTAGTGTTTTTCAAACTTTTATGTACATAACATGCATATATATATATATACATATATATATATATATTCACTGAAAAAACCATAGGTTATAGACCATATATAGTTAGGAATTAGCATTTACAAAACCTTATTTTACTCACACAAAACCATTGAAATTCCATATATAGTTAGTTGCACTAACTATATATCGCGCACCCGCAATCCACTGCTGATGATGTCACATATTACATCATTCATGACATGGTCAGTGACATCACTGATGACATCACTGATGACATCACTGATGACATCACTGATGACAACATCCAGTGACTGTATGTTTCTGTAAAGTTAAAATGTGTCTTACATATTGAAGAATGAGTGGAAGTATAAGTGTCTGGACAAAGGATTTAGTAGGTGCATGACTGAATGTATGAGTGAGTGATTAAATGTGTCTCACTGAGTGCATGGGTTAGTGACTAAACTGTCTTAATTTGTGCATCATTATGTCTGTTGTTCTGTAAACTGCTGCATGTGTTGATCAGTAGCTATATGATTAACTATATGGGTTACTGATTGATTGTCCAAGTATTTGTATGGGAGACTGAGTGTGTGTGTGGCTGGCTGGGAGGTGTGTGACTCTGTGCAGATCAATGTGTACTTGTATCAATGATTGTATAAGAAGGTAAGTATGTGTTAGTATATGTTTGAAAATGTAAGGTGCTCTATGTTTAACTGTATAGACAAGAAAATGGAAGTGTCATTGATTCTTTACAGGACTGACTAGGTGTGTGAGTAACTCCATGGATGAGTGGCAGACTGTGAGTGTCTGTATAGGTGTATGAGTGCATATGATAGTGTTGTAAAGATGAGTGATTGTATGTATGAATGATTGTATGGGTGAATGAGTGAATGTGTGTGTAGACATAGGAATCAGTGAGTGCGTATGTAGTAACTAGTATTGGTGTGTCAATGGTTTCAAAAATTATACTCTGTATTTAACACTGGGTGAAACAGAGGTTATATTAAAATGTGAGGAGATGCATTGTATTGTCATATGAATGATATCATCAGTGATGTGGTCATTGATGTCAAATGAGATGTCATCAGTGATGTCATCAGTGATGTCATTTGAGATGTCATCAGTGATGTCATCAGTGATGTCACTGACCATGTCATGAATGATGTAATATGTGACATCATCAGCAGTGGATTGCGGGTGCGCGATATATAGTTAGTGCAACTAACTATATATGGAATTTCAATGGTTTTGTGTGAGTAAAATAAGGTTTTGTAAATGCTAATTCCTAACTATATATGGTCTATAACCTATGGTTTTTTCAGTGAATTTTCAAGGTTTTGTAAATGCTAATTCCTAACTATATATGGTCTATAACCTATGGTTTTTTCAGTGAATTTCATTGGTTTTTTAACAGCTAATATCTGTAGCTGTAAAATGTATTCTTCTTTAAATCCAAAAATATATTTTATATGTTTATGAATAATTTTTTTTTTTTATATTTTTTTTTCTTCGTTCCCGCTTCGCGAATCGGGAAGCTTCCCGTTAGATGACCTTGATGCCGCGAAATAGACAGCGAGCCGGTAAACGTTTCTTTACCGCAACTGCCGCGTTAGAAAACAACATCGTGACGCCTCCCGTCCGCATGACGTTTCACGTTGTCGCGTGATACGTCATATGACGTGCTACGTTAGCGAACTGGTACGCGAAGCGAGTCGCAAAGCGCAGGTTTCTGGAAGCAAACCGGGAGGCCCTGCAAAGCGCTTAACGTAAACACAGCAGGTCATGTGACTTGGTAATAACACTTTTCATTGGTTCATTTCACTTTTGGTTTCCTAATGATGTAAGACTAGGTCATATAATCTAAAATGAACACTTTTCATTGGTTGAGAACTCTTGTTTTTCCCAAATGATGAAAATCCCTCCTTCTTTCCTCACTCTGACTTTCATCATTGTGAGAGAAAGACCCTTTGTTACCAGTGAGCAATGGCTTCTTTAGTAGCTTCAGCTGGTGCTTCCCCACCACCTCCACCACATCCAAGGAAGAGTGGACCACCTGCTCAAGTTATAATTCAACAAGAAGAGGAAGAAGAGGAACAGGACGACGAGCACGAAGAGAGGCAGTTTTTGCCTGAGGAGCCCAGGACGTCTCACCGGAAAGAAAACTTCATTTGGCAATTTTTTAAAATTCCCAAAGGTCAGAAAAAAGTAAATGCAAGATACGTAACTTGCCTTATATGTCAAGATAGACTGTCCAGAGGGACCGAGAAAAAATACAGTTTCGGAAACTACACAATGCATCGCCATATGACTAGGTGGCATCCTAACAACTACAGTGCTGCACAGTTTCGGAACGACCTAGATAATCTCCCTATTATGGCCAGAAGATCCGTTGTACCGGAAGTAACGGGACCAGAGGGCAGGGAGATGGTGCCAAATATACAAATGAGATTTGGTGAAGTAAAACACGTCTGCGTACATTGCAATGGATTCATTTGCTACGGAGAAAGAAGCATCACTCTGATCAACAGAGCTATTGACTATCATATGCAAGTTTGTACGAAACGCCCAAAATAATAAATACTTTTTTTTTGTTTTGTTGCTCCTGTTGAGCCCTTTACAATGAATCGTTTTCATTGCCCCCTCCAAGAAAAACCCCAAAAAATATAAAACTGTTCAGAAAAATTCAAAAAAAGTAAAAAAATGTTCAGAAAAATAATAAAAAAAATATAAAACAACAAAAACAATTAAAAAAAAAGTTCTTTTCAGAACTACCTCCCCGTTATTAAAAAATTGGTACAATATTTGGAACTGTGCCAACCTCTATTTCTCGTAGTTCGCTTCCCAGTTCGCTCGCCGGTACGCGAACCGGAAGTGAACCAAAAATTTTTTTTTTTAAAAAGAACAGTAAGTATAAGGGAAGGAAACAGACACTTATGTTAAAAGAAAGACAGCTATAAGGGAGTAAACTAGAGATACTATTACCCGTAATCCACTGCTGATGATGTCACATATTACATCATTCATGACATGCTCAGTGACATCATCAGCAGAGGATTGCGGGTTTTTTGGCAACGTGCCTTATCCACGGTTTAATAACGCTGCCTTTTGCTTTATATAAGTTTTCAAATTGTATGAAATATATACCAATAGGTCGTTATGAACCTTTAGGTAGTGCTTTTCTTCATGAGGTCTGGTCGCTTCCATACACATACAGATGTTTCAAAGATGATCAAGAAGTTTATCTGAATGGAGAGGAATGCACTGAGACGCCACATCATTCACTAATGTGTAGGCACATACAGTTACACGGTTCATGCAACAAACACCGACCAAATATGGCTCGCGTGTTGCAAGGCAAGCCAGTTCCTGCTATCATCCCCACGTTCAAGTTGTTGGAAAATGGTAGTTATTTGATGCTCAATAATGAAGATTGTTCTGGGTTAATTAAAAGTATTCCTTTTATCGTAACAGTAAGTGAACGGGTTATTTGCTGCAGAAATGTTCTATTTCCTCCCACACATGAACATAGGGAGTTTTCAATCTCGCCACAAATACCAACCTTGGGAGCAGATTTCAACGGCATGGCAAGAATAAGAGCTCTTTTGTCTCAGAGAGAGGTGGCCTTGAGTTCGGCCCGTGAAACTTTCGTGCTTCACATAGCGAACACCCGTACAGAGGTGCAGACCCTTTTCAATACAGATTTGCCTTTCCATTTCAGCAAGATGGTTCGGACTATCTTTAACGCGTCCTCCACAAAGGCCCTGGCGCACTTTTTTAAAGTTGTTACCAGTGGTCTTGTGACTTCATTTGAGAAAATCTTTGGAGTCATCCCTGCTTTCTTTTATTCTATTTTTTCCACTCTGCTTCGTGGATTCCCATTTTTACTTGCATTACCAGCGGACGCTCTTGTGCTTTTTTACATTTTTAAATATGGATGTCCCTCCTGTGCAAGCTCCCGCCCTGCAGCTGCTGACACTGTTACGCAATCGCATGCTAGAATATTATGGCACAATGCCGTTGGCGATATTAAGCACGGCATATGGATTATCTTTTCGATTCTCCTACTTCACCTGTGTCCAGCCTGTATTTCACTGCCTGACCTGTGATTTCGATTGGGCCATTGATTTGTGTCTCTGCGGACCGGTTTCTCCTGACGTCGACTTTAATCAGCTGATGACTCATATCATTACTCACGAGTTGGTTTGTCCTGGCGAAAGGATTATGGCTGTGGCATTGATGCATGGACTAATTGGTCCCTGGAATTTACTGGCGGCAACACAGTCTTTCTTGGAACAGAGCTTTCTTGAAAACCCACCGAGCTGTCCTCTGATGGTGATAGAGGATCCGGTGCTGGGAAAGCACGTATGTTCTTTTCCGCTTTTAAATTGGATGGCTGAACTCTTTTCGGATGAAGACGGTGACTTCCTATTGGAGGCTGTTGCAGCTTATTTTGCATACACAGTTATGTCATAGACCTTTTTCATGTTTGATATGCTGAGTACTAGCATTTCATTGACAATTCATTGACTTATTTGTCAAGTTTTTATTATTTAGCTTGCCTATTGGCTTAAGACTCGATAAAGTACTTGGCTGTTTTATTTTTCTTTAGCATTAAATTTTCTTAGTTTTTAATGCTTTACCTTGCGGACCGTCCACATATAAACTTGCAATCTGCTCTCATGAGATGGCACTTCTATTTTCTTATTCAGTTCGTTTCCGGATCATGGGGAGGTGTCATCTAGGTCCTGGATATCTTTACACCGTGTTAAGTTAGCATGGGCTCATTACCGGTTTAAACGCCATTTTTCCTTTTTTGCAACTTCTGCACACGACACTTAGTTGTTGCTTTAGCTTTCAACCTAGTAGTTCATCGTGGTTTACATGAGAATAATATGTTATTGCTCTACTATCTGCTTTGCTTGTTAAACTATATCTGTACAGCGAGTGCTGAAGTTTCAAGAACAACACGATACAGAATTATTATGAGGTCTGATCTCCACGACTTCATACTCATAACATAAGTGCAACTTCTGCCAATTCTGGGCATGAGGCGGGTTTTATATTGCTTTGCCGAACACACATACACAACAGTTGATGCGGTTCACATGAAGAGAGAGCTGGTGTATGCTGATGTGATTCCTTCAAATCTAAGACACTAAAGTATGGGCACGCCCTAAACCAACACAAAGAGACCTTCTTAGCAAATAATATAATATGTGTATTAGGGAGGGTGAGATATAAGCAGCCGCGGGCCGTGGAGGGAGTTACGGTGGGGCAGGGAGGCGGGGAGGGGGAGGGGCAGGGTGGAGTCCTCTCCACCCTGCCCGTCCCCCTCCCCGCCTCCCTGCCCCACCGTAACTCCCTCCACGGCCCGCGGCTGCTTATAAGTGTTGCTAACTCTTATTCATTTACAGCATGTTAACATACTGTCACCATTCGCTTTTTATGTACTAGTAACTATGCTGGTAATTTTGCTACTGATAATATGTGTACTTGTATTATCTAAGATACTACGCCTGAGAAGACGGCATTAGTAAATAAACATTTCAAATACACATGTGTTCTTCTTAACTCCATGTTCTGGTTTCTAAGAAATATATAACGACCGACTGTTCATGAGTTCCACGTATCCTGAGGTACTATAAGTTCATATTCTGGATTGTCTAAACATTGAGAGTTTGTTATATCCAATGTGACACTGTACCTAGCTTGCTAAGGGGTTTTTGATTACTAAGGTGAGTTTTGGGACACCCTCATTCGCCGAGGTTCCAATCCTCTGTCCACAGTTCTGTGTGAGAACAGAAACCCTGCGACAGGGGCACCCCCGACCCTTGCTGGAGCTTCATCACACTTGCGATACAACTCCAGCAATGCGCCACCTTTACGGCACAGATACATCACGCATCTGTGCTGTTTTTGCCCCATGATGCGCCGCATTGTAAATGCAGCACACCATAGGTGACGGAACAGCGGCACAGAATGACTAACACATCCCTGGTGATGCGCCAGTCATCATAAATCTATCCCTATGCTTCTTATCTTGTTAGAGATGAACCGCCATATGTATCATCAAAGTTTTTTGCATTTCCTAAATAGCGAACTTTAAGGAATAAATAGCGATTCTTTACCATTCCTAGTTTGCGATGAGCTATTTGCTAATTACAAATTACCCATTCATTTCCTTCATTTCCATAGGGCGGTTGGACTCACTTTTAGCTCGAACGGCTGAATGGATTTCCACGAAACTTGGCAAAATTGTAGGGACTGGTAGCCCGATGTGCCTTTGCTATGTCTCAAGATATATGCTCCAGTGGTTTTTACGAAAATTAACTTTGAAAAATATATATTGGGCTACATTGGCCTATATATATGTTGGAGCCCAAATGTAGCCCAATGTAGCCCAATGAAGCCCAATGAAGCCCAATGTAGCCCAATGTAGCCCAAAGATGGCCGCCAGAGACAAAAAAAACAAATGTAGCCCAAATATCAGCCAGATGTAGCCCAACTATAGCCCAGTGACAGAATGACCAATCAGCTTCGCAAACCTCCGTTACGCGAAGCGGAGCGCTGTTACAGATATATATCTTTTTTTGAACGTTAATTTCTCAAAATCCACTGGAGCACATATATTGAGACCTAGCAAAGGCACATCGGGCTACCAGTCCCTAATATTTTACCAAGTTTCGTGCAAATCCATTCAGCCGTTCGATTATTATTATTATTTTTGTTTTTTTGCCCCGCGGGGCCCTTTTAAAACCTCCACATCAAACCTAGGGGGTCAGCGAGGATCTACTATGCCCCCTTATGGTCATTTGCCCCTTCGCTTTGGCCTCCTCTTCTCTCTCGATCCTACCGAGAGACAAGATGGCGGCCGCTACGGACTGTTTGGAATGTTTACAGACGCCGGAGAACCAATCAGCTTCGCTTCACAAAGCTCCGTTGCGCGAAAAGTACGCGTACTGGAGCGCTGCCCGGTCCGCTGTTACAGATATATATCTTTTTTTAAACGTTAATTTCTCAAAATCCACTGTAGCACATATATTGAGACCTACAAAAGGCACATCGGGCTACCAGTCCCTACAATTTTGCCAAGTTTCGTGCAAATCCATTCAGCCGTTCGGGCTAAAAGTGAGGCCAACCGCCCTATGGAAAACTCAATGTTAAAAACACGTTTTGGGACCCCCCTTTTTTCTCGGCCCCCCCTTGACGAACCCCCCCCAAATTTTCAAGGGCTGCTCAGAAACAAAATGTGCCATTTTCCTGAAAATTTCAGCCAATTCCGTCCACAAACGCCAAAGTTATTAGACATAGAATTTTCAAAAATCCCATAGAGAAAAAATCCTAACTATATATACCTACTGGCGACCGCCAGTAGGTAATATATATATATATATATATATATATATATATATATATATATATATATTTATATGTATATATATATACATATATATATATATATATATATGCGCATTTATATTTGTATTTATATAGATATGCAGATGTATATTTATGTTTATATATGTATGTATATATATATTCACTGAAAAAACCATAGGTTTCAGGCCTTATATAGTTAGGAATTAGCATTTAAAAAAACCTTTGAAATTCACTGAAAAAACCATAGGTTTCAGGAGTTATATAGTTAGGAATTAGTTTTTAAAAAACCTTTGAAATTCACTCAAAAACTATAAGTTTTAGTGGTGTTATAGTTAGCTGGACATTTTACTCATACAAAACCAATGAAATTGCTCCTATATAGTTAGTTGTACTAACTATATTTCGCGCACCCGCAATCCACTGCTGATGATGTCACATATTAGATCATTCATGACATGGTCAGTGACATCACTGATGACATCTCAAATGACATCACTGATGACATCACTGATGACATCATCCAGTGAATGTGGTTTGCTTTGTTATTTAAATATGCATTATATATATAGCAATTTACATTGAAGAATGAGTGGATATATATAAATAAATATTTGGATGGAGGATTTAGTAGCAGTGTAATTGATTGTTTACTTGACCAATTTATAATGTCTCACTAAATATAGTGGATAGTGACTAAACTGTGTGAATATCTGTATCACTTTGTCAGTTGTTGTGTAAACTGATTCTACAGTTGGTTACTAGCTATGTGAAAGTCTATATTAGTTATTGATTAGTTAACTGAGTATTTGTATGGGAGTGTGAAAGTGTGTGTGGTTCGGTGGGGGGGTGTGACTGTCCAAAGATGTGTGAATAGTTGATTCAGTAGATATATGAACTTAAAACTACATGTTCTAACAGTTTGGGTGAGGGAATCTCTTTATGGGTGTGGTGATGAGCAAATATATTTCTCAAAGGTACAGGTCCAACAAACTAGAAAAATAAAAGGCAGTGTATGTGTCAGTTGTTGTATATAAATAAGTATACATAAGACACAATGATTGTGTGAGTGACTGTATGGATAACTGTATACTTGTAATAATGATTTTATAATTCACTAAGTATGACTTACTATCTAAATGAATAGAAGAAGTGGTGTTTGTATAAGTGTTTTGCTAAGTAAATATGTAAGTATGATCCATTGTTTGCATAAGTGAGTAGGATGACTTCATATGTGAATAGGATGCGTGCTGTTGTTTAATGTCGATATAGATGTATAAGTATTTTTGATAGTGTTCTATTGTTCATTGACAGCATGTATGAGTGAATCCATAGGTAAGTGATTAGATGTGTGTATACATCTATGAATCACTGAGTGGATTTTTAGATACTTGTATTGCTGTGACAATGGATTTAAATATGATACTCTGTATTTTACAAACAGTGATGAAAAATTGTAATAGTGTATGAAAAGGTGTATGTGATTGTCACGTGGATGATGTCATCAGTGATGTCATCAGTGATGTCATTTGAGATGTCATCAGTGATGTCACTGACTATGTCATGAATGATCTAATATGTGACATCATCAGCAGTGGATTGCGGGTGCGCGAAATATAGTTAGTACAACTAACTATATAGGAGCAATTTCATTGGTTTTGTATGAGTAAAATGTCCAGCTAACTATAACACCACTAAAACTTATAGTTTTTGAGTGAATTTCAAAGGTTTTTTAAAAACTAATTCCTAACTATATAACTCCTGAAACCTATGGTTTTGTCAGTGAATTTCAAAGGTTTTTTTAAATGCTAATTCCTAACTATATAAGGCCTGAAACCTATGGTTTTTTCAGTGAATTTCAAAGGTTTTTTAAATGCTGATTCCTAACTATATAAGGCCTGAAACCTATGGTTTTTTCAGTGAATTTCAAAGGTTTTTTAAATGCTAATTCCTGACTATAACTGGTGTGTAACCTATGGTTTTTTCAGTGAATATATATATATATATATATATATACAATTTCTATGGCAAAATGAAACCCCTCATTTTGTTCCTTTTCAAATTAAATGTATTAAGTGTTACCACTTTATTCCAATCAAGATGACTTCAGGTGTGCCATACTTTTTTCATAAGTAAGACTGTTAGCGTTCTAGTTGTTCTTTAGAACACTCTGGGACATTCTGTCATTGGGCTATAGTTGGGCTACATCTGGCTGATATTTGGGCTACATTTGGGCTCTTTTGTCTCTGGTGGCCATCTTGGGAGACTGCATATCAGAATTTTTTTAATGAAATATAAGAGGATTTGAGAAGTCACTCAAAATGTGCCCTAATTTTTCTTTCTTCAGCACTAATCATAATTTCTATGGCAAGATGAACCCCCTCATTTTGTTCCTTTGCAAATTAAATGTTTTAAGTGTTAACACTTTATTCCAATCAAGATGACTTCAGGTGTGCCATACTTTTGTCATAAGTAAGACTGTTAGCGCTCTAGTTGTTCTTTAGAACACTCTGGGACATTCTGTCATTGGGCTATAGTTGGGCTACATCTGGCTGATATTTGGGCTACATTTGTTTTTTTTTTGTCTCTGGTGGCCATCTTTGGACTACATTGGGCTACATTGGGCTACATTTGGGCTCTAACATATATATAGCCCAATGTAGCCCAATATATATTTTTTCAAAGTTAATTTTCGTAAAAACCACTGGAGCACATATCTTGAGACATAGCAAAGGCACATCGGGCTACCAGTCCCTACAATTTTGCCAAGTTTGGTGGAAAACCATTCAGCCGTTCGGGCTAAAAGTGAGTCCAACCGCCCGATGGAAATTAACATGGGGAAAACACGTTTTGGGACCCCCCTTTTATCTTGGCCCCCGCTTGACGAATCCCCCCAAAACTTTCAGGGAAGGAGCAGAGCGCCGCGAGGCAAAGTTAAGGAAAATTTCAGGAAGATTCCTCAACCGGCGCCAAAGTTATTCCCAATAGAATGTTGCGATTTCCCTATGGAAAACAATCCTAACTATATATACCTACTGGCTATCGCCAGTAGGTAATATATATATATATATATATATATATATATATTCACTGAAAAAACCATAGGTTATAGACCATATATAGTTAGGAATTAGCATTTACAAAACCTTGAAAATTCACTGAAAAAACCATAGGTTATAGACCATATATAGTTAGGAATTAGCATTTACAAAACCTTATTTTACTCACACAAAACCATTGAAATTCGCATATATAGTTAGTTGCACTAACTATATATCGCGCACCCGCAATCCACTGCTGATCATGTCACATATTACATCATTCATGACATGGTCAGTGACATCACTGATGACATCACTGATGACATCTCAAATGACATCACTGATGACATCACTGATGACATCTCAAATGACATCACTGATGACATCACTGATGACATCTCAAATGACATCACCGATGACATCACTGATGACATCACTGATGACATCTCAAATGACATCACTGATGACATCACTGATGACATCTCAAATGACATCACTGATGACATCTCATTTGACATTACTGATCACATCACTGATGACATCATTCATGTGATAATACGATGAACCTCTTCAGACTCTAATATAACCTTAGATACACTCAGTGTAAACAGACACTCACAGACTGTCACTCATCCATGGAGTTACTCACACACCTAGTCAGTCATGCAAAGAATCAATCACACCTCCATTTCCTCAACTATACAGTTATACACACCTTACTTATTCAAACATATACTAACATATATTTACTCTCTTATACAATCCCTGATACAAGTTCACAATGATCCATACAGCCACTCACACATTCACTGGCTCTTATGCACAGTTATTTATATATGTCAACTCTCACATGTACTGTGTTTTACATATGTACTTACTTTGACATGTAGCACTGAGATATCCATTCACTCACCAATACACTCATGCACACAGTCAACCGCCCATACAGCTGTTTCCACATGCACTTTTGAACCCATACATCTAGTGAATCAACTGCTCACACATCTATGCACAGAGTCATACACCTCCCAGCCACCCACACGCACACTCAGTCTCCCATACAAATACTTGGGCAACCAATCAATAACCCATATAGTTACTCATATAGCTACTGATCAACACATGTAGCAGTTTACAGAACAACAGACATAATGATGCACAAATTAAGACAGTTTAGTCACTAACCCATGCACTCAGTGAGACACATTTAATCATTCACTCATACAGTCAGTCATGCACCTACTAAATCCTTCATCCAGACACTTATACATCCACTCATTCTTCAATATGTAAGACATATTTTAACTTTACAGAAACATACAGTCACTGGATGTTGTCATCAGTGATGTCATCAGTGATGTCATTTGAGATGTCATCAGTGATGTCATCAGTGATGTCACTGACCATGTCATGAATGATGTAATATGTGACATGATCAGCAGTGGATTGCGGGTGCGCGATATATAGTTAGTGCAACTAACTATATATGCGAATTTCAATGGTTTTGTGTGAGTAAAATAAGGTTTTGTAAATGCTAATTCCTAACTATATATGGTCTATAACCTATGGTTTTTTCAGTGAATTTTCAAGGTTTTGTAAATGCTAATTCCTAACTATATATGGTCTATAACCTATGGTTTTTTCAGTGAATTTCAATGGTTTTTTAATAGCAAATATCAAAATCTGTAAAATGTATTCTTCTTTTAAAGGAAAAATATATTTTATATGTATTTAATATAATTTTTTATGTATATAAATTTTTTGAGGGAACGAATTTATCAAATATCATGCTGAAGAAGAGTGTGGGGAAAAAAAACAAAGAGGAGGACTAAGAGGAAAGAACAATCAGTTCAAAAATACAATTGCTTTAAAGCATGAAGTGCTTTTCCACACACTTACATTTAAATAACCCATATTAGAACATACAAAATATCTACAGAGGAGACGGTGTACATTGAATTTTAGACTCTTCATTGGTACCTACATGTTGGTACTTACATCACCCACACAACACAACAGCTCTATTCAGAGCTACCCTACCTCAAAGCATATTTCCCTTGGTTTTCCCCTTGTTACATATATGGGCCTCCTCAGCCACCCTCAGAAAACCTAGGGGGTCAGGATATGTCTCCCGTGCCCCCTTATACCCATTCCCAACATTGTTTATCCTCCATCTTGTGACTAAATTAGTCCGAAACACAAGATGGCGGACTCCCGTTACGCTACCGGTGAGCTACCCGGTTCGCGTACCGGGTAGCGCTTCCACCGCGAAAAATCGAAAAAAAATTATTTTATTTTTTTGCCCCGCGGGGCCCTTTAATAGCCCCCACATCAATCCTAGGGGGTCAGGAGGGGTCTACCTTGCCCCCTTTCATTCATTTCCCCCTTCGTTTATTTCCACCTCTTGTCTCTCGATCCTACCGAGAGACAAGATGGCGGCCGCTCCGGACTGTTTAGAATGTTGACAGTCACCGGAGAGCCAATCCGCTTCTCCTCGCGAAGTTCCGTTACGCGCCTGGTAAGCGAACCGGGGCGCTAACCGGGACGCTGTCACAGATATATATATTTTTTTGAACGTTAATTTCTCAAAATCCACTGGAGCACATATCTTGAGACCTAGCAAAGGCACATCGGGCAAACAGTCTCTACAATTTTGCCAAGTTTCATAGAAATCCATTCAGCCGTTCGAGCTAAAAGTGAGTCCAACCGCCCTATGGAAAACTCAATGTTAAAAACACGTTTTGGGACCCCCCTTTTTTCTCGGCCCCCGCTTGACGAAACCCCCCCAGACTTTCAGGGGACGCTCAGAAACAAAATGTGCCATTTTCCTGAAAATTTCAGCCAATTCCGTCCATCAACGCCAAAGTTATTCAACATAGAATTTTCAGAAATCCCTATTCAAAAAAATCCTAACTATATATACCTACTGGCGACCGCCAGTATGTAATATATATATATATATATATATATATATATATATATATATATATATATAACATTTCTATGGCAAAATGAAACCCCTCATTTTGTTCCTTTTCAAATTAAATGTATTAAGTGTTACCACTTTATTCCAATCAAGATGACTTCAGGTGTGCCATACTTTTGTCATAAGTAAGACTGTTAGCGTTCTAGTTGTTCTTTAGAACACTCTGGGACATTCTGTCATTGGGCTATAGTTGGGCTACATCTGGCTGATATTTGGGCTACATTTGGGCTCTTTTGTCTCTGGTGGCCATCTTGGGAGACTGCATATCAGAATTTTTTTAATGAAATATAAGAGGATCTGAGAAGTCACTCAAATTGTGCCCTAATTTTTCTTTCTTCAGCACTAATCATAATTTCTATGGCAAAATGAACCCCCTCATTTTGTTCCTTTGCAAATTAAATGTCTTAAGTGTTAACACTTTATTCCAATTAAGATGACTTCAGGTGTGCCATACTTTTGTCATAAGTAAGACTGTTAGCGCTCTAGTTGTTCTTTAGAACACTCTGGGACATTCTGTCACTGGGCTATAGTTGGGCTACATCTGGCTGATATTTGGGCTACATTTGTTTTTTTTTTGTCTCTGGTGGCCATCTTTGGGCTACATTGGGCTACATTGGGCTACATTTGGGCTCTAACATATATATAGCCCAATGTAGCCCAATATATATTTTTCAAAGTTAATTTTCGTAAAAACCACTGGAGCATATATCTTGAGACATAGCAAAGGCACATCGGGCTACCAGTCCCTACAATTTTGCCAAGTTTTGTGGAAATCCATTCAGCCGTTCGAGCTAAAAGTGAGTCCAACCGCCCTATGGAAAACTCAATGTTAAAAACACGTTTTGGGACCCCCCTTTTTTCTCGGCCCCCGCTTGACGAAACCCCCCCCCAAACTTTCAGGGGACGCTCAGAAACAAAATGTGCCATTTTCCTGAAAATTTCAGCCAATTCCGTCCATCAACGCCAAAGTTATTCAACATAGAATTTTCAGAAATCCCTATTCAAAAAAATCCTAACTATATATACCTACTGGCGACTGCCAGTAGGTAATATATATATATATATACACATACAGATAAATGCATATAAATGTGCATAAGTGTGCGCGTAGAGAGGTAGGTAGAGAGAGAGGTACAGGTAGAGAGAGAGGTAGAGGCCGAGAGAGGCAGTGGTAGAGTCAGAGAGAAGTAGAGAGAGAGAGAGGGAGAGGGTGAGAGAGGTAGAGAGAGATGTACAGAGGTAGAAAGAGAGGTAGAGAGAGGTAGAGAGGTAGAGAGGTAGAGAGAGGTAGAGAGGTAGAGAACATACAAACACACTCCTTAAAAAAAAAACACACGAGCAATTAGACACGATAATTCGACTGCTGTCAGAAATGTATAGAGAGCTTGTTTTTCACAATGAAGGGCAGGGCAGTACTTCAAAAAAGATGTCTTACGTGTGCTGTCGGTTTACAAGCAACATAGAATGTGTCACATGTACCGCAAGCAGGGTTCATAACTGACGGCCTCAATGTGTTGCCCACCGCGTGCACACCTTCAAAAAAACACACAGGCAATTGTGCGCGCACACACACACACACACGCACACACACTCCTTCAAAAAACACTGCCAGTTGTGCCCAGACACACTCCTTCAACAAGCATTGGAAATGCAATAGTTCTCTCATTTGTTGGAGCTGGAGCTATTCACATTGTAAATGGCAATGTTTTTTATTTATCCTTGGGGTTTTATATAGCGCGAACTTAACAGCCTCAGTTGTAAACTTCGATTCATCAAAGTTTGTGAGCCCTGAAATTTGCACAAGTAAAGTGCTAACAGTATAAATATTGGCACTGTTTAATAAACAAAGCCACGGCAATACAAGAGCAAAGGTGACCGAGTGACTGCTTCTGGGTTGACAGAGTTACTAACAGTCACTACCCGTTAAAGCTAGCAGGCCCGCTACTATGAGTTTATCAAACTTAATGCTATGTTTTCTTATGTTATGCTATGCTATGCTATGCTATGCTATGCTATGAAATGCTATGTTTTGTTGCGTTTTGTTGTGCTATGCTATGTTTTGTTATGCTATGCTTTGTTTTGTTATGCTATGCTTTGTTATGCTATGCTATGCTTTGTTGTGCTATGCTATGCTATGTTTTGTTTTGTTTTGTTATGGTATACTATGTTTTGTTTTGCTATCCTATGCTTTGTTTTGTTATGCTATGCTATGTTTTGCTATTCTTTTTTATTTTTATTTTATTTTTATTATTCCCCAGTTGAGACAAGTCATCAGCAAAAACAAAACAAATATATCACAAATCATATAATTCCTTCTAGCACCATTTGTACTAACAGTTAGCATTTCAGCATATCACGGCTCTAAATGTTCATGAATTGCACCCCAGATTAACATGCCAAGTCTCCGTTTTTTTGTCGCCTTTAAAGCATACAGATTCCATTCTAGTTCGTAAAGATTATATAATTTAGCTCTCCAAAATTCAAATGCTGGAGGTTCCTCCTGTAGCCAAACCGAGGCGATGCATAAGCGAGCTGCAGTCATAGCAACAAATAAAAAATACCTATATTTATATAAAACAGTCCCCTTTTTCACATTTTCCCCTATACCTAGTAGCATAAGTGCCGGAGAAATCTTCACAGTAGTCTGAGTAATTATGGTAAGGAACTTTTCAATATTGATCAAGAACTGAAGTAGTTTACTACAACTAAAAAATATATGGATACTGTCAGCTCTATCAGATTTGCATCGGAAGCATATCCCATCATATTGTGAGCCCCATTTCATCATCCGCTCTGGGGTGTAATATAGTCTAAATAAAGTCTTAAAAACTGAGCCTTCAAGTTAGCCGATAGGAAAGCTTCCTTAGACAGCGAGATTGCATCTTCTATTAAAAGACCGGGTTCCCCCAACTGACTCTGCCAATACATATTGTATTTCTGTAAATCATCAGATCTATACTCCATAAGCATATTATACAGGAGTCCAATTTATTTGCGGGTTCGAATAGCCTCTACTATGGGATTAGCAACTGCTTGAGTATGCCTTCGAATTAAAAAGTCCCTAAGTTGGAGATATTTAAAAAAGGACGATCTAGTTAATTGGTGTTTTAATGTCAGACTTTCATAAGTTGCTATCGAGCTGTCTGATTCAAACAAGTTCCCAATTTGCGTTATCCCAGTGTGCGACCATTCTCTTGCCACCCGATCCCAGAAGACAGAGGGTAGAATTTTCTCTGCATTAAACGGTGTATAATATGACAATTTCCCTAATTTTATCATTCTGGATAACTTCCTCCACACTCTGAAAGCCGATTCCAGAACCTTCTTTTATAATAATTACCTTCAAGTTCTTTGAATAAACTGCGTCTGGCATGAGTCCCTAAAAGTAAATAAAATATAGATGGTGCTTCTGCCATATCCTCTTCAGACTCCCCAGTCAATAGAAATATAACAGAAAATCAGGAATAGCACGACCACCTCTATCAACCGGAAGTGTCATTAGTCTCATTGCCCGACGGGGTTTCCCCGGGGCCCACAGAAATCTCGCACATATTGATTGCAGCTGTTGGAAATAGTTTTGTGGAATCTCTAATGGTATAGCTCTGAACAAGTATAAGGCTTTTGATAAAATACTCATTTTAATGATATTCCCTCTTCCAATTATTGTTAGTTGTAAATGTCCCCATCTGTCCAACGACTGCTTGATATGTTGTAATGTGATGGCCCAATTAGTATCAACAATATCTTTCATAGAGGTCTTAATTGTAATACCAAGGTATGTTACTTCAGATACAACTCTGGGGTCATTAATTTGAATATTACCAGTACATAAAACTTGCGTCTTCGAGGAGTTTCATTTTTAGCCTGATATTGAACCAAATTCAAGGGCCAGCCACTCAATCTCTACTAAGGCCTCGCCTGGGTTAACCGTCGCCACCGCGACATCGTCCGCATAGGCAAATACTGTATGTGGTATATTTTGAACAATAAATGGTTTAATAAATGGGCTATTAAATAATCTATTTAGGAAGGGATTAATAAATAAGGCAAAAAGTAACGGGGAGCAAGGGCACCCTTGCCTGGTCCCTCTCGTGATTTTGATCATTGCTGATTTCCTACCCATTGCTGCAATTCTTGCATTCGGATCAGAGTATAGCACTTGAATTGCAGTTAAAAAATTGTCTCCAAAACCTGATCTACTCATAATCTCCCATAAATAGTACCATTCTACGCGGTCGAACACTTTCTCGGCGTCTAATAATATTAAGGCTAGTTCTCGATTTTCTGCTTGAGCGATGTCAAAGAGAGTAATAACTTTATTTATATGTGTCACAGTGCCTCTATTAGGAATAAATCCGTGTTGATTTAAAGAAACTAACGGAGTAATGACTTTAGAAATACGGTTAGCTAAGATTTTTTAATACAATTTACTATCGCATTTAAGTAAGGAAATCGGGCGATATGAGCCCGGCATCTCTGGAGGCTTACCCTTTTTACTAAATAAAACGATAGTGGCCAATGCTGATGGTCTCTCCCGGTTTTTCCGCCTTAGTGACGAGAACTCCCTAGAGGCAGGGTAGGTCTCCCCTCTTTCGGCTGGGGGGGACGCATGTTAGACCTGTCAGCCCTAGGGTGGTCTTTCCCTATTTTTTTGGGGTCACCAGTTCCCCGGGGGTAGCCTTGCACGAGCAGGTAGGCACCCAGAGCTTGGTTGGTCCTGCTGCGCCCTTAGGAGGTGGTTTCTTGGAGGGGGGGGGAGTTTGAGTTGGAGGCCTGGCAAGTTTCCTCAGAAGGTCACTGAAGATGGTCCCTGGGTTCCCCTCCCGCCGGGCCAGATCAGTGGGCTAGCCTAGGATACCTCACTCTACTTGGAAGGCAGCACCTAAACCCTGTCACACCCAGTGGCATAGGTCCCTGACTAGGCCCTACCGCCTAAATCTCCTGCGTGGGTCCCCCAGGTCAGTGATGCCCCAACTGACTAAAAAAAGTTCCCTCCCTTGCTTATATATGCCCAGGTCAGGTGACCACTCTCTAAGGCGGCAAAAATAGGCTCCGCCTCTGTTCTGGAAGGTTCCAGGAGCTTCCCCACTCTATCTATGGGCAGGCGATGGCAGGCTGGCATTGCAACAATGTATGGGGTCCCAGCCAGCTCCTGGCAACTAGGGTGCTACTATAAAAAGACCACGCTGCAGTAGCAGGGGCCAGTGGCAGCCATGTTTGGAGTAGAGAGCACCTGCACCTTAACATGGATTGGCCATGGAAAGGTGCCCGGAGACGGAAGGGCCAACAAAAGAAGGTGGGAAAAATGAGGCAAGGGCGAAACAAAATAGGGGAACACCACCCTAGGGCTGACAGGTCTAACACATACTGATCCTGTAATTTCACAATAGATCTTGATGTTGCCTGCATCTTTAAGCGTAAAGCCAAGGATCTCCCAATTGCCTCACCATATTCATGTAATTGTCGTTTATGCATCAAGTACTTTCTCGCATTTTCTTTGCTCCAAATCCCCGATATCCTAGCCCGAGGTCTAGCTACCCTGTCCTCAGCTTCTCCTATATTACGTTGGTTATCCCCTTTTTGAATCTCCTTTATTAAATTCTCCTCCGAACTCTTTAGCGACATGTACAAGTCTTGTATTTCCGCCCTTAGCTTCTTCTGACAATAATTACCATAGCTCAGCACCTCACCTCTAAAACAAGCTTTAAATGATTCCCATACTATGTCAATACTAGCTGAGCATAAATTAAAGTTAATAAATTCCGTTATCCAGCTTGACATATAGGATTTAAACTGTTCATCTAAGCAAAGTTTTCTGTCAAAGGTGAAAGTTTTACCCATTTAAGTAATCTTTAAATCAGGTATGTTTATAACAATTGGGGCATGATCGGATGTTACTTTAGGAAAAGTTCAACATGAGCACCAGTTAATAACGATAAAGGAGCAAAAAAATAGTCTAATCGAGCCAGTATCTTATGTGGGAACGAATAATAAGTATAACCTGGTAATGTAGGATTCATGTTACTCCAGGTGTCCACTAAACCATGATATGCTATCAGATTATAAAGAGCTTTAAACACACGAGGTTGCGTCCCCTATAGTTGTCTGAGCCTCCTGCTAACTCTGTGTTGTTCAAGTTAATGTTCATGTCACCACATATTATCAACGGTGTTGCCCAAGTTGCTAATTCCATGTTCAAATTCTCTAACACCTCAGCTTCATCCAAGTTTGATCCATAATGTGAACATATAGTGAACCGAGAGGAGTTAATCTTTAACTCAGCGATAGCCCATCTTCCCCATTTATCAGTCAAACTGCGTATAGTTGTACATAGTCGTGCGTTAGATAATATCATCACCCCCCCCCCGAAACATGGAAGTCTGTTGTGATGTGCATATTAGGGAATATCCCATATCTCCTACTAGAAATCGATTACTCCATGATAGATGTGTCTCCTGAAGACATAAAATATCTGGTTGTATATAACGAATTTCCGAAGCAACCCTATTTCTTTTATTCAAATTGTTGAGACCAGACACGTTTAAGGAGCATTTTTGAATACTACGAGCCATTAGAATTTTTCATGACGCTCAAAACTGAAGTGTACCTATTACATATTCTCTCAAAACTCCTTAAGAAGGTTAACATTATATTGATAGTATTTTTTCTCTTATGCTGTGTCTTGTGCCAACCGAGATTTTTACCCCTTTTATCCCCCACCGTGCTGCCCACCCCTTCCAAACCCCGCCACCCTGGTCGCCCACCCCCCCACCCCACATCCCCCCTTCCCCCCTTACCGAGGCATTAGGACTCATGGTCCTTTGGATGTGAAGCTTCCCGCAGCACCCTGCCGTACCCCCTAAGGAATACAAATATCCATGAAAAATATAATCAACAAACGTAAAAAGAGAAAGCAATATCTACAATCCAGTAGACCTAAATGACCCATCTGCCATACACACCCTACATAGCCTGTAAATATGCCTTTGCAGCAGCCAAATTAGTGAAATAGCGAGTATTTTCTTTGTGAACAACTTTAAGTTTGGCTGGATTTATTATATAGGCTTGCGCACCTTTGCTCTGAAACTGTGTAACCAGCTGATGTAGCTGCCCTCGAGTATCCATCGTATACTTACAAAAATCGGGCGTTGCAAAAAATTCAAAACCTATCCCCATTCTTTTCTTGTTAGGCAGAGTGTTCAAGAACACATCCTCCCTAGCAAGAAAACTATTAAATGCGACAAGAAAAGGCCTAGGTCTAGTATCAGTTGCCCCAGGGTGTAAACGAATATTAAACGGATATCTGTGTGCCCGCTCTATTACTATGTCCCAGTCCCACTCTGTTATCTCTGGGAAAGCATGCTTAAATAGCTCTACAATAAATTTGCGAGGACCTTGTCCCTCTTTTCCTTCTGGGATCTGCATAAGTCTGAGGTTATTGCGACGAGCACGATTTTCGAAATCCGCCATTTTCCACAATATGTCCTCCTTATTAAAACTCAATAACTCAGCGGCAGTCTTCTGTTGGGCGAGTTCATCTTCAATATTGGAGACCCTTGTTTCTGCTTCAATAAATCTTTCCCCAAAGTCAGATTGTGATTTTACCAGACGCCTTATTGAATTCTGTAACTTGCGACAAGAGTTCTGTATTCTTTGACTTTCCTTCTCCGTCTTATCCATATGTGATAGGATTGTTTGATAGATCGTATTCAGAGTGATATCCTCCTCAACCGATGGTACTGATGTGCCACTATATGCAGCCTGTGATTGATTCGTGCCTTCAGCCCTATCCTTCGTCATTGTATGTCCCCTTTCCCGTACTGTTGCTGGGCTGTCTTCAGCAAAATCTGTGGAGTCCTCTAATTCTAAATCACTGTCATCAGCCATGCGCATTTGTCTTGAGTATTGCGCTGTTAAATCGTCACAGGATGAAACCGAATCTTCAGAAAGGGAATAGAAATCCCCTGACTCCCTATCAGTAACTGTTGGTTGTGGTGCTGACAATAATTGTGCTGACTGTATTTATACCGCATTTTGTGAATTACCGCTGCTCTCAAGTGCAAAATTATTGTTGCTTAGGGACTTGGACGCTGTGGCTGTAGTTGAGACTGTAACTGTGTGAGTAGTTGCAGGCGTTTCATGCGTTTCATGCACTACTGCGCCTTTATCCAGCAGTATCTCAGCGTTTATGTGGTTCTCTCCCCCCTCAATCACAGTCACAAACTCTGTATCGCTCTCATGTACATTCCCCATGTTGTCAGCATGAGCGTTAACTTCTTTATTAACTGCATTATCATAATCGATGCTATCAGCATTATCAGCGTTTTCGGCGTTAACACTAGATTGAACACTTGCTGCAACAGGGTTTACTTTCCCTTTTCGCTACTCCTCAGCAGCGGTGAATAATGCTGGTATCGTTCTATTGTCTGTCGTGTTTTTGCTCTTACCGGCATCGTTCCTCTTCTCCACTGCTCCAGCAGTCTTAACGGACTTATTTCAAACCTCCGATCTGTTTTCCATACCGGTACCGTACCAAGTGCCTCCAGAGCCCGCTTTGCTCAAGCTCCCTTCGGAGGCATACTCCGGCCACCAAACTTGCTGCCTACTTTCCGTGTCCCGGTAGCTGCTCAGGCTCCGCAAACCGCCGGCAGCTGCGCTGGTAAACGCCCACCAAGCACAGCGGTATCCTATCTTAAAGACGCGGAGCGCCGCAAAAATGCTCAGCATTAGATCAAGCTCCTCACTCTGTTACACGCCAAGAATCAAACCATAAGAGGTTTTTAGAAGTTAATGTTCGCGTCCGTTAATCCGGTTGTACTCTTCAGTGGGATACAGCTCGAAACTCCTGGAGAAATGCTTTCTCTTGCGATCTCCCTGTGGGGAGGCTGGAGAGGTCAGCTTACTCGTCCACTATGCTGTGTCTTTTTTTTTTTTTTCTTTTGTCCTCATTTGCCGAACTCTCGTTCCAAAGAAAGCGCCAACCACCTTGAGTAACATTTGGCACAGGGCAAAAAGCCGGGTCTTCTCTCAAGCCAAAGCAACGGTACCAGATTGGCGGGAGAAGCTTTCAGGAATCTTAACTCCGTTAAGGCGTCTTTCAGCCTGTTGGACCCAGTTTGTTCTCTTTATTGGGTGAAGCCACAAACAGGTTCGAGGAGTATGTCAGCTTAATCATTGGACCCAGGGGGAAAAAAAAAGAAAACCCCCGCGGACCCAACGATCGATTTAACTCCACTGAACCAACAAGTTCCAAAAGGTGAGGTTTCGCTTGCTGCAGGACCTGGCCAAATCCACCTTTGAGGTTTCATACAGAGACATAAGCCAACCTGCATGTGACGGTGCGTTCAATTCAACCCAAAATTTGCAGATCTGCCATCTTGCAAGGAGAATTGAATAGAACAGGAAGGACCTTGCAGGCCCGGTAATGTTTTCATCCAAGCCAAATATTATAAGGGACAGGGTGAATGGTATTGATGTTTTAAGGATCGAATCCAAAGTGCCCTTTACTTCGTCCCAGAAGACTTTGATGAGGGGGCAGTCCAGAAACATGTGAATATCGGAGGCTGCAGGATGGAGACACTTGTTACAACACTTCCCTGATTGAAATTTAGATAACTTAAGGGGGGAGAGGTATGTGCGATGTAACGTAAACAAATGGTTGCGCCTCAACCAAGCAGGCTTAACTGTTTTAAACAAAAGTGTGAACGATCTTGTCCATATCTCCTCACACTGGACACCCAGGACCTCTCCCCACAGTTCGTCCGGGAGAGTGAGCTCCCCGTCTGCCTCCTCTAAAACAGACCAGTACCAAAAGGCTACCTCTTTATCCCCCACTTGCCTCTCTACCAGTTGTTGTTCCAAAAAGCTACTCCTTCCAACTGGGGCCTTTTTCCTAATCAGCTCCCTGCACCACCTGACAAGTTGTATATATTTGAATTTGGATAGGGCTGGACCTACCCTCCCATATAAATCCTCCCAATTAACCAGTGATCCTTCCACTAGCAGCTCCCCCCATGTTAGGATTCCTGCCTCCTTTATGGAGATTGCGAGCCTATCCTTTAAGCACATCGGAAGCCCTGGGGAGTCCCAAATTGGGGCAAGAGCTGAGTAGTAAGCTAACCCTACTCTTCTTTTGATTTGTACCCAGGCCTTCGCCAAGGATTGTAAAGTCTTCAACCTCACCTTCTTGAAATATCTCTGATCTCCGAATTTAAATAAAAATCCTTCAAACGGCAATTTCGCCCCAGATAACATAGCTTTAAACATGATCCCTTTTGCGGAGCCTGATGGAGTTTTCAACAGCATCCTCGAATGAGACAACAAAAATGCCCAAGCATAATATTCTAGATCTGGCAGAGCGAGTCCTCCCTTTTCTCTCCTCCTCCCTAATTTCTTCCATGCCAGCCTAGTTGACTTGTAGCACCAAATAAAGGAATTAATTTCTTGCTGACATTTATACAGTTGTTTGGAGTCGAAAGCTACTGGGATGGAATTATAAAGAAACGTAAACTTGGGAAGAATGGACATTTTCACCAGGCTTATTCTCCCGAGAATCGTCAGAGGGAGGAAAGACCAAGATTTTAACAGTGCCCTACATTCTCTAAAAACCCTGTCCAGGTTAGTCTGCGCCAGGGTATTGATATCCTGAGTGACTTTAATTCCCAGGTAGCGCATGGATGGAGTCGCTACAAGCTGTGGATTGTCAATGTTCCAGATCATGATCTCGGTTTTTTCCACATTGATTTCATACCCCGAGATACTCCCAAATTCCTCCGCCCTTTTTACTACTACAGGAAAGGCTCGAACTGGATCAGTTGTATAGACCAGGATGTCATCCGCATAGAGTCCTACCCGCTTTTCCCAACCTCCGAATTCAAATGAGGGGATGTTTTGATCTTCTCTCAATGTTTGCACGAAGGGTTCAATATAAATATTGAATAGGAGAGGGAAAGAGCGGGCAGCCCTGCCTTGTACCTCTCATAATTTGGAAGGATTCAGTGAGGGCACCATTGACCAACAGTCTGGCTCTAGGGTCCCGATATAGAAGGTTGGTGGCTCGGCAAAATTTATTCCAAGCTGAAATTTCCTCATCACTGTAGCCAGATAGTGCCAATTGACCCTATCAAATGCTTTGGTAGCATCCAAGGTTAGGGCAGCCAGGGGGAGACCAAAAGCTGAAGCAATATCTTTTGCACCTATCAAATCCTGCGTAAGTTCAGCCAACTGGCGCCCCCTTATAAATCCCTTCTGGTCTTGATGGATAATTGAGCCTATCTCTCTCCCAAGCCTTGCCGACAATATTGCAGCGAAGATCTTGTAATCGCTGTTTAGGAGAGAGATAGGCCGATAGGAACCGCAGTCAGTCGGGTCCTTACCAGGTTTAGGTATCAAAACGATAGTTGCTTCATTCCATGTCTCAGGAGGTGCCCCCCCCATTTACAAAGATGTCATTAAATAGGTCAGTCAAGATTGGAATAATAACCGGGCCCAGTACTCGGTAGAGCTCCCCGGGCAGGCCGTACGGCCCTGCAGCCTTCCCCCGCTTCAGTTTACTAATGGCCGTGTTGACTTCTGCCTCGGTTATTATCTCATCCAAATGATTACTCTGCATTACTGAGAGGGTAGGCAGTCTAACTGTATCTAACCACAGATCCCTGGCCGTTTGATTTTCTATAATCTCCTCCTTATAGATATTCCAGAAGAATTCCTGAAAAGCACCACCAATTCCTGGGTTTGAGGTCCTAGTTGTGATCTCCCCTTCCACTCTTATTTCCCTGATGTAATTTTTGGCTTGGTCTGATTTGACTTTCCATGCCAAAATCTTGTCTGCTGCTTCACCATACTCGAAGTGTGAAAGCTTACTTGCCTCCCACTTCTTAGACACCCTTTCTTGAAGTAAGTTTTCCAATTTTAGTTTTAATTCTGCCTGCCTCTCTAGGTTGGCTGAGGATCCAGTGACAAAGTCACTCCCCCAGTCCAAGAGAGTCAATTCCCTTTCTATATTTGAGATCGCTTCTCTATAAACCTTTGCTCTATAAGAGGCGCGGTTAGTTATGCATCCTCTTAAATAGGCATTGAAAGCTTCCCACACAATCGCTGTCTTGGCCGAATTCACATTAATTTCTAAAAAAGAGGCTGACTCTGCCATAAGAAAGCTTGTCTCTTCTTCCTCCAGCAGGATCGTTCGGTCAAAAGACCAAGAGGGGTGTTTAGACCGCTGAAAAAGATTTAGATTGAAAAGGATAGCTGAATGATCAGACATGTGCGAGGGGATATAGACTATCTCTTTCAATGCGTCTTTGAGACAGTAACTGAAGAGGGCGTAGTCAATTCTTGATCTATGTTTGTATTTATAGTTGTGAAAAGAGACTCCTAGAGGATTCCCCGCTCTCTCTCTCCAAAGATCCGCTAGACCCAGAGTAGACTTTATCGCTAGTAGGGTTGGACTAGATTTTGAGTGCTTCATTGCTCGGGAATTAGGTGACTTATCCAACTTTGGATTTAAAACAATGTTGAAATCTCCCACCCATATTACCGGGTCTGTGGAAGAAATCAAGTGGTTCTCAATCCTGTTCAGGTATGAGGGGTCGTCGCAGTTTGGGCCATAGTACCCTATTAAAGTGTGAGGACAGCCATCTAATCGAATGTTTAAAAGAAGCCATCTACCACTGTGGTCCTCCTTATAATCCATTATTTGAACTTTAGCCTGCATTTTAAATATAATAAGAATTCCCTGTGTGTCAGAGTTATGATCTGTACATAAATAACTGTCTACCAACTTCAGCTTCTTCAACATATCGTTGACCTCAGTTTTTAGTAGGTGTGTCTCCTGGATAATGATGACCTGCGCGGGGGAGTCTCTCAGATACTGTAGAATTCTAAGTCTCCTACTCCTCACACGCAAGCCATTAACATTCCAGGATAGGAACTGCAACCCCATCACTCCCTTTTTTCTCTTCGTTTCCCCCGTCCACCTGTAGAGGCAACCTCTCTTATGTACTCAATATGCCGTTTGTTACCCTGTCTTGCCCTATTCAAGGGGCGCCTAAAGCAGTTAGGGATCGGAATGTTAGAAATGAGGACCGGCATACAAGGACTTTTTAGCTTTTTCCCTCCCACCCCTCCCCCCCACACCACTTGAAAAACCCCCCCTACTTACGCTGACCAGATGGATAGCCAGCTTTACGTTTATAAACAGACCCTCTCCTCTTGCCCTGCTAACCCTATATCTAATTAAGATAAGGCTGTGCACAGGCATTTTGATTGAATATTTGTTAAGCAGGCGTTAGTTTAACAGGATGGGGTGCCCCACCACCTTCCCCATTTGTGACAAAATTCAAAACCTCATATAGCCAGTGTATAAGCATAAACAGGTTATTTTATTAATATATTGTTTTATATTCCTTTTTTTTCTTTGATTTTATTTAAATATTTTTTATTTTTTATTTATTTATTTATTTATTTTAATTCAGGTTTCCTATCACCCTTTTCTTATACTAAAGTACACTGCTCTTTTTTTTTTTACATTTAATTATGACCTTTTCCAAGCCCTCTGTATGAGTGTTTAATCTAGGGGTAGAAGTCCTTGGTGACCCCCCCTTGAGTGGTCGCTGATAGATGCTAGCAACTCGTCAGCTTCTAAAGGGGAACGGATGTTGTGCATTTTATTATTGTACATTATCCTTCCAGGGTCTCACATGCCACCCTAATCTCGGTTTGAGTCATCTTAGATTCAGCAAAACCACTTTTAATCTCATCCCTCATAGCCATTAGAAGTGCCTCTACCGAATTGCCCTCACTTTCTATGCCAATGGTGGGACAGTCGGAGATGGGTGCCCCAGGATCTACTACTGTCGCTGTCTTGAGCGCCACATCAGTGCTAGCTGAGGCGAGGGACTCTCCCTCCTGCCTGTTAGTGTTAGTGGCACTCATATTCCTTTCACGATTGCCCCCAACCACCTCTATGTTATGCCTTATGTCGATGACTTGGGGCAATACTTTAAAATAAGAACGCCATGATGGCGTAATCCGTATCGCACTCTTGCATGCCCCTTTGGATTTATTTTCCCCCCTTAGTTGGGTTCCTGAGCTGACGCTGGTGTTTATTGTAAGGTTGGCAGAGCCCTCACTTATGTTGGACCCTTGAGTTTTACCCACTGAAGCCACAACCTCACTCTCTGGCTCACCTTCCCCCTCCGAGCCTAGTTCGCGCTCGGGACCATGCTCAGGTGTATGCTCAGGTGTATGCTCAGGTGTATGCTCAGGTGTATGCTCAGGTGTATGCTCAGGTGTATGCTCAGGTGTATGCTCAGGTGTATGCTCAGGTGTATGCTTTGAGGTTATAGCAGGTATGCCTCCTTTGATGCTTTTCCCTCGTCTTTTTCCTTTTCCCCCACGCCTGCCAATACTGCTGCAAACTTTTTTGGGACAATTCCGGGGCTCGCCCCCTCCCTGCGCCCTCTCCTTACTTTCAGAAGTGTTGCCCCCTGGCGCTGGGGGAGATCCGCGGGCTGCCGTTGCTGTGGTCCTCCGCTCCTTCTCGTTTAATACCCCTGGTACAATCTCCGGATCGTTCTCACCTCTGGAAGCACAAACACTCCCTCTAAGGAGTCCGCGCGCTGCCGCCCTGCGGCCCCGTCGGAGCTCCACGGCGGCTTTCCTCCACCGCAGGAGAGAGACAGCGGGCGGTGTCAGGCACGGGCTCGGGCTCACACACATCGGCGCTAGGCTGACCCTGGTGGAAGTGAGCTGTCTCTCACACGCTGCCTCGGTATACGCAATACGGAGTGCTGGATTACAGATGCGACCGAGAAAGGAGACAAAGCAAGGGCTGTCCGGGAATAAGCTTACGGTAAGCTAAACATACAGAAATGCCGGTGAAAAGCCGTTGTTATTACAGGGTAGAGGAGAGGTCCGCTACAAACGTGTGCACCGCCCTAACCAGCGGCCGACATGTTTTCCTTCCTGGAGTCAGGCAAGAATACCAGTGTGCTATGCTGTGTCTTGTTATGCTATGCTATGTTTTGCAGTGTTTTGCTACGCTATGCTTTGTTATGCTATGCTATGTTTTGTTATGTTGTGTTTTATTATGCTATGCTTCGTTTTGCTATTCTATGTTTTGTTATGCTATGTTTTGCTATTTTATGCTATGCTATATTTTGTTGTGTTTGGTATGCTATGCTATGTTTTGCTATGCTATGATATGTTTTGGTATGCTATGCTATGTTTTATTGTGTTGTGTCTTGTTAATCTATGCTATGTTTGGTTGTGTTTTGCTATGTTTTGTTCTGCTATGTGTTGTGTTTTGTTATGCTATGCTATGTTTTGTTATGTTATGCTATGTTTTGTTATGCTATGCTATGTTTTGTTTTGCTATCCTATGCTTTGTTTTGCTATGCTATGCTTTGTTTTGCTACGCTATGCTGTTTTGTTGTGTTATGCTATGTTTTGTTATGTTTTGCTATGCTATGCTTTGTTATGCTATGCTATGTTTTGTTATGCTATGCTATGTTTTGTTGTGTTTTATTATGCTATGCTATGTTTTGTTTGTTATGCTATGCTTTGTTGTGTTTTGTTTTGTTATGCTATGTTTTGTTATGCTATGCTATGCTTTTTGTCTTTTGTTATGCTATGCTATGTTTTGTTGTGCTTTGCTATGCTATGCTAAGTTTTGTTATGCTATGCTATATTTTGTTATAATATGTTTTGTTGTGTTTTGCTATGCTATGCTATGTTTTGTTATGCTATGCTATGCTGTGTGTTTTGTGTTTTGTTATGCTATGATATCCTATGTTTTGTTGTGTTTTGCTATGCTATGTTTTGTTATGCTATGCTATATTTTGTTATGCTATGTTCTGTTGTGTTTTGTTATGCTATGCTATGTGTTGTTATGGTATGCTATGTTTTGTTTTGTTATGCTATGTTTTGTTGTTTTGTTATGCTGTGCTATGTATTATGTTATGCTATGTTTCATTGTGTTTTGTTATGCTATGCTTTCTTTTGCTATGCTATGTTTTGTTGTGCTATGTTTTGCTTAGCTATGCTACGCTCTGTTTTGTTGTGATATGATATGCTTTGTTATGCTATGTTTTGTTATGCTATGTTTTGTTGTGTTTTGTTATGATATGCCATGCTATGCTTTGTTTTGTTATGCTATGCTATGTTTCGTTATGCTATTTTTTGTTGTGATTTGTTATCCTATTCTATGTTTTGTTGTGTTATGCTATGCTTTACTTTATTTTGTTATGCTATGCTATGTTTTGTTATGTTATGCTATGTTTTGTTATGCTATGCTATGTCGTGTTTTGTAATGCTATACTATGTTTTATGTTATGCTATGTTTTGTTTTGTTGTGCTTTGTTATGCTATGCTATGTTTTGTTTAGCTATGTTTTGTTATGCTATGTTTCGTTGTGTTTTGCTATGCTTTGCTTTATTTTGTTATGCTATGCTATATTTTGTTATGCTATGCTATATTTTGTTATAATATGTTTTGTTGTGTTTTGCTATGCTATGTTTTGTTGTGTTTTGCTATGCTATGTTTTGTTATGCTATGCTGTGTTTTTTTGTGTTTTGTTATGCTATGTTTTGCTATGCTATATTTTGTTATGCTATGTTCTGTTGTGTTTTGTTATGCTATGCTATGTGTTGTTATGGTGTGCTATGTTGGCGGTGTCCCCCAAGACCAGTCTCATCACTTCCATGCAAAGGATGAGATACTTTACTACCCCTTACTTGTTCACATACCATGTTGCAGCTATGTTGTCCATCAAGATCTGGACAGATTGACACATGATGGAGGGGATGAAGACTCTGAGCGCCCCAGACAAATTGCACACAATTCTAGCTGGTTGATGGGACGTGCCTGCTTCTTTAGGGACCAGAGGCCCCCGATCTCCAGATGAGCTTCCCACCCTAGGGTAGAAGCATCCCTCGTCACCGCAGTCACGGCTGAATGGGGAGTAAAGGCCATCCTGCGACAAGTCTTCCCCATACTGGAGCCACAGCCGGAGTAGTTACCTCAGTAGGGCCCTCATGCACCACTGTGCGCACGTGTGACTAGGAAAATGCAGGAAGCATACAGATCTAGGAACCACAGGACTCTCAGGACTGGAAATCTTGCAACTTGAGGGAAATATGCCAACCTTCTGCCCGATGTCTCAGATTCTTTGTAATGGAGGGAAGGTGTGGAGAAGGGTGGTGTCCAGTAATGATCTGGAGTTGTTGGGAGGGCCACTGGTGAGATTTGGGCTCGTTGATAGAAAAGCCCAGGTCAAGCAGCCAAGATGCATTCAACTGCAGGTGGGGCAACACCAACTCTGGGGAATTGCCTTTGAGGAGCCAGTGGTCCAGGTATGGAAAAATGGGGATTCCCGCCGGCTGTCTGAGATGGACAACAACAACTGCCTTCGTGAAGACTCTAGGAGCCTATGTTAATCCAAAGGGTAGTACCTCAAATTGGTAGTGCATAGAACCGACCACAAATGGCAAGTACGTCCGATGGGACCACAGGATCAGGATATGGAAATACGCGTTCTGCAGGCCGAGCAACACTATTCGGTCTCCTGGCTCCAATACCAGTAGAACTTGAGCTGGGGTGTGCATCTAGAACTTGTTCTTTTTGAGGAAGAAGTACAGGCTCCTTGGATCCAGAATGGGGTGCCGACCAGCATCCTCCTTGGGCACTAGTGAGTAATGTGCGTAACAACCCTGGCCCTTTTTCTTCGCTGGCTCTAACTCCACCACTCTGTTGAGAAGGAGAGCTGAAACTTCATGCTGAGGAATGGACAAGTGATCAGGGAGCAGGAAGAAGGTTGAATACCTGTGGATACCCAGAAGAAACGGATACCTTCACCAGGGAGCCTGGGTGCGTCCGGGAGGAGTGATGTCAGAAACCTCCGTAGACACCAATTGAGGGGCGTGGAAATTCTGTGGCTACAGAATCTCATGGACCAGGTCGAAGAATCCAGATGAGAAGAACCTGAAAGCAGAGGGCACAGAATCAAAATCACCCGGAGGTAGCCAGGAGGCACAGGAGCACAATACCAGCCCTGGTTGAAGGTTCTTGCTGAGGTGCCGTAAGAGGAGAAGAGCAGCTGTGAAGATCAGGAGACTTTTCAGAAGACTAGGAGCCTCTTATGCGCTGACCCATGTTGATTAACCAGTACATGACAATCAGTGGCCAGCAGGACCAGCAACACGCCTTGGCAAATGCAAACAACTGTTTGCTGGTGAAGGGATGCGACCAGCAAGGTGTGAGGGACTAAGCAAGGGTAAGTCAGGACCAGTCCTCAGCATGAAGGAGAGCCAGAAGGAATTGGTGAAGCCCCCTCTAAGACCCTCTGGGAGCAGGCACAGGAGGTCGCAAGGAAGCCCCAGCAGCACACGATGCAGAGGATGCAAGGAGGATGACAAGCTTGGAGCTGTGCAGTGCTGGGGGCAGGGGCTACTTGGAGCTTGACGATCTTCCATGAAGAAAGCCAACAAGCCTTGGCAATGACAAACAGCTGCGGTGCACAGGGAGGCGACCTACATTGGCTGAAGAGGGATTACGGTCTCCCAACTTGGAGGAAAGACTGGTCAGGCCTCTGGAGAACCAACAAACCACCATCTGTGTTGCAGAGCCAGAAGATGTCTGTGAGCTAAGGGGATCAGTCAACTGGTTGTCAACGCTGAGGTGCCTGAGAATGCAGGGAAGTGACTCACTTCAAGGGAGATTCCTTCAGGCTAGGATGAAGGCTGAGTCATCGGCGACTCGGAGGATGCACGGCCATGGAGTTGCAGATCTTGAAGAAGCACTGGGATGAAGATGCAGCAGGAATCTTCCTACCGGGAGCAGACTTGTCATGGGTTCTAGCTTGAAGAAGAGCAGAGTTCCAGTGCCCACCAGCAGAAGAGTCTTTGAACAAGCTTCAGAAGACTGGTAGTCTCTCCGGTACACATATGACAAGACTCCTTCAATGTATTTCTGGGCCCCTGCACTCCAGGGGTGCCACAGGCATTTCAGCTATCATTTGTTTTTTAGAACTCTCTATGTGGATATTGACATGTAACTTTTTCAAAATTGATCCAGCACACAAAATGGTATGGTGAAAATCTATGTAATCACAATTTAAGTTTATAAATCAAACAAATACAAAATCAATTCAGTAGCAGAGTCTTGAGAAGCTTTTTGGGAGTTCAATCTTTATTTGATTCTTCACACGTGTAGCCAACGCGTTTCGTCCTCCACGGACTTCTTCAGGGCAAATAAAGTGAACTCATCTTCATACTGCAAAAGCTTAAGGGCCAGATGTAGGTAATGTGATTTTACCGATTCTTAAATACCGAATTTTACCGATTCGGTATTTAAAAATCGGTAAATGATATGTAGGTAAAAAATCGGTATATTTTACCGATTCGGTAAAAGTCAGTATCGGACGATCGGTATTTACCGATCGGTATTTACCGATCGGTATTTACCGATCGGCATTTACCGATCGGCATTACCAATGCATTCCTATGGGCCTTTTGGCCCATAGGAATGCATTGGAAATACCGATCGGTAAATACCGATCGGTAAATACCGATCGGTATTTAAAAAACGTGCAGAAAACAAAAGTGAAACTTAACACAACAGCCAATCAGGTGCAACCACCCTCCCCCTTCCTACCAGGAAGTGCCTGCCCAGCCAGCTGCAACTCATTAGAAAGTTCTGGAGGCAGGCAGAGCTGAGCAGACAGACAGAGCAGCAGGGAGAGAGTTGTTTGGAGTGAAACACAGAAAGAATGGCAAGCAGCACAGAGAGCCAGAAGGCTGAGAGAAAAAGAAAAATAAAGTTCAGCAACATGGAGCTGCAGGTATTAATTGAGGAGGTGGTTAGAGTGCACACCCAACTTTTTGAAAAGCTGTCCCTCACACTAGCAGAGTCTGCAAAACGAAAGCTCTGGCTGCACATTGTAGAAAGGGTGAATGCTGTTGGAGTCACCACCAGGAGCATGGAAGAATTGAAGAAAAGGTTCTATGACCTCAGGAGCCACACTAAGAAAAAGATGGCTGAGCTGCACAAACAGGCTGGACTCACCGGGGGAGGCAGGAATCCAGCACCCCCCCTGACTGACCTGGAGGAGTTGGTGGCGTCTACCATCGAGCCTGACAGTGTGGTGGGACTGGGAGAAGTGGACAGCTCAGCCAGAGCCAAAGCAAAAGGTAAGAAGCATGTGCAGCACAACACCCCATACCGAGCAGCATCCCTTAACCCTTTGTGCACAGGCCAACCCCAGTCCAGTACTGCTAGCACTATACAGGAGCAATGCATTATGGGAAATGTAGTCAGCTAATATTAGACCATGTATAACTGAACAGACATCAGCAAGACAGTGAAAGTAATGCAGATTAATGAAAGTTAAATGTATAAAGATTTATTTTAAGTCACTGTGACACAGTAGCACTCAGTTGACATACGCTTATTTACACCTAGGGGCACCATCAGCCAGTCAAGGCACAGCGACAACAGGGACTGCAGCAGCGAGGGAGGAGAGTGAGGAGGCAGGGCCAAGCCATGTCCATGCATCGCAGGATGAGGAGGACACAACTGCCATCACACAGGAAGAGGAGACAGTCCTGACCCCCGAGTGTCCACACTCCCCACACCTTTCCCAATCCCCAGCATTGCAATTCTCTCCTGAAACATCCCCATCAATGCTACAGGCTGCACCTAAAACCCCACCAGCCAGGAGGCGACTTGTGGCCCCACTGCCAATGATGGAGACAACAGAAGCTGAGGATGATGACACTGCACCTAGGGCTCAAGCTGCACTGCAGCCCAACACAGATTCTGACACCATGTGCAGACGTCGCCGCATGCCCAGCACTGCAGGTGGCTCTGGACAAGGCACTGTCTTCCGTGGGCTGGAGGGAAGCATGGTGCGCATCCATCGCATGCAGGGCAAATCTCTACAGGCCTGCCACCGCCAAATCCGTGCCCTAAATCAGACAATAGGAGAAATGGGGAAGGGCATTATTGACATCGCACAGAGCAACAGGGACATTGTCAAATCTAATGATAACCTGGCTGCAGGAATAACTTCTGCAATCACGCAGCTGTGCACTGAAATGAACAACATAGAGCACACAAGGCGCAGGGACGCCCGAGCAACAAATAGGGCCATTAATCGCCTCGCCACAGCCCAGCTATGCCGTAGAGGCAATAATATGCAGGAAAGCGTCACCCAGAACACGGCCGAGGTCACCAGGGGCATGGCCAGAATGACCAGTGCCCTAGAGGCAATGCTGATCTCACAAACAGCTCAAAATCCTGCCCTGGATGTGCCTGAAGGAGAGGACACCAGTAGCCGCAGCAGCTTGGGAAGTGCTGTGTTGCCACCTCGTAGGAGCCGCATGTGCCCAGCTGAGCCTGCAGGCCAGGAGGAAGGTAGTGAGGAAAATCCCAGTGGCTCTGGGAAGCGGGCGCGAAAGTGACTTTGCCAGTGTGGGTGATGTGACCCAGGACATGTTGTCCCCCCCTTTGTTTAATTTCATTAGTTGCACTTAAGTGCTTTAAGTTTGAGGCAACATATAAATACTTTTGTTCCATACACAACCTGTCTGTGTCTCATTACTTACTCAGAAATAGTTGCTTGTTATTTCCTCACGTCTGTATCTGCCATCACTTGGTGTTGTGACTCCAGCAAGTTGTCTTTCAGGCACAGCATTGTCGTCGTCATGATCCTCGTAGTCAGACAACTCGACCTCTGTACCCTTCCTCACAGCCAAGTTGTGCAACATGGCACAGGCAGCTATGATTTTGCAGCAGGTGATGGGGGTATACTGCCTTGCGCCTCCACTCTTGTGAAGGCATCTAAATCTGCTTTTCCATATGCCAAAGGTCCGTTCTACCACATTGCGTGTACTTTTGTGGGCCCGGTTATACCTCCTTTGGCTGGGTGTGGAGGGGTTGAGGTAGGGAGTGAGGATAAAAGAACGTAGGGCATATGCACTGTCTCCTAAAAGGGAAATGGGAATACATTACTCACATGCATACTTGTAATTCTCACTGCAATAGGTGTGGAAGGGGTCGCAGACTCTGTCTTACCTAGGAGGTATCCTTCGCCAAATTCCCCTGCTGACAGACGTGCATAGATGCCACTGTTCTGAAATATATAGGAGTCGTGGGTACTTCCAGGGAATTTTGCGACAAGGTCTGTGATGACATACTTTGCGTTGCAAATCACCTGTACATTGAGGGTCTGGGTGGACTTCCTATTGCGGTAAATGTATTCTGTGGCAGCAGGGGGACAAATGGGGATGTGCGTGCCATCAATGCATCCGATGATATGGGGAAATCTTGCCATCTGGTGGAACTCAGATTTTGTTTGAACAAGTTCAGCATGGGTGGATGGAAAAGAAATGTAATGCTCCATCCTGTGCAACATGGCGTCAAGGAATTTGTGAAAAAACCTTGAGAGGCTGCTCTGGGTCACCCCTCCCACCGCAGCAACCACGCTCTGGTAGCTCCCTGACGCCTGCAGGTGGAGGCTGCACAGCACCTGTACATGGGGTGGAATTGCATGTGCCCTTGGGGTGGGGTGCTGCAACAGTGGGTGTAGGTCCCTGATGAGCACCAAGATGGTGTCTGGAGCCAACCTGTACCTTTGAAGTATCTCTTCCTCTGTGAGCATGAACAGGGTCACCCTCTGCCTGTAGACCTGCTCCTGTCTCAGCCATTCCCTCTCTCCTTCCTCCCATAAATTTACCGATTCGGCCTATTTTCTATCACCTACATACCGAACGCTCAATACCGGTCGGTAACGGCCGAAAATCGGTATTTTCGGCCGTTACCGACCGGTATTTGGCTACCTACATCTGGCCCATAATCTTCTATCCAATTGGGAGACAGTGGTATTAAAGCAATTTTTATTCTTCTCTTTGGTAATTGTCAATTCCTTCAATGTCATCAAGTACAAAAGCTTGGGTCAGATAGCCCTATATAACATGAATTTGAAAAAGTAGATCAAGCCGGCTTGGTCGCGTGGCGTCTTCTCTTGTGGTGTGCAATCGTGCTTAGAACCCCTTTTCCCATTGTTCTGCTCTTTAACTAGGATATTGACATGTACCTGGGAAACCATTCCACTATACATTACCGTCTCAGTACTCCTGGGCACCCAGCAAATTTCTTTTATTTTATTTGTATTATCACATTTTAGTGGTACAATACATTTTATTTTAAATTGATTTTATTCATGGTCGAAACAAATATGAACATACCACTGCGTGTGAACTTTTCCACATGCGCTCCCCGATAGTCCCCGCTATTCGGGACAACGATTGAATATTAAATCTCCCATCAATACCGGGCTCTTAGTGAGCATCATTTCAGGGGTGTCTGCAGCTGCACACACCCACAACGGCCGCCCAGCTGTGTCTTCCGCTCGGCAGCTGCACGTACCCACAACGAGCCACCCAGCTGTGTCTCCCCACTCGACAGCTGCACGTACCCACAATGAGCCACCCAGCTGTGTCTCCCCATTCGGCAGCTACATATACCCACAACGAGCCACCCAGCTGTGTCTCCCGCTCGGCAGCTGCACGCTCCCACAATGAGCCTCCCAGCTGTGTCTCCCCACTCGACAGCTGCACGTACCCACAATGAGCCACCCAGCTGTGTCTCACCATTCGGCAGCTACATACACCCACAGCGAGCCACCCAGCTGTGTCTCCCGCTCTGCAGCTGCACGCTCCCACAACGAGCCACCCAGCTGTGTCTCCCCACTCGGCAGCTGCACGTGCCCACAAAGAGCCATGCAGCTGTGTCTCCCTGCTCGGCAGCTGCACATGTCCACAACGAGCCGCCCAGCTATGTCTCCCCACTCAGCAGCTGCACGTACCCATGAGCCACCCAGCTGTGTCTCCTCACTCGGCAGCTGCACGCACCCACAATGCGCCGCCCAGCTGTGTCTCCCCACTCGGTAGCTGCACGCACCCACAATGAGCAGCCCAGCTGTGTCTCCCCACTTGGCAGCTGCACGGACCCACAATGATCCACCCAGCTGTGTCTCCCCACCCTGCAGCTGAACAAACCCACAATGAGCCACCCAGCTGTGTCTCCCCACTCGGCAGCTGCACGCACCCACAATGAGCCGCCCAGCTGTGTCTCTCCACCCGGCAGCTGCACACACCCACAATGAGCTGCCCAGCTGTATCTCTTCACTCGGCAGCTGCACGCACCCACGAGCCACCCAGCTGTGTCTCCCCACTCAGCAGCTGCACGCAACAAAAATGAGCGGCAAAGCTGTGTCTCCCCACTCTGCACCTGCACCCACCCACAGTGAGCCACCCACCTGTGTCTCCTGCTCAGAAGCTGCACACACCCACAACAAGCCACCCAGCTGTGTATGCCTACCCGGCAGCTGCATGCACCCACAACGAGCCACCCAGCCGTGTCTCCCGCTTGGCAGCTGCACGCACCCACAACGAGCCCCCCAGCTGTATCTCCTACTTGGCAGTTGCACGCACTCATAGCGAGCCTCCCAGCTGTGTTTACCTGCTCTGCAGCTGCACGCACTCACAATGTACTGCCCCCAGCTGGGTCCACCTCTCAGCAGCTGTACGCACCCATAACGAGCCACCCCCAGCTGTGTCCACCGCTCAGCAGCTGCACGCACCCACAATGAGCCATCCAGCTGTGTCTCCTGCTCAGCAGCTGCACACACCCACAACGAGCCACCCAGCTGTGTCTGCCCGCCCGGCAGTTGCACACACCCAAAACGAGCTGGCCCCAGCTGTGTCCACTGCTCGGCAGCTGCACGCACACACAACAAGCGGCCCCAGCTGTGTCTCCCCGCTCAGCAGCTGCAAACATCCACAACGAGCTGCCCAGCTGTGTTTGCTTGCTCGGCACCATCACGCACCCACAACGAGCCGCCCCCAGCTGTGCCTACCACTCAGCAGCTGCACGCACCCACAATGAGCCACCCAGCTGTGTCTCCCGCTTGGCAGCTGCACACACCCACAACTAGCCACCCAGCTGTGTCTGCCTACTCTGCAGCTGCATGCACCCACAACGAGCCACCCAGCTGTGTCTCCTGCTTGGCAGCTGCACGCACCCACAACAAGCCCCCCAGCTGTATCTCCTACTTGGCAGTTGCATGCACTCACAGTGAGCCACCCAGCTGTGTTTGCCTGCTCTGCAGCTGCACGCACTCACAACGTACTACCCCCAGCTGGGTCCACCGCTCAGCAGCTGCACGCACCCATAATGAGCCACACCCAGCTGTGTCCACCGCTCAGCAGCTGCACGCACCCACAATGAGCCACCCAGCTGTGTCTCGCGCTCGGCAGCTGCACACACCCACAATGAGCCACCCAGCTGTGTCTCCCGCTTGGCAGCTGCACACACCCACAACTAACCACCCAGCTGTGACTGCCTACTCTCCAGCTACATGCACCCACAACGAGCCACCCAGCCGTGTCTCCCGCTTGGCAGCTGCACGCACCCACAACGAGCCCCCCAGCTGTATCTCCTACTTGGCAGTTGCACGCACTCACAGCGAGCCGCCCAGCTGTGTTTGCCTGCTCTGCAGCTGCACGCACTCACAACGTACTGCCCCCAGCTGGGTCCACCGCTCTGCAGCAGCATGCACCCATAACGAACCACCCCCAGCTGTGTCCACCGCTCAGCAGCCGCACGCACCCACAATGAGCCACCCAGCTGTGTCTCCCGCTCGGCAGCTGCACACACCCACAACGAGCCACCCAGCAGTGTCTGCCCACTCGGCAGTTGCACACACCCAAAATGAGCTGGCCCCAGCTGTGTCCACCGCTCAGCAGCTGCATGCACCCACAAAGAGCGGCCCCAGCTGTGTCTCCCCGCTCAGCAGCTACACACACCCACAACGAGCCGCCCAGCTGTGTTTGCCCGCTCGGCACCTGCACGCACCCACTTTGAGCCGCCCCCAGCTGTGCCCACTGCTCAGCAGCTGCATGCACCCACAATGAGCCACCCAGCTGTGTCTCCCACTTGGCAGCTGCACACACCCACAACTAGCCACCCAGCTGTGTCTGCCTACTCGGCAGCTGCATGCATCCACAACGAGCCACCCAGCCGTGTCTCCCGCTTGGCAGCTGCACGCACCCACAACGAGCCCCCCAGCTGTATCTCCTACTTGGCAGTTGCACGCACTCACAGCAAGCCGCCCAGCTGTGTTAGCCTGCTCTGCAGCTGCACGCACTCACAACGTACTGCCCCCAGCTGTATCCACCGCTCGGCAGCTGCACGCACCCACAACGAGCGGCCCCAGCTGTGTCTCCCCACTCAGCAGCTGCACACACCCACAACGAGCCGCCCAGCTGTGTTTGCCCGCTCGGCACCTGCACGCACTCACAACGAGCCGCCCCCAGCTGTGTCCACCGCTCGGCAGCTGCACGCACCCACAACGAGCCACCCCAGCTGTGTCTCCCTGCTCAGCAGCTGTACACACCCACAACGAGCTGCCCAGCTGTGTTTGCCCGCTCGGCACCTGCACGCACCCACAACGAGCCGCCCCCAGCTGTGTCCACCGCTCGGCAGCTGCACGCACCCACAATGAGCTGCCCAGCTGTGTCTGCCCACTCGGCAGCTGCATGCACCAACAATGAGCCACCCAGCTGTGTCTCTCGCTCGGCAGCTGCACGCATCCACGAGATGCCCCTGCTGTGTCCACCGCTCGGCAGCTGCACTCACCAACAACGAGCCGCCCAGCTGTGTTTGCCCGCTCGGCAGCTGTACGCATCCACAACGAGCCGCCCCAGCTGTGTCTCCCCACTCAGCAGCTGCGCACACCCACAATGAGCCACCCAGCTGTGTCTTCCCGCTCAGCAGCTGCACGCACCCACAATGAGCCACCTAGCTGTGTCTCCCGCTTGGCAGCTGCACGCACCTACAATGAGCCACCCAGCTGTTTCTCCCGCTCAGCAGCTGCACACACCCACAATGAGCCACCCAGCTGTTCCTGCCCGCTCTGCAGCTGCACGCACCCACAACGAACCACCCAGCTGTGTCTCCCGCTCGGCAGCTGTACACACCAACAATAAGCCACCCAGCTGTGTCTCCCGCTCGGCAGCTGCACGTATCCACAACGAGCTGCTTAGCTAAGTCTCTCCACTCAGCAGCTGCACACGCCCACACCGAGCCACCCAGCTGTGTCTGCCCACTCGGCAGCTGCACGCACCCACAAAAAGCCCCCCAGCTAAGTCTACTACTTGGCAGCTGCATGCACCCACAATGAGCCACCCAGCTGTGTCTCTCCACTCCGCAGCTGCAAGCACCCACAACAAGCCCCCCAGCTAAGTCTACTACTTGGCAGCTGCACGCACTCACAATGAGTCGCCCTGCTGTGTCCACCTGACATACCTTAAAAAATAACATATGGAGCTATACCTACCAATAGTCCCTATACCATTACCAAATAACCAGTCAGTTGGCAGCGAAGAAAGTTCAATTGTTTATTAAGCAAAATATTCTATAGAGGAGCCTCTCTAACCCTCACCCATCAGGTGCACGGAGAAGACTGCTGGCTTACATTCAAAACAGCACATATATACTTTCATTTCAACACATGAAGTCACCGTAAATGGAAAAACACCACTTGGCTCCTGGGCCTCAAGGAAGGACCATATATGGCACACATGATTGGCTCAAAGCTTTGCTTAGTTATTATTGGGGAGGTTAGGAGGGGTGACTCCATTTCGTCCCGGTGCCCGGGGATGTAGGCACGGCGCCTCCAGTAATGCGCTTATCGCTCCCAAAGCCAGATGCAACCTTGAGTCCCAGGACAGAGGGAGAAGGGTGTTGCGTTCAGCTGCTCTCAATAACTCAAATGAACTGGGACCTGACAACTACTGGAGAGTAACACGTTTTCACAGCTCGGGTCTCGCACAGGCAGGGAAAAGATGATGTCTGTACGGTTCTTGGCCTGCTTATTGGATATAGCACAAACAGACAGAATAAACCTTATATATGTGTCTGATACATTTCATATAGGGGAAATCTAACTTTTATCCCTCAGAACGGCTCTTTTAGCATGATGTAGCTAACTAAAATGGTTTCAGTCCTCAAAAATCCCTTCGTCAATCTGCATCATATCCTTTATTTCTTGTTGAACTAATTGGGCTTTTACCGCTACTGGGGAAGGACCAGTCACATAGGAGGTAAGTTTAGTAGCACAATAAGAGCAGCATGCAAGCCCACACTGTATACCAAGGCAACAGGTGAATATGATACCGACTATACCCGCAAGCACATCAGAATTTTCCATCCCCACGTGGATAACAGACCCCCCCCTCCCCCCCCCCCCAGATAAGGACTAGGTACCAGTTTCTGCTTGGACTTCAGATGCCAAGCGATGTAACTTTTGAATGGCCAGATAAACAGAGGGGTCGGAGTCAGGGATATATACACAACAGGAACTGCCGATCACGTGGCATGCTCCTCCCCGGTGAGCCAGGATAAAGTCTAAAACCATTCGTCGCTTGAAGCTCTACAGTTAAATTGCGGTAGTATTGATCACCCTTTAGACTACTCTGGACAGACGCCGTACTTCCTTACCAGTGATGATGGGTCCCCAAATGGGAAATACTCCCTTTACAATATCAATAAAGTGCTGCTCAGGAGTATCTGTTTGATCAATGTCGGTGGTATCTATCTCTCTCTTATCCCTGGCTAATGGCAGACTCTGTTTATCTAATCGATGATCCTTATGATAATTAGAAGGGGCTATATAAACTGGAGGGTACAAGAAAGACAAATAACAACGGCCAACCCAGCCACGGGGAAGCCAGGTATAAGCATTCTCTCCATATATACATTTGGGGGAGTCAACAATGGAGGGCTACTGAAGGTGCATAACCGATAGGTGTAATTGCATCGACTTTCTCCTACCGATATGTACCCTGCTCCCTGAACACAAAATGCAGAAGAACTGTTTAAGATAGGCACTGGAATTGCTCTATCATCTGTAACATTTCTTTCCTTAACTTTTTGTAAATACTGGGTGAAATAAAATTCTTCAAACTCCAGGATTTAATTTCTTAACCAGGTAATGTTTTCATGTTCCGTGTAGAAATTCATACATGCATTCGGATCTAAGGACCCCTCCCCATCATTTCCTTTTGGGTCAAAACCTTGGTGAACCTCTATATATGCTAAAATCATCTCATAGTCTTTCTCTAAATATCATTGAGTATCTACAGTATAATGCATGTACATCATTGAGAGCAACTTAAACGAGGCTTCACAACTTCCTAAATAGGACAGGGGCAAAGAGATCAATAAATCATGCTTGTGCATAACCAAGGGTAAAAGGCCGCAAACCCAACAGTTCATAGTATTGGAAACACTGTGCGTTTGATGGAGCATTTCAACAAAAACATTTTTTGTATAAGTTTGACGGTGCCTTTCCTTATGTGGGGCTAAGGTATAAAATATATGTTCTGGGGGCGGGGCAGTAGTTCCGAAAACAGTATGCACTGGGTGGCGAAATTCTAAATATATAAACACACTCATTAAAATGACAAGCAGAATCGCTATTGTTACCACAAACTCAACTTTAACACGCTGGGTCCAACTTGAAAAGACATGCATATATGCAGGGTAATAATGTGGTGCAAGAGACGTTCCTCTTTGGGAACAAAACGGGCAAAAGGATACATGCTAGCTAAAAGTCCAAAACTATACTCGGGCAATGCAGTCCAACCTGCCAGAGAGTGCTTCTTTCCTGTGTCCGCCTAGAGCCTCACAGACAGGCTCCTATCGTTCATCACAAAGAAAAACCAAAGCAGATTCTCACATCGGAGTTATGTTTTCACACAACCCCTGAAGAAATCACAATCTGGGCCCCTTTAAACAAGAAGTTCAGTCTTTCTTTCTGAACAGAGCATACAAATGTTCCAGGCTCTCAATGTGTTCAGTCCAGTGTCTCGCTCAGTACCCCAGAAATATTTCTGATAAACCCTAGTACTCAAGTCTTTCTCTATCTCCTACAATCTTCACCTGGGGTACCCTCTCATTTTCTGGGCCGCAGATTGTATCGAACATGGCCAGGTGTTTCCTGATCAGAGAACAAAACAGAGGAGGATGCATCCGTAGCAACCAGTGTATCACAAGCCTTTCGTTCAACTGCAGGGACAACAGAATCCGGGACAATCCCTGGTGCAGATAACAAAACCCTTCTTAAGCCCGGTGCGACTTCCCCTGGCCCTTCTTCAGCTTCCAGGGCATCAGAGAAAGGGACAAAGCGAGGGGCTCGTTCGCTCTCCTGGGTCAAAATTCCTTCCTGCTTTCGCTGATCATAAGGAAGCGGGAGGGGCAGTTTCTTGACGTGGGAGACATGTATCCAATGTCTCTTGCCGTCCACCTTCACCGCCGTCCGCGTGGCCAGTAGAATCTGATGAGGCTTGGGCCACCAAGGGTCCAAGCTGGACTCCCGCTGATAGTTGCGGATCAAGACCCACTGTCCTGGCTCCAAACGATGTCCGGGACCCTCCGGTAGGGGCTGCAACACGGCTGAAAACTGTTGATGAATGGAACGAAGATCTTTAGTCAAAGCATACAGATAATCTGTCATCATAGGATATTCAATATCACGAAACGTTCTGGTTCTCGGGACACCCGAAACATTGGCAGGACGCCCAAAGACTACCTCATAGGGGGACAAGCCAGATCGGGAATGTGTGGTAACTCGTATTGACATCAATGCTAAGGGTAGGGCATCTGGCCACCTTAACCCAGAACTTTCTTGAATTTTTACCAGCTTTAATTTCAGTATTCCATTCTACTACTCAACCAACCCAGCAGACTGAGGGTGGCGAGCCGCATGGAATTTCTGCTTAATTTGCCACCCATTATAGACATGACTAATAAGATCTGCATTAAAGTGCCCCCGTTATTACTCCAGATCACCCGAGGCAATCCGTAGCGTGGGAAGTACTCCTTTATCAGAGCCTTTGCTGTTGCTAGAGCAGTGTTTTCTTTAGTTGGGTAGGCCTCCACCCATTTACTGAAGGCGCACACCAGGACCAGTGTAGGGGAGTAGGGTCTGCTATCCTATGGTCACCCCAATTTTTGCTTTTTGCTTCACTGGTTTTTGACTTAATGTGGCTGTGGGCCTGCTAATCAGACCCACAGCCTGCTGTTCTCTCTCTAATTTCACATACATGTACTATAGGTACATCACCAATTTGGTACTGGACACCTTGTCAGCCCCTGTACCATGCACGATAGGTGCTCAGGGCATAGGTGCATCCAAGGCCTACCAGGGGCTGCAGCATATCTTTTGCCACCCCTGGCTGGTACTTAAATCTGACACAACTGGCTGATAACTCAGCTGGGGCAAGGTGGTGTAATCACCCCTTGCTTAGGTATAGTATACCTATATCTAAACCTATATCTGGACACATATATACCTATAAGTCACTCCTATGGCAGGCCTTAACAATCCTGGAGGCAGAGTGCTTGGTTTTATGTGAGATGGTGCTCTGGCATGAGCTGAGCCTGTCTGCAGCTTTCGGAACCATTTCCTTATAGCTGTTCTAGTGATACTGCCATACCATATACTCTTAAGTGCATTATAATCCTCGCGGTCCTTGCTAACTTTGGTTTGGCTTTATCAAAACATGTCGTGTTTGGTGTCATACACTTTGGAATACTAGCCCCTCGCCAGTTCTGGCGACGGAGGTAGCATTCCACCCTTCTAGAGGGAGAAGACATGTTACTTTACTTAAAACGCGGTTAATCCTAACCAGAGCCTCAGCATCACAAAATGGATGCTGCTGCCACAGACACGAGTCTGACCTCCTGCTGCTGACCGAAACTTGGCAGGGGAGGCCTGGACAAAAGGTTTCCTGTCTACACCTCCCCAGACAGGAGATAGTGTATTGGGGCAGGGTGGGTTGAAAGAAACTAGAAACTGCCTGGGGCACACAAGGTGTCCCAAGCAAATGCCAGTCAAACTGGTTCTGGGGCACTCCAGCCCCAGTCCTGGCGGGAAACTGGGCAAAGGGAAAGGGGTGTAACCACCCCCTTCCTGGGTCCCACCCATAGGAGGGACCTAGCAGGTAATCCAGCCCCTTGATTTGGAATAAAGGTAGGAGCTGTGCAAATGCACATCAGATTATCCTGACTGAAACTTATGAAATGAAACTCTGGACCCTTCAACATCCTACTCGACGTAGAAGACTGAAGAATCTCCCTTGTGGTCAAGGAGTGACCACCCTGTGCAAACAGGTACCATCCAGCACCTCGACGTTTGCTTTGTTGCAGTTCCTGCCGGAACTCGAGCAACAGGGATCAACAAGACCCAGCGTTCCTGCCTTCCAACAGCCCGATCCACAGTCTAAGCAAAGCTGAGACCCGTGGAGGCAACCTGAAGTGTGGGAGCGGCCATCTTGGAAAAACTATGAAGCGCTGACCGTGCAGCTCCCGAGTCTCCCTCGAAGCTGTGCATTGGAGTCTGAGACGCTCCAGCCACGAGCAGCTTTTGCACTGAAGCTCACCCCTACACACTCACCGAGTGCTGCGTGGGGCCCTTTTGCATTTTCCTGCTCGACGCATTGGTCCGGTCGCTTGTCCGTTGGCTAGTGGCCCCTGTACCGACGAACCTAAGAATTTACACTGCTGGTCTGGTTGCTCCAGACTGGCCCTCGCTCCCCAGAAAAGGAGCACCCGCTCTGAACTTGCTGATCCGAGTAAGAAGCGATCTTCGAATCCTGCGTGGGTTGCCCTTGCCAAGGCTTGTTAACTCCGACTCGGAAGCCGACACCGCCCACAGCGAGAGCGTTCGTGGGACAACTCGTGATCCACTCCAGGACATCCTCAGTGCCCTAGAGTCCACGTGGCAGCAGAGACAAGCTTCACGACAAGCACCTGATTGCGCCAGACATCGCCTGGTTCCTTCCTGGTTCCTTCCTGGTCACTGGCTAGTGACCCAGACTCTGTCCCCTCTGCTTTCAGGTACTCTACATCTTCGATCCACCCTTGGATCGCACCGGACACTTCTCTTCTGGACGCCTGCAGCATCTTCATCTCCAGAACAAAGGTCCTAAGCTTAATAAATAAATCTGTAAATGGCAAACATAGACTTAAATAAGAACTATGGCTTTTTCTCCAATGTCCAGCCGGACAAGGAAATATTTATTTTTCAAAATTTGACAAGGATTCACGAATACGTGAGACACGACATGGATCAACAAACTGGGCACAATCCTGTACCAAGTCAGGGAGGAAAAACAATACAGGGAGAAGAAATGAGGGAAAGATAAGGGAGGTTAAACAGGAAAAAGAGCTGGAGCAAAAGGCGGCTTACAGTACAATGCAATCTTGTGTAAGCACAAACCAACAGTAACTGCAATAGATATGTACAATTGAGACATGCAGTACTGTTAAAACAGTCGACGTGACGTTTCGATCCCTAGCTCCAATTATAAACTGGGATCATCTTCAGGACTAGTGGTTATGCTATTGCCTGAAAGGTTAGAAGCCTGTGGGAATAAACCAGAGGAGGAAAGAGGGACAATTAAATGTCAAGCGATTTGTAATTACATTAAAGATTTAACATGTCATCCACTTTTGCGTGGGTTCGTGAAAATCAGTGACAAGGTGCTCAAGTGAACTTTGGGGCAGTGACGAATGTCAATCCGGTGTTGTGGCTAAGACGGTGAGTCCGTGCACGGGTGAACAGAGTGTTTAGTGATATATGAAATTGTGTGCTGCGAGCAGCCAGAGCACGTAGCTAGCAAGGTGGCGGTAAACAGGTTAAGGGCGTGGCGGTGCTCAAGGGGGGCAGAGCAGATTGGTCAATAAATTTATTGTATTGCCGGAGTAGTTTCCCAAGATGTTGTAACAACGTGGGGGCATGTTGGCAAGCCCGTGTAGGGTTTGTTAGAGGCGGCGGCAGACTCGTTAGAGTGCCCGTTACAGTGATGCCAATCTCCAACTGCCGAGAATCGTATAGACGGTGCCGGTAACGCCATAATTCTACGTAGAATACAATGTCAAGGTGAGAGGAGTACAGTCAGCCATGGTACTGACCTGATCACAATCAAGGAGGGAAGGGCAACAAGGCGTCTGGATGTGAAGCCTTGGAGGTGATGTGAGTCACCTGTGGGTCAGGAGAGCCTGGTTACAACATCAGTTAGAGGGCGAGAGGGTAACGTAACCCAAAGTGAAATCAAGGAAGTACCTTAACAAGTCCACGTAGAGCCAAGAGAGGCTTCTGTGAGTCAATGGGCGGGATGACAGCGGGTCTGGACGGTGTTCCTCGTCCTGGTATGGATAGCCTGTGGGGTCAAGGCAGGCCGTGAGGAACTACATACTGAGGTAAAGGCACTTAATTGAGAGGCATGCAGGGACGCAGATTTACCTGTGACTATTGTCTGGGGCCCAATTGCATTTATGAGCCTGGAAGAATGTGTGAAGGGGCGGCTGCAAAAATATGCAGTCCGTTTCTGACTGATCCTGTGAGGAGTAAATAATTGGAGGAATCAGTACGGGATCATGTATTAATAGAGTTGTAAGGGGAAAGCGGGGCCTTGGTAGAGGCCGAGCAGTCATACCTCAGTGGGATCGCGTGTCGGGCTTGGTCTCGTCAGTCGTGCTCGATGGCAGATGACTGGGAGGCTCAGCGTGAGTGATCTTGTAATGGCGTTCACCGTGTCGGTAATAGAAACAGCCAAAGGACTAGTATCGGCAAGACGCCAAAAGTATGGGCGCCATTTTGGAAAAGTGAATAAGAGTGAAAAAGGTGAAGAAGGGCGGTGGCCATCTTGGAGAGGGTGAGGGAGTGTGCTGGGTGAGACGTGAATACTTATTACGCATCTAGTAGGTCCATCAGCCATTTCGAACAATTAGGATTCTCAGTTGTAATTATTGATCACTATCTGTAACAATAAACAGGTGGATCAGTAAAACAAAAAGCAAGCCTACTATATGATTTCGACCCTGAAGGGTTTTGACATGAGAACATTCAGGATGGATAAAGCACAACTGCATGATGTGCCTTAAAGCAGAGTTGTCCAATCTTCTGATCTGTTTAGTCCGTCCTGTATGGAGTTGAACTGAATGATTGACTTGAGCTCCTCTTTGTTTAGCAATAGTCCCATGTTACCACCTCTGGGTGGTAATTTCAGTACCTTGAGAACTCTCCACTTTAGATCATCCTCAGTGTGTTTTGCAGCAGCGTAATGGTCAACCAACGGGGCGTTCAAGGTCCCGCATCGAATGCGGCTCCTGTGTTGTCCGATCCTGGTGCGAATCCTTTGTGTTGTTTGTCCTATGTACACTTTCAAGCAGGGGCACTGAATCAACCCACCGGGTAGGCCTATAGTCTCTGCCTGTGGGTCAATCTTTGAACCCCTCGGTTCATATGTCGATTTCTTCATTAAAGACTTCATTCCAAAAACCCAATGCTATGTCAGAGACTCAATGAATATGATCAATATGATTGAATACCACCCTTTCAATCCAGCCTCAGAGACTCTATGCACCATGGACGTAGAGTCTCTCTACACAAACATACCCCAGACATCAGCACTACTAGTGATTCAAAGAATTCTGGATTTACGACCTCGCCCCCATCCTGTTCCCACCACATTCACTCTTCAACTTCTCGAATTATGCTTGACAAGGAATTTGTTCATGTTCAAAAATGACTTCTTTGAACAAATCAAGGGGACATCCATGGGGGCTATTTTTGCCCCCAATCTGGCGGTGCTCTTTATGGACCAATTGGAGACCAATGTTATTCTTACACCTTCCAACCCATTTTTCACAAACATCGGTTTTTGGCGCAGGTATATAGACGACATTTTGATCATTTGGAAACAAGATGTCGATTGCCTGCGCCAATTCCTTCATTGGATGAACAACAACTGTTCGGGGTTGTCATTCACAATTACTACTGATAATGACTCTGTGGCATTTCTAGATCTAACAATTTTTCATTGTGACGGTCACCTGCTTACTAGGCTTTAACGCAAACCAACAGAGAAGAATACTCTTTTGGCCTACAGCAGCAACCACCCCCGGGCCTTACGGGACTCCCTGCCTTATTCTCAATTTCTGAGAATAAGGCGCAACTGCTCATGCAAAAACGACTACTTTCAGGAAGCAGCAGTTCTTGCATCTAAACTAAAAGAACGTGGGTACCCCAGAAAAATTGTAAAAAACGCCTCGAAACGAGCATGGTACTGCCCGAGAGAAGTCCTACTCACCCCCAAACCAAAAAAGGACCTGAAACGCATTGCATGCGTTACCACATTCTCACCCATTTCACACAAATTGAGAAAAACGATACTCAAGCAATGGCCTATTATTAACTCAGGCATCCTTGATATTGACAAACCTCTCTTTGCTTTCAAAAAAAGCAAGAACCTCAAAGACCATCTTGTAAGGGCAGCCTTACCTTGCGCACCAACTGCTTCCACTCTTGATGTTGTATGGGGTCTGTCCCCCATTGTTGGTCATTCAAAATGTGGTGGGTGTAACAACTGTAATCTGACAATTGAAGGTAAAAGCTTTACATTTAACAACATCACTGTCCACAGCCAATCCTTCTCTAATTGCAATACACAAAATGTGATATGTTTGATTCAGTGCCCCTGCTTGAAAGTGTACATAGGACAAACAACACAAAGGATTCGCACCAGGATCGGACAACACAGGAGCCGCATTCGATGCGGGACCTTGAACGCCCCGTTGGTTGACCATTACGCTGCTGCAAAACACACTGAGGATGATCTAAAGTGGAGAGTTCTCAAGGTACTGAAATTACCACCCAGAGGTGGTAACATGGGACTATTGCTAAACAAAGAGGAGCTCAAGTCAATCATTCAGTTCAACTCCATACAGGACGGACCAAACAGATCAGAAGATTGGACTACTCTGCTTTAAGGCACATCATGCAGTTGTGCTTTATCCATCCTGAATGTTCTCATGTCAAAACCCTTCAGGGTCGAAATCATATAGTAGGCTTGCTTTTTGTTTTACTGATCCACCTGTTTATTGTTACAGATAGTGATCAATAATTACAACTGAGAATCCTAATTGTTCGAAATGGCTGATGGACCTATTAGATGCGTAATAAGTATTCACGTCTCACCCAGCACACTCCCTCACCCTCTCCAAGATGGCCACCGCCCTTCTTCACCTTTTTCACTCTTATTCACTTTTCCAAAATGGCGCCCATACTTTTGGCGTCTTGCCGATACTAGTCCTTTGGCTGTTTCTATTACCGACACGGTGAACGCCATTACAAGATCACTCACGCTGAGCCTCCCAGTCATCTGCCATCGAGCACGACTGACGAGACCAAGCCCGACACGCGATCCCACTGAGGTATGACTGCTCGGCCTCTACCAAGGCCCCGCTTTCCCCTTACAACTCTATTAATACATGATCCCGTACTGATTCCTCCAATTATTTACTCCTCACAGGATCAGTCAGAAACGGACTGCATATTTTTGCAGCCGCCCCTTCACACATTCTTCCAGGCTCATAAATGCAATTGGGCCCCAGACAATAGTCACAGGTAAATCTGCGTCCCTGCATGCCTCTCAATTAAGTGCCTTTACCTCAGTATGTAGTTCCTCACGGCCTGCCTTGACCCCACAGGCTATCCATACCAGGACGAGGAACACCGTCCAGACCCGCTGTCATCCCGCCCATTAACTCACAGAAGCCTCTCTTGGCTGTACGTGGACTTGTTAAGGTACTTCCTTGATTTCACTTTGGGTTACGTTACCCTCTCGCCCTCTAACTGATGTTGTAACCAGGCTCTCCTGACCCACAGGTGACTCACATCACCTCCAAGGCTTCACATCCAGACGCCTTGTTGCCCTTCCCTCCTTGATTGCGATCAGGTCAGTACCATGGCTGACTGTACTCCTCTCACCTTGACATTGTATTCTACGTAGAATTATGGCGTTACCGGCACCGTCTATACGATTCTCGGCAGTTGGAGATTGGCATCACTGTAACGGGCACTCTAATGAGTCTGCCGCCGCCTCTAACAAACCCTACACGGGCTTGCCAACATGCCCCCACGTTGTTACAACATCTTGGGATACTACTCCGGCAATACAATAAATGTATTGACCAATCTGCTCTGCCCCCCTTGAGCACCGCCACGCCCTTAACCTGTTTACCGCCACCTTGCTAGCTACGTGCTCTGGCTGCTCGCAGCACACAATTTCATATATCACTAAACACTCTGTTCACCCGTGCACGGACTCACCGTCTTAGCCACAACACCGGATTGACATTCGTCACTGCCCCAAAGTTCACTTGAGCACCTTGTCACTGATTTTCACGAACCCACGCAAAAGTGGATGACATGTTAAATCTTTAATGTAATTACAAATCGCTTGACATTTAATTGTCCCTCTTTCCTCCTCTGGTTTATTCCCACAGGCTTCTAACCTTTCAGGCAATAGCATAACCACTAGTCCTGAAGATGATCCCAGTTTATAATTGGAGCTAGGGATCGAAACGTCACGTCGACTGTTTTAACAGTACTGCATGTCTCAATTGTACATATCTATTGCAGTTACTGTTGGTTTGTGCTTACACAAGATTGCATTGTACTGTAAGCCGCCTTTTGCTCCAGCTCTTTTTCCTGTTTAACCTCCCTTATCTTTCCCTCATTTCTTCTCCCTGTATTGTTTTTCCTCCCTGACTTGGTACAGGATTGTGCCCAGTTTGTTGATCCATGTCGTGTCTCACGTATTCGTGAATCCTTGTCAAATTTTGAAAAATAAATATTTCCTTGTCCGGCTGGACATTGGAGAAAAAGCCATAGTTCTTATTTAAGTCTATGTTTGCCATTTACAGATTTATTTATTAAGCTTAGGACCTTTGTTCTTGATAAAAGTACTAATCACCCGAGGTCCTCAGCTACCTAAACGGGTTCCCTTGTTTATTATACTGCATCTTCATCTCCAGGCACCCTAGATCTTCGTGACGAAACCCGACACATCTTTGCACCTGTGCACCCGCTTCCTGTGGGTGAGGTAACTCTTGAACGCCGGTGCTCCTGTAGTGGTTTACACCTCTAGTGTCTAAGTCTAAAGTTTTGTCCTTCTAGTCCAGTCGGAAGACTCTTAAAACTGTAACTCGATAACTTTTACGCACCATTGACTTTGCATTGGTGCATGCGTGTGCTTTTAGCGCTGCGCCCGAATCCCGCGGGCTACTCCCGTCCTAACTGCTGTTAGTCCAGTGTAGTCCCAGCGATTGCCAAGGCTCTAGGCCTTACCACTGATCGATTAGTGATACTTATACCATATTTTTGATATATGGTTTGAGTGGCCACCGGCCTCATCCATAAACGTGCAACTTTCATATGTTATATTGTGCTTTTGTTTAAACGCTTGTGCTTCATTACTCATATCGAGTATTGGGGATTATTCTGAGAATAAATACATATATTTTTATAATATATAACTTGTGTGGTGTCCTTTCATTTGATATTACAGGATTGCATATGGTAAAACAGCTGGCTTCACATGCCCACTTGAGTTAAGCCTTTAAGGCTGCTTAGTCCATGCTACCCCTAGGATAGCTGGTCTATAAGGTTGACTTACAACCACCACCATAAGGGATTGTTTGGACTGATACAAGGTGCCCACAGAACTGTGGACATCATACATCAGGCCAACTTCTCACATTGATGTGCAGCGGTGCGGATTTGAGCTTGCTGTTGTTTTACCATTGCAATCTTTTTTATCAAATTGAAAGATCACATTAAGTACCATAGGTACATATAAACAAAGCTTACATATTTAAGTTCTACTGAACTTAGTAGTTGTAGATCAAAGGGCTTAGCACACCCTGCCTACAACTCACTAGCAAGGTACAGTAGGAAAACACTTAGTGTAGGTAAGTGCATCACTTACACCTCACTAGAGTCTTGTCTGGCACAGGTGAAGCTCCATGCTCTCTACCTGTGGTGGTTGACCTGACCAAGGCACCCTCCAGCTATGATAAACTCAGCCACAAGGACTTGGGTGCCCTGTGCACTGCAAGGGGGCTGAGAAAGGGTCACAACCCTACCATTCCCATCCTGATAGCCATCCTAGAAAAGGATGATCTTGAGAAAGCTAGAGTAGTTCCCTCAGGGTCAGGAGAAGGAGTGAATCCCCAGATAATGAGAACACCACCCCAGAGATAGAAGATGAGGAGGTGGACCCTGAATCAGAAGGTGAAGAGTCAGATCATGATCAAAGGGATAACCAGGTACCCGTTGGAAGGCTTGGCCAAGTCAACTTGGACCTACATGGAAATGGCGAGGGCCAGCACCTCCCCAGAGTACATAACAGAATACTTCCTGGCAATAGAAGGGAGAGATCTCCTTCAAGGGATTCTCACCTTTCTAGTGCCTCAAGGGAATCTCAAAGGAGAATGACTTCCCCCAGAGAAAAGAGCATAGGGCCAGGATGAGGGCTGTCAAACTCCAGATAGAGAGGGAGGAGGTAGCCTTGGCCCAAGCTAAACTTGCTTTAGCAAGGGAACAAAAACTGTGTGGGGAGATACCCACTGGTGGCAGCAATATTCCTAGAGAGAAAGACAGGTCCTATGACAATAGAAACCTGACAACGATTGTGCCCCCCTACAAGGAAGGGGATGACATCCACAAATGGATTACTGCTCTTGAGAGAGCCTGCATGGTACAGCAGGTTCCTGAGGAACAGTGGGCAGCTATCTTATGGTACTCCTTTTCTGAGAAAGGGAGAGACAAGCTCCTCACAGTTAGACCTGAGGATGCTAAAAACTACTCTGTCCTGAAGAGTGCTCTTATTGATGGGTTTGGCTTAACCACTGAGCTATACAGGTTGTTGTTCAGAGATACCCAAAAAGCTCAGACTCAGGACTGGACTGATTTTGTTGATTGTGCCACTAAGGCTCTGGAGGGTTGGTTGCAGGGAAGTAAAGTCTCAGACTATACAGGATTGTACAATCTTATAATGAGAGAGCAGATCCTTAATAACTGTCCTAACCAGCTATTGCATCAGCACCTTGTAGACTCTGATCTGACCTCTCCCCAAGAATTGGGAAAGAAGGCAGACAAATGGGTCAGAACAAGGGTTAAGCAGAAACCCCAGAACCAAGGAGGTGATCAGAAGAAAGCAGACCAGAAGGGTGGAGATAAGAAAGATAAAGACCAGAAGTCTTCTTCAGGCCCCCAAAATAATTCTAATAAGGAGGGTGGTACCCAGGGTGGAAACAAGAAGAAGAAGAATGATGGCCCACCCCCTAGTACAGTCAGCAGTGGTGGTACACAACCCAAGGCAATAGTGGGGTTAACCCTGGGTACTCAGATGGAGTCTGGCTTAGTCAGAATCCCTACTCAGGCAGTTCTGCTATATGATGTGGACATATCTGTGTCCACACCTATGAGTCCCAATACTTTGGGCAAATATAGACAGACGCCTTTAATAAATGAGAAACTGGCTCAGGCCTACAGGGACACATGTGCCAGTGTCACTATGGTGACACCTAACTTTGTGGACCCTGGACCAATCATACTAGGTGAGAACTACCTAGTGACCAATGCTAGCAATGCCACTACTACATAGTGTGGCTGTTGTTAAATTCTCCTGGGGAGGGGTAACTGGCCTCAAGAAAGTTGTTGTGAGTGCAGACCTCCCAGTAGACTGTCTTTTGGGCAATTATCTAGAGGAATCATTATGGTCAGAAGTGGAGTACAGGACTCATGCAGAAATGCTAGGGATTTCAGCCCATGTCCTTGCTGTAACCAGGTCCCAGGCCAAGAAGTGCCTACCTGAACCTGTGGTGGATCTTGAAACAATAGACCATCCACAACCCAAGAGAAGGAGCAAGAGGGTAAAGGCAGTGCCTTCCCACTTGCCCCAGGTTGAGTATCAGACCTCACAGGAGGGTGATTCTGTGATCCAAGAGGAGACTGTCCTGGAAGAGCTTGAACCTGATCAGGTTGAGTTTCTGGGGACAGGGGGACCCTCAAGGGCAGGCATGGGGCAGGCTCAGTTGACTTGCCCTTCACTTGAACCCCTCAGACAGCAAGCTGCTGCTGAGGCTGCTGGGAATGCTCAAGTTACCCATAGAGTGTATTGGGATGATGGGCTCCTTTATTCAGAGGCTAGAGACCCCAAGCCTGGTGCTACCAGGAGGTTGGTTATAGCTCTGCAATTTAGGGGCTTCCTTCTCACCTTGGCCCATAATATTCCCCTTGCAGGACACTTAGGCCAGAACAAGACTTGGGACAGGCTTGTCCCTCCATTTCACTGGCCTCACATGTCAGAAGATACCAAGGAGTTTTGTCGCTCCTGTGTCACCTGCCAAGCCAGTGGCAAATCGGGTGGCACCACAAAGGCCCCCCTTATACCTCTACCTGTGGTGGGGGTGCCCTTTGAGAGAGTTGGGATTGACATTGTTGGACCAATGGATCCCCAAACAGCATCTGGGCACAGATTTATCCTGGTGGTAGTGGATCATGCCACCAGGTACCCAGAGGCAATTCCCCTGAGGACCACAACAGCTCCTGTTGTGGCAAGGGCCCTACTTGGAGTTTTCTCCAGAGTGGGCTTTCTAAAGGAGGTCCTTTCAGACAGAGGTACCAACTTTATGTCTGGATACTTAAAGGCAATGTGGAAAGAGTGTGGAGTAAACTATAAGTTTACCACACCCTACCATCCACAGTGCAATGGGCTTGTTGAAAGGTTCAACAAGACCCTAAAGGGAATGATAAAAGGGTTACCTGAAAAGCTTAGGCGAAGATGAGACATCCTTTTACCCTGCTTGCTCTTTGCTTACAGAGAGGTCCCACAGAAGGGGGTTGGCTACAGCCCTTTTGAACTTTTGTTTGGCCACCCTGTGAGGAGTCCATTGTGTCTTCTGAAGGAAGGATGGGAGTTACCTCTCAAAAAGCCTAAGCTTGATATTGTGGACTATGTACTTGGTCTCCTCTCCAGGATGGCTGAGTACATGGAGAGACCATCCAAAAACCTGGAGGCCAGCCAAGAATTACAGAAAGCTTGGCATGACCAAAAGGCTGTTCTGACTGAGTACCAGCCAGGGCAGAAGGTGTGGGTGTTGGAGCCAGTGGCCCCAGCAGCTCTCCAAGACAAATGGTCTGGACCCTACACCATACTTTTAAAAGAAGGGAGAGGTCACCTACTTGGTGGACCTTGGCACCCCTAGGAGCCCGCACAGGGTGCTCCATGTAAACAGATTGAAAGCATTTGTTGACAGGGAAGACATGGGTTTACTCATGGCTACAGATGGGGAACAGGAGGAAGAGAGTGACCCTCTCCCAGACCTGCTTTTCCAAAACCCTGATGATGGCTCAGTGGATGGAGTAGCCTTGGCAGGTAGCCTCACTGACCAGCAACAGATGGACTGCAGACAGGTGTTGCAGGCCCATAGACATATGTTCTCTCTCACACCCAGTCAAACTAATTGGTGCACCCATGAGGTGGACACTGGTGACAGTCTGCCTGTGAAGAATAACATCTACAGGCAACCTGACCATGTCAGGGATTGTATAAAGGCTGAGGTGCAGAAAATGCTTGAACTTGGAATGATTGAGAGAGCCCCTGGGCCAGCCCAGTAGTCCTTGTGCCAAAACCTCATACCAAAGATGGAAAGAGAGAAATTAGATTTTGTGTGGACTATAGCGGTCTCAATGCTGTCACTAGGACAGATGCTCATCCCATTCCAAGGGCAGATGAACTCATAGATAAGTTGGCTTCTGCCAAATTTCTGAGCACATTTGATTTGACAGCTGGCTATTGGCAAATCAGGTTAGCCGAAGAGTCTAAAGCCAAAACAGCATTCTCTACCCCCAGTGGACATTATTAGTTTGTGGTGATGCCCTTTGGTTTGAAGAATGCACCTGCCACCTTCCAAATGTTGGTGAATCAAGTCCTTGCTGGGTTGGATGACTTTTGTGCAGCATATCTAGATGATATTGCTGTCTTCAGCTCCACCTGGGAGGATCACCTGATCCACTTGTAGAAGGTTCTGGAGGCCCTGCAAAAGGCAGGCCTCACTATCAAGGCTAACTAGTGCCAAATAGGGCAGAGCAAGGTTGTGTACCTGGGCCACCTAGTAGGTGGGGGTCAGGTTCAACCATTGGAGAGCAACATCCAGGCCATACAGGACTGGGCTCCTCCAAATACCCAGACACAAGTCAGAGCCTTCTTGGGCCTGACTGGGTATTACAGGAAATTTGCAAAGAATTATGGATCCATTGTGACTCCATTAAATGATTTGACATCCAAGAAGATGCCCAAAAAGGTTCAGTGGACAGTTAGCTGTCAAAAGGCATTTGATGACCTGAAGAAGGCCATGTGCTCTGCACCTATCCTGAAGAGTCCTGACTACTCCAAAGAGTTCATTGTCCAAACAGATGCTTCTGAGTTGGGGGTGGGAGCTGTGCTTTCACAACTTAATGTAGATGGTCAAGACCATCCCATTGCTTTTATTAGCAGAAGGCAGACCCCTAGAGAGAAACGTTGGTCAGCCATTGAGAGGGAGGCCTTTGCTGTGGTTTGGGCCCTGAAGAAGTTGAGACCATACTTGTTTGGCACTCACTTCCTAATTCAGACAGACCATAAGCCCCTCTTGTGGCTTAATCAGATGAAGGGTAAAAATCCCAAACTGCTCAGGTGGTCCATTTTCCTACAGGGGATGGACTTTACAGTGGAGCACAGACCAGGGACTGACCATGGCAATGAAGATGGTCTCTCCAGGTATTTCCACTTAGAACATGAAGACTTATCTGGTCAAGGTTAAGTTTAATGTCCCTGCGTTTGGGGGGGGGGGGGTTATGTAGGAGAGTAGGGTCTGCTATCCTATGGTCACCCCAATCTTTGCTTTTTGCTTCACTGGTTTTCGACTTAATGTGGCTGTGGGCCTGCTAATCAGACCCACAGCCTGCTGTTCTCTCTCTAAATTCACATACATGTACTATAGGTACATCACCAATTTGGTACTGGACACCTTGTCAGCCCCTGTACCATGCACTATAGGTGCTCAGGGCATAGGTGCATCCAAGGCCTACCAGGGGCTGCAGCATATCTTTTGCCACCCCTGGCTGGTACTTAAATCAACACAACTGGCTGATCACTCAGCTGGGGCAAGGTGGTGTAATCACCCCTTGCTTAGATATAGTATACCTATATCTAAACCTATATCTGGACACATATATACCTATAAGTCACTCCTATGGCAGGCCTTAACAATCCTGGAGGCAGAGTGCTTGGTTTTATGTGAGATGGTGCTCTAGCATGAGCTGAGCCTGTTTGCAGCTTGCAGAACCATTTCCTTATAGCTGTTCTAGTGATACTGCTGATGAAGCGAGCTTCAGAAAATATTTTTTTTCTGACTTGTGGATTCAATTCCCTATAACATGAACTAATCAATTAATGAATTATTGCATGATTTGTTTGATTAATCCAACCTAGATTAAGTTTGCACCACACATGAACACGCGGGAACTAATAACATGTACTCTTGTTGCATTTGCAAGTCTGTTTTGTAACACATGATTAATATTGTTTTGTTTGTCATGTCTGTCCTATTGTCTTTGTCACTATTAATATGCGGCTGATCATTCAAGGCATGTGCTTCATTATATGTGCTTACATGTTTGTCCTATGTCGTGATTGTCTGTCTGTGAAACATTTAATCATCTTTTAATTCTTTCAGATTCATAAAGCTGAACTATATGAAGAATGGTAGATATTTTATGTGCTGCTTTATTTGTTTGCTTCTGCTAGTTGTCATTTATTAATGGGTTAATCACTAGCAGGGAAGGGTGGGTAACAGAAGGGTTTGTTTTACCTGAATTAATCACTCTTTTTGTGTTTGTTTAAATAATAGGCCTAAATGTGGTTTGAGGCCTAACCTTGGTTCTGGTTCTGAAGACAAGCTGATCGGCCTGTACGTGAGCAGAGTTGGAGCCAAGTGCAGTCATCTTGGAAACTTTCCATGGAACTTTGCTTTTACATAACCTTTGAAAAAGACTGTGGCTCTAACAAAAGAGACTTATTCATGAACTGCTCTGGATGTTCTTTTCTCAAGGCCGAGGAATGGCAGGGATGATTTTTTGCCGAGCTCTGGTGGAAGTCAGAGAAGCAACTTTTTAAATTGTTGCAAAGACACTCGGAAGCTGATGTCACTCTATGTCAATGAACAATAGTATGGTGACGCTTACACCCTGGACGAGGTGGTTTTGGTGGTCTGACAGACAGCAACCAATCAGAGTGCTGAACTTTCAGAAAGAATTACATTTTAGTTAGATTAGCAAGCAAATAGGGTATAAAAATTGGCCTCTTGAAGGGATCGGGGCTGACTGTTTCCTGAGGGCGAAGTGCTGTTCAATTTTCCATGGACTTGTAAGCATTCAACTGTTTATTCATTATTTTCCTTTTCAGGTCAGAAAGCTAACTTAGGGTTTAGGGCCATGTTTTCTTTAAATTCATTATTTCATACAATGTTGAACTGCCAGATTTTGAACCAATGATTAATGCAATAAAGCTTACTTATTAAAAAATAAATGTTAATATTAATAAAGAGCTAATTGAATTTATACAAATTTGAGAGTTTTAAAATAAACTTTTAAAATGACAAGCTGGTCTTGTTTATTGAAAAGAGTTTAATAACAACATATCAGATCCATTCACCTCATGTTTCAGCTGCTCTGTTGTTTCTTATGGGCCTGGTTTTGATTGGTAAGTGTGGTAGTAGATTGTGACGTCATTTATAAAGAATTTCTGTTGGAGCGCTGGAACAATTTTTGGTAGCATTCAGACGGTTATATGTTGTTTTTGACATGAATGTTACATATATGTTGGTATATTCATAGGATTAATGTCTAACATATGTTGATCTTGATTTTGTCAGGTTGTTATGTGTAGTATGTAATCTTTAGGGTTTTTTCCAGCAGTGTGAAAAATTCCTGGTTTGCCATGGCAAGAGTAGTGTAGCTAGAAGAGTTACACAGTGCATTTGTCTGTTTCAAAATTGTGGTATAGAATATATCACGTGTTGTGGACGTACAACACAAGTTTAGGGACCTTAGATTGACTGGTTGAATGTATAGTGAGGATTGTCTATGAAATTGTAGCATTAAGCAGAGGGACCTGGTGAGCCTGTTTTAAAACTTTTTGTGAAAAGAGTAGTAGGATTTATCCAAGCTTGAGAGAAGGGTGAGATAGCGTCATCTATTCTTATCAACGCCTGACGTTTTCTGTGGTTGGTTCAAGTCCTGCCAAGATTTCGTGTGTGTATGATCAGGATTTTCTTGTTTGAAAGTGTGTGAATGATTGAGATCTGTTAGAAGGGTAGGGTAAGAATTACTCTATTGGCAAATGAAACTATTCTGTGAGAATAGCGTCGTCTATTCCACATATCCTTGAATGTATGTATAAAACTATCTCTTTGTTAGAGAAGCAGACAAATGGTTTCCTTTTATGTAGTTATTAATTGCGTTTTTAAAAAAGTAATTGGAAAGTGTTTTAAACCCTTCTGGGTAAAGTAAAGACATTGAAAGGTGTTTTGCGCTATTTAAATACCTTCAAAAAGCATTGTGCGCTATTTTAAATCATTGAAAAGTGCCCCGATCGAAAATTGTGAGGGAGGGGCTGATTAAAGAGTGAGAGCGTGTGGGGAGAGCCTGCAGCCGCAGCTGCTGTATACGTCAGAGCCCGCCGCGCTCTGATTGGTTAATGTGCCTGGAGTGTTAGAACAAAGCAGCGCTCTCATTGGCTGAGGTGCGAGTAATATTTTAAAGTGGTTCCTGGCTTTTGTGGATGTTTCCCGATCGCGCTATTGAATTAAGTTGATTATATACATATCGCGCGTGGCGAGCGTTGTGTTGCTTGGAGCGCGAGGAGAGACTATAGCAGCAGCAGTGACAAAATAGCTACAGCCGTGTGGTAATTGGCCGAGATTACAAGGACGGCGCGCTGATTGGCTGGAGCGCGGTGCTGTGATTAGCTTGAGCACGTTGTTGGTATTCTGTATTCTGTGAGTGTCCCCAGGTATATAATGAGCAGTGGATTAGATTAGCTGCTTTGGTTTTCGTTAAAATTGCGCTGTCATATGCGAGTGCGGAGCATTTTGTGAAGGAGGGGGGGCTGCTAGGAGCGAGTAGGAGAGCTGCCAGCTGCAGCGGCTGTCTACGTCACAGCCGCCGCGCTAGGATTGGCTAAAACGCCGTCGTGTCATAACAGAGCCGTGCTCCGATTGGCTGGGGCATCCTGAGCATCACAGAAAAGTCATGCTGTGATTGGCTGGAGCCGCGAATGTCCCCGTTTTGTTCTCCTTCTTGGTTGAGTTGTTTGGAGAAAAGCGTGGCACAGCTGATATGGGCGAGAGACTGCGCGCTATATAAAAATACTTCCCAAAGCAAAGCGCGAGGGGAGAGAGACTGCAGCAGCAGTAGCATACATCTTAGCAACAGCTGCTGTGTTGTGATTGGCCGATGCGCCGCCGTGCTGTAATTGGCTGAAGCAGCGTAAACAGTGCTGTGATTGGCTGTAACTCGCCAACAGCGCTGTGATTGGCTGAGGCGGGTTGTCACTTCGAAAAATTTGCGAGTGTTTTGAGTTTTTGATTTACAGCTGTGTTATTGATGTCACAGCTAATAAATATTGTGGCGTTTGCATTTTACATTTTATATTTGTCAGTGCAGACCTTATCTGCAAGTGGGTGTGCAAGATTGGGCACAGATTTAAAGGAAGACACATTCTGAGAGCCTAGTGCACAGTCCTCTCATGGTTTCCCATCAGTGTGGGAACAGAGCATTGGTTTAGTGAAACGAGTGTTGTCAAATGCCCTGCCAGTGAAGCGCATGTAAATAAAAACGATCTTTCTCACACTCCATTGTTTTTTTTTTTTCAATAAGGCAAATGTTTTGAATAGCAGCATTCCAAGAGGGATAAAAGCTTACAATTATTTTACTGCTTTAGTGATAGTCTGCTAAGGTACACGCTCGTAGCGTGCTCTTCACAAAAGAAACCCTTAGGAGATAGTAAATTCTTTTAAGCTCAGTGTGTTTTCTAAGCAAATTTTTGGTTCTGTGCATCGCTGTTCCTTGTCTATAGCGCGAGAATGCAGGGTTGTGCAGCAAAATTAAATAAATAATTATTTCCAAACATTTTGTTAGTTACTGTATTAATTACTGTTGTAATTATAGTGTCCACTAAGCTGCATATAAATCATTAACAGCAGTGTAGCAGCAATCCTGTTCAAAGGTGGTCACGCACGCAGAAATATAATATTAAAAAGTATACGCAGTCCTTGTTCTGTTTTTAGGTGGTTCTGTCCCTTGTTTGATTTATTAGTTAGATTACTTACTGCCATTAGTGAATTTTGTGTGTTAGTTAGCTAGTGTCATAAGGTCAATAAGGTAAATACATTTTTTATTTGTGATTAATTTTAATAAAGGTAAGTAAATTTTTTTTAATTATGGATAAATATTATCAAAAGAAAGAGAAAAAGTTTTCCTGGTATAAGAAAATGAAAAAGGTTGTTGCTAAATGTGAGAGCAAATTAATGATTTCCAAATTAGCGAAAATAAATAATAAAAGTATCAGAGTAGAAAATAATAATCAATGTAAATTTGATGTTGTAATTATAGATCTGGACAATAATTTAAGTAGATTGCCAGAACAGATTAAAGTAACGCCGAGATTCCCAGTTCAAATTAATGAAGTCTCAAACCAGACCTATTCTCAACGTGACGCGACAGAGAAGCATGATGAGATGCCTAGTACTTCTGGAATTAAGATTCCTGTTGATGTAAATTCATCAATTGATTTAAAACAGTCCATGAATAATATGGAAGCAGTGACAGTCCCTGTGCTTGAAAAAGATGAAATTAATTCTTCAGTTTTAAAGGTCTCATTAAATTCTGAAATTCAAAATTTTACTGAAAAACGTTATTCTATTGTACTTAAAATTGAACTAGTAAAGATTACAACACAGCAAGAAAGAGTGATGACTTCAGTTCTAGCAAATGAGAAGTCTGACACTAATCTGATTGAATTGACACAGTCTGATGAGTCAAAATTATGGTCAAAGGAAAAGGAGATTGAAATAAATGAGCTGAATAAACAGCTACAAATACAACGACAGATGATGATTCAGCAGAATGAGATGGCTTCACTGCCATTGCAAAATTTTGTTAATGAGCAAAAAGGCAATATAGATACAGGATTAAATATAGAACAAGAAAACAGTCCACAAGGAATACATGTACTTCCAGTATCTTGGAATGAAAATGATGGTCTTTTAAGTGAAGACATTCAAGTAACAGATAAAATTGATCAACAGATTAAAATATTTACTTCTGCAGGTTTACCTATCAGAAATGCAAATTTAATTAAAGGATTGACTGATGACATTCAATTGGCAGAAAAGATTGCTGGCTTGAAATGTGCAGCATACAAAAAGAATGATGAACATGCTTTGAGTTCACTAATACTAACTTCTGTAGTTGAAACATGGCAGGGAGTCAAAGATTTACAAGATGAAGTAAATCATAAGGAGAAAAACACATGGTTGAGAACAGAATGTAGACAGGGAGATGAGGATGAGATTTGGACACACAGAGATGACAGAATAGTTTTACCAAATAGCATGATTGATGACATGGCTAGAATGTACCATAGTTTGGAACATATTGGAAAAGATTTAATGGTCAAGCTGTGTTGCCAGCAAGTGAACAAAGTTAAGAAAATAGTTGTGGGAATGGGAACAGAAGGACAGGAGAGTGATTCATTCACCAGATTACAAATGGATTTCATTGAGATGGCACTGCATAGCAAACTGTGCTACGTTTTTGTGATTTTCTGTTTGATTTCAAGATGGGTTGAAGCATTTCTTACGCTACATAATGATGCAATTACTTTTACAAAGTTACCAGATGGTAAAAGAATTGAACAAGAGCTCCAATGTACACATAGACTAGAAATTTCAGGTGTTACGGAGCAAGAGAATGATACTATAAACAGAGATGCAAAAATGTGCCTAGCTATAGGTATAAAATGGACAGATGTCACACCAGATAAAAAGACAGATTTAAGACCTTATGATAATATAATGGGCAAGGTCATGAGACAGGCCTTCATATCAGTGAAAAGAATGGTGACTATTAATGATATCATCAATTTGGAGTACTGCAGGAATTTATCAGATGTAGTAACTTCTGTGGCTAATGAAGATGGAACTGTAGTGCAAAGAAGAGAAAAAGAGCAAGCACATGATCTGTTACCAGGTGAAAAGGTCAGGAAAAAGATTTGTCTAAAAAGAAATTGTCTAGTGTCAAGGTGGCAGAAAGAGAAGCGAGTTAGTCTTGTCACAACAAATGCAATGAAGTGCAAAAGACTGAAGAGGTGGATTGACACTGGTCATACTTTTTGTGTACCTACACTTGAAAGCCCTGACGAGGATAGTGTCACCACTACTGATTCAGATTCTAAAGAAGATTCTGAAAGAAATCCAGATCTTGAAGATCGACAGGTTGGTCGCCATTTGGAGAGTTTGATTGGAAAACAAGCCTTGAATAAAGAAGACTTGAAAGTTGTGACTGAAGACTCAGAAAATGATGAAGATCTGCTAGAAAAAGAAGCAGAAGAAGAAAATGATCAGATTGTGATTCAAGACCAGGAGAGTATTGAAAAGCAGAAAAGTAGCTCTAAAAGCAGGAACAAGAATTCTGAAACTGGGAAGTTGAAGGTAAATGAAAAAAAAAAAAGAAGAAGATGAATTGCCAAGTACCAGTTACAAAGATGACGTTCCTAACGGAGTGAAGCTGCCGAGTAAAGAAGTACCCGAGTCTGAAGTTGAAATTTCTGACACTGAAACTGATGAAATTGATGAAGATTCTCAAATAAGAAAATTGAGAAAAAGAGCTTGGAGAACAGAAAATAATGTAATCAAGTCAAAGAAGAAATTACCAAGAAAGGGTAATAACTGGCCAGAAGAAATTGAAAGCCTAAATTTCAAATTGGTACACAGATCAAAGGAACAGATTGATGAAATATCAAGTCAAAGAGATCCCGAAAAGAAAAGTGAAGCAGGAAAGAAAATGGAAGTGAAACCTGTAGTGGAGGTAAATAGTAGCAGTCAGGAAAAGCTTGAAGAAAATAGTGACAATGATTGAAGTACTTACCTGTTAAAATTTTAAGTTTTCTGTTTTTGGCATAAGGCTGAAGAAAGTGTGTTAGGTGACACAAGGTCGAAGAAATTGTGTTAGATGGAAAATATAACCTGTGACATTAGGTCGAAGAAAAACTGTTAGAAGGTTTAAGGGTATATATATAAAAAAATTAAAAAAAATTGAAAAAGGGGGGTGTTAGAAATTTTTAGAAAATTTAGACATTTAAAAAAAAAAAAAAAAAATTCTTTTACAAGCTTAGTGAAAATACTTTCATGTTTTTATAAATAACAGTTCAAGATGTTCAATCTTTAAGGGATGTTGTAAGATGTCTCTGATATGTGTGTTCCTAATAATTCTGCTTTAGTTAGTTTTAGTTGTCATTACCTTTTTTGGAATTATCAAGGAGAAGTTTTATGACAAGCAAAGCCTCAGCTAGTCAAGACAAACATAGTGTAATACTGACACCTTTATTAGTTATAGTTTTTTTGCAACACTTTTGTTGAAGATCAGTTGCATGTTACACAAAAGGAAGAAATACTTGAGGAAAAGAAGAGAATTTATAAAATCAGGAAGGTACAAGAGAGAGAGATAGAACTGGAAGGGTTTTGTTAAACTGAATTTGAGAGTTGTAGGCAAACTGATGAGACAAGTCTTTAGAAATACTAACACAGGTGAAATTGAATCATGTTCATCTTAGATAAAATTTTTGCTAAAAATTTTGGGTGTTGTTTGGTGATTTTTAAATCACCAGATGAGGGAGTTGATGAAGCGAGCTTCAGAAAATATTTTTTTTCTGACTTGTGGATTCAATTCCCTATAACATGAACTAATCAATTAATGAATTATTGCATGATTTGTTTGATTAATCCAACCTAGATTAAGTTTGCACCACACATGAACACGCGGGAACTAATAACATGTACTCTTGTTGCATTTGCAAGTCTGTTTTGTAACACATGATTAATATTGTTTTGTTTGTCATGTCTGTCCTATTGTCTTTGTCACTATTAATATGCGGCTGATCATTCAAGGCATGTGCTTCATTATATGTGCTTACATGTTTGTCCTATGTCGTGATTGTCTGTCTGTGAAACATTTAATCATCTTTTAATTCTTTCAGATTCATAAAGCTGAACTATATGAAGAATGGTAGATATTTTATGTGCTGCTTTATTTGTTTGCTTCTGCTAGTTGTCATTTATTAATGGGTTAATCACTAGCAGGGAAGGGTGGGTAACAGAAGGGTTTGTTTTACCTGAATTAATCACTCTTTTTGTGTTTGTTTAAATAATAGGCCTAAATGTGGTTTGAGGCCTAGCCTTGGTTCTGGTTCTGAAGACAAGCTGATCGGCCTGTACGTGAGCAGAGTTGGAGCCAAGTGCAGTCATCTTGGAAACTTTCCATGGAACTTTGCTTTTACATAACCTTTGAAAAAGACTGTGGCTCTAACAAAAGAGACTTATTCATGAACTGCTCTGGATGTTCTTTTTTCAAGGCCGAGGAATGGCAGGGATGATTTTTTGCCGAGCTCTGGTGGAAGTCAGAGAAGCAACTTTTTAAATTGTTGCAAAGACACTCGGAAGCTGATGTCACTCTATGTCAATGAACAATAGTATGGTGACGCTTACACCCTGGACGAGGTGGTTTTGGTGGTCTGACAGACAGCAACCAATCAGAGTGCTGAACTTTCAGAAAGAATTACATTTTAGTTAGATTAGCAAGCAAATAGGGTATAAAAATTGGCCTCTTGAAGGGATCGGGGCTGACTGTTTCCTGAGGGCGAAGTGCTGTTCGATTTTCCATGGACTTGTAAGCATTCAACTGTTTATTCATTATTTTCCTTTTCAGGTCAGAAAGCTAACTTAGGGTTTAGGGCCATGTTTTCTTTAAATTCATTATTTCATACAATGTTGAACTGCCAAATTTTGAACCAATGATTAATGCAATAAAGCTTACTTATTAAAAAATAAATGTTAATATTAATAAAGAGCTAATTGAATTTATACAAATTTGAGAGTTTTAAAATAAACTTTTAAAATGACAAGCTGGTCTTGTTTATTGAAAAGAGTTTAATAACAACATATCAGATCCATTCACCTCATGTTTCAGCTGCTCTGTTGTTTCTTATGGGCCTGGTTTTGATTGGTAAGTGTGGTAGTAGATTGTGACGTCATTTATAAAGAATTTCTGTTGGAGCGCTGGAACACTGGCATACCATATACTCTTAAATGCATTATAATCCTCGCGGTTATTGCTAACTTTGGTTTGGCTTTATCAAAACATGTCGTGTTTGGTGTCATACACTTTGGAATACTACCCCCTCGCCAGTTCTGGTGACGGGGGCAGCATTTCACCCTTCTAGAGGGAGAAGACATGTTACTTTACTTAAAACGCGGTTAATCCTAACCAGAGTCTCAGCATCACAAAATGGATGCTGCTGCCACAGACACGAGTCTGACCTCCTGCTGCTGACCGAAACTTGGCAGGGGAGGCCTGGACAAAAGGTTTCCTGTCACAGGGAGGTGCTACACCTCCCCAGACAGGAGATAGTGTATTGGGGCAGGGTGGGTCGAAAGAAACTAGACACTGCCTGGGGCACACAAGGTGTCCCAAGCAAATGCCAGTCAAACCGGTTCTGGGGCACTCCATCCCCAGTCCTGGCACGAAACTGGACAAAAGCAAAGGGGTGTAACCACCCCCTTCCTGGGTCCCACCCATTGGAGGGACCTAGCAGGTAATCCAGCCCCTTGATTTGGAATAAAGGTAGGAGCTGTGCAAATGCACATCAGATTATCCTGACTGAAACTTATGAAATGAAACTCTGGACCCTTCGACATCCTACTCGACGTAGAAGACTGAAGAATCTCCCTTGTGGTCAAGGAGTGACCACCCTGTGCAAACAGGTACCATCCAGCACCTCGACGTTTGATTTGTTGCAGTTCCTGCCGGAACTCGAGCGACAGAGATCGACAAGACCCAGCATTCCTGCCTTCCAACAGCCCGATCCACAGTCTATGCAAAGCTGAGACCCGTGGAGGCGACCTGAAGCGTGGGAGCGGCCATCTTGGAAAAACTACAAAGCGCTGACCGTGCAGCTCCCGAGGCTCCCTCGAAGCTGTGCATTGGAGTCTGAGAAGCTCCAGCCCGAGCAGCTTTTGCATCGAAGCTCACCCCTACACACTCACTGAGTGCTGCGTGGGGCCCTTTTGCATTTTCCTGCTCGATGCGTTGGTCCGGTAGCTTGCCCGTTGGCTAGTGGCCCCTGTACCTACGAACCTAAGAATTTACACTGCTGGTCTGGTTGCTCCAGACTGGCCCTCGCTCCCCTGAAAAGGAGCACCCGCTCTGACCTTGCTTGTCCGAGTAAGAAGCGATCTTCGAATCCTCCGTGGGTTGCCCTTGCCAAGGCTTGTTAACTCCGATCCGGAAGCCGACAGCGGGAGCCTTTGTGGGACAGCTCGTGATCCACTCCAGGACATCCTCGGTGCCCCAGAGTCCACGTGGCAGCAGAGACAAGCTTCACGACAAGCACCTGATTGCGCCCGACATCGCCTGGTTCCTTCCTGGTTCCTTCCTGGTCACTGGCTAGTGACCCAGACTCTGTCCCCTCTGCTTTCAGGTACTCTACATCTTCGATCCACCCTTGGATCACACCGGACACTTCTCTTCTGGACGCCTGCAGCATCGTCATCTCCAGGCACCCTAGATCTTCGTGACGAAACCCGACACATCGTTGCCCCTGTGCACCCGCTTCCTGTGGGTGAGGTAACTCTTGAACGCCGGTGCTCCTGTAGTGGTTTACACCTCTAGTGTCTAAGTCTAAAGTTTTGTCCTTCTAGTCCAGTCGGAAGACTCTTAAAACTGTAACTCGATAACCTTTACGCACCATTGACTTTGCATTGGTGCATGCGTGTGCTTTTAGCGCTGCACCCGAATCCCGCGGACTACTCCCGTCCTAACTGCTGTTAGTCCAGTGTAGTCCCAGCGATTCCCAAGGCCCTAGGCCTTACCACTGATCGATTAGTGATACTTATACCACTTTTTTGATATATGGTTTGAGTGGCCACCGGCCTCATCCATAAACGTGCAACTTTCATATGTTATATTGTGCTTTTGTTTAAACGCTTGTGCTTCATTACTCATAAAGAGTATTGGGGATTATTCTGAGAATAAATACATATATTTTTATAACATATAACGTGTGTGGTGTCCTTTCATTTGATATTACAGGATTGCATATGGTAAAACAGCTGGCTTCACATGCCCTCTTGAGTTAAGCCTTTAAGGATGCTTAGTCCATGCTACCCCTAGGATAGCTGGTCTATAAGGTTGACTTACAACCACCACCATAAGGGATTGTTTGGACTGATACAAGGTGCCCACAGAACTGAGGAAAATGATATTTTGCCTGATCAAATATGTCCTCTACATATACCCTATGTTACATGTCATGTGCATGTCACCCATGCATATTTCCCGTAGTGGCCTGAATCACTAGGCCCCTGCAATCATGTCCTGCATTAGAAATGCCAGTCATCAAAGTCTCTCAAAGGTTAAGTTAGCATAAGGCCCATGTATTTGCATTTTGCATTGTGCTCTTTTAAATAAATATCGTACTGGTTGAGCCTGAAACCACTTTCTGAATTAATGTTTTCATGACTCCTGACACACTGAAGCTGCAGTTACGTCCCTCTGACCTCGCATACTTCTAGCTCAGCCGCAAGAAGCCCAGTAAGGGTTGCCAAGACAGTATATTTTGCTTAACAGTTATCTGCCTGCCCGGTGAGGAAAAGTAAACAGAACCCGTCCGAGGGAGATAGGCCTAGCCATTCTGTCTCCATTAAAGTAAATCACAGTGCTTGCACCCATAGAAAGCTCATGCAACGAATAAATATGCCCTCTCTGTCTTTTAGTGACGAACAACCTTTTCTTCAGATAATACATCCCCTGACTCTAGATATCAGTTGTACTAGATGTGCTGGTCGCCTTGACATAAAAGATCTCTCTGCTAGGTTGTAAGTCAGCCTCCACCCAGTTACACGTCAATTGTACGTCATGTTCAAAGTTGCACAATTAGGGCACAGTTCGAGCTGGTCATGCCAACTCCTCCTCCAAATACCCACCCACCTATGACACCTACCTATCACACGCCTATGACTCATCAAGTGTACACCCACATGTTCTTATCTCATTTCTGTCTTGCGCCTGCTCCTATGTACAAGGAGTAAAAAGTATATATATGATGTTTTGTTATTAAATGTTAGAAGACTCTTCCTGAACCTCTGTGGTGATGGAACATATTCTCCCTTTGACTCGAGTTATTGGAATAAAGCCCATTTTAACTCAGATACCACGGACTCTGCTTCTCACTTGATGCATGCTAATTGTTAATGACTAGAAATTATGCCAGGGTAATTTTTATTTACCACATAATTTGGCGCCCGAACAGGGACATATCCCTTTCCCCACTCGCCGGAGTTGTGGGTCTAGTCTTTGCCCCCTTCTACAGCCGTGACGGACTTCAAAGCGCACCAGCAGGACTTCCTGCCACTCCCTCAGGCCCACGGAGGAGGACGGACGGACCAGGCATCCATGTGAGGCGGTGAGGAAAGCGGATCGTCTCAACCAGAGGCCCAGCCCGTGAGAGAGCAAGGTCCGAGGTCTCCAGAGGTCCACCTGTTCCAAGGCGCAAGCGTAGTCAAGTCAAGTTTCCGAGGCCTTCTAGTTTCAAGTTTCAAGTTCTACTTTCCCGGTGAGTACCACTATGGGGATTGCATCTAGTTTCAAGACGGGCCCACGGTAAAAGGTGGGCCCGGTAAAGACGTGCCCACGGTAAAAGGTGGGCCCGGTAAAGACGTGCCCACGGTAAAAGGTGGGCCCGGTAAAGACGTGCCCACGGTAAAAGGTGGGCCCGGTAAAGACGTGCCCACGGTAAAAGGTGGGCCCGGTAAAGACGTGTCTCAATTTTTTGGGACCGGTATGGTTGTACTGTATTTTCAGTGCACAAAACTGTTTTTCAAGTACATGTTTTATTCCATGTATCAGGTTAGACTGTGTCTGTTTTAGTGTTATAATGTGTCTTGTATGAATGATTGTTGAATGTTTCAGTCTATTCTTGTGTATTGTGTTTCCATTGTATTGGTTTCTGTTTTCAAAATTACGTCAGATAGGGACCAGAAGAGGTTTACTAGAATATACAGTTAAAATCCGGCCTAGAGACACACCTGGTCATTTTATGTATAATAAGCATGGGCTAAAGGCCATTTGAAAAAGAAAATCAAGACCCTCTCAGAAAGATGCCATTGAGTTATGGCGCAAAGAGTGACATAGGAGAACAAAGAATGAATTCAATAAAGCAGAGAGAACTAAACAAGCCAAGAAATGCCGTTGTAACTGGTATTTATCCCGTTCTGTCAGAAAAACTAGCTAAAGTGACCACCTCAGAAAGACCCAGTAGGTAGAGAACGCCACCACCTGTACCCTTTAGAGTATGTAGAATTAAAGCCAACAACATCTGAAGAGTTCATTTCCTTGTATCTAGACAAGTCCCTTCTGGACTGCGAAAGTGCCTTGTGAGTAACTAGTTGGTTTATTTGTAAATAGCGACTTGTGATTAAGACTTGTGAGTAGTTTGTTGAATTTCTTAAGTATAGCTCCTTGTAAATATGCCTTGTGAATAGCGTGTCATTTTTGTGACTTGTTGAGTTTCTTGTAAATATGGCTTGTAAATAGCGCCATGTAGTTATGGCTTGTGCAGAGCATGTTATCATCAGGTCCCTAGCCATTACGTTAGGCAGGAGAGAACTGGATCTCTTTCAAGTGCTTAGAGAAAATGTTTTGAAGATGTGCGTATGTGTTCTGTGATAACGTGGAGAGATGAGTTCATGACTTTCCCATGTACTGCAGTCATTGGGGAATGATTGTGCTTCGGCTGCCAAAGAGGTAATATCTTTTATTAAGAAGGCAGTATTTGTTTTAACAAGGTGTTGAGGAATTTTGGCGTTTTTTTTTTTTTGGGTGTTTGCGGGGGGGGGGGGGGGGGCGTGTTTTTGAGCGGAAATTCGTACCCGTTCCAGTGGAGGGATTTGGTTGCTTTTTGGTGAGGATTTAGGGAATAGCTTGAACTACTACTGTGATGCAAAAAGTGGTGAAAAAAGAATGTTTTGTGCGGGGGTGCGATTTGCCATGTTATCCAATGGGCGTATTCAGTTTGCAGATTGAATGGTAAAATGTTGCATGGAGAGTAAAGGAGTGTTTTTGTGAAGGGTTTTGCTTTGGAATACTTGATTTAATGTGTTTGGCTCAGAGGTCGGTAAAGTTGTAAATAGACCAGTCGAATTGAGATAAAGGTTTGCACAAAGGGTGCTTAGATGTTTTCAGGGTTGACAAGAAAATATAAATCAGACCCTTCATAGAATGCGTTTTTCATTAGTGTAATAGAACAGTGTGTTTTTTAAATAGGGATGTTTCTACGAAATATGAATTATTATTTTTCCCAATGCAAGCTGCCCTTTAGAATAGCGTGTGAATGTTAGCCCACTCAATTAGGTAAGTGGCTCTTTGTAAATTAATGCATTACTAAGAGTCCCCTACATTAGTTTAATTTGCATTTAGTTTCAAGACTGACCTATGTACTTTGACAGACTGCTTCAATTGATATGTGCAGAGAACAGTCCCCACTAAAATTAGAAAACATGGCCTTTTGAAAAAGTATGAATCTGGCCCTTTTAATGGGTAGAATAGAAAAGCTGACACACTTGCTTATGAAAATATTGGTTATGCAATGCGGAATTAAGAAGTTCGACATGTTATTTTCAAAAAAGTAAAATATGGTGTGTTTCCATGCCATGATTGTTTTGTTCTGTTTATTTTTTCCCTTGCAGCTAGTAGCAGTACAGAATTATTTAAAATGTTAGCATGTCACTTAGTTAGAAAATAAAAATATGTCTTTATTAATTTACTTTTTACCACGTTTTAAAGTTTGCTTCAGTTAAAGTTAGAAAAGCTCTGGCCTGGGAAGAGATATGTTATGACGTACAAGGAATGTGTTTTTTTAACCTTGAGACAGTCCGTCCGAGACCGGGATGGCCTGGTTCCCAGAATATAAATGTTTATGTAAAGGGGGGGCTACTCCCTCTTGGGGCGAGCAGTGCCTGTCTTGCTGGCCATAACCCAATTCTTTCCGCGATCCCTTTGTTTATGTGAAGGGGGGGCCAAGGTGCTCCTCTGAAGCAGTCAACACTAAAAGCTTCATTGACTTCAGATAAAGTCAGGCTTGCAAATGGATAGTTATTCCCTCAGTAGTGTAAACAGAATAATTGGCAAGAGTCTTGCTCTTGCGATGAGTTCAGCATCTGGCAGTCATTCAATTTTAGATCTCAGTGTAGCCCGGCTTGGAATTGATTCAAAGCTCCGAGCGCGAACATAATTCTAGAGGGAGGGGCTGCTTCTCAAAGGAGTGAGTTTTTTTCAAGGCTTCTAGGCCTTCTGTTTCTAACACGAATAATGTGGATTAATTCAGATACATTTGGAGAACATATTGTAGGTAGTATGGTCATACTATTACCAGGATTTAGAGTGGAATTTTTTTATGTAAACTGCAGAGGTTTTGGATATAGGTTCCCCAATATAAAATAGTGCTTTTGAATTGAGAATATTTATTTATTTATTTATTTGTTTTTATGTAATTCATTTTTGCTAGATTGATGACAGTGAGCCCTAGCATTTACAGTCAGACACTGAAAAGACAGCTAGACAGTATTGACATGCCTACCAACACAGCGCTAATACAGCGGGGTCAGAACCGGACCGTGACATTGCATCTCTGACAGTCTTGCACTTTCTGTGTAAAGCAAGTGGTGTACAACACTTGCTTTCCAAGGAGGGTCACCAGGTAGACAGCTAACACAAGAATCATACAGCTCATTACTAACCTTTCACAGCCCAGGACACAAAAGGAAGTTCGTGCCTTTATTGGCCTCACTTCTTACTGTAGGCAATGGATTCCCCAGTATGCATATCTAGCCAAACCACTCATACAGTTAACTACACAGGAGGCAGCCATTTTGACTGTTCTCCCTTGGACACAAGAACACACCTTGGCATTTGAGGCCAGTTTTAAGCGACTCCATGTTACAGTAAACATTTTATGCTTATTAATGCTTTTTTATTTTTATTTATTTTTACATTTGACTGTAGCGAGACTGACAGGATATGAACTGACATTATTTCAACCACACATAGAGATCAGACGTTGTAACATTCTGAATCCTGCAACGCTTTTGCCCTCAAGTACAGTACATGCATCACCACATGACTATGTGGAAGTAATGAATAAACCAAGACAAGACATGACAGATATTGCACTTCTAGACCCAGACCTGACACTCTATGTAGATGGATCATGCATGAGAACAAGTACAGGAAACTTAGTAGCAGCCTATGCTGTGACCACAGAAAATAGACACACTGTCTGCTCAAGCAGCAGAGCTCATTGCTCTGACACAAGCCTGCATAAGAGCAAAGCACTTGAAAGTAAACATTTATACGGATTCACAATATGCCTTTGGCGTAGTCTTGACCTCCCATGGTGCCAAGATTCAGCACAGCCAGCTTATTCAGGCCCTGTTAGAAGCCATACATTTACCTACAGCCATTTCTATCCTAAAATATAAAGCTTACACCAAAGTTACAGACACCATTTCCCAGGGTAATGACCTGGCAGATCGAACAGCTCAGACAGCACAGACACCAACATACACGGCAAGGAGATCTAAAATTGACACGACAAGGACAGAGGTACCATTACTGACATAAAGCATGACAGTCAGGGATCCCACACAAGATGTACTCGACATACAGACACATGCCACAACAGATGAGATAAAGAAATGGACTTTACAAGGAGGGTCCAGACTAACCAAGGTTGGATGACTAAGGGAAAAAGCACATGGTTTCTTTCGGATTCTATGGTACAAGTAATCATATGCCCAACACATAGTCCCGCACACTTAGGAGAGAAGGCAATGCTAGACTGTTTACAGTATATTTGGTTTAACAAGCACCTATGTGCAACAGAAAGTGCGAACATGTATGATCTATTGCCAGTTCAATCCAGGTAAAGGCATTCCGGTGGAACTAGGCGGATTTCATCCTCCTGACCACCCTTTTGAGGTTCTCCAGATGGATTATATCCAAATGGACAGATGTAGAGGTTACAAATATGTCTTAGTAGTTGTATGTGCCCTGTCCAGATGGACAGAAGCATATCCAGTTCCAGATTATACTGCTGTTACAACAGCCAGACAATTAGTGCGCAGTACTTCCCCAGCTATGAATCACCTCATGTGATCTACCTCGTGTGATCTATTCAGATAACGATCAGCCATTCTCCTCTGAATTAATGAAACAAGTGTCCCTTCGCGGAAATTCCATTGTGTCAGACACCCAGAAGCAGTAGGCCTTGTAGAAATAAGACATAATCAGACCCTCAAGACAAAACATTGCTAAGATCTGTACAGAAATAGGCGTGGATTGGATGGTTGCCTTGCCGGTTGCCCTCTTTTACATGCGTATGGTAGCTCATTCCAGAACAGGCCTATCTCCTTATGAACTTATGAACTATATGTGGGGTACGCCTATGCCTAGAAAGAAAACTAACTGATGTTGACAGTAACATGCTGACAGATTACCTGGCTTCCTTGATTTCTGCACTACTCTCTTTTCATTCACAGGTTGCTGCCGCCTTCCCTGACAAACACCCAGGTCGAGGAACATGCCATAGCACCAGGAGAATTTGGACTCCTCAGGATCTTTGATCGTTCAAGTCCCCTTGAGCCACGTTGGAAGACGCCGAAGTTGGTGGAAGGACGTAAAGGCCGAAATCACCTTCAGCACTATTTGGAACTTTGAAAAAAAAAAACTAAAAAAGGAACACTGACCTTTGCTAGAAAATACCCCTCAGCAAGAGTATAGGTCTAGAACTAGCAAGTCAGACGTAGTTTAATTGTTTAAGCCCACCCGGTGGTGAATCGGTTAGACTCGATTCTGACATGCATAAGATCACATATGAGAATAGCAAGAAGAGAGATAAGAAGAAAAAATACTGCAAGAGATTACGCAGTAGATGTATAGTTACCTTAATCATCCTTTTTATTCTGTGCATTGTTATAATTGGTGTCAGTTTATTGCTACATGTTTTCTTTCCCATTTCCTCACATATGCACTCTTCCAGTAACAGCACCGCAGAGCACACATTTAGTGACCTGCCTCCCCATGAACTGTCATATCGACTTGCACTACGTAACAATACCTTTATTCGAATGTTACACCATTCTCATCAGACCAGCAATGCGACTAATTGCTGGGTATGTGGCCAACTGCCCCCTTATCAAGAGACGAAGGGAGTATTGCCCTTCTACCCTTTACCGTTCTCACACAATGGTTCGTGTGGAGCATGGTTTGCTCTAATGACCTCAATAGATAGAAGGTACATAGCTTATCCAGGTGGCTGGATATATGGAAACCTGAATAAAGTAATGAATGAAGCATGCTTTCCAGACAAAGACGGATTCCCCCAAAGAAAGGGATCCGATTTAGAGAATGAAGAGTACGAACAGGGAAATGCCTCTGTTAATTTTATAATGTTAAATGTTCAGCCCAAGCAAAATACAGGTCCACCGTTTATATCAGTCCTGCCAGCAAAAGGTGATTTATGTGTTGGTAAGAAAGGCTCAGTACATATGGGACACAGCAAGTGTAACACTGTAGTAGAGTTTGATGATAACGGACTTTCTTCTTTCAAAACATCACGCCATACCTATTTCATTTGTGGTCAGACAGCCTACGTACATCTGCCCTTAGACTGGGGTGGGACTTGTTATATAGCATTCTTATTGCCACCCGTTTTTCTAGCCCCATCAAATTATCATAGAGATTCACGACTAGAACATGTTAGACAAAAGAGAGAGACAGATTCTGCAGGGATTGATCAGACTGAAACAGCATGGGAGCAATATACAGATTTCAACAGAGGATTCTTTTTCTTCATAGGTCCCGTCCAAAACAGTAAACTGATACGCAGGTTAACAAGGACTCTTGAAACAGTTGTAAATATAACTGCATCTGCCCTGGCGAACTTAACCCAGGAACAGTCTGCTATTAGACTTGTCGTTCTTCAAAACCGCCTCGTTCTAGACGTCATCTTGGCGGATAGGGGCGGAGCCTGTAGAGTCATCCGATCTAGTTGTTGCGTTTTCATCCCACATAATGCACCATCTGTGTACGAAGCAATAACAAGACTCCACAAGATTGCTAATGCCATACATCAAGATCCAGGCACATGGACTTGGTCCAGTTGGTTCTGGGGTGTAATATCTGCATGGGGATGGAAAGTTATGTCCTTCCTAGGAATGGCCCTACTTATGGTATTTGGTTGCTGTCTCTGTCTGCAGTGTGGTCCGGCGATTTGCGGGCTGTGTGCTACTGCCTGTATTCCACATCCACGTAAACAAATGATAAAAGATGAAGAAATGATGCTGTATGATCAACTATACGGTCTCATGAATATAGATGTATCCTAAAGGGTTATGTAGGGAACAAGGAGGGAATGAGGAAAATGATATTTTGCCTGATCAAATATGTCCTCTACATATACCCTATGTTACATCAGACCCTCCAGCTTATCGCGATTTCGCGATTTGCAAAAAAATCGCGAAATCGGCCGACCCGTGCAAATGCCGCGATATTTACAAAAACGGCCGCGAAATCCGCCGTTTTTGTAGCCGGTCAGCAGCAACGTCTCCTTTTCATCTCGCATCTGAAGACCTCGGGCTACAGTTACCTGGTCCAACCCCGGTTTGGCACCGGATGCATGAAATGGGCGTTTAGGTTTACAGGAGGAGAGGCCCTCGGCCTGAAAACTCGAGAGCCCCGCTAATCCCCTCATTAAGGCTCCCGTAATCCACCGTGACAATGACCTGTTGATGGCCCTTCTCCGAGAGGGGCTACGGGGCTCTCTCGGCAGGAGGCGCGCCTCGCCCTGGCAGGAATCTGTCCTCGCAGATTAGAGACTGCTCCAGCCCCGTGACTGCTGGAAGATGGAGGAAGGAGCGTCTGAAGGGGGGGACAGAGAGAGAGGGGGGAGCTAGAGGAGTAACAGAGAGAATAGAAACTTGAAGGAACATCTGAAGGGGGGAACAGAGAGAGAGAAGAGAAAGAAAGAGAGGGAGGGAGGGAGGAAGAGAGACAGGGAGAGGGCGAGAGAGAGAGGGAGGAAGAGAGAGAGAGGGAGAGGGAGAACGGGGGGGGGAGGGAGGGCTGCAGGAGGACAGATAGGGAGTGTGGGGATGTATGACGTTACAACGCATACTTTTACAACGCATACCGTTACAACGCATTTTTTACAACGCACAAACTTTTACAACGCATACCATTACAACGCATGATTTTACAACGCAAGTACTTTTACAACGCATGCCATTACAACGTAAGTATTGGTAAGTATATAATATTTTTTTTTAAATTAATTGTAATTAATAAAATTTAATTTAATTTAATTTATTTTATTTAATTTTTTTTACTTTGTACCCCTGTACCCCAAAAACCCAAATTAACCCAGAAACCTAAAAATACCCCTGTACCCCAAAAACCCAAAACTGTCCCTGAACCCTAAAAATATCCCTGTACCCAAAAACTGAAAACTGACCCTGAACCCTAAAAATACCCCTTTACCCAAAAACTGAAAACTGACCCTGAACCCTAAAAATACCCCTTTACCCAAAAACTGAAAACTGACCCTGAACCCTAAAAATACCCCTGTACCCAAAAACTGAAAACTGACCCTGAACCCTAAAAATACCCCTTTACCCAAAAACTGAAAACTGACCCTGAACCCTAAAAATACCCCTTTACCCAAAAACTGAAAACTGACCCTGAACCCTAAAAATACCCCTTTATCCAAAAACTGAAAACTGACCCTAAACCCTAAAAATACCCCTTTACCCAAAAACTGAAAACTGACCCTAAACCCTAAAAATACCCCTTTACCCAAAAACTGAAAACTGACCCTGAACCCTAAAAATACCCCTTTACCCAAAAACTGAAAACTGACCCTGAACCCTAAAAATACCCCTTTACCCAAAAACTGAAAACTGACCCTGAACCCTAAAAATACCCCTGTACCCAAAAACTGAAAACTGACCCTGAACCCTAAAAATACCCCTTTACCCAAAAACTGAAAACTGACCCTGAACCCTAAAAATACCCCTTTACCCAAAAACTGAAAACTGACCCTGAACCCTAAAAATACCCCTTTACCCATAAACTGAAAACTGACCCTAAACCCTAAAAATACCCCTTTACCCAAAAACTGAAAACGTAAAAAAAAAAAACATATAAAATATTAAATATAATTATATACTTACCAATACTTACGTTGTAATGGTATGCGTTGTAAAAGTACTAGCGTTGTAAAAACATGCGTTGTAATGGTATGCGTTGTAAAAGTTTTTGCGTTGTAAAAAATGCGTTGTAATGGTAGTGCGTTGTAAAAAGTGCGTTGTAAAGGTTGTTTACCGGAGTGTGGAGAGGAGCTGGAGGAGTAACAGAGAGAATAGAAACTAGAGGAAAGAACATCTGAAGGGGGAACGGAGAGAGAGAGAAGAGAAAGAAAGACAGACAGGGAGGGAGAAAGAGACAGGGAGAGGGAGAGAGAGAGAGGGAGGAGGGGGGAAGAGAGAGAATAGAAACTAGAGGAAGGAACATCTGAATGGGGAACGGAGAGAGAGAGAAGAGAAAGAAAGACAGACAGGGAGGGAGAAAGAGACAGGGAGAGGGAGGGCGAGAAAGAGAGGGAGGAGGGGGGAAGAGAGAGAATAGAAACTAGAGGAAGGAACATCTGAATGGGGAACGGAGAGAGAGAGAAGAGAAAGAAAGAGAGACAGGGAGGGAGGAAGAGAGACAGGGAGAGGGAGAGAGAGAGGGAGGAGGGAGGAAGAGAGAGGGAGAGTGAGAGAGCGAAAGGGGGAGGGGGGTCTGCAGGAGGAAAGAAAGGGAGAGGAGCTGGAGGAATAACCGAGTGCACGTTAACACCACAATAATTTTTTCAGATCAAGTTAATCGATATTAGAAACCATTAAGATATTGTTTTCTCTGCAAACAGCTCTACAAATTTTTCTTCAGCTTTCATTTTCGAACGCTAAGCTGCCAGCTCTCTTCTGCCCTGTGAGTTGTCACTTTAGACCTACTTCACTCTACAGCAGCACTCGGTCACTTGCCACATCTTACACCTGAGAGATTGCGCAGCTTCATGCTGGTATTTCATAAGTCCACTAACCATTGCTTTTTCATGCACGTTACAGCTTTGATACCCAGGCTTTGAGTGGTCTACTCCTACACAGGAACCTAGACTTGTGACCACTGATAGTGTAAGATAGTGTCAGTTTTTTTTGTCGGTTACCCATGCCGTTTTCTCCAACGGCAGTGTAAAGTGTTATAGAAGTCGAATCTTTCTTTAACGTTATCAGTGTCTTTCCCAAGCTACGCCAGGGAGGAGCACTGTCCTTGCTTGCTACCAAAAATGGACCAGCGGCTCGAGACTATTTATGATCCCTTGTCTGCAGTTCCGGGTGGGGGGGGGGTGTCGGGGGTCGGGGGCTGCTTCCAGCCGCGAGTACGTTTGTTAGCCAGACCCTCCAGCTTATCGCGATTTGCAAAAAAATCGCGAAATCGGCCGATCCGTGCAAATGCCGTGCAAACGCCTGCAAGGAACACGGCACAACTCACAGCAAGAAGGGAGAGAATGCTTTTCGAGGGAAACAAAGTGTCTACATTGTAATTAAACCAAATATACATAGCTTCATGTAGTTAAATAACTAAAAAAGCTAAGATATCTGTGTTTGTTGTAGGAAAAATGGCCAAATAAAATGCCGCAAAATTGCCGCTAAATTTCCATATTTGTGCCGCTAAATTTCCATTTTTGTGCCGCTAAATTTGCGAATCCATGCCGCTATATCCTGGGGAGTCTGGTTACATGTCATGTGCATGTCACCCATGCATATTTCCCGTAGTGGCCTGAATCACTAGGCCCCTGCAATCATGTCCTGCATTAGAAATGCCAGTCATCAAAGTCTCTCAAAGGTTAAGTTAGCATAAGGCCCATGTATTTGCATTTTGCATTGTGCTCTTTTAAATAAATATCGTACTGGTTGAGCCTGAAACCACTTTCTGAATTAATGTTTTCATGACTCCTGACACACTGAAGCTGCAGTTACGTCCCTCTGACCTCGCATACTTCTAGCTCAGCCGCAAGAAGCCCAGTAAGGGTTGCCAAGACAGTATATTTTGCTTAACAGTTATCTGCCTGCCCGGTGAGGAAAAGTAAACAGAACCCGTCCGAGGGAGATAGGCCTAGCCATTCTGTCTCCATTAAAGTAAATCACAGTGCTTGCACCCATAGAAAGCTCATGCAACGAATAAATATGCCCTCTCTGTCTTTTAGTGACGAACAACCTTTTCTTCAGATAATACATCCCCTGACTCTAGATATCAGTTGTACTAGATGTGCTGGTCGCCTTGACATAAAAGATCTCTCTGCTAGGTTGTAAGTCAGCCTCCACCCAGTTACACGTCAATTGTACGTCATGTTCAAAGTTGCACAATTAGGGCACAGTTCGAGCTGGTCATGCCAACTCCTCCTCCAAATACCCACCCACCTATGACACCTACCTATCACACGCCTATGACTCATCAAGTGTACACCCACATGTTCTTATCTCATTTTCTGTCTTGCGCCTGCTCCTATGTACAAGGAGTAAAAAGTATATATATGATGTTTTGTTATTAAATGTTAGAAGACTCTTCCTGAACCTCTGTGGTGATGGAACATATTCTCCCTTTGACTCGAGTTATTGGAATAAAGCCCATTTTAACTCAGATACCACGGACTCTGCTTCTCACTTGATGCATGCTAATTGTTAATGACTAGAAATTATGCCAGGGTAATTTTTATTTACCACAGAACTGTGGACATCATACATCAGGCCAACTTCTCACAACCAGGACATACTTTGGATTATTCACACGCTCCAGTTGGATATAATTCATTTGGAGCACCTCAAAAGGCAAATATGGTGGTGCAGAATTCACACTGAGAACAGGTTCCATGCCCCCAGGATTATGTGGTAGACAAACCATGCAGTATTGAACCAAATTGTCAGGATCCTGGTCATGCGCCTACACTGCATTGCTAACCAACTCATACCACGCTCTGGGAAGGAGTGACATGGCCGGGAAACTACATCTCCCAGACTCCCCGGCAGCAGGGGAGGTGATATCTGTAATGCTGACACGCTTCCTGTTGCGTGTAATTCGTTTCGTTCTTGCTCCTTGCCGGCTGGCAGAGGAGCACCCTTGTTTTCATCGCCTCAGACTCCCGGCTTCAGAGATTGGAGAAACCGTTGCTTGTTCCTGTTTCGAGGTAGGAGCGGGAACTTGTGTACTTTGAGTTAGCTTTTACGGAACGCGTTGCCTTCAGCCGCGTTGCCGTACGGAAAGGAACTTTCTATTGTGAGTGTTTTTCTGAAGCGGAGCGCGGTAGTATTCAGCTACGCGTTACCGTTTCTATTCAGTTTCCAGAAGAGAGCTCATCTTCTGGATATTAGGTGATATTGATTTTGGGACAGACCCTATGCAGGAGGATTACTGGCGGAGCGCGGTAGTGGTCTCAACTACGCGCTACCGCGTGGTTTCATTATTTCATTATAAATTTGTGACTAACGTGGAGTACTGATTTTTGCCCGAGGTTCCAGGGCACCTTGGTTCTTCCTCTGGATTCCGTTGTTGTGTACCACACGTACATTTTTGTTCCTTCTCCTAAACAGAGCGGAGTGTTGTGGTTCTTGCTCCCTACACACTACCGTATCTGCTAGGGCTGGGCATCATTTTCAATTATCCTTTATTCACTTTCCTGGCATTACCTAAGGAAATATTGGCCTGTGTGATAGTTACATTATTTCCTTCATCAGAACCCATTATTGCAAGGCGCCCTCACATTATAGTCATGGTATGCGGAATGGTGGTTTATGATATTATTTAATGTGAAAGCCATATGCTTTTTCTATGTGATCCTTGAGTATTGTTTATGTTTCATCCAGACGCAACTCAGTCAAGGCTGGTGGTGAATGAGGAGAATTTCCACAGACGTATGTTTCCTTTAATTTGCAGGTACAAATGATCCTTAGTGAGACCATTCGAGAGTAGCCAATGTATATGGAATTATTCTAAGTGTATGTTTTTGTCGTTACAGGTTACTCCCTTTCCCTGCTGTCCTTTCTCTTTCCCTCCCTTTTTACCCTCGCCTAATGGCTCAAATACTCTGTGTATTACAGTTAGAGTGTTTGTGACGTTGGGAGGTGGACCATTATATACTACAACCGGATCCTGCGGAGCTGAATCTGACACAAATGAGTAGAAGTCCTTGGGATATTAGGATTATTCCATACAGGGTCTAAAAGTGCACAAATGCCCTTTGCCCCAATGTGTGCTGAGCCATGTGCCATGGTCACTACGACATTCACTAATGCATTGGGCAACAACCATCTCTGTTTCTCCGTTAGATCCACCCAGCAATCATTTTCATCTAATCTCCCCACTTCCTTTTCCCAGTGACCCAGTTCAGCAGATGTAGCTTCCTTCTGTATCTCTCGGACACTCTCCATAGTGTTATTAAACATTCCTGTCTCGGTAACCCACCTTCGGTAGTCAGGAGTACCCAAGACGGGTGCAGAGCAAAGCGCCGATTTTAGAGAGTCAAAAGCTTTCTGACACTCATCAGTCCAAGGTAGAGGTTCATGCACATATTTAGTGGTTAAGTAAAGGAGAGATTAGTCAGAAAAGATAAATGTGGAATCCATTGGTGACAGTAAGAGGTTATGCCGAGAAATGCACGAACATCATGCTGAGTACGAGGTACAGACATGTTAGAGATGATAGTCACACGCTCAGGGGTTAGTCTCCTCGCCTCTTTCGACAGTATATGACCAAGGTCGGTCACCTCCTGTCGACAACAATGACATTTGGAGAGGGATACCTTATTACCATTAGCCGCCAAATGAGACAATAATTTAACAGTGGCTTCCTTGCAACTTTCTTCAGTATCAGAAGCCACCAACAGATCGTCAACATACTGGAGGAGCACATTACCAGGGGGCAGGGTCAAATCATCCAATACTGCTTTCAAAGCCTGACTATAAATGCTAGGACTATCGGTGTACCCCTGGGGAGCGCGACAAAACCAGAAGCTGCGATCAGATAAGGAGAAGCCGAAAATATGACAGTTATCAGGGTGGATCGGCTTGCTAAAGAAAGCATTCTTTAAATCTATAACAGAGAAATACTTAGCAGTGGGAGGGATCATTGTGAGAATAGTAGTGATGTCTGAAACTACAGGGTACTGTGGCACCACTATCTTATTAATTTCTCGCAGGTCAATTACAAAACGGTAAGTATCAACATGGTCAGGACTGCTTCCAACAGGGGCCTTTTTCAAAATCTGCAATATATATTGCATACATTGGCAGCCATTTCTTCCACTACACCCCTATCGATCAAATCTTGGATAATAGAGAGTAGAGCTTTCTCACCAGCCGGTGAAATTTTGTACTGAGGTATACGTGGTAAACAAGCATTTTATTTCAGAGTAATAGAAACAGGCGGAATCTTAAGTAATCCTACATCTGTATCTCCGGTGGCCCATAGTGTCGCTGGGATAGCAGCGAGCTCAGGAGGGAGTGGTTCATTTTTAGCAAAACATTGGAACGTATGTTTACCAGGAGATTGTATGGTAAGATAAACACCGTCAGGAGAACAATGAACCTTTGCATGCAACTTCTTTAACAAATCCAACCCTAATAGATTTTCCCCACAATGCGAAGTCAACAAAAACGAAGAGTCCACTGTGACCGGTCCAATTGTAAACAGGATAGGTTCAGAAATGGGGCTCACCACCGGAATTCCAGAAAATCTCACCAAAACATTATTCTGCCCGAACAGAGCAGCCTCTGGGACCAGTAAACGAGAAATAGAACTATTCATCGCACCCGTATCAACTAAAACATTTTCAGATGTCCCATTCAACCGCCCTCGCGTATAAGGACCTTGCTGATCAACGGGTACTGACATCTCGCCCCCACTCTGTCCTTGGCTGTCCTATGTGCAAGCATACCCTTCGGTCCCATCGATCACACAGTCTTCATTGTAGTACTGCCTACCGCTCGGATTAACAAAGTAATCCTTTTCTGATTCGCCGTGCGTTGCTTCCTCTCTCCGCATATCACTTCGATCCACACCACCTCGATCCCTTCCTCTCCCTCTTACTGCCCCAATCTGAGCCAGCAATAATGGACACTGAGCTCGCCAATGCCCTTCCTGCTTACAGTAAGCGCATTGGTTTATTCCCAAAGCAACAGCTGGACCTCCGCCTCGTCCAGGTACCGCCCCCCTTGAGACAAACCCTCTACCGCCTCTCTCTCTGCCTCGTCCCCTAATGACTTACTGTAACAACACTTGTGTCTTAAGATCCTTTGCTTTCTTTTCCGTCTCATACTTACTCTAATTTTCCCTGTGTTCGTAATACTGAGCCATGCTCAATATAACCGAAGGTGTAGAAGTGGTCCAGGTATTCTCAGCGGCTTGCAGCCGAGTGGAGATCTCGGGTAACAGATTTGTCACAAAACGATTAACAAATAACCGTATACCACCTTCCACTGACAAGTCCTGTCCACTAAAATCAATGAACACACCCTCAAATCTGGTAAAGAAATCCAAAACACTCTCGTCCTTCTTCTGTTTACACGCTGTCAATTTGTCCCAATCTACCTTACGGGGCGGAATTAAGGAATGCATATAGGTAATAATCCAACCCGGCAAAGCCAATATTTCAGGCTTAGGTTTGTCACCAGGCTTTCGATCCTTGTCCCAGTCTTTGATCTGATCCCAAGTCCCTCCTAACTCTGCGGCATGATCCTGATCATGCACCTGAGACCACACATCAACAGGGACTAGTAAGCCGAAAAATAGCTCTATGTCAGCTAGGGTCATAACGGCCGAAGAGGCCGCCTCTGTAAGCTCTTTATAGTAGGCAGTAGGATTTTTACGGGGGTCGGGGAGTTGCGAATTTAGTGAAAGGACTTCACTCCTTTTCCAAGGGGTATAAACCCATTGCTCTTGGAAACGAGCCTCCTCGCCAGGTCTAGTAACCACATTCTGATCGTTCCTTAATTCTGGTATTGCAGGATGGAAGATAGGATGAACTTCCCGCATAGGGTGTTGGGAGTTCTAGTTTGGACACTTCGAGTACATTCGTCCTCGATAATTCACTAAAACCTCAACATTCCTGTATACCTCATCTATTCCTAATTCAAATTTGTGAGCCCTCTCCTGAATATCATACATCACTTGTGGAGACAGTCCTCCTGGGAAACACTCCTCCCATAAGGAAATAAGACGTATGGCCATGTGCTCCAGGGCATGCTGTTGCATAACGGGCTCATAGTCTCGAAGTATACTCTATATATCAGCTAAAGTATAAATAGGATTACGCATCCACTGGGATGACTGATACGCAATCATCTGCTTCTCGTCTAGTCCTACAGCTGATCGAGTATACAACCGTCATGCGCCAAGATCCCCCGGGGCACGAGAGGGAGTTGGGTCAGCCAAGGTGGGGGTCATGCTCGAAGACTGAGAAGCCCAGGCTGAAGTCGAGGGGAGACAAAACAACTGTGGATGTAGTGGGAGATGGCAACACATCGGGCCATAGTGTAGCTGATCCAAATGCTGAGGGAGACAAACAGAGGATGTTCCCAGAGGGGCGGGGGAAGAGGAAACAGCAGGCGCCGAAGCCGCTGGAGCTGAAGCTGGAGTTAAAGGGACCGCTGTATATATATGTTGGGGAGCATAAGAGGAGGTGGACGCACATCCAATAAATCATCTATCTCATCCTCTGGCTCAGTCCTAGTTACATTGCTTTATACACTTGCAATCTAAATTGTCTGTCTGTGCAATCAATTCCTTTCTCGGTTCGAGCTTTATCATAAGCTATGGCTTTCTGGGTAATCGTCTGACCTCCTTTCATCTTACATAACTTCTCCTCCCTGATGCGTCTACGCTTTGCTTCTTTTTGCCACATGTTTAAAGAATCGAAAATAGCCTGCCGACTTCGCTTGGAAAACAATCGATCCTGCAGGAAAAGTATCTATTTCTCATCAAAAGACCTGTTTAAGTTCCATTGTAGTTCCACATTATCTTTGGTATAATTATGCCATAGTGCATTAAACAGAATGTGTGAAATACCATGTTTAACATACATATCATAACTTGGGCTGCCCTCCGGCAGGGCAGGCTGACTTTCATCCAAATGCATGCCTTTTCCGCAACAACAACATCCAAAACATAATTTGCTAAAATACGGCATCCTTCTTACTGACAGTTAAATCTCATTCAGAAAAACAATCTTTCAAACATGGCCATGTTCATACATTCTCAACATTCCTTTCACTCTCAAAATCAAAAACGCGGACAGAACAGTACATACATAAATACACGAGAGCAGTCCGGCCGGGTGCGCACCCCAAGTGCCACACCAGGGCGTCCGATCAGCGTCTCTATTATTCACCAAACAAGTCCATGGACCATCTACCCGTGCAGCCACAATGCTGCCCCGTCAGTCCCCCGAAGTCCTCCGTGGTACACCGACCACCAAATCCAATACAGTTAACTGCTTCGTAGCGCCGTTCAACAGTGCGTTTCCAAAATACCAAAATCAATTCACTCACCTGGTGCACGCAGGTACAATTGCGTATTATCCACTGCCGACTCCTGAAGACCAACATGGTCAGCTCCCAGGTTACGCCCGTAGGACTCCGGCGAAGGGTCACTTGCAGCTGGGGCTCTCTGATCGCGAGAGCGGAGTAAATCAAGATTTTTCGGTCAGTCCACCCACTCGACCGGAGCTCCCCTTTCTTTGTCCTTTCTACCCAATTACGGGAGGACGACCCTAACGCGGAGTCCCACCAGAGTCGCCAACTGACGTACCATAAGAAATAACATAAGGCGCTATACCTACCAATAGCCCCTATACCATTACCAAATAACCCGTCAGTTGGCAGTGAAGAAATTTCAATCGTTTATTAAGCAAAATACTCTATAGAGGAGCCTCTCCAACCCTCACCCATCAGGTGCACGGAGAAGACTGCTGGCTTACATTCAAAACTGCACGTATATACTTTCAGTTCAACACATGAAGTCACCGTAAATGGAAAAACACCACTTGGCTCCTGGGCCTCAAGAAAGGACCATATATGGCACACATGATTGGCTTAAAGCTTTGCTTAGTTATTATTGGGGAGGTCAGGAGGGGTGACTCCATTTCGTCCCGGTGCCCGGGAGTGTAGCCACGGCGCCTCCAGGAATGCGCTTACCGCACCCAAAGCCAGATGCGACCTTGAGTCCCAGGACAGAGGGAGAATGGTTTTGCATTCAGCTGCTCTCAGTAACTCAAATGAACTGGGACATGACAACTACTGGAGAGTAACATGTGATCACAGCTCGGGTCTGGCACTGGCAGGGAAAAGATGGCGTCTGTACGTTTCTCGGCCTGCTTATTGGATATAGCACAAACAGACAGAATAAACCTTTTCCTGCTTAGCTAAGACAGATAGAGGGTTGGTGTTGGAAATGGGATTCCCCGTTGGCTGAGGGTCGCACCAAAGTCCAGTACGAACCCCACTCCCACGTCACGAGGGGAGGTGTACTCCCCCCAAAATGACGCCTGCTCACCCTGGTAGTACTGTAGCCAGGGCAGACAGGCTTACTCCATAGATAGCGTGCCAAGCATTTTGGACTAACTGCGGTAGTAGAAGAGACCCACTACAAATGGACGCGACACAGAGTTCTAGTAAAAATATCGGATTCTTTATATAACTTTCTCATAAGGTGCATAACGATACAATTCACACGGTTACTTCAGGACGAGGCTTTTAGTTGTCATGTTCAAGAATGTTTTAGGTGGGTTTAGTCCAGGTCAGGGTAGGGTGAGTCCTTGAGCCCCGCCACTTATACTCACAGTGTCTCAAGGAGGTCACAAGGGCGGTGCGTGTGAGGAGTTCCAGGCGTACTCCACGTTGCAAAACAACAATGGGAGAGGTAGGGAGAATCAAGGACACTCTCTCTGTTGCCCCAGGATACAAAAATAATTCGTCTGGAGGAGGCGAATACTACGTGACACAGCCACTTTTTTACGATCCAGAAACAGTCCGTGTTTCCTCATGAACTGTAAAGGCGATATGAGATTTTATCCTCTAACAGAGATTCAAACTAACCAATATGGTAATTATTTATCCCACCGGTTAATTTGCTGATTAATATGAAACTTACGATATAGTGATGTGTCATTTCCGAAATCTTAACGACCCGATCGGAACACTGATGCTAACCTGATCGGCTCTGAAATGCAAGCCTCGCTCTGGTTGACGGCCGTGCCTCTCCCTGGTGGGCGGGCGCGATCCAAACCTCGTTGTGGTTGGGCGCGCCCACCCGGAAAGGCGCGACGCGATACACTGGTGCTTTAAACACAGAGCTACCGGCCCCGCTCCCCATCGTCAGGGTCCGGTATCGAGGCATCTCCCAGGTTGGATAGTGGGTTGTGAGCGCTGAGGGCGTAAGTGGACCATCACAACAGGAACGCTGCTACTCTACAAATAACAAGCTAAGTGGTAATCCGTCTACACGGAGGTTTCATGCTAACCTTCCTTCTTTTACAGGATGTGCCAGGCACGCTCCTACCCCCCTCCCGAGACCCATGGTGCAAGTAGCGCCCTGTTTTAAAGTGAGATATCTTCCGAATTACCATCAAAAGGGGTCACAGACCTTTTGGTCCATTGATCCCTTCATAAGGAGTACACAGACTGTGTGTTTTTAACCTCATTTATCGTCGTATTTTTTAAAAAAAACACCTCTAGCACTGCACTTCCCAGAGTTAACGCTATCATCCCCACAGGGCTATTTGGATGGTGTTAAAATTTAGTGTCTACTTTGGGAAACACCTTGTAAGCCACTCATTATGGAGCACCATGATCAAACATGAAGGCAGATATTGATTTTATGTATGTTTGTCTATGTTTGTTTGTGTGTTTTTCACTTCACAGGTGCTGATTTACTCTACAATTTGGAGTTTTTTTTGGGATCGAGCTAATTGCTCTCCTTTTTTCAGCACTTTTTCACCTTTTTAAGATTTTCACTTTCACGTCCCCAGGTTAGGGTGGACGATTAGAGAGTCCATACCGCCGGGGTTTAGTCCTGATGAATTCCTTGGTAAATTGAAAACACCCATATGGCAGAAACATGTTGACTGATGTAATGTATTCATGAATTTAACCAATCCTAATACCTTGGCAGCTAAATTCATACACTTAATACTTTTTCTCTGTGCCTTAGGGATCACTAATTAAAATGTATTTTTCAGATACCTTTTCAGGCACTTTTAAGTTTAACTTTACCTCACAGCACGCCCTCTTCACAAAACCAGCTCCGCAGTCTTTCTGGCGTCGCAGCACACCAAAGAGGCACTCGGCCTCTTTGGTGGGGCCCGATGATGAAGCATGACACTGACTAGGTCGGTGTGTGAGGGCTTTCTTTCCCACCCAATGTGGGTGTGTGATTCTCATTTTGACTCCGTCTTGTGGTTTTAGAAACTGATCTGACCTCTCTGTTTTTGTTTATATGCACTTAACCGGGGACTGAGAGAGTGTCCTTGATTCTCCCTACCTCTCCCATTGTTGTTTTGTATCCTAGCAGCGCATAGCTGTGAGAGTTTTTTACCATAAGCAAAATAAACTCTCTATCTTTGCTTATTTTACTTCCATACTCCTGTATTCTCACTTCAATACTTCACCATGGCGAACATGGGTCTGACATATTCTGAATCAGAAATTGAGGAATTAATATCGGATCCTGCAATATTTGCAGATCCACAAATATGGCAAGCAATAGCTAACACTACTGAATGGGAAACCCTTACAGAGACAAAAAGAGAACACATACGTACCCTTCTTCATGGTACTATCCTTAAGCAATATTTGGTATCTAATGCGGCCCCAAAAGGTCTGCTAGTCACTAATGCCCCCCGCATCTTTCTAAATGACGCCACCTTCAGGAAAGACTGGGCCATGATCGCGTGGCATTGCACACGCGACTGGCTGGTCCTGATAATAAAAACAGCTCTCAGACTTTCTGAGGCACTAATGGTGGAAATTAGGGAAACTGAATCCCACTTCAAGGCGACAATCACCGGTTTTAAGAAACGACTGGATGAACTTAATAAAGAACTCAACGAGTATAAAGACAATCTTATGCAGTCAAAAGCAACTAAACTTCAAAAAGATCAGAAGAAATTTGACTTTGAGAAGGTGTACCCTTACTCTGCTGCAACCTTCACCCCACCAATACGAAATGCCAGTAAATCTGATCACTCAGATGATGACTCCTCCAATAGTAGTGGCTCGAGTAACAACTCGTTTAAACAAACGAAGGGAAGAGGTAATCGTGGCAATAGGAACAACAGGGGGAGGCAAGGCAACCAGGGACAACATCAACAATGGCACCAACCACAAATGATGATGCCCCCCCCCCCTATGCCTTCCAACCACCTCAATTCCCATTTATGGGCTGGAATCCGGGCTTTATGCCCCCTACAAATTTTCCCAACCAATACAGACAGCCTTTTTTAGAGAGTGGACGGAGGGGCCGGGGCAAGAGGAGAGGCAACAACAGAGTATCCTGGGAAGAGGACGACTCAGTAGCGAATCACACCCGCAGCAACCAACAGCCAGGAACGAGCGGGATGTAAGTCTAGTGAACAAATTTATCTACACGAGTGCTAACGTCCACTGAGACTTTGGTATTGGAGAAAGGTTTGGGCTTTGTACCGAAATCCAGACCTGACAAGTTTAAGCTACATTGCGAACTTGCTGGCTTTTTTCGGAAACTTAAATTAAAAGCCTTTTTTTGAAGGGAAAGACGACCCTAATGAAGCAATCAGGAAAGGTGACACAGGACTCAGACCGAGTTCTACTTTCACCCCTCCTCTACATACCGTACCTGCAGCCATCATAGCCTTTGAGCAGGCTGTATATAAAGATCAGAACGACTCCTCAATAACCATCAAGCCTGCGGACAAAGGAGGAGGCATTGTTATTCAAAATACGACTGACTATGAGAAAACCTGTACTGATTTGCTTGGGGATATTAGAAACTATATCCCACTCACAACAGACCCTACTGCAGAACTGATAAGTAAAATCACGACTTTGGTCCAACACGCAGAGGAACGGGGCTATTTATCTAAAAATGAAGCCGCATTTTTGGTGAATACAAACAGTGTTATACCATACTTCTATACACTGCCCAAAATGCACAAAAATCGCTTGCCACCTCCGGGGCGCCCCATCGTGTCAGGTATTGGGTCTCTCCTCGAGCCCTTGTCACAGTTTTGTGACTATTTCCTGAAACCCCTAGTGCAATCAACTCCCACCTACCTCAGAGACACTAAGAGCCTCTTACGAATACTATCGGAAGTGACGTTTGAAGAGAACTCGGTCATTCTCGTGACCTTTGATGTAGAAAGCCTCTACACGAGCATCCCACAAGACGACACCATCAGAGTCCTGGAAAAATCTCTGGATTCCATCGAATGGGATTACCAGACACCCAAGTCTTTTATCCTCGAATGCGCCACCATAGCCCTAAAAGAGAATTTCTTCTCTTTTAAGGACAAATTATTTCTCCAATGCTCAGGTACCTCTATGGGCAGTATTTTTGCCCCTAGTGTGGCCGGGCTTTATGTCGCTGATTTCGAGGCTAGACACATCCTACCACCCACTGCAGCTTTCTCATCGTCGATGCTCTTATGGAAGCGCTACATAGACGATATCCTGCTTCTCTGGACAGGGAATGACAGTGATCTGGATACTTTTCTGACATGGATCAACACCCTAGACCATAACCTGAGGTTCACAAACACCAAAAGCAGAACAGACATTGTCTTTCTCGACGTTGTTATCTCAGTGAATGGAACTGGAATTACAACCAAAACCCACCATAAGCCTACAGCAAAAAACAATCTCTTGGAGTTCAGTAGTTTTCATCCTCGTCCCTTAAGAGAGAATCTTCCTTATGGGCAATACCTTAGACTAAGGAGAAATTGTAGCACTCTCTCTGACTTCAGAGAACAGTCCGTAGACCTCACAGAGAAACTGAAAGATAGAGGCTATCCAGCACCAATCCTAAAGAAAGGATTTAAGAGGGCAAGGAATCAACCAAGAGAAGCGTTGTTGGAAGAAAAGACCAATGACTCTGACACAATACCCCTCACGTGTGTAACCACATACAATAGTCCCTCTAATATGATGAAACAAACAATCAATAGACACTGGAGCATTCTAACATCATGTAAAGAGAACTGGGAGAAACCCCTCTTCTCTTTCAAAAAACGTCGGAGCCTGAAAGATGCCTTGGTGCACACTCGCCCAAAAGATAAGTTACCCGTTGTGACACCTACAGTGACTGCGGCATGGGGCTTGCCAAGAGTCTTTGGGCACTACCCCTGCTCTGACTGCAGCGTCTGTCACCTTACAGAAGCAACCAAAACACTATCGCTAGAAGCAGGTAAGATATGGACGCAGAGAGAACATACGAATTGCAATACAACTAACGTTGTCTACCTGATCACCTGCCCTTGCCAACTCCGCTATGTCGGGATGACCACATGCAAGGTTAAACTGCGTATATGCGAACATCGTAGCAATGTAAGATGTAAAAAGGTTACAACAAAGCTGAGTGGACACTATCTTGAGAACAACCACACACCAAATGACATGAAGTCGACTGTAATTGAGATGGTGAGGGGAACCACGAACATAACCAAGAGACTCTTTGAAAAGGAGCAACGATGGGTGTATCGCTTGGGTACCAATAATAACGGTCTGAACGATGACATCCCATGGAACTCTGCTTTATCCTCATCATAATCTGTTGTGAATCACATGTTGGATTTAGCTGTCATATTTCCCCATTAATAGCTTTTTACACTAACCCATTGCCAACCACCACACAGGTTTCCTTGTGGTGCTCTCCCGAAATCAACAATCTGGAGATTCTTTTCTCTTCTTTCTTCTCTGTCTGTTGCCCCAGGATACAAAAATAATTCGTCTGGAGGAGGCGAATACTACGTGACACAGCCACTTTTTTACGATCCAGAAACACTCCGTGTTTCCTCATGAACTGTAAAGGCGATATGAGATTTTATCCTCTAACAGAGATTTAAACTAACCAATATGGTAATTATTTATCCCACCGGTTAATTTGCTGATTAATATGAAACTTACGATATAGTGATGTGTCATTTCCGAAATCTTAACGACCCGATCGGAACACTGATGCTAACCTGATCGGCTCTGAAATGCAAGCCTCGCTCTGGTTGACGGCCGCGCCTCTCCCTGGTGGGCGGGCGCGTTCCAAACCTCGTTGTGGTTGGGCGCGCCCACCCGGAAAGGCGCGACGCGATACACTGGTGCTTTAAACACAGAGCTACCGGCCCCGCTCCCCATCGTCGGGGTCCGGTATCGAGGCATCTCCCAGGTTGGATAGTGGGTTGTGAGCGCTGAGGGCGTAAGTGGACCATCACAACAGGAACGCTGCTACTCTACAAATAACGAGCTAAGTGGTAATCCGTCTACACGGAGGTTTCATGCTAACCTTCCTTCTTTTACAGGATGTGCCAGGCACGCTCCTACCCCCCTCCCGAGACCCATGGTGCAAGTAGCGCCCTGTTTTAAAGTGAGATATCTTCCGAATTACCATCAAAAGGGGTCACAGACCTTTTGGTCCATTGATCCCTTCATAAGGAGTACACAGACTGTGTGTTTTTAACCTCATTTATCGTCGTATTTTTTAATAAAAACACCTCTAACACTGCACTTCCCAGAGTTAAAGCTATCATCCCCACAGGGCTATTTGGATGGTGTTAAAATTTAGTGTCTACTTTGGGAAACACCTTGTATGCCACTCATTATGGAGCACCATGATCAAACATGAAGGCAGATATTGATTTTATGTATGTTTGTCTATGTTTGTTTGTGTGTTTTTCACTTCACAGGTGCTGATTTACTCTACAATTTGGAGTTTTTTTTGGGATCGAGCTATTTGCTCTCCTTTTTTCAGCACATTTTCACCTTTTTAAGATTTTCACTTTCACGTCCCCAGGTTAGGGTGGACGATTAGAGAGTCCATACCGCCGGGGTTTAGTCCTGATGAATGCCTTGGTAAATTGAAAACACCCATATGGCAGAAACATGTTGACTGATGTAATGTATTCATGAATTTAACCAATCCTAATACCTTGGCAGCTAAATTCATACACTTAATACTTTTTCTCTGTGCCTTAGGGATCACTAATTAAAATGTATTTTTCAGATACCTTTTCAGGCACTTTTAAGTTTAACTTTACCTCACAGCACGCCCTCTTCACAAAACCAGCTCCGCAGTCTTTCTGGCGTCGCAGCACACCAAAGAGGCACTCGGCCTCTTTGGTGGGGCCCGATGATGAAGCATGACACTGACTAGGTCGGTGTGTGAGGGCTTTCTTTCCCACCCAATGTGGGTGTGTGATTCTCATTTTGACTCCGTCTTGTGGTTTTAGAAACTGATCTGACCTCTCTGTTTTTGTTTATATGTACTCCACGTTGCTGCAGGGCAAAAGACTCTACGCCGTTGAAGGACACAAAGGCAAGGCGCACCAGCGGGTGCATGTGGAGAGTACGAGGCGTACTCTACGTCGTTGAAGGACACAAAGGCAAGGCGCACCAGCGGGTGCGTGTGAGGAGTACGAGGCATCCTCTAAGTCGTTGAAGGACACCAATGAAATGCGCACCAGTGGGTGCGGGCCAGGAGTACGGAGCGTACTCTACTGGCGGGTCTCGGGAGCCGCAACAGTGTCAGCAGGGCTCTGGGGGTCTTGCAGGGGCACACTCGCAGTGCCTTAGATGGAAGCCGCGACAGCGTCAGCAGGGCTCTGGGGGTCTTGCAGGGGCACACTCGCAGTGCCTTGTAGGGGAGCCGCGACGGCGTCAGCAGGGCTCTGGCGGTCTTGCAGGGGCACACTCGCAGTGCCTTGTAGGGGAGCCGCGACGGCGTCAGCAGGGCTCTGGCGGTCTTGCAGGGGCACACTCGCAGTGCCTTAGATGGGAGCCGCGACAGCGTCAGCAGGGCTCTGGGGGTCTTGCAGGGGCACACTCGCAGTGCCTTGTAGGGGAGCCGCGACGGCGTCAGCAGGGCTCTGGCGGTCTTGTAGGGGCACACTCGCAGTGCCGTAGATGGGAGCCGCGACAGCGTCAGCAGGGCTCTGGGGGTTTTGCAGGGGCACACTCGCAGTGCCTTAGATGGGAGCCGCGACAGCGTCAGCAGGGCTCTGGGGGTCTTTCAGGGGCACACTCGCAGTCCCTTAGATGGGAGCCACGACAGCGTCAGCAGGGCTCTGGGGGTCTTTCAGGGGCACACTCGCAGTGCCTTAGATGGGAGCCACAATAGCGTCAGCAGGGCTCTGGGGGTCTTTCAGGGGCACACTCGTAGGGCCTTTAAGTGGGAGCCATGACAGCATCAGCAGGGTTCTGGGGGTCTTGCAGGGGCACTCTCGTAGTGCCTTAGATGGGAGCCGCGACAGCGTCAGCAGGGCTCTGGCGGTCTTGCAGGGGCACACTCGTAGTGCCTTAGATGGGAGCCGCGACAGCGTCAGCAGGGCTCTGGCGGTCTTGCAGGGGCACACTCGCAGTGCATTCGGTGGGAGCCGCGACAGCGTCAGCTGGGCTCTGGGGGTCTTTCAGGGGCACACTCGCAGTGCCTTAGATGGGAGCCGCGACAGCGTCAGCAGGGTTCTGGGGGTCTTTCAGGGGCACACTCGCAGTGCCTTAGATGGGAGCCGCGACAGCGTCAGCAGGTCTCTGGGGGTCTTTCAGGGCACACTCGTAGGGCCTTTAAGTGGGAGTCGCGACAGCGTCAGCATGGCTCTGGGGATGCATCTTCTGTTGTTCCCCCAAAAGAGTCTGTTTCTCTCGTGCCAGGCTCACTCCTTTATCCCCCGAAAATGTCTTTCAAGTCTTTCATGTGGGCAGGGAGTTCCCCTCCCCGGATCCGTGGGGAGGGTGTCCCCTGTCATGGGACACTTCACCCTGTGAAGCAGGAAGGCAGGGTAATCAGCCGCCCAGCAGGAAGCGGATTCGGCATTGTGGAGGACAGGACACAGCCCTGAAACAACTCCTCCCCCTGATCTCAAATGCAGGCAGCTATCACCAGATGCTGGAGTTTCCCCAGGCCCTGTCATGAGCTCCAGACGGGGAATACACATTTCAGCAGCCGCCCCCCAGCTCAAGTGGACGAGGAGACTACCACTTCCCAAGAGTATTACTTTCCCACTCAGGCGGTAGGAATCCTCCATCCTCGAGAGTGCACTAATCAATTCTTAATGTAGGGACGCTAGTCTGATATTTCCCCCATGTTCCCTGGGCCAGATAAATAATAAGAGGTAATAATCAAAAGCTACTAAAAAAATGAAGATGGCTGTAAGTATTACGAGGTCATGCCACCCACAACAGGGCAGGACCTATCTGCTACTAACAACGCCCCCGGCCCAAGGGCCGACCATAGGGGTGCCTGATATATGTATATAAGGAACCCAAATAGGTTTGAGAAAAGGGTAATTGCGTCGCAAAGTTCAGGGGTTAGCCTTGAAGGGAGGGCCAGGTCCAACAGTTGGCAACATGCATATCATGGATAGAAGATATATAGATACATCATACTAACACAATATATGTGTCTGATACATTCATACAGGGGAAATCTAACTTTTATCCCTCACACCGCTCAGCAGCTGCACGCACCCACGAGCCGCCCCAGCTGTGTCTCCCCGCTCAGCAGCTGCACACACCCACAATGAGCCACCCAGCTGTGTCTGCCAGCTCGGCAGCTGCAGCCACCAACAATGAGCCACTCAGCTGTGTCTCCCGCTCTGCAGCTGCACGCATTCACAACGAGCTGCCCAGCTAAGTCTCCACACTCAGCAGCTGAGTGCACCCACAATGAGCCACCCAGCTGTGTCTGCCTGCTTGGCAGTTGCAAGCACCAATAATGAGCCACCCAGCTGTGTCTGCCCGCTAGGCAGCTGCACACACCCACAATGAGCCGCCCAGCTGTGTCTCCCGCTCGGCAGCTGCATGCACCCACAATGAGCCACCCAGCTGTGTCTTACTCTCGGCAGTTGCACACACCCACAATGACCCGCCAATCTGTGTCTTCGCGCTCGGCAGTTGCACGCACCCACAATGACCCGCCAATCTATGTCTTCGCGCTCGGCAGTTGCACGCACCCACAATGAGCCACCCAGCTGTGTCTCCCGCTCGGCAGCTGCACGCACCCACAATAAGCCACCCAGCTGTGTCTCCCGCTCGGCAGCACTACACACCCACAACTAGCCACCCAGATGTGTCTGCCCGCTCGGCAGCTGCACGTACCCACAACGAGCCACCCAGCTGTGTCTCCCCACTCGGCAGCTGCACGTGACAACCCACCGAAACGCGTAGACCTGGCGTACTCAGTCTCTAAAACCATCTAGACTACCTCAAACACAGTATATGTTTGGTTGAATTGTATGTTGTGTGAGAAACGTTTTTTAGTATGCATGAATAGTGAATGATTGTTACTGTATGTGTGGATGACAGGGTTTCCTTCTAAATATTGTTTGTATAAAAAAAAATTATTTTTGATACTTGAATTATGTACAGTATTTATTAAATGTTTATATGATGAAAATATTCAACAAAAAAGTTAAAAATGAAAGCATCTTATGTGTAAAAAAGTAAAATAATAAAAGAAATTAATGAAAAATAGGTTTTTCACGTTATCTGTGTGTCCTATGGGATTTTATGAAATTATAAGGTTGAACTATGTCGAATATGTAAATTCAATGGCCATAGGGGAATCACTCTTTAATTTGCTTACACTGTCCTCTCTTTTCCCTGGCCCAAAGTAAGTCTTAGAGGGGATCCCAATTCTTTGCTGTCGTACCCACAACGAGCCACCCAGCTGTGTCTCCCCACTCGGCAGCTGCACGCACCAACAATGAGCCACCCAGCTCTGTCTCCCGCTCAGCAGCTGCACATGCCCACAACGAGCCGCCCAGCTATGTCTCCCCGCTCGGCAGCTGCACGTGCCAACAACGAGCCGCCCAGCTACACCTCCCCGCTCGGCAGCTGCTTGCACCCACAATGAGCCACCCAGCTGTGTCTCCCCCCTCGGCAGCTGAACACACCCACAATGAGCCACCCAGCTGTGTCTCCCCACTCGGCAGCTGCACGCACCCACAATGAGCCACCCAGCTGTGTCTCCCCCCTCGGCAGCTGAACACACCCACAATGAGCAGCACAGCTGTGTCTCCACACTCGGCAGCTGCACGCACCCACAATGAGCCCCCCAGCTGTGTCTCCACCCTCGGCAGCTGCACGCACTCACAATGAGCAGCACAGCTGTGTCTACCCAGTCGGCAGCTGCACGCACTCACAATGAGCAGCACAGCTGTGTCTACCCACTTGGCAGCTGCACGCACTCACAATGAGCAGCACAGCTGTGTCTCCACACTCGGCAGCTGCACGCACCCACAATGAGCCCCCCAGCTGTGTCTACCCACTCGGCAGCTGCACGCACTCACAATGAGCAGCACAGCTGTGTCTACCCACTCGGCAGCTGCACGCACTCACAATGAGCAGCACAGCTGTGTCTCCACACTCGGCAGCTGCACACACCCACAATGAGCCCCCCAGCTGTGTCTCCACACTCGGCAGCTGCACGCACTCACAATGAGCAGCACAGCTGTGTCTCCACACTCTGCAGCTGCACGCACTCACAATGAGCAGCACAGCTGTGTCTCCACACTCGGCAGCTGCACGCACTCAGAATGAGCAGCACAGCTGTGTCTACCCACTCGGCAGCTGCATGCACTCACAATGAGCAGCACAGCTGTGTCTACCCACAAGGCAGCTGCACGCACTCACAATGAGCAGCACAGCTGTGTCTCCACACTCGGCAGCTGCACGCACTCACAATGAGCAGCACAGCTGTGTCTACCCACTCGGCAGCTGCACGCACTCACAATGAGCAGCACAGCTGTGTCTCCACACTCGGCAGCTGCACGCACCCACAATGAGCCCCCCAGCTGTGTCTACCCATTCGGCAGCTGCACGCACTCACAATGAGCAGCACAGCTGTGTCTACCCACTCGGCAGCTGCACGCACTCACAATGAGCAGCACAGCTGTGTCTCCACACTCGGCAGCTGCACGCACCCACAATGAGCCCCCCAGCTGTGTCTACCCACTCGGCAGCTGCACGCACCCACTATGAGCAGCACAGCTGTGTCTCCACACTCGGCAGCTGCACGCACTCACAATGAGCAGCACAGCTGTGTCTCCACACTCGGCAGCTGCACGCACTCACAATGAGCAGCACAGCTGTGTCTCCACACTCGGCAGCTGCACGCACTCACAATGAGCAGCACAGCTGTGTCTACCCACTCGGCAGCTGCACGCACTCACAATGAGCAGCACATCTGTGTCTCCACACTCGGCAGCTGCACGCACCCACAATGAGCCCCCCAGCTGTGTCTACCCACTCGGCAGCTGCACGCACTCACAATGAGCAGCACAGCTGTGTCTACCCACTCGGCAGCTGCACACACTCACAATGAGCAGCACAGCTGTGTCTCCACACTCGGCAGCTGCACGCACCGACAATGAGCCCCCCAGCTGTGTCTACCCACTCGGCAGCTGCACGCACCCACTATGAGCCGCCCAGCTGTGTCTACCCACTCTGCAGCTGCACGCATCCATTGCGAGCTGCTTGAAATACCAGTATTTGTAAAGCGCACAGCTACCTCCGAAGTGGTGTCCCAGCGCAGGGGCCCTTGGGAAGATTAAGCGAGCTATTGCCCAGAGTCCCATGGTGCTGGGCTGACCTGCCGCCAGTGCCAGGTATCGAACCGTGAACCCCAGATTCCAGCGTCAGTCGCCCTGGCCGCTGTGCCACACCTCTTTCCTGCTCAACCTGCTTTCGCTGGTTAAGAGGTTCTCACTCGTTGCACGTGATTTTAATCATCGCCGCAGGCCAGTTCTAGCTGAGCCAGCCTTAGGGGATAAAAGGATCTCTGGCACATTTCCACTTGTACCATTAGCCGGGTATGAGGAGCCTGCAGTAGCTAACCAGAATTGTAAGGACCCTTGACAGAGTGTCTAAACTTGGGACATTCAGTCCCACTGGGTTATTTATTTCTTTACCAGTAGCATTAATTCTATGACCACTTTTGTCACTTTCATTTACTTATAAATGAGAGAAGGGATTCTGCACTCGTAATTACATTAATTTAGAACGTTTGAACGATAAGTGTGCTGTACCAGATTAGTGCCTGCCCACTGGTACCCAAACTATGTATATGGCCCAGTGTTGTGAATCACTGGGACTCTGGTACGCACTACGTGAATTGAATTATTCCTTTAAACCATTATGTGCATTTTATCTGATACAATTTATTATATTTCCCAACAATATTCATCAATGTCATCAATTATATGATACAGAGTTTTCCACAATGTCATGAAATTATACATAACGTAATTCAAACACAGGTTTACCAACGAAAAATAAAAAGGACAACCCAATGCATTTCGGGGCGACAATGCCCCTTCGTCAGGGGTCTGTAAAAAAAGGGGGGGATACAAACAAGGAGAGTATTAATCATACAAGCTAAACGCTATTAGATCTTTTATATCAACAAAACTACACTTTATCAAAGCTTACCTAAATCCTAAGAGGTAGTATGTATCCTGTGTCTACTTAATGTGAATGTTTCATGCAGATATCTGTGAAAAAACCAAAACTAGGGTGTATAGACATGTCCAATTCTATTAACAATGCTAATCTATTGCACTTTCAATTATTTAGACACCATCACGACAATGAATTTTTTACCTGTGAGAGCGTTGCTGGTAACAGGTCTATGGTGTAAAGAAAAATAATGAAACCCGAATGACCACATTGTCGAAATGGAGTACATATGCGTTGTTTTAAAAAAATGAATAATTAAAATGGTGAAGCTCACCTGCGTGTAGTGCGAGACTTGCTATCACGTAGAAAAAACCTGTGTTGAACAAGCGGCTGGCGTCAGTGCACATGTGCATTTATGAGTTTACGTTTATAAGATAATACACAACAAAGATGTATTTACCTGCGAGTCTAAACGTGCAGGTTTCGATCTCGCTGCCTTTTTCCCGTGAGTGCTGTGAAAAATGATAATAATTCTATCATAATTCTGCATAATAAGCCGAATTCAAAAAGATGAAGCTATGCTTTGTTTCTAGTCAAAGCTTACCGTCCGCTAGAAATGAAATTCTTTTAAAGACCGTTCCTCCGCCGTCTCGTTTGTTAAATGTAACCTCTGACAAACGCGATAGTCCTATCTTCCTTTCCAACCTTCATATTGGTTGGAGAGTAAACATAGCTAACAGACTGCTGAAATCGCATCGTTTGCTTTTGTGAAAAAACGCCTCTACATGAAATTCGCACTCTTACAACGAGTGAGATCAAGAATCACGAGATGTCAAAAAACGGGCAATATAAAAAACGTGACGAAAACAAATTCAAGTGTTTTCAAAAAAAATATCCATGGTGTGCGTTTCTAGAATACCGCGTGAGATGTTATCTGTGCTCGCGCTCAATAAAGCATTTGCAAAGAAAAAATGGGAGACTTAGAATAATGTTTAAAACTACAGTGCATATGCGTGTTATTAGTTCTTCCGGTTAATTAAACTAATGTCTAAGCTTACAGTGCATGTAAGTATTACACCCAGTCCTTAAATCTTATCATGAATCAGTGCATCAATTTAAACACATGTAATAGTCCATACGAAAATATAAATAAGGCATGTGCATACTGCTGCTACATCATCTTGCGTTGCAAGTATTTACTGCCACATTTTTCCTGCCTATTTACAATCTATTTGTACATGAAACCTCATTATCGTTGATATTAGTCTACTTGAAACCCAGTGCCTAACTGGACAATCCCATGATCATTTTATATGGCCACTAATGTGTAACTAAATCTAATGCAATGGAAGGATTTTTGTGCGTCAATCTACGTATACAGATGTGTCTTGGGTCAAATTTAAAGAAAGCACGACATCTCCATTTTATCATTCAATCCTGACGGAACCATTGTTTGTAATTTCCGAATCCAGAAAGCTTCTCGTTGCAGAAGTATCTTTACATTGTCCATGCCCAATCTCTGTGGAACTAACTCAATGATCTGAAAGCGCAGCTGAGCAATATTGTGATTTTTTTCAATCCAATGCTGTGTGAGGGGCGACGTTAAACTTTTATTGCGTATTCGGCTTTTGTGCTCACTGAGTCTCAACTTCATCTTTCTGTCAGTTTTACCGATGTAAAGTAGCCCGCATGGGCATTTAATCGAGTAAACAACATGTTCCGAATCACAATTTGTGGAGTGCCTTAGCAAGATCTTTTCTCCTGTTCGAGGATGCAATAAAATGTTGCCTGTGATCACATTATTGCAGTTTTTACAATTAAAACACCTTGATGTTCCTTTATATGTCAATTCTTGCTGCAATGTAGTTGGTTTATTGAGAAGTTCCCTTAAGTTTTGTGCTCTTTTATATGCAAACAATGGACGTCTTTCAAATAGTGTGCCAAAATCTTTCTCAGCTAGTAGAATCTCCCATCTTTTTGCAATAGTCCTTTTTATGTCTCTGGATGCAGTCGAATACTTTGAGACAAAAACCATTCTGGTATTAGCAGTTTTAGTTTTCCTTTTCAGTAATTCTGTCCTTGGCGTTGTTTTGATTTTTTCGAGATGCGCCTCAAGCAATTTTTTTGGGTAACCTCTATCGAGGTATTTCTGTTTTTGTTCTTGTAAACTTTTATCACATTGCTCTGAATCAGATGAAATGCGCTTGATCCGCATAAATTGAGAAACTGGCAGATTATTTATCAAACTGGCTGGGTGAAAGCTAGAATACAATAAAGCCGTATTCTTGTCTGTTTCCTTTTTGTATAAACTTGTCTGTATGGAATTGTCTTTAATTTCAACAAGAACATCTAGAAATGATAATGCTGTGTGGCTTACATTGTAAGTAAATTGGATTCTCGGATCCACTAGATTCAGACTGCTGATATTATTGAGGAGTTCAGATACTGGACGTCTCCAAACTAAAAAGATGTCATCTATGTAACGTCGAAAGTAAATTAAACCTTGTTGCCATGTTGGATCCTCAAGAATGTAGTCCAGTTCGAATTTTGCCATGTATACATTCGCATATATACATGCTCCCGGGAAACCCATAGCTGTCCCCGTCAATTGGTTATAGTACTTATCTTGCCATGCAAAATAACTGTTAAGGAGCCAAAATTCCAACAATTGCAGTATCAAAATTTTCTGTTCATTTGGCTTGTCAGTTTTCAAGAGTGCCCATTCCATGGCCTCTATCCCTTGTTTGTGCGGTATGGACGTGTATAACGCCGTTACGTCTATGGTACAAAGAGTCCATTCCATACATTGATATGTCCTAACAAATGAAGTGCCTTTGTTTAAGAGTTTCTCAGCAAGCATCTTCAGAAGAGAGTGTGGTATCGGACAGCGAACTTAATACAGCACGCAAATCAGTAATACCACAAACATCACATCCAGCAGTCCAATCATTTAATGTCACCGAAGGAACATCTGGCATACCATCCACTTCTTCTTTTTTAGAAAAGGACCAAGCATCCCACAAACCACCGGATATATACCTTGCACAACTAGAAATAAGACAAGAAGAGGAAAAGGACAAAGAAAGGGAGAAAGAGAAAGAAAGGGAGAAGGAGAAGGAGAGAGAACAACTGAAAAAAACAGGATTGAGGAGCCAAACAAAAATCTCGTAGTAAATATTTCTAAATATTCACTAACAGAATTTGAAGAGAAACTCTTAAACAAAGGCACTTCATTTGTTAGGACATATCAATCAAACGAGTTGGAGACAGAAGTTTCTTTTTTTAAATTCATGAGAGTTCTCAGATTGAAGTATTTTTTCAATATCGTAAACCCTGTGGAAAAGACTGATGAAACGGACAGACCTTTCAAACCCAAAAGCCAGTTTATGGCACCAGTATCACATAAAAGTTTAGATACGTTTGAGATTCTGGTAAAAGCAGATTTGAACAAAATCAACTACAAACGGAAATTGAATAACTTGACCCGAGCGGAACAAAGTACCCTTAAACGACTGGCATTGAATAAGGAAATCACAATACAGAAGGCCGACAAGGGTGGAGGTCTTGTTATAATGGATTCGGTGTTTTACACACGCAAAGGTGATGAACATGTGAACGACACCAATACCTATGCTAGACTCGAACAAGATCCAACACTTAAAATCGTTCAAGGATTGGATGAGATTTTGAATAAAGCTGAAGAATTGGAATGGATAGACAATACCACAAAGCGATACTTAAGGCAAATATACCCAAGGAGACCAAGAATCTACTTTTTGCCTAAAATACACAAAAGTATCAATGATCCTCCTTTTAGGCCGATAGTATCAGGCTGTTCATCGATATTTGAGAACTTGGGGATTTTCATTGACACACACATGCAACCATTTATTCAGAATTGGCCAACATATCTACAGGATACATCAGACTTCCTCAGAAGTCTTGCAGATATGGACACGACAGGATGTATGGAATGGACTCTTTGTACCATAGACGTAACGGCGTTATACACGTCCATACCGCACAAACAAGGGATAGAGGCCATGGAATGGGCACTCTTGAAAACTAACAAGCCAAATGAACAGAAAATTTTGATACTGCAATTGTTGGAATTTTGTCTCCTTAACAGTTATTTTGCATGGCAAGATAAGTACTATAACCAATTGACGGGGACAGCTATGGGTTTCCCGGGAGCATGTATATATGCGAATGTATACATGGCAAAATTCGAACTGGACTACATTCTTGAGGATCCAACATGGCAACAAGGTTTAATTTACTTTCGACATTACATAGATGACATCTTTTTAGTTTGGAGACATCCAGTATCTGAACTCCTCAATAATATCAGCAGTCTGAATCTAGTGGATCCGAGAATCCAATTTACTTACAATGTAAGCCACACAGCATTATCATTTCTAGATGTTCTTGTTGAAATTAAAGACAATTCCATACAGACAAGTTTATACAAAAAGGAAACAGACAAGAATACGGCTTTATTGTATTCTAGCTTTCACCCAGCCAGTTTGATAAATAATCTGCCAGTTTCTCAATTTATGCGGATCAAGCGCATTTCATCTGATTCAGAGCAATATGATAAAAGTTTACAAGAACAAAAACAGAAATACCTCGATAGAGGTTACCCAAAAAAATTGCTTGAGGCGCATCTCGAAAAAATCAAAACAACGCCAAGGACAGAATTACTGAAAAGGAAAACTAAAACTGCTAATACCAGAATGGTTTTTGTCTCAAAGTATTCGACTGCATCCAGAGACATAAAAAGGACTATTGCAAAAAGATGGGAGATTCTACTAGCTGAGAAAGATTTTGGCACACTATTTGAAAGACGTCCATTGTTTGCATATAAAAGAGCACAAAACTTAAGGGAACTTCTCAATAAACCAACTACATTGCAGCAAGAATTGACATATAAAGGAACATCAAGGTGTTTTAATTGTAAAAACTGCAATAATGTGATCACAGGCAACATTTTATTGCATCCTCGAACAGGAGAAAAGATCTTGCTAAGGCACTCCACAAATTGTGATTCGGAACATGTTGTTTACTCGATTAAATGCCCATGCGGGCTACTTTACATCGGTAAAACTGACAGAAAGATGAAGTTGAGACTCAGTGAGCACAAAAGCCGAATACGCAATAAAAGTTTAACGTCGCCCCTCACACAGCATTGGATTGAAAAAAATCACAATATTGCTCAGCTGCGCTTTCAGATCATTGAGTTAGTTCCACAGAGATTGGGCATGGACAATGTAAAGATACTTCTGCAACGAGAAGCTTTCTGGATTCGGAAATTACAAACAATGGTTCCGTCAGGATTGAATGATAAAATGGAGATGTCGTGCTTTCTTTAAATTTGACCCAAGACACATCTGTATACGTAGATTCACGCACAAAAATCCTTCCATTGCATTAGATTTAGTTACACATTAGTGGCCATATAAAATGATCATGGGATTGTCCAGTTAGGCACTGGGTTTCAAGTAGACTAATATCAACGATAATGAGGTTTCATGTACAAATAGATTGTAAATAGGCAGGAAAAATGTGGCAGTAAATACTTGCAACGCAAGATGATGTAGCAGCAGTATGCACATGCCTTATTTATATTTTCGTATGGACTATTACATGTGTTTAAATTGATGCACTGATTCATGATAAGATTTAAGGACTGGGTGTAATACTTACATGCACTGTAAGCTTAGACATTAGTTTAATTAACCGGAAGAACTAATAACACGCATATGCTCTGTAGTTTTAAACATTATTCTAAGTCTCCCATTTTTTCTTTGCAAATGCTTTATTGAGCGCGAGCACAGATAACATCTCACGCGGTATTCTAGAAACGCACACCATGGATATTTTTTTTTGAAAACACTTGAATTTGTTTTCGTCACGTTTTTTATATTGCCCGTTTTTTGACATCTCGTGATTCTTGATCTCACTCGTTGTAAGAGTGCGAATTTCATGTAGAGGCGTTTTTTCACAAAAGCAAACGATGCGATTTCAGCAGTCTGTTAGCTATGTTTACTCTCCAACCAATATGAAGGTTGGAAAGGAAGACAGGACTATCGCGTTTGTCAGAGGTTACATTTAACAAACGAGACGGCGGAGGAACGGTCTTTAAAAGAATTTCATTTCTAGCGGACTGTGGAAAAGTAAATTTTGCCATGTTCTGTGTCCCCACATGTCATCCATCATATGTTATGTGTGCATGATTAAATATGCATATGCATTCCCCATGTTCGATTCAAGACGCAATTATAGTTGTGTCCATCTCTAATATGCCAGTTTCTAGTCCTCGCGAATACTACGAATATCAGGCCTATGTAAAGTTACGTTGCCACGTTTCTCAGTGTGCACGTTATTTCATTGTAAAGTCTCCGTTTCTAGGCCTCAAAAGGGCCCGGACATCAGATTCAGCTCCTGTCTCCTAAAGCCTCGCTGAGGAGCGATACAGCCCCCACCTGTATCCTCGACCCTTCACTTACTTCCTGCCTCACAGTGCCCGGTTCAGCCTGGCTCAGCCTCTGAGTCTGCCAAAAGTATGTTATAGTTCCAGTTATCAGTTCAGTCCTCCTTCTCTGCATTCCTAAGCTACTGAATCGCATCAATAGTTTCCGTCATTGTCTAGCCTTCACGTCTCCACGTTAGAGAAATACTGCATTTAATGGTCATTTAATATTCTTCATCACGTACTACATGTAGAATAATGCATGGTCCAGTCTTGCAATCAAGTCAGCCTTTCCCCTCCTAACTTCTAGTTTATATCAACATGTTCTCTAAACATCAGATACTAGATACTGCTTAGGTACATGTCGCCCTGACTCTCCAGACTTCAGTCTCTGCTCCTAGCACAGAGTTCATAGCCCCCAGCTTCTCCTAGTGATACGTCATTGCTAGTTTGCGCGCACCATCAGGTTAGAGGTCCCGGCTCCTTAGGTAGTCCCCTCCATGGTTTCCGCCCCATTCATGACATATTCTGTTACGTTTGCATCACATGTCTATGTATACGCCCTGTTACACCTCTTTTCACCCTTATCTTTCGCGACTGCTACGCGTCACACCTTCTGCTCCACCCACTGCTACGCCTATTGCAATGTAATGCTATGTGTTTGCGTTATGTATATATGCTCATGCACTGTTATTAAAAAATTCATTCCTTTTCCTTGTCCCGATCCTGACACCAGCAGCGCTGCTGGGCCCTGCCATCCTATTCCTATGCAGGTTGTCCTGTTCCTGTCCTGTATGCTGTAATAAACCTGCGAAACTCCTACTACCTCGAATTTTGACTCTTATTTATTGAGCTATCTGTTATTCATTTATACATTCAAAAATAGGGTATTATTTATTTATTTACCACAGGACGGTAAGCTTTGACTAGAAACAAAGCATAGCTTCATCTTTTTGAATTCGGCTTATTATGCAGAATTATGATAGAATTATTATCATTTTTCACAGCACTCACGGGAAAAAGGCAGCGAGATCGAAACCTGCACGTTTAGACTCGCAGGTAAATACATCTTTGTTGTGTATTATCTTATAAACGTAAACTCATAAATGCACATGTGCACTGACGCCAGCCGCTTGTTCAACACAGGTTTTTTCTACGTGATAGCAAGTCTCGCACTACACGCAGGTGAGCTTCACCATTTTAATTATTCATTTTTTTAAAACAACGCATATGTACTCCATTTCGACAATGTGGTCATTCGGGTTTCATTATTTTTCTTTACACCATAGACCTGTTACCAGCAACGCTCTCACAGGTAAAAAATTCATTGTCGTGATGGTGTCTAAATAATTGAAAGTGCAATAGATTAGCATTGTTAATAGAATTGGACATGTCTATACACCCTAGTTTTGGTTTTTTCACAGATATCTGCATGAAACATTCACATTAAGTAGACACAGGATACATACTACCTCTTAGGATTTAGGTAAGCTTTGATAAAGTGTAGTTTTGTTGATATAAAAGATCTAATAGCGTTTAGCTTGTATGATTAATACTCTCCTTGTTTGTATCCCCCCCCTTTTTTTACAGACCCCTGACGAAGGGGCATTGTCGCCCCGAAATGCATTGGGTTGTCCTTTTTATTTTTCGTTGGTAAACCTGTGTTTGAATTACGTTATGTATAATTTCATGACATTGTGG